>NC_088851.1:7215257-8415257 GCF_904066995.2 Poecilia reticulata
ATGGAGATGTACTCTGTAGCTTTGAAGTGTCAAAACAGGAAAACGAGAATGACTTTGCACCTTGTCTTTCATGATGTTCTCCAAATTTTCCTGCAGTTTGGCTATTTGGCTTTGTGCCTCTGTTAGCTTTTCGGTGCTGTCGAGCAATTCCGTCTCGAGCCGCCTGTTCTCTGAAACACACAATGGTTTATGTTTTTGTTGTTGTTGTTCTACATTCATGGATGAATGTAAAATAAAAAGCGACAACGCGACTCGAGAGCCTTTCGGCACCTTGACCGAGATGGAGAGGTGATCTCTGAGTAATGATTCCTCCTCCCGGATCTTCCGGATCTCCGCCTCCAGTTCTTCGCGCTGCAGGCCCGCCTGCTGCTGCATCTGGTCCATCTCCTTCGTCAGCTCCGACCGGACGGCCGTCAGCTTCTCCTTGTAGTCCTGCTCAAGCTTCCCACATCAATCAAAAAGTATAAATGGACATTTAGGACAGAAAAAGAAACAAGTTTCCATTTGATAAATCCCACAAAACAGTACGATAGAGTCATTTCTGAAAGGAAAGCCACCAAGCGCTTCAAACTTAATTTCCTGTGCCACAGGAAAGACCATAAAAGCTGGATTTTATTTCATTTCATTTATCTTCGGACGTTTGTACGGTTAAATTTGAGCTCATTTAGACACTTTTCCAGCCTTGCACAACTCTGCTTCAAATAAAGAACTTTACAAGTCAATGTCACTTTTATGGACAGTTATAAAAACAAGTGAAACTGAGATGCTAAATGTGAAGCGGTTGATCGTTCTGGTGCACCTAAAAAAAGAAAAAGAAAAAAAAAAGCAGAAGAAGTTAGGCACACCAGTGCAAAAGTCTACAGCTACAAATCAAACATCTTTCTCAAAGAAACCCAAAAACCAAAGAACACACAATGAAAGAGCAGATGCACTTTGCCAACTATACTTTAATATAAAGTTTGTGAAATCTTTCAGGTCTAAAATTAAGATGACATCCAACACGTTTGCAGACGTTACGGATGCCCTGATTTCCAAAGTCTTCGGCGTTTGGACTTTTAGTCAGAAAAAAACAAAAGCAGAGGCGACGACTGACCTGAGGTTGAGGTTGTTTGTGTGCTCTATCGCAGAGTGATGCTCGTCCACTTCTGTGGCGAGCTGAGTCTTCTGCTTCTCCGCTTTTTCCAGATCAGACTGGATTTTTGCCTTCTCTCGGATTTCTCTGTCGACTCGCTCCCTGAGAAGAACCACACAGGTTTGGGTCAGCAGAACGAAATAAGATCCATCATCGTGCAGTTTTGACGCTTTCATTTCAACTAGATTATGAAAACGGTCTCATAGAAGTGAACGAGCAGCGACTCTTCCTCACAGCAGGTATCTGATCTCGGCTTTGAAGCTCGCTAGCGCTGCTTGGTGAACTTGATTCTTGGTGCTGAGCAGCTCGTTTTCGAGGGCCACGGTGAGTTCGCCGAGACTCAGTTTTCCTTCTAGATCAAAATTCAAAGCCTAAGGAAAAAATAATAATTTGCTTTTTTACACAATTGTATTTTCTTTTTGGTTCAGAAAGATGGCCCGAGTCAAACTACGGTGTGGCACCTGCAGGATCTCGGCGCTGTTTTCTATCCCCTCCTCTATCCAGGCGTCCAGGACGTATTCGGCCGGCGTGAAGCCGCTCCCGTCGTCGAGTGTCGAGAACAGACGCATGCCGATGGTGCTGGTCAGAGCCGAGATCCTTCGGCCGCCCTCGTCGAACGGCTGCAACCGAAACCAAACCGCATCTTAGACCTACAAACACTACAGAGATCCAATTTATAGCTTTTTTTTTTTTTTTTTTTAAACAAACGATGGAGGCTTGCTCCTGTCTTACTATTTTTCACATTTGGTGAAAGCTTTCAGAGTATTCCATTTGGATTTATGTGACAAACCAGTACAATCCAATCCATTTGTGGGTAATTTAGCCTAATTGCAGCCAGAACTTTGAGGCCTGTTGCATAACATTAGTGAACAAACAGCGTCACGAAACCCAAACACACCAGACAAGTCATGCAAAATGTTACATGAAGCAGAAAACTAACATTGCACATGATGCTGAACAAAACATCCAACTGATACAACGTGGCAGCTTCAGGTTGTACCACATCATGACATGTACTGGGAGTATTCAACGTATATTTTACGGAGTCTGTTTCAACTGTAAAGTGTTTGTGTTGATGCATATGGACATTTAAAATTTTGGGACTTTTTTAGAATGAGATTTTCACTGAATCATGGGCTTTCAAAAATAAATGTAAAAGTAAGACAAAGGACTCCGCTTTAATAAAACCTGCTTGTTTTTAAATACAAAAAACATCCAGCAACTTTCACTCACTTGGCTGCACTCATTACTAAAAGTGGGTTAAATATAGTGAGCTTTTTGTAGGAGTGACCCAGATCCTGAGAATAAAAGACAAAAATCTGAAAAACAACCCAAATACTAAAGGAAGTTGTATGCAGTTCTTTTAAAAGGGAAAAAATTATTTAACATAGTTTTTTTTTATCTGAAAAATCTATTTCTTTAAAATACTACATGTCAAGTTCATAGTTGAGCAAATGAATCAAATAGTTTTTTTGTATTTTTATTTAATAGAAAAAGATAAATAAAACTGACACTACAAGGCTCTTTTCAACTTCGCTGTATTGACCAAGCAAAAGACGGTTAAAGAGTCTTTTGCTTGGGGGTTTAATACATAGGCACACCACACTTTTCAGAGTTTTATTGGAAATACTTTTGAAAACTTTAGAACATTTTCCTTAGAATTCTGCAATAGTTTGTGTAATTCCTAAAAATACATCAAGATTTGTGGCTGCAATGTGGAAAAAGTTCAACTGGTACCAACACTTCTGGTCGGTAAACCAACCTGAGTCGAGTGATGTCGTTTAAGTTGCCTGTAGGGAGTGGAGGCGGAGGGAGTTAGCGGTTTGTTGTTCACGACCCTGGAGACGAACTCTTGGACATTCATCACTCCGTCGTCAGTGAGACTGAGAGCGTCACGGTTAGCCTAAAAAAAAATCCAAAAACAGTTGTTTAAAACTACGTTTAAGATAAGTTGAAACTAAATTTCTTTGTAAAGTTGAAGGTCTAGCATTCAACTCTTCGGTTTCTGTCACACCTCCAGACCCAAATGTTCACACAAGGCCAGCAGTTCAGAGGGAGCAGCACATCCGTCCCACGCCATCGCCAGCTCCTCGCAAGCTTCACGCAGCCGCTCCTGCAAGCGGGGAACGACGGACCCCCGGGGTCTGCTCGGCTCGTCTGGGTTCCACAGGTGCATTTGGCCTGCGCCACGAAGGCAAATTCAGTCTTGAACAAGCACCATCATTGTGTGGGGAACTTTCTGAAATGACTGACTCGGACATACCTTCTGCCTCGTACTCCTCTGTGCTGCTTTCATGGGCATTCCAGCGCTGCCGGAGGAAATTAAAACAGAAAAAAAAAAAATCAGGGTTTCTAAAAGTTTCACCAACTAAAATGTAACTCTTTTTAACACCATTATGAACTGAATTCAAGACCTACTTCGCCACAGAAATGTGCAAAATTTTCCCAACCAACTGGTGATGAAATTGCACTTATACAGAATAACGCAAAAAAAAGAAAGAAAGAAAAGAAACGGCAATTAGCTCGCTAGCTAGCCACCAAGGGTATGTTAGCATCGAATCTAAGTGTGGCTGAAATTTTGCTTGACAGAAAAGTCCGCAACAAAAAAATAAAATACATAGAATATATGATATTAAACAATTCTGTCAAGACAAAATTTAAGACCTGTGATTAAAAAATTAAAATACCAAATTAAATTTAAGACATATTAAGGCCTTAATTTTAGATAAGCTTTTAAGACCAAATTGTAAATGTTGTAATAAATTTACAACATGACAAAAAAAGGAAACAAATTACTATTTTACAAACCAATAATTTACCAAAAAGAAAAAAAATGAATAGGCTGAAGTCAAGGCTTGTACTTGCCTACCCTATTCATAGACTCCAGTAATGAAAGATGTCTAATGTCCCATCAGGAAGACATGATGGACGCTACATATACATGATAATATAAGACTTTTTAATGATGTGTGGACACCCTAAAAATTCCCCTCTAAGAACAAGTGCTGGAAATATTGATGTTATTAAATGTTATAAAATTATCAAAGACAAAAATCTATTGTCTGGGTCCCTATATGAAGTGGGACATCAAAAACAAAGGTAAATCAAATTAATCTTCACATATTTGCCTTTGTCTCTCGCAACTGATTTCACACAAAGTCCTCTGCTTTTAAAAAAGGAGTTTGGCCAGGTGTGACCTCCTGAGCTGAAATCTACTCCCGGAGTCACCCTCTATTGTTTGAGAAGCCGTCACAGTGGGAACAGAGAGCAGATGGGATTCTGCGAGTGGCATTTTGATACATGGAGTGGAGGCATCCAGGAGGGTGGGGGTCGCTGGAGCTCATTGTTCCTCCACCCTCCTCCACCCACAGCACCAGGTCTGCAGTCTCTGTGGCACAGCCCCCCTGTGACCCAGACCCATCTGCTGGCCCACAGCGGCAGACATCATCAATTGTTGGAGCCTAGAGTAGTTAACACCAAGACACACTTCAGTTTAGCATCTCAGAGTGTGTTTGTCTACAGGCATCAGGGGTGGAGTCAAAACGGGATGCTACGGGAATATGTAGATTATAATTTTATACCATTCCTGACACTTTAAATTAAAACTTTTACCTAATTTGGTTTAATTTTCCACATGTTGCACAATACATAAGTTGGGTTCTGACTGGGAAGAAGAAAAACAAAGAATTATGAACTTTTTATCTAGTGGGAGATGATGTTGTACTTGTCATCACAAATGATCACAATTTTAGCTTCAACAAAACATCTGTATCTCTCATCCTCTGACAAAGAAATCTGAATTATTCAGATTAAAGACAGATTAATCAATGAACTGCAGCTAGATTCAACCCAAGCATACTAGCTCACGTCAAAAGCACAAAACTTTCAAGGGCTATCCTTAAAGTCCCAAAACTCTCAGCATGCAGGGCTGACTCAAAGCCCAACGCAGCCAGTGTCAGGTCATAAAAAAATGCCACCAACACCGGTTACGTGTTGATAATCCACGGCTTTTGAAACAGCAATTATGCCAACGTTATTTACAGAAGAGTACCGACTGCTTATGCAATCGGTGTCTTGTGAATCCTGCGCTGGAGCGACTACCTCGCATTTTAAAAGGCCCACTCTGAACGACGCTAAGCTGATTAGCTAAGAATACAGCCTCAACGCCTGGCAGAGGCTGCCGTGTTAACGCAGTACAGGCAAGGACAGGGCAGGAGGCGATAAGAAAGGCATCCAAATGTGTTCGGAGGGGTGGGGGAACCTTAGCCGTTTACCTCACGCTTCCTGGGAACAGCAGAGTCATAGTTGTCCTCCAAGTCGTCCTCATCGGCCGGGTTAACGTTAGGAACCTCAGACAAGTCTGAAAAGGGCTCCAGGAACTCTGGCGTGGAGCGGCGGCCATAACGTTTGCTGCCCTTCACAAACTTTGGTTGGATTTCGGGAGACTCTGTGGTGAGAACGTGACAAGGAAAGTAGCAATTTATAGAACAGCATCCTGGGTTTTTTTTTTTTTTTTTTTTAACAAATTTTTTTTAATAAAAAACAGATATCAAAGTACATATCTGGCTTTTCCTGTACTTCTTAAAAAGAAATAAAAGTGCTTTATATTATTTGGTAAAAGTGGTAGCTTGTTTATAGGTAGAAAATGTTTTATTTGACCTTCCAATCCAAGGTGTTTAAGAGAGAACCGTCTATTTATTGCCACTTCTTAAGCTTTAAATGCAGAAAAAAACTCTAAAAATAACCCCTGTGACTAATATTTACCCAACGCCTTTGGTGGCCACTTCTCTAAAGCTGACAACTTCTGCAAAAAGCAGAAACCAAATAATGATTTTACACCAAGGTGTTCCCATTCTCTCAGCGATGCTTTCATTGCATTACAGGTCAACGGGCACATTATTTTCAGGAAATTCACCGGAATCGCAAATATTATTCTTTCAACTGAGACGTGACAATTGACAGGACTGTATTTACTCTAGCAGTTCAAGACGTGATTGTCAATATTACTCATCACAACATAAAAAATATAATAAAAAAAAATAAAAAATCAATCCTAGACCGACACAGCTGACGCAAAGCGAGACGACATGGACCTGAAATCATTTTTGCATCACGTACGGTAGACAAGCGAGGCAGAAGTCGAGCAAACACGACAGTCAGCTAGACGGCCAGAGATGTGCAGCTGAGTCAGCATGAGGGCTGCTCCGCCTCAGCAGTCACCTTCTCCACTATTAGAGTCTCTGAGTTCAATATTTAACTTGAGGCTTTTCTAAATAAAGACGTTACCTGGCTTTGGCGAGGGTTCCTGTTCGGCTTGAGGAGGCTCAGTGGTCGATGACAAAACCAGGATCAGAGCGTGCTTGAACTGGTCAAAGTCGACCTGAGAATAAGAATCAAATATGTCAAAACACAAGGCATTTTTAACCCGGTCGAGTCAAAACTTGACTCAGACACGACAGCGAGGGAACTGCGAGGACGGCGGCGATCGCCTTAAGAAAATGTACTCCCCCAAATCACAGTTTGTATTGTGCCTGAATTTTTCTATGCAAACTTCCCACTAAAATGCACCACATATGCTTGTTTCACTTGCTTTTGCTTTGTCAGAACAGAAACGCTGCTCGCAGTCTGATCTCGCACTAAAATTAGACGGTGCAGGCAGTGCTGCATGTGCCTGGATGGTGGGGCTAACCAATTAACCAATAGGACTGGACTCAGAAGATGACCTGCAGTGAAGGCAGCAGGTGATGCAGCATTTATGCATCAATGAGACGTTCCTGAAGAAGCACAAACAGCTTCTGGGTGTGTTGCTTTTGCTCGTTTTCCCTGAAATCTCTTTTGTGTTCTTATATGCAGCTTGATTTTTTTATTTTATTTTATTTTTTTGCTACTGAATCCAGGAAGCTTATTTTGCGCGTGGAATTTGATTAAAAACAAGAAATTACTCAGTAGAACTCTGGTTGCTTTACGCCTAAGGTGAAGTTACCAGAGTTGTGTGCGCATTGGAAGCTTAGCGCATTGATCAAATGCAACAAATAAGCAAAACAAAGAAGAAAAATGAGGCTTTGAAGGCTTCTTGAGAAGTCTGCCGTATAGTAATAGCTATAAATAAACTTCAAGATTGCGCAGAATTTAAGCGATGCAACTCTGCAAGAGAAAGCCGATCGAAATTCCTTAGCCGAGCCGTAATTCCCTTGAAACGTGTCTGACTGTCTGGAAGATGCTTCAGCCAGGAGCAGCAGAGGTCACACTTCAACAATCAGCAGCTGCCAACCCTGAATACACTGATTTTCTTTGTGCCTCCGAGGCCGACGGCTGGCGCCTTTAGGGTCCTTTTTCTTTCTCTCTCCCCCTCCTCTTTGGGCGTTCATTGTGGGGCGTCGCGGTCGGGCGATCGGTTCACCTAACATTCACCCCCGCCCGCACACACCCGCCCATGCGAGACAATAGCCACCCGTCTGCAACACGCTTATACACAAACAAAACCCTAGGAGAAAGTGTGAAGGCAAGCATTTTGGAAAAAAAAAAACAAACAAAAAAAAAAACACTCATGTTTCATCCAAAGAGATTAAAACGAATAAAGGATAATCAGTCAACACACGCACTGAGTTTATCATATTTGACTCCTGCTGTTGCTTCATATAAACACCCAGGAAGAGCACAATCACACATGTGAATAATGATTAACCCGAGCGGTCGTCTTGGTGATGGACGCGCTGAATGAGATTTTCTCAACAAGACGGCAAACAAAGCAGCAGAACATATAGGTTGTGGGTAAGCAGCCAATTATGGAGGAGGTTTTCCTTCAGGAAGGCAAAAGAAATGATGAAGACTTTTTTTTGTCTTTAAACATGTGCCTGTCCAACAGTGTGGCGCTCAGAACTGGGGTTTGTTGTAAATCTGGCGGGGCTTTTTAAACCCAACAGATTTACTTTCACAAGTGGAGAATTACAACTTTTGATCCACTTGATATACATGAAACTTTATTAGAAATGGCTTTGGGTTTAATTCACATAATAAATAATAATAATAATAATAATAATAATAATAATAAAAGATTAGATATGCTTGGTGTGCCGTGGTGGCACAGGGGTAAAGAACAACAAAAACTGTGTTGGCCTGAGTCCTCGATGTGATCGTCCCAGGTTTGAATCCCGGCCTGATGACTTTCGCCCCTCTCATTACCCACCTTCCTGTCTAATAATTCTCAAATATAAGGCCACTACAGCCAATAAAACCTTTACCAAACATATCAAGATGAGATATGCTTAATGCAGAGTATGATAAACTACTTTCATATATGCAGGATTTCTGAAACATCCAACAGATTATATATAAGGAATTTTTTAAGACCGTTATGATTTAACTTTAACACAAATATGAATTCGATTTTAGATTTATGGCAAACTCATTTCGGACTAGAATAATTTGCTTGATGGTCGTGACGGGGTTCGCTCGTTTAAAACGCGCCACATAAAGTTAGTTGATCTACTTATTATGGTCTAAACAGAGGAGCAGATGGAGAGTTTAACCTGCTGAGGAAATAAAGAAAGTAAGTAGAGTGCAGACTGTAACGAGTGCAGCGCACTGCGTGCGAACGCCGCTCTGCTCAAGCAGCGGTGGAGACAGAATCCTATCAAGCCCAGAAGATCTGCACCTGATTCACAACAAGCGACAAGACGGAGCTGGAAGACGTTAAATAAAAGAGGGAACAGCTACACTGCTTACTTAAACAGTAGTCTAAAAACAGAAGCAGTAAAATCTTAACTAAAATAAAATTTTCTGGCCTGGGTCTATGATTAAAATTAAACAGTCAGGTTGGATCTAAACTCTAAAAAAAGAGTTACAAAAATGCTGCTAAGGCTAGCGCTTAAAAACCTACCTATAAACGACTCGTAAGAAAGCGAAACAAATGGGATTTTTCCTCACCCTGGCAGTGAAGTGGTCTTGGTTCTGGAGCAGAGTGTGGATGAGAGTTGGCGCGGCATCGTCCAGGTGCAGAGACTGACAGAGGTCGGAGAGCTCCTCCGGACTCAGGGAGCCGCAGCCACTTGTGTCGAAACTGTTAAAGACTTCCTTCAGGCGCTCCTCGTAGTCGTCCTGCCCTCGGCCGTCATCCATCCCACAGGACAGCAGCCTGCCCTGCAGCGGATAAGATACACAGAAGTTCAACCCGGAGAGCTCACAGAACCGAACGTTCCTGTTCGCCAACGCCACACAGCTTACAAGCAGGAGGGGAGCGTCTACTTCGCCAGCGCGGTTGTCCGACGGCGCCTTCATCTGAGGCGCAGTGCTCAGCCACTGAGCTCGCCACAAACTCCTCCAGCGTCATTTATGGCAGAGGCTTTGGGTAATCCGATTACAATGATGAGACTATCAGGTAAGTGTTGCTCAGGAACTGAGCTTTAGACACACACACACTCACACACTCACACACACACACACACACACACACACACACACACACACACACACACACACACACACACACACACACACACACACACACACACACACGCCCTCAGCAGCATTTGTAGAGATGGTTTTACTTGATCTGACTGTAACGATTATACAATCAGGTGAACTGACAGTGATGGGCATTTCTGAGACTAATCATTTTGATGCAGCCTGAAGGTAAAAAGAGTAAACTGTAACCTTGTTAGATAAAAGTGTCATAACGTGACGGAAACGGAAACATGCTCGATCTCCGAGGTTACACAAGGACAAACGTTTAAGTCCAGCATTTACTGGTCAACAGCGTGAATTTCACACCAGCAGATCAAGTTCTTCGCTTTCATTTCTGACGCTTTATTTGCTTCCGCTGAAAAGCAACACCAGCGAATACAAACTGATTCATTTAGTGGCAACACACTGAACATTTCTGTGCATCTAAATACAGCACACACTTCACTAAAACTGTATTCATCAATATGTTGTTTTCACAGCTGTAGGAGTTACTGTTGCCTTTCCGCTTTAGACGAGAATCTGATCATATTTTTTGCACTTTTGACTCAAACGTTTGCGTTAATACCATGATACTATCGGACTTTTAGTCAATGCTATCCTACTGTGAACTTCTCAAATAAGCCCAGCATACGATCAAATTCATCGCTACTGAAATGATTCGTTTTGTTGGTTTTGTTCCCTCTTTGCTCTTTGTAGCAGCTTCACAATTACTTGCTTTCTGTTTTTAACAAATAGCGCCCCACTCTGGGATTTTGACAATGCGTGCGCCGTCCGACCTCCTCCTGCTTTTCCAGCTGCTCTGAGAGATCATCAAGCACTCGGGCAGGCCAGGTGTCCCCCCACACTCCAGACTTGGGATCCCCTCCATTCACCACAGACAATAGCTGCCTCTTCACAAAAAAAAAGAAAATCAATCAAGACCCTACATCTGGACGTTTCAGGGGCTTCCGTAAGCAAAAGAATCACACAAAGAAACTGTAGTAATGAGGAAACTAAACGGATCAATAAATAAATAAATATGTGATTCGCTTTACTTTCTACAGTCGACCTCTAAGCCAATTTAGCTCTTAGACCTTCACCATCAGAGCTGCTTACGGGGACGACAGCTGCCGCCGCCGCAGAGGAATCACCCGCTCCAAGTCATAACAATGAGGTTAATCCTCACACACAGCATTGATAGGTAACTGCATTCATTATGTCCAGCAGATGTTAGTCAGGAAAATACTCAAAAGTGTTCGTCTTCATGCGTTAACCCCACAGCCTGTTGATGCAGCATCATTTTATATGAGGCCTTTAAAAACATGATAATAATAAGCCCAAAGTTCTTCTTTATTCTACTTCTTTGTGTGTTATTGTGGGGGGTTTTAAACTTGACACTAATTAAAACTAAATTACGTTACAGAAATCAAAACTTTAACCGTTTAAAAATGAGTTTGGTTGTGATCACGGGAATTATTTTGTTGTCATTGTGTAAAAGTTTGGACACAGAGTTTAGAGAACAGAAAAAGAGTGAAGGTAGAGGTTTTTAATTTCTCAACTTTGGACTTACTTCAAATTTCCCTTTTTTTCCTAATAGTTCCTACGACATTCTGGACATTTTAGAACACAAATCACACAGATGCATCGTATTTTCTGCATGTTCTCACGATGAAAACGAAACAAAAACATAACGGTGAAGCAATAGAGCACTGTTCCACAACACACACACACACACACACACACACTCTAAAATGACTTATTTCTGTTTAATATGATAACACGACTGAAACGTATCAAGTCTAAACCATTAAGTTAGTAAGTTATTGATTCAGAGTCAATAACTCAAAAACCAAAACACTTAGTGAGTAGGAAAAAAGGCTTTGGTGTAACTGAAACATAAAATTAATGTAACAGAGAAATGTAACATTTTAGCTCGGAGATAAATAATTAAGAACTAAAGCTGACATGTTTCTGCACTTAATATTTTATCCAAATGTATTCATATTTAGACATAAGTGCTTATCAGTGCATTTATGTCAGTATAAATGCATTTCCAATCAGCACCTGCGTCAGCAATATTATTTTACACAAACAATAATCACTTAAGATTTCTCTCGTCTTCGGATGAGATGAGGCTTTTAGTTTCCAGTGAAATTTTCTTCTTTTTTTTTTTTTAATAAAAGGCTTCCGACATATAGAACAGCACAAAACTTTTTTTTTTTCACAAAGCACTAGTTGCATTGTCAAAATTATCTTGGCACCAATTTTTCAAAAATACAATTAAATTGCATCAGAAGTGCCTCAGCAGCACTTTTTCAAAGTAAAAATAAAGGACGACAATGTTTATACATCGATAGTGTCAAATATTCAGCAGTTTTCTTTCAAACTTTTAAAACAAAGTCGTTGTTTCTTTACTATATAATAACAAAATCCCCATGTTGCTGTCTAAGTTTAGCTTTCACGTGTTTTATTGATAACGCTTTAAGAAACCCTAATAGTCAATATCATTTCAAGTTTAACAAGACTAACCAGTTAGAGCAAAGTGATGGGCTATGCTAACGAGGCTAATTTTTTACAGAGGGATGTTTGAAGGAAAGTGTTTGCTAACTTCATGTTTTTAAAAAACGCAATAAAACTGAAAAAAAAAAAAAAAAAGTTGCCACAAAGGTTTAATGTTGGGGAAACAAAAAAGAAAGAAAAACTCACCGAAGCCCCCAAACTCGGTTAGCAGGCGTCTCCTTTTCGGACGCGAATATTTGGGGTGGAATAAAAAAAAAAAAGTTTACAACATTTCTCTGCTGACAGCGCCGTGTTTCTCCTGGAAGTTCATTTATCCTTGACAGACCGTCAGTGTGAGGTTAGAGGCGTCTTCTTACTGAGAAACATTACAGAGTGCGGATAAACAAAACAAAACAAAACAAAAAGTCTTCTTGACTCGCTTCCTCGAGTCCCCCTGGCTGTACAATCATCCTCCAGAGGTTTGTAGCGGATTTTGAAAAGCGCTTGACAGAGGAAGGGGCGGCGACTGAGGGCCAGCGGCGGACTCACTGGTCCCAGCCCTCGTCCCCCTAGTGGACGGAAGCGGAACTGCTCAGTTTACAAGGCACCATGTGGTAAAACTTTCACCAGCTTTCTTCTCACTGCTCTCCTGCACAACATATGCTCTCTCGCGATATGTCTCTTTGTCCAAAAATAAGCACCTCTGTATTTGACTTACTATCAAAGTGGAGGTCAAATGGGAGCCCACTTACAATCTATTAAAACCAAAAGCCACTAGAGGAATTTATTTTCTCTATTGCCACACTTTACCTATGTGATTGGAAGACAGCCATCTACATACACATCCATATTTAAGAGTCCAGGCTGGGATTTGAACCTAGGACCTTCTTTTCACTAAAAAACAGAGATTTTCTGATGGAAATGAAACAGGCTGAACAGTGGTCACTATGTAGCTTAAATAACCCGTTGTTTTGGTTATTTGTTGCTGAAACTCATTTGCTTCGATGTATTTTCAGCAGGAGAAATTGTATTCTACAAGCTCCGTAGTCATTGTTTAGATAATTGTATTAATTTTATGATCTAGAACCAGATTATTCTCTGAAATCTTATATTGACAAGACATTTTGGACCACACAACTGCCACAGGCTGGATATTTTCTGTATTTGGATCATTCTTTGTTAAATTTCAAAGAGTTTTATGTTTGAAAGTCCCAGGAAATCAGCAGTTTCTGAAATACTCGACCATGCAGGGGAAGTTTATGATCGATAAACTTATATTCAATATAATAATTATCACAATGAAGAAAAAAGTTAGCAGAAAAAACAAATAATGTAACAGCTGTATGCTAGCATCATGTACTAGCTTAAAAATATAAACATAAAAAGATCTAAAAATAAAATAGGCTAAAATACATACTGAAGAAAAATATTGAGCTAAATAATCATTCGACACATAAAATTGTTGTTACTGAAAACTGCTATAAAACAATGCTAAATGAACGAAATAAGCATGTATCTTCTTCACGTTTAATCGGCGCTGCTTCGTGTCAAAGAACTTCACTTCCCACAGTGCTTTGCTGCGTAACGTCAACCGCGTTCGCATTGTTTTGATAATTATCGTCATTTGACCGTGTATTCTTAACTGAACTGATTGTTTTTGTAATCTTAATACTCAGTAGGCAGAATTTAAAAATATATCTCTTCTCTTTTGCAGACTACGGTTGTTTTTTGTTTGTTTGTTTGTTTTCTGTGCATGTCCGCCTCACTGTGTGAAATGTGAACAAGCAGCAGCAGAGGAAAGCTGAACTTTGACCTCCTCTTCCTGCGTTTCGCCACACCGCTGCTGGGTTTTCTGTTGGTAAACCCAAACTGGAACAAAAAGCCAAGGGCGGACCTGATCTGGACTCCGAAGAAGACAGTGGAGAATAACTTTGTCTGCGGCACAAATGAAGAAAGTTGTGTCCTTCCTGCTGACCGCGTACGTCTCGGTGCCTGTTATTCTCTACCTGTTTCCAAGGATACTGAGCTATGCCATATTCTCTCATCTGCGTAAGTAAATGTTCCTGGTTTAAATGGGGCACCAAAGGATTTCACTGGTAAAAAATATATAAATTATCATTGCATTTACAGTGACTGTAACATTGTTCTCATAAATCTCAAATAAAAAAAAAGTTTTTTCCAGTAGTTATTCCACCAACACCAATGGGACATAGTAAAATAATTTTAAAAACGGATTTTCACATAAACTACAGGAGGACACAGATTTAAACTTAAACTATTCTAAAGCTTTTATTCTAGAAAATTATTCACGGAGTTAGAAGAGTAATCACACCCTGTGAATTTGTTGCATTTTGTTAGATCACAGCCACAAACTTCATATCGGTGTGTTTTTTTACATTTTTATTGGCATTTTAAATGCTGGACAAACACAGAGTCACGCATAACAGTGAATTGCATGTAAAATAGTCCACAGTTTTTATATTTTACCATAAAAATCAAAACGTGTGCTGTTCGTCCACATGTGGTCCCCATTTACTCTGCCTTCAGAAGCCATCAAATTAGAAAACAGAGACTTCCAGTCCTGTGAGTGATTTAATCTCAGCATAAATCCGGCTGTGCAGTTTGTTAGACAGCATTAGTGAAGATGAAGAAGCTCATTAGAAAGGTTGGGGATGAATAAAACTGTGGAGAAGCATGAAGGAAGGTTAGGTTGTGGAAACTGTCGGACGTGTTTAATGTCTCATGGAGTTTCGTTCCATCCATCATCAGAAAATCGGGAGAACAAGAGGATTTACTGGCAGTGCGCCCCACCAATCTGGTCGCTATGGAGAAGTGTCTAAATTAAAACCATTTAAGGATTTATGCAGCTTCCCACAGGCCGTAACGGCACAGAGCAACCTGGGGGAAGAATTTTATACCAAAATGTAAACTTTTCTGGAGGACAACCTAGTTAGAGCTACACATGAAACTTTTTTTAAAAATTTGACCTAGTCAAAGTCCAGACCTGAGTGTGTCTGAGATATTCATAGTTACACTCCATCTAATCTCACAGGCACATTTTGAATAGATGTTCAAAAGGGAAACGCACAAAAGACTTTTGCGGCGATCATTATTGGATCCACATGGAATTACCTCAGAAGGGCAGAAAAATAAAACATGCATGCCACACTTTCTAGATGTTTATTTTTTTCATTAAAAAATACAATGTTTTGGAAACATTTGTAATTTTTCATTTTTCCAATCAGTCTGTCACATAAAATCTCCCAATAGTAAAATTAAAAATATAAATAAATCCTTCGTTTTTGGTTCAAATGACACAAAATGTGAAAATGTAAATAAATAATTTCATAAAAAAAAAAAAATCTAATGACATAAAATGTGAAAATGTAAATAATTTCATAAAATATAATAAAAAAGAATAGTCCCTTAAATGCAGCACATAAAAACCCCAGTAAAACATGAAGTTTAAAAATCTGTGGCTTTCGATGCGTCTCGAGGCAGTGTGTGCACGCGTGTGTGTGTGTGTGCGTGTGATGTGATGCTGCGATTAGAAACGCCGCGGCGCTGACCTGCTGCGCTCTCACCTGCAGTGAGGTTTCCATACTGGGTGGATCTGCGCAGGCCTCAGGATGTCCTGAACCACACCTGCAACTTCTACCTCAGCCCAGAGGAGGGCGTCTCAGTGGGAGTGTGGTAGGCTGACTGTAGCTCTTTATCATCAGCGCTCTCGCCCGGCGCAGGCGGCTCTTGAGGCATCATGGCTGCACGGGGGCCCCCCACTCTGAAAACCCGCTGTATATTCTTGAAGCTCCGTGCTGTTCAGTTTCTTTTTTCGTCTTTCTCACTCCCTCTCCGTCTCAAAGGCACACGCTCCCTGCCAGCCAATGGGAAGCGGCCGCTGGGAAGGATCTCGACTGGTACCAGGAGGCCCTGGGAGACGGGCGTCCTGTTATCATCTACCTCCATGGAAACATAGGGACCAGGTGGGTTAAGTGCAGAAGGGATGCGCGTCCTTGAAACGATCCTAATAGAGTCTAGTGGGCATTAGACGGTTGCCTTGGCTCTTGTTGGCTGGAACAGACGAGTCTGAAAGTCTCTCTCATTTCGTGTCTGCAGGGCAAGCAGGCATAGAGTGGAGCTGGCGAAGGTTTGGCTAAAATAATAAGTTGTTTCCAGGTGTAAATATTTTAATCTTTGAGCTTTTGATAGAGAATTTGAATCGTTTTATAATCTCGTAGATCCTGAGTGCTGCAGGATACCACGTCTTATCTTTAGACTACAGAGGTAAGGAAGACCCAAAGCGTGCCGACGCAAGTAAAAAGTGAACCTTCACTTACGTAGCACTTTTCATAAAGTAATCTCTGAAGGTTAGTTTTTATTTGCTGTAAAAAACAAACAAAAAAACCCCCCCAAAAAACAAAGACCTCAAACTACAAAGGAGAGAGTTCTAATTTCCAGACTAGTTATTTTTATAGTTTATATGCAAGACATGAGGCATAGAGACAAACATGGATGGGGTTTTATTTATTTCTTAGAAGTTTCAGAATACCTAAGGGAAGAAAAACATTCAAACTTGACAAAAAGACTGGATTTGAATGTAGGAACCTCTTTCTGCGAGGAAACGGAGTTAGACTGTTGCGCCATCCAGACATATACGTTTAGATTGAGTCCAAATTCATGGAACCTCACTATCAACGATTCTCCTAATTCTGACTCTGAAAGTGGAGAATAATACACGTTTAAGACTGAAAGTAATGCAGCATACTTTCCCACGTTTGGCCTAAAAACAAACAAGCGACAAAAACGTTAAAGCGGGATAGTTTAACGACGTCGGCCTTTCAGCCTGTAATGTGTGTGTGTGGTTTTTTTTTAATGAGGATTTGGAGATTCCACCGGAGAGCCCAGCGAGGCTGGACTGACCAACGACGCCCTCTACCTGCACCAATGGGCAAAGACACGAAGCAGAGGGAGCCTGGTCTGCCTGTGGGGACACTCTCTGGGCTCCGGGTCCGTTTCTCTCTTAGATTCATTCATTCATTCATTCATTCTTTCATTCAGACAGCTTCTCATGACATAGACACAACACTCAATTTATCATTATCAAGTTTTCTTTTTTTTTTTTTTCCTCCTAGAGTGGCAACCAACACTGCAGTGAAAATCCAAGAACAAGGTGGGTTCGAGTTGAACTCCTTTCTCAGAAGCGCAACAGCTGATGGCTGTTACGCTACACTCAAAATGAAAAATAAATAATTAAAAAATACAGTCATTAACTTCTTGTCGTCTCCCGCTCAGGGTGCAAACTTCTGTCGAGGTCCAAAATGCTTTTAAAACATATTTTAAAAGCACATTTTGTCATGTTGCAACCAAAAATTCAAGATTCTGTGTCAGAACTCAGCCGATGCTGTAATTGTCTCCCTTTGACCAATAGCAGTTGCACATGATGTTTAGAGTAGTACTTTTATAAACACCAATCTGTGTTCTGCATAATAAATAGGGTCGTGTTTTTGGCACATCAGGGTCTGCCGTCGACGCTCTGATCCTGGAAGCTCCGTACACGAGGATCGGAGAAGCCATAGCAAACAATCGGCTGGCCAAGGTGAGAGGTCGACACGACATCTGGTCGGTTTGCCCAGGCTTTGGCTGAAACACGGCTGAAGTCATTTAAAAATGGACATCACTGCTTTTCTTCTGGGACTGTTTTGTTTTTGTAGTTGCTTGTGGTGTAGTAAATCCACTTTTGAGAGAAGATGTAGAGTAGACCATATAAGATCTTCAAACTGCGTTTTTTTTCTCCCCCCCATTCAAAACCTTTGTGTTAACATGTTCATTTTAAATAGTAAGTGAATGAAATAAAAGTGTGGATTAATGTTGCAGTTTGAATTTGGGGGAAGAAAAGTGTAAATGTAGAATTTAAAAATGCATTTTAAAGCACACCTAAAGCTTTCATTTGCATTTTCCACAAACCGTCTTGTTCTGGTGTGGATCAGAACTGCAGCACGTTTAAAGTCTTTATGAATTCAGATGTTTTCAGAGACCTCTTCCCCATTTATGTTTCTTTATATTTAACCCAACATTGCCCACATAGGGAGCCCATCATTTCCAGAAACTAACGACAAAGTAACAAAACTGTAGATAAAAAAAAAAAAAAAAGTTAACACTTGCTCAGTTTAAGTTTTTACTCGATTCCAAAGACGTATCACTTACCGTATTTGACAGTTTCACATTCTAATACTTCTCTGCGACTTTAATTGTCAAAAGTTGACTTTTACGCTTCGTGCCGCATTAGTTATTTACCGCGTTAAATTGTCACTTTCGCCGCCTCTCTCCGTATTCCCAGCTGTACATGTTCCTGCCGGGTTTTGAGAGCTTGCTCTGGAGCATTCTGGAAAGGATCAACATTTCATTTGCCAACGATAAAAAGTAGGTTTTTCCTGAAACGAAACCAGATTGAAAACGTTTAGTTTTTTTCCCCCTTGATCATCAGTAACATCTGCCGTCATTTCTGCAGCTTGCAGACGCTGAGCAGCCCCCTGCTGATCCTGCATGCAGAGGACGACAACATCATTCCGTTTCACATGGGTCAGAAGGTACGGCGGGTTTTCCTCGTCTCTCTCTCTCTAAATTTCCTGTCCGCTTTCCTCAAGCCCTTTTCGTCTATCTGACCCAGCTGTACCAGATATCGCTGCGAGCCCAGAGGGAATCCGAGACGAGCGATCGAGTGCAGATGATCTCCTACGCGGCGAGCCTCGGACTGTCCCACAGCCACATCTGCTCTGCCCCCGACTTTGCAGACGTCGTGCGGTGAGTCGGGAAGTCGTCGCCGGTTTGCGTTCAGAAATCGCGCCGGTGTTCGAATTTAATCCACACGCTTCTGTGTTGCAGGAAATTTCTACAAAACGTGGAGAGAGAAAGATGAAAGTCTGGGGGAAAAAAAAGGAAGCAATAAATAATTTTGACTTAAGTTTTGGGTTTTATTTTATTATGGACAGATTTTTTTTTTTTTTAACTCTACGTCCTTTTTCAAAAGTATCTTTTGATTCTAAAACATGGTTTCTCTATCAGGACAGGCCACCAACTCAAACTCAAACAAATGTTTAAACAAAAAAAACAAAACAAAACAAAAAAGCTTTTAACTGCTGCGTTCCTGATATCCATCTAACATCCTGGAACCTCTGACCGTCCCTCGATCCGCAGGAATGTCAGAGTTGAAGCGAGTTCTAGAGCTTTTCAGCTCCTCGCAGGCCGAACGTGTTGGCGCTAAAGAAATGTAACAGTGGTTTGACTTGAAGTGTGCGTCTCTAATAGCACCACAGAAGAAGAAGAAGGAAAAAAAACGTAATGTGTCGCATAAAGGTTTTGTTCTGTAAACGCAAAAGGCAGCTCAGGAGGTGAGGAACATTTTTCACATCTTCCTCAGAGCCTTGGCGGTTTCCTCGATGGCCTCGCGCGGCTCGCTGGGAGGCGGGATCTTCAGGTCGGTCGGCTCCACCCCCCACACCTCGGTGGCGTACTCCGTGATCGTTCTGTCGCTCGAGAACTTCCCCGTCGCCGCGATGTTCTTGATCACCATCTTGGTCCACTCCACCGTGTCCTAATAGAAGAGAGAAACATTTGAAATACAGAAATAAACCTGTGGAAAATACGTGATTAAAAGATTTTTAACTGCAGAAGCGGAATCTCTCAATGAAAACATTTTATTTATTTATTTTTTTTGCGACTCAAAAACACAACAAATAATGGCACAAATCCTGGCATCCACGCCGGCTATGTAAAGTAAATCTCGACGAAACCTTTCTGAACGTTACACCGACTTTAACTGGACCCGCGTTTTGTTAAAACGAGATGAAGGTTGAGTTTAGCTGCGACAAACCCTCCAGGTGGGTCTGCTCTACAACACGGGATAAGAAATTTGCTAAAGCGTTGAACGCTGTCGGGCATGGCGGAGGATCGGTGATGCTGTGGGCCTGTTTCTCTTCCAAAACTCCTGGGAACTTTGGTTTTACAACCAGAAGTGATCAGAAATACTGTGTTAGATGTAAAAATGCAGGAGATTCTGGAAGTAAACACACAAAAACAACATTTTTAAAAACATCTTTCCGGATGTCTCTTAGTGTATGGTGGCGAGATAAATATGGATCCTCCAGTTCCAGCATGGCGGTCGTCGTATTTACACCCCGGAAAAAAACAACAAAAAAAAAACAGGAAGTCACGGATGATCAATTTGTACGTAGAGGATTTAATGATCATTGCTGGGGGAACCTTTTGATTTTGTTCCATCAAAAATGTATTTTTTTTTCCCTCTCCGAATGAATGTACTGAAATTAAAAGAAAACTGTCCGAATTTACTGAGAATTTAGTACTACAGCAGAAAGAACAATTAAGAAAAGGAAAAGAAAAATAAACATTACCTGATAGAGTTTGCTGACTTTTTCTTGGGTTTTCAAGTAATCTTCAAAGTCTGCAAACACTTTGAATCTAAAAAGAGAGAGAGAGAAATAAAAGAATGTAACTAAATACGAAAATACAAGAAGAATAACAACAAAAAGGAAAAGTAAAGTTGCTCACCGGTCGTATTTGAAGAGCATGTTGGTCAGGTCATTGAAAAGCTCTGGATTCTTGGGGCTGAAGAATCCACTTGCAATCTGATCCATCACTTGTTTCAGCTCGGGGATCTTCTCGTAGTACTTCATGGCATCGTACCTTAAAAACAAAAACATAAAAACAAAAAACTTGATCCGTAAAAAAGACATTTTCAAACTCCGCTCCACTGTGTGCGTTTTATCTCGTCGGGTCTTTTACCCCTTTTTGTCCATCTCGGCCACGTCCTCCACCCGCATGCCGAAGATGAAGAGGTTTTCCTCGCCCGCCTCCTCGGCCATCTCCACGTTGGCTCCGTCCATGGTGCCGATGGTCAGCGCTCCGTTCAGCATGAACTTCATGTTGCCCGTCCCCGAAGCCTCGGTGCCAGCGGTGGAGATTTGCTCCGACAGATCAGTGGCAGGAATCACTGAGAAGGAGAAAAAAAACAAAAATCAAAAAGTCACAACATTTTCTTTTCCTCTCCAACAGTTTTTTTTTTTATTTTTTTTTATTAAATTATACCTTTCTCCGCAAGAGAAACTCTGTAGTTCTCCAGGTAGATAACCTTCAGCTTGTCTCCAACCACGGGATCGTTATTCACCACGTCAGCCACCGAGGTGATGAGCTTGATGATCATTTTTGCCATGTGGTATCCCGGTGCGGCCTGCAGAGGGCGACGATGCGAATCGTTCATTCCGGTCGTGTTGCTCTGTCGAGTTCGGCGCGCGCGCTGTGACCTACCTTCCCACCGATGATCATCGTTCGCGGTACGAAAGGCGCGTTGGGGTTCTTCCTGATGCCTGATGGGAAAAAAAGACGAACATTTATAAAGTGAAAAAGTATTGAAACTGAATTGATAGAGTACAGTATTTTAAAACTGAGGAAGAAAAATGCATAAAAAACCAGTATTCAAAACAGATTTGTAAAAAGAAATACATCTTCAAAAGGAACAGATTATTATTATTATTATTATATTCGGAACGGCGACGATAGAGAAGTGCATTTAAATTGAAAGTGCTATTTATGGGACAAGCTTGACAGAGACAAAACAATCAAAATTTCTGCATTTAAAAGAAATTTGAAAATTATGATAAAGATATGGCATGGGAATAAGCTGATATTTTGCTCTTTTTAAAATATATATATATCTGCATTTTAGTTAAACAGCTAATTCTCATTTTTTGTGAATAGATAGATATTTTATATTTATAGTTTATACTTCTTACTGCATAATTTCCTTCATTCGTTTTCTTTCAGTTGTTGCACAAATGAACTCAATTTTTGCACCGGTTTGGTTCATCCATTACACAAAAAGCCACAAAGTATTGAAATTTGAGCGTTGTGAATACTACAGCAAGACACTGCAAACAGCACATCTGTGGAGAAACGTCCTAAAACAAAAAGAAAAGTAAAAAAAAGCAGTTTCGCTGTTTATTGCAGCTTTGTGTAAAATTCCCCACTGCTGATTGCAGTGGCTGCATTCCTCGTGTCTGTTTTAACATGAAGCCCCAGGTGGGTGTGGAATATTCCACATCAGGAAACGTCTGACTACATCATCTAACTGATCACTCAGAGATTCACATGTACAATCACTTGTGGAAACTTTTTTTTTTTTTGACTTCACATCAAATGACTAAGCAGAAAAAAACAAAACAAACTCGTCGCTGCACGTACGGTTGTACAAGGCGATGATGTGCAGGCAGTTGAGCAGCTGCCGCTTGTACTCGTGGATCCTCTTGACGTGGACGTCGAACATGGAGGAAGGGTTGATCTTCACCCGGTACTCCTTCTCCAGGAACTGGGCGAACTTCAGCTTGTTGTCCTGTGGAGAAATGCAACGCGACAACGGGAGTCATTGATGTGAAAGCTGCTGAGTCAGGAAAGCGCTGCCCTGACACGTGCCGCGGCGCTTATGGCCACAAGGTGCGATGTCGCAACGCCTGGCTTTGTCAGACCGAGATGCCTCTTCATGCTGTGATGTGCAGAAATATTAAGATGTAGTTTTCCATGTGACATGATGATATGTTACTTCATCGTTTCTGCTCTGATCCATTTTTCACCTTTTAAAGGATTAATACCTCAGGAAGAGCAACAACTGATTAAATGGGCGTTACTTTGTGTTTTCCCAGTCACATAGTGCCATTTTATAGCACAATTAAGTAGCCATGTTGGCTTCAAACATGACTGAGAAGAAATTTTACTTCCTGATTTAACGCCTACAAATTGGGCCTCTGTCTCTTTAAGAAGCTCCTGCTCTTTCTGAAACTCCGCCTTCAGGAAGTCATCACAACATATCTCCTATTAACCCTTTAGCTAAGTTTATAACCAGCGTTTCATTCAAAAGTAGCTCCTATAATGATCTCAGCAGACACAGTTCCACCAGGTGTTTGCTAATTGC
This sequence comes from Poecilia reticulata, assembly GCF_904066995.2. Taxonomy (NCBI): domain Eukaryota; kingdom Metazoa; phylum Chordata; class Actinopteri; order Cyprinodontiformes; family Poeciliidae; genus Poecilia; species Poecilia reticulata. The sequence goes on from NC_088851.1 coordinate 7,238,309, forward strand.
TGCTGGCTAGTCTGAAGGAGCCGAGTTAGGGAGGACTGCTCTGTGAGGCTGAAGCCGCATCTCTGAGGAGGAGCAGCGTATCGAAGGCGGGGCTCGCTTCTCCCAGGCGTTTTAGCACAGCCGAATGGTTGCCGTGGAGATTAAAGGATTTCTCAAACGTGCGCAGAAGAATCACAGCAACGCTCCCGGTTATGTTTTTGATGAGGGAACAACATAAGATGATGTGAAGCCCTTTAATTGATAATCTTATGATGGGATTTTTCCCGTTTCTCCCAGTTCTTCTGACCCAGCTCAGCTCATACTGGATAAGAAAATGTCAGCAGACCAACCCGTCAGACTCACCTGTTTGATTTTAGCGACGTCGCGAAGGAAGGCCAAGTCGTTAACAAAGTCATTCAGCTTCTTCAGCTGGCTCAGGTCCTTCACATAGTCCTCCCCAATGACCTGAGAACGTATCACATTACAGTAACCAATGTTCGCATTAGTCAAATTATGGGATTTTACGTCCTAAAGGCTAACTGGCTGCTGAAGCGTGGTAAAACTGGTCGAACCTCAGCAATAAGCTCAGCCAGCCCAGGGTTGCAGAGGAGCAGCCAGCGTCTGGGAGTGATGCCGTTGGTTTTATTCTGAAACTTGCCCGGTTCAATGTCACTGAAGTTTTTAAACCTGTAAAAAAAAGAAAACAGAGGAAAAGTTAGGATTTGCTATCTGGACAAGCAGCAGTTTGATTTCAGCTGGTTAACCAACAAAATCTAGACTAAATAGATGGTTTTCATCCCAATATGCTGAACCAGGACGACATTATTTTTATTATTTTTTTTAGATGACCTCTTTTACACTTCTGACCAATCTTGGAACTTTTATCGCAGTCGACCGTCGGCGAAAGGCTTACACTTCGGTTTTGATGATGTTGGAGTGTATCTGAGCGACTCCATTGACGGCGTGAGAGCCTACGATACACAGATGGGCCATGTTCACCCTCTTGCAGCCGTCCTCTTCGATCAGAGACATCTTCCGCAGTTTGTCGATGTCGTTCGGGAAGAGAGCAGCAATTTTCTACGGGGGCAAAAAAAACAACAAAAAAACAAAACACAAAAACGTTTTCAAGCTGCACAGCTGAGGAAAGCGGTGACATGTAAAAGCATTCAGTCCTTTAACTCGCATTAAAATTATACATTTACATTTTATTTGGGTTGATTGTGGGAGTAGTTAGAAACCCACCAAGGCGTGTTTATCCACCTACACTGATTGGCCGCCTTTTATCAGTGGAAAAATCAATAAAATACACGCGCAAAATGTCATGTTTTGCATAACTTTATACATGGTTTCATATCTCAGAAGATTAAAAAAGAAAAAAACCACATTGATTAGTAGATATTCTGCGTCTCTGCTGCGACATGCTTACGTCTAGGTGAGTCTGGTTGATCTGGTAGATGATCTGCAGGTGTCTGGGCAGCAGTTTCTCCAGCAGCTCCACAGGCCAGCGCTCCAGGGCCTCGGGGAGGATGGTGTGGTTGGTGTAGGCAAACGTACGCCTGGTGAGGTCCCAGGCCTGCCAAGGAGGAGGGACAAGTTCTAGTTTAAGTGTTGCATTTTAAGAATCATAAATAAGACCAAGCTTTTATAATAAACTCGACTATTTTAGTCGCAGATTGAAATTCAGCAGGAAGCGGAGGTTTTCGTTTCATCCCCTCGCTCTGTGGTTTTAACCTCAGCTCGCATTACTTGCCCTTACTTGTTCTCGATTTCCTAATTTGCACTTCCTGTCATGGTTGCCGTTGATGATTAAGACCAACAAGAGACACTCGAAGGCGACTTTAACTCACCGTCTCCCAGTCGAGTTTCTCAATGTCCACAAAGATCCTCATCAGTTCGGGGATGGCCATGGCAGGGTGGGTGTCGTTCAGCTGGATGGCGACCTGGGAAACAGGAAACAGTCTGTAGCAATGAGTCAGTCATTTTGTGGATTATTGAAATCAACTTTAAGTCGTAGTACAATAGACAAGAGGGGGGAAAAAAGTAAATGAATAAATCGATCCATCACTGATCTGATCTGAGCACAATAGGGGCCATTGTAGATGGGGAGCAGAGAAAAAAAAAGAAGTGATACATTTCTGCCAGAAAAACTCACAAATTTTGAGATCTTAGAAATTTTCTGGAAAAACAATTTTTGAATTGGAGAAGTCAAACTTTTGCTAGAAAAAAAACAAAACAAAACAAATTAATTAACCTCAAATTTTCTAGAATTTTTTGTTTCGACATTTGGAAATTTTTGTTTTCAAAAAGTCAAAAGTCTTTGTTTTTATAGCACATTTTTGACTTTTCAAGCTCAGAAATTTCTGAGGTTTTTTTTCTAGATTATTCTAAAAAAAAAAAAAAATTTACTTGTAGAGCTCAGAATTTTCTTCTGTTTTTCTGGAAAATTACTGTTTTTTTCTTGGCAGAAATTTTTCTTTTCTATCTACAATGTCCCTAACACACCTTTGTGGATTATTTTTGCTTTCCCCTGTCCTTTTTTATTCAATAATTTTTTTAAAGCCAAGGTAACCATGACTTGACAAACTTCATTCACCTCGCAGCTTCGGCAGCTGCAACAGACGGAAGCAAAGAGGAAGTGCTGACATAATGTTGCAAACCAACCAAATGAGGCAACATGCCAACTAAAAGCAGACAACCGCTCCTCCTTTTGCGACACAGAGTCAGAGTTCTTACTTTGTCTGGGAAGGCATCGAAGGTGGTGCGGCTCGGTCTGCCCTTCTTGGTGGTCTTGAAGCGGCGGATGATGTCTTGGAGTGTGGCTGCCACGACAAAGTACTCCTGCTTCAGACGGAGCTCCTTTCCTTCAAAGAACTGAACCGCAGAAAGTTACACCAAGGTGGAAAACATCTGATGGTTTACTGGCCGTGAAAAAGTGAACTTACATTATCGTTTGGATAGAGGACTCGGGAGATGTTCTCCGCCAGATTTCTGTCCAGAACGGCCTGTATGTAGTCGCCTACATTAACTAGAGAAAGAAAAAAAATTACTAGTTTTAGTTTAAAAAATTAAGAAACAAAATCCCTAAAATGTGGCAGAGAGGAAGCGACCACAGTTGCAGAAGTTTCTGTTGATTTTGCACAACTCAAGTACAAGTATCTTTAAACTTTTCCAGAAAACAAGCAAGTTATTTTATAATAAGTATATTGTGGTAGACCAATATCAGATGGTGGAGAATTGTGAAGATTTATAAATTGAACAGTTATAAATCTTTACAGTAAAAAAAAAAAAAAAAAAAAGTGTGACAAAAATTTATATTCAACCCTCTAAAGCACCTGACCAACTTTGGGGTACTTGCAAAATTAGACTGTTCTTGTTAAAATAAGTCAAGCTCAGTCAAAAGTGGATGAAAAGCATCTCGACATAATCTAAAAATTTCGCAGCATTCAGGGAATCACCCTGAATGCTGGGTGATTCCCTGCATTCATGTGTATGTGTATCTTCTGATAGGCAAACTTCTATCAGAAGATACACAAAAGGTTTGTTTCACCGTTTCCTTTTGGTCTAGAAGTGGACAAATATGTCCTGGATGTGTTCATCGGACTTAATGGTGTCACTTTTCTTTCAGAGCCGCTGTATTCATTCAACAGACGACGGACAGAGACTTGGTTTTAGTGGATTTAGAGGTAACCAAGTCAAAGAAGGCTGGCTATTTTCCTTTTACTTCAGTTGTACAAGACTTTACGGTGGTCTACCGTGCCAAAGTCGAACAACACACCCTAAAGAATGCGGTTGGAACGTGCCAAATGATTCAGGGGATCTGAATACTTTTGTAAAGCCCGGCACATTGTGCAACTCTTTTGCTGAAGAGGTCTAATATTTTTTTTTGCATAAAAGCGAGACATCGTCCTGGACTTACAGTCTTTCAAGTTGAAGTCGTTGGGCGCCCGGGCCGACCACAGCCTCATCGTATTCACAGTGTTGTTCATGTAGCCAGGAATGGGCGTGTCGTAAGGCATTGCCAAAACAACCTGCAGGTGAAAACCCAGTCAGAGGTCACAGGTCGACCACATCTCACAAGGTCATTTACTCTGGCTCAACCCAAATTCATGCAAATCTTTTCCACTATGTAGTCGCCACCAAGTACCTGAGTGTTAACCCACTTGGGCCCGTCTCTCGTCTCCTCCACTCGTCCGTAAAAGTGGACCGGCAGCATGTACTCGGGGCGAGCCTTCTCCCAGGGGTTTCCGTGCCTCAGCCAATCGTCTGCCTCCTCCACCTGCAGCGTGGAAGGTCACAGATAAGTGAAAGCCCCAGGACAAACTCAGCCTTATCTGACCTCTTCGTATAGCCTGAAACGAGGAAGCTCAGCTCTTACAGTCTTACATCCAACACGGCCCGCAATCGCATTTTTTGGTTTTGACGTAAATAACCGCTCTCACCAACAGCGGATATCAGGCGCACAGGTTCATCCACCTGCGTGGGTACACAACGAGCACGCCTGGTGTTCAGAGTTCAGGGGGACATGTTTACACTGACAGGGTTCGACCCGCAAAGAAACCCGGCGGAACTCAAAAAACGGCAGAAGCCTGCAGTTTTGCAAACTCCTATCAGAAGATACACAAAAGGTTTGTTTTGTCATCCACAAAACAAACCTTTGTCTGACCCTCTTTAGCCGTGCTAAGAGGATCAGACTACAGCATGTTCCTTTTGTCAATAATTAACCTGTGATGTTTTCTGACCCAATTCATCTCTACTTTAGCCTCCGTCAAATTTTAAAAGGGAATCCTGCTTTCAAAAAAAAAAAAAAAAAAGATAAAAGGTGGGGGAATCAATGTCTTCGTCACAGAGGTCACAGCTGAGTTTCAGGCAAATCTTTTTTTTTTTTTTTTTAAAAGGAAGCATAATTACCTGCCAGCCATCTCTAATCTTCTGATTAAAGATGCCGTATTCGTATCTGATGCCATAACCGTACGCTGCGAGTCCCAGGGTCGCCATGGAATCCAAGAAACATGCTGCAATGGCAAGGAATTAAAATATCACACACTACAGTTAAATAAAAAGAGCTGGGGTATTTTTTAATTTGTGGTGCTGCAGGAGAAGTTTCAGCAGCATATTTGCTCATTTCCTCCATCTGCCGCAAACTTTCATAAGCCGAGAGTTGCTCCACATGTGCGGTAGACAAGCAGATTTATTAGAGAAGAGCCTATGTGCCCTGAAGACAATGATGGTGCAAAACTGCAACGGATACAAAACGTCTGCACGGAAATGTGCTCTTAAAGTCATCTCTGTCCCACTTTTCATCCTCAAAGGTGGCTTTGAGGACGTTTGCTCACCTGCCAGTCTGCCCAGGCCTCCGTTGCCCAGACCCGCGTCCTCCTCCACCTCCTCCAGCTCCTCCATGTCCAGGCCGAGCTGCGGAGAGAACATTCCCAATCAGCAAACTCACAACGGCTGAGTTGCTCGGATTCGGCAACTTTAGATCTCTGAATGAGACCGTCTGACCTGGTAGATGGCCTCGTCGCATGCGTTCTGCAGGCCCAAGTTGATCATGGTGTTCTGCAGCGTCCTGCCCATGTAGAACTCCAGGGACAGATAATACACCCTCTGGGGGGAAAAAAGAAAAAAAAAAGATGGGGGGGGGGGAAATTAAATCTGAAACAGTCTTTTAGCATTGAATACGTCAATAACTTCAATATACAGGAAATCCAGTTTAGAGCGGTAAAACAAATGGAAGTGGAACAATCCTGCCTTCCCCTGCACAAACAATGATTAATATGTGAACCTGACGCACTGACCTGAAAATACAAAGCCTCTTTGTGATCCATAAAACTTTATGCAACACAAACTAGTGGCTGGGTGCTAAAGATTCTCCGTTTTCATTTAGAATAATCTGCATGTGATTGAAAGTTAGTGCTCGGATCGCTCCTTGAGCATGCATTTCACACAATAAACACAATCCGAGGGCTACTTCGGGTGCAGATCCGTTTTACCTTCGGGTCTGCTTCGTAGTAAAACTGCTGCGTCCTGATCCACCTGCCCACCAGGTGGTCTCTCACGGTGTGGGCCAGGGCGAAGTAGTAATCCCTGGGCGTCGCGATGTTCCTGTCTTTGACCAGGGTGAAGTGCAAGTGGCGATTGAAGCCCTTCTTCAGCTCGGCCACGTTCTCCACTCCCACGATGCCCCTGATGCTGATCTGCTTCCGCTTCTCCTGGTCGGTGAGAGGAGTCGCCATGCTGGCCCGTGTGCAGGTACTGCTGATCCCGAGCTGCTGCTGCTGCTGCTGCTGGAAGGAAGCGCTTCTGAGCCTTGATCCGACCCAACCCGACTGGGAGCGAAGCGGAGAGGAGACTAGAGGTGTGTTGGCGGTGGGGGAACACAGGAGTCTCCTCCTCGGGCTGTTTTTCATTGGCGAGTTCAAGGGGGAGGGAGGCGTTTCCCCTCCGGGGCCTTTCTTTACTTTACTGTACTTTAGAGACGGGGGGGCGGGGAGGAAACACTCCGGGTAGGTCAGCTGAGCTGAATTTCAATCACAACTTTTAGAGGAAGACCGTCGTGGGGGCGAAGGGGAAGAAGAGACGGGTCTGTTTTGGAGAGGAAAAAACCCAGCAGGAACTAAAAAACAACCAGCAACAGGATAGAGACTGGGCTGGTGAGTGCAAAGAAAAAAAAGAAAAAACAAAAATCCAGGAAGAGCCAAACTGGCATACATTACATACTTGATAATGGGAAGTTTATTACAGAGGGATGCAGTGAGAACAGTGTTCAAAGTTGTTTATTTAGTTTTTTTTTTTTTTTTTGGTAAAGCTACTTTCCGACAACACGGTTTTTGTACTTAACTTACAAAGTTAAATACAAAATTTAAACCAAACTGTAAGAATCTTAATAATAATTTTATTTGCTGTACATTTCTTTATTCTCCTGGATTGATGCAGAGCCACTCCAAGGCTGAATGTGGGACCTGGGCGACATAACTTGGGGCCCCACTTAAAATAATTGATAACACTTTATTTGAAGGGGGTGAATAAGACTGACATGTCACTGTCATAAACATGAATAAGTCTTCATGAATATTTATGACCTTTGTCATAAAGCGTCATTCAACTTGACATTAAGCAAGAAATTATTGTCTTATAAGGATAACATTTTAAATTTCACCTGTTATGACATTCATGACAAGTTATAATATCTTGTTTAATGTCAAGTTGTCATGACAACGATGTTATCTTGGGTAATGTCACATTTTTGTAACGAAGACATTTTCAATAATGTCAACTTTGTATTAAAAATGTCATGATTTACCGAATGACACTTTATGAAAACAGTCATAAATATTCATGAAGACTTATTCATGTTTATGACAGTGTCATGTCAGTCTTAATCAGGGGTGAAAGTAATTTTAAATTCTTGGGTACTATGACAAAAGTATATATATTATTATTGTTTCAACACCTTGTTGAAACAATAATCACTGAGATTATTATTTTTGTTGGGTCATTAATTTGAAAAAGTTTTGTTGACTTTTTGTTGTTGTTCTTTAATAAAGTTATGAACGTTTTAAGCCAGTCAGAGGAGGACGTGCTGCTCTCATCGTCCTGGCGGCGTTCAGTTTGTCACCTAATGCCGAGATCGACTCAAAACCTTCCACGATCAACGTATCGCACCCCTGCTCTAACAAAGAACAGTTCAGAAACAATATTAAATGTGGGAGGAAAAGCTATTTATTAACTGATTAAGTCATGTTTTGGATTGTTCTTGAAAAACTAATCAATCACGGCTGATTAATGGCTGCACTCACGGCTACACAGTGAACCCATTAATTTTTTACAGCAGACAGCCGCTCCCCTCTCTTGAGGGTACTGCGTACCCCCGCTAAATCTTTTAGGGGTACGCAGTACCCTGGCGTACCCCCTTACTTTCACCCCTGGTCTTAATCACCCCCCTTCAAATAAAGTGTTACCAAATAATTAGAGGTGCAGATCATATCAGCTCAATTCAATTAAATTTACTTCAATTAAATCTATCTATCTATCTATCTATCTATCTATCTACATTAACAAATTTTTTTAGTTAACTATAATAACCTTGAGCTGGATGAAGACTCACATGTACCTCATCATCACACACACAGTCAGGGCAGCAGCAAAGCGTGGCAACTTGGGGGGGAGGAGAGGGAGCCACCAAATCTCCATAGCAACCATGGATGCTATGTTGTTCCCAGTAGCTGCCAGTAGAAAGACTTTCCTGTCCCACTATCACTGTGGAAACCGAGCTTGTTCCGTGGAAGTCATCACAAATACTTAAAATGTGTTTTTCATTTATAACAACCAAATAAACAAATGGTTCGTCGTGTTCTTCCATGGGCTCCACAACTAAATTCTCTTTGGCTTTCAAAGACATTTTTTTTACCGTCGTTTACAATCCGTCTCCTCTGGCGTCTGTGCGTGTTTGACTGGGTTACTGCTGCCATCTGCTCCAGCCCTTCTCCGCGTAAACGTGTGAAACATTGTTAGCAGGATGTCTTTCGTTCATCGCGCCCTGCAGATTTTCCACATGCAACCTGCTTCAGTAAAAGCATAAGCAACTTTTATCAAAGACGGCAATAAAGAAATAATCGAGACAAGCCGTTGTTGACACCGATTTTATTGAAGATTCACAGATACGAGAAATACAGAGGCTTGTTAAATACTTCAAATAATCATATAAGTGGTAAGATGTGCTAATAGTAGACATGAAACTGTGACAATCGATAACCATATTGTCTGGAAATTATAATGAGGACAATGTCATTTTTCCATTTGTCAGATTCTCATAAAGAGAAATTTCAGGTTCACTGTAACTAAAACTGAACGTGACGATTCACCTCAGATCAGACAGGGCAAAAAAGAAAAAGAAGAAAAATCCCTCTGGAGATATGATGAACGTATAACCCACAGTCACACACACACACACAAGATATGTATATACATTTGGAGATATAACACCGAGTGTCGCCCAGCGACTGGGTGTAAATTTAGGTTGTGATATGAATCTGCGTCCCCGTAGTTTGCTTAAACTGTGTTAAACTATTTATTTTTTTGTCTTAAAGAAACCGTGTTGCATTCACGCTGAGTAAAATCCCCGTTTCCTTTTGTACGGTTCAAAAGCACACTTTCAGGTCATGTTTATTAGATCCGTGCCGATGTTTCCACCGAGGACTTCCTTGGAAAAAAAATCAAAACAAACATTTATCTTGAATTCTGATGTTACATCGGGAATTTATTGTGGCTTTATGCAAGTATATAAGGGCTAAATCAAAGTTATACTTTAAAAACCAACCAGTTAATTCTTGCAAAGCACCCTGAACGTGGTGTAACTTGCTGAACTTTCTCAGTCAATACACACACACAAACACACACACACAAACTGAGGAGTTATTATGCTTACTGTGTGCTGATGTTTCAGTATCATCGTATGGTCTACCATGGCTTTAGTTGCTTTATAGAAAGAGGGAAAAAAAAGTGTAATATTCCTTTAAAGATCGTGATAGTTACAGTACGTCCAAAGGGTTTCGGATGGTAAAAATGTGCCCTTTTACGATAGAAAAAAAAGCACGTAGCAGCAGATGAGGTCAGGCATCACAGATGTTACAGTTGACTCTGCTGAAGCATTTGATTTCGTCTGTAGCAAAGTTTCACAAATGTTTTTTTGGGGGTGGGGTGGTAATACAAATGGGGAAAAAGGCACACCCGTGAAGTTCTAACACAGGATAGCACCTCATGTGTATGCCAGACAGGTGCCTAAGAATATTCACGCCCCTTTGCGACTTTTTTTCCACGTTTTTGTCGCATCACAACCGCTAACGTACCTTTGTGCTTTTGCGATTTCAGGAGGTGGGCCAAAATAGGTGCGTTTATATTAAATATTCAGCCCCTTTTCATCCTTATATATCAGCCAAACTGTGACAAGATGTTGGAGACAAAACACTTACAGATGTAATGTCAGCAAAAATATGCATGCCCCCACTACAATATGTATTTTTATTTGAATATAATTCTTAAATCTGCATTTCTTTATCCTTCCACTTACAACTATACGCTACTTAGTGTTGGAATCTCACATAATATCCTTAATAAAATAGTTTGTGGTTGTAACGTGACAATGTGCGAAAGAGCGAAAGAGGAATGAATACTTTGGCACCGTTCGTCCGTTGGGCTACAACAATCTGGAAAACGACTTTTGTACCTGAAGCGGTAACGTTTCCCCCAATGTGGCCATTCAGCATTAGGATTTCAGTTCCTTCTGTCAGCATTTATTTTACCAGACGCAGTGTCGGACTATGTTTTACAGACAGACGTTATTCTTCTGTGAACTCAGCAGTCAGCAGACCTAACAGCTGTAGCTCAGGCCAACCTGATGGAGCGTCGATCAGACGGCCTGCAGCTCATGCGACGGAGGTTTTACTTCTCATCAAAAGTTACAAAACATCTCAGTTTTTCAAGATTCTGTTTAAAAACAAAATTGGGTGAAGAACGCAGGACATTTTTGAGGAGTCAAGCTACAAATTCAATGTTTAATTTAAAAAAATCTGGTGCAATATTTAATTTGGTTTTATTTCCTGCCCAAAAATGCTTAATTAAAGACTTACTTTTTTTTTTTTTTTTAACTCGAAGCAGATATTGCCGCTAGATCCGCTTTTCCAGCTGGTTGTCACCATCAATTCAGCAAGAAATTTGTTTAAAGGAGCAATCAGATAGGTTTAGTGACACCTAGTGACGAGGTTAAAGATTGCAACGAACTCAAAACGTAACATTCTTCTTCCTGAAAGACCTTTTCTTAAGACTTCTTTTGTCTTTTCTTTTTTTTGTCAAGCCATTCTGGGCTACTTTAAAACATAGAGTATATTATACTCTATATCTATTACAATATGTACTGTTAATTACAATCCTACGTTAAAAAAAGAACATTGAGTTGCCTTTAACAGACGGCCATCTTTTCAGACTGAAACTTTTATTGAAAATGCACGTAGAGGTTGGTAGTTTTAGCTGCAACTTGAAAAACTGAGGCGTTATAAACCTGCGTGCTAGCACGCTAACATGTTGCACAACGGTCGGCTGGGTCGCAGGATTTTACAGTTGGATGGTTCAGGTTGTTCTGTTGTCACGTGGAGCAGAATAAAACAAATTCTTACTACGTCAGACAGCATTCGCTTTGTCTGGTGCCTTGTGGTCTGTATTCATCAGTTGTGTTTGGTGCTAATTAGCAACTGTTAGCATGACAATGAGGCCACTAGTGCTTAGTAAAATTGTTACGAGACAGATTGTTGGCACAGTTTTTGTCACGTTTGCACGCCAGTAAGTACTGAAAAGAATGTTAGCCATAAGAAAAACAAAAAACAAAAACCATTCCAGTGTTTCCTGTCTTGTTGCTTTTGTAGACATGTAAACTGAATCCAAACCCCCCCACCCCCCACCCCGACGTCTAATAAAACGTTTAAAGCAGAGAAGCGCCGTTCGTCCCCTCGGCTGTAACTGTACATCGGCGAAAAAGGGAACGAGGATAAAATTCTCACTAAAAATCTCTTAACACCAATAACTTATTTAACTTTAAACCTCTTCGCAATAGATCATTTCAATAACAATATTACAAAAACTACCAGAACTCAGTCACTCACAGTAAAAAAAAGAAAAAAGCCCAAACTATGTGAACTGCTTTAGCACCTTATAAGAACGTCTTCACAGTCGTTTAAAACCCCCCCGTCTTTGAGATGGATTCAAGAAAAGTCCCTCCCCTGTTTTGAAAGCGCCATTGCAGAAGAAAAAAAAAAGTCTTCCTTCCTGTTGCATCCTAAACCTCGATGCTGTAAATACTAAAAATAATAATAAAAAAAAAACCACAACACAGAAGTTTCACTTGAGCCAAACCACTAAGAAAAGCTTTCCACTTACACGAACGAAGGTAATGACACTGATATGGCTGGGAGCTGGACTCTGGTCCAGGGATCATGGGAGGCAGCCCCCCCCACACACACACACACGCACGCACACGCACACACACAGTCACAAAATATGACTTCTCATTCTCGACTCAAGAGTTTTGAATCCACAACAGTCTTCAAGATGGAAACCTGACAAAGAGGCATATGTCTAAAAGAATGCAATATATTGAGTTATAAGAAAAATGAAATGATTAATACAAGATCTTTGTCTAACAAATTCATAAAAAAAACCTAAAACTCCTTCATTTAAGAAAAGAATTGGACATTCTGCCAAACATTTGTTTCTTGTGATCTGAGCTGTAGCGTCGTAGTGATCTCAAGGCTGCGTTCACACTGCAGACGAAGACGTGAGCCCTATCTGATTTGTTTTTTCTTTAAGATGAATCTGAGTGGCAAAAATAAGATTTTACTTTCAAATGCGGTCCAAAATCAGAAAAGTAGCTCCATCTTTACGCAAGAAGCGTCACAGTCTGTACAGCACAATTCCCGATTTCCACGTCCCAAATCGGATGATGTTCTCGAAAGCGATCTTGGTCTGAACAGACATGTTGCTTTGAAAAGTCACGGAAACGTGGTTACAATTTTGCGCCAAATGAGGCGGAAAGCGGCACGACCGAATGTAAACAGTTGGAAAAGAAAAAACAAAAAAACAAACAAAAAAACAAGCACGGCAGACGCCGTCGACGGAGCCAATCGTCATTTCTGGCAGCTTCGATTGCGCCGCGTCAGAACTGACATGTGACGATGTTCGCAGCATCCGCATCTGCTTCTGCAAACACAACGGGCTGCTTGTGACATCAAGTCTTCTTCTGCTCGTGCCGCAGAGCGTTCTCAATCATAGTATAGTAATATCAACAACACACGAAGAAACAAACCCTAACCCTCTGAGCATAACTGAGCATTCATACCTGCAATGTGAAGGTAGCCCAACTCTCGACTGTAGGCATGAGCTGGTTACCAGTAACAAGAAATCAGGTTTCAAAAAGCAGCTTTTTGGAAATAATTAGATACTTATGGCCTGGACAGTAAAAGACAGGCACTCATTCTTCTTATGGATGCTTGCTTTTCTGTTGAGCAGGTGGCTGCTACATGAGCAGATAGCTCAACTGACCCGGCTGCTTGTTATACTCCCAGTGTTGCTCTAGAAAAGGTAGAACGGTGCAATTTGTTGCTTCATAAGCCAATTCTCTTGAAACTAATATCACAAAATTTAGGGAATGTTGGGATATTAGACTTTCTGGCACATTTTTCATTCCACCAATGTCTGAATTTTGTTTTTTTGGTGTTTGTTTATCAGCATATTCTATATTCTGTAAGGTTCTGTCAGTTTTTTGTCCCCATATGTCAAACAAGAGTTTTGTTATTACAGCAAATCCCGATTATCTTGATAGATGCTTTCCTATTTAGACAGAACCTACTTGGACTTATCAGCTGCTAAAGTAACAGAAAAGTCTGAGATTAAACTTTGGTGACACGTAGCTGGAAAACCGAAGGGGAAAAACTCAGTAATAATCCATAATAATCTGAATAATAACAAGAATAATTTGAGTTACAACACTCTTGGAGCAATAGAGTACTTTTAAAATTTGAATTGAATATTTGGGAATATATTATGTATGTGTGCATTTTGAGAGAAAATGAATGGGAGAATAAATGTTGTCGCCTGTCTAAAAATCCTGAAATATAAATTTACAAAATATTACGAACAAAAAAAAAAAAAAAAGCATCTGTTTTATACGTTCCTTGAGAGTTTCACACCAGCCCATGCCTAGTCTTGACTCAATGTGCCGTATTTTCTGAAATGTAAAAGTACTCCTTCACTTCAGTGCTTTCGTTACTGATCCTCTGGACATTGCGGTGAAACGTCCCGAGTTGTAGGCACCACATGCACTGTCCTGCACATGGCCGCGTCCAAAGCTTAGGCATGAAAAAGGCATGGCTTAGGGCTGTCATGAGGCCTCCGACGGCGAGTCACGGGGGTCGTTAGGTCGGGGCGACAGACGGCGAGTCGAGATCAGGAGGGCGAGGACGGGGTTAGAGGTATTGACCTACGACAGGGCGGGGAAGGGGGTCGGCGCTGGCTTCAGCACACGGAGCTCGTTGGGTCTGCCTCCCCGGGCGTGTAGAAGTCAGGGATGGGTAGCCCAGTGTGAAGAGTGACCTGAAGAAAAACAAAACGTTTACATACAAATATTCATACAGAGGACGGTTGAGGCAAGATTTGCCCTGCAGGTGGAGCTGTTGAGCTTCGTTCTGGAGAGGAGAAGCTTCACTGAAGATTTAGAAACTTCCAGAGCCACAAGTGGCTTTTAAGAACATAAACCAGCTGATGTTTTGAAATGTACATGTGATGCTAAATGCAGGTTTTAGCAGTTATAGTTATATTTGATAGCATTGACTTTCTAAAACAGAGTCTCACTAAAATGTATTATCACTAGGTTGAAAATTGTGTCTGAAAAAAATAATGCATTTGTTCTCTTTTTGCAAAAGTTTCATCCTTTACTTTTAGACCCTAAAATGCAAATAAAATAGTGGTCATATAAGAATGGCAACACATTTCCTGTAGTTGATGCTCATCAAAATTATAAGTTGCCTTTTTTTTTTTTCAAAAGGTCATCTAACATTTAAAATGGAGAGGACATTTAAATGAATACGGACAGTTTTGGGGGGGTTTGAAACATCATAATTTCGAATTTATCGCAACAACGATAAATCAAAATTCTTATCGCGATAAGAAATTTCACGATAAAATGATAAACGATACAAAAAAATTATTTGCGCCAAGAACAAATAATTTTTGTTCACCTGATTTTAATTAGCGTTTAGCTCCAGTAAAGTGCAGCGTGGTTTCCTACCTGGACGTTACGGTTGAGGCTGATGGCGGGGTAATAAGCGCCTTCCAAGCTCTCGAAGGCAACAGGACCCTGCTGCTCATCGTTGATGAGGAAGATGAGGATTCCACGTGTGAAGTCCAGCAACACTCCTATCGTCGATCCTTTGGCGACGCCACCATCCGTCCTGCGCCGCCGTCACATGAATTGAGTCAGACGTGTAATCCGTGTCGCGGCAACTTCTGGATATTTCCGCGCAAGCGGTCGCTTACCTGTTGGTGTGAGAGTTGTTGTGCATGAACCAGGAGCGGTTGTTGTCCACGTACATGGCCCAGGCCTTGTCGTCCTTCCCCAGCATCACGTCCTTCAGGACGTCGCCCCGACAGATGCCGAAGGCCGGGTCGGGGTGGTTGTCATAGCGGTCCACCGTCATTTCCCAGTAGTGGACGCCGCGGGAGAAGGCGGCGCTGCCCAGGACCACCCGGTCGTCGTAGCTGCTGCACGACACCGTCAGGTTGTCGTTTGAGAAGACGATGTCGGGGTGAGCGGACACCGGGTCAAAGGTGAACCAGGCAACTGCGCGGCACACAGGGAGAGCGTATCGCTGTCACTGAGCAAACCGAGGCGGCGCAATGACGGCGCTTTGACAAACGTGACATGAATCAGGAGGGTGGTGAGTAAATGAGGAGACGCTAGACTGTAAAAACATCTTTATGAAAGATTATCATTGTATTAGGTTAATAATCCTTATGGTTAAACTCTATAGCTTGTTGCAAACTCTATAAATTATGATTACCGTCTTAAATCATATATCTGAGTCAAACAGTCTGGAAATCTTAACTGGCAAATACTTAAATATAGTTAGTATCTTACAAAAAATATATTTATGTGAAGTTCTGTTGATGAGATTTAGGGCTCATATCTCACCAGCAGCAGTTAACTAATTTTCCCAATTCCTAATCCAGATTAGTTGTTTGGAGGCAGTGCACCATCAATGATCTTCCTGATGGAAACGAGAACCGAAAACAGGAAATGTTTCCCGTCATTTAAGGACATCGACTTTTATGTTAATAACTGCCTAATGAAAACATGAACGTTCAGGATTTAAAGCTTCATAAAACATTGTTTCCATGAACTGCTGTTATGGTTCGTGATCTTGGAACAGTTTTGATTAGCGGTTAGCTTTAGCCCCAAGATCATCAAATCCAAATTTGCTCTGAACGGCGAGAGATTTATCTACTGTAGGCATGACATTAAATCCTTATAACCTTACAACAGAACTTCACTTCAAATACCTAAATGACAGATAAACTATGATAGAAACTGAACAATATTGTGATTATTGTAAATGAGGTACAAAATAATTATTTTGAATAATTTCAGTGTTTTAAAGTAATTTACTGCTTTGACATTGTAATTTATAGCAACTAGCTAGTCACTGATGAAATTACACATCTTTCGATTAACAATAATCTGCATTTTTATTCCTTACCAGATTACACATGGCCCATCTACAAGCAAACGCTTTCAATTTTTTCTCCTTTAATGCAGGGATACCCAATAGACTTAAATAAAAATGGCGGATAAAGTTAAGCAAACACAGGAACCACCAGTAATTACGGTCCTTTACCCAACGTCCTAACAGCTAAGATTGCAAAAACTGCTTGATTCAGGCCTGAAAACGGCAACATCACATCTTCATCGTCTACACAGGGAAACATGGAGTCAAGCAGGCGGGCTTTTGTTGTTTCTATGGGCTCCAACGGTCCTGAACGTCTACAGCTCTCGGCGTCCCCACGAGTGGCTTCGTTCCATTACCCCGGTTTGATTTCTCAAAGGAAATAAGACACAGACATTTATTAGGGGGGCCGTAATAAATGTTTAATATGTGGAGCCCACAGAGCAGCAAACTGCCCCCCTGCTGGTCGGAGAGTGACGACCTCACTGATGAAACAGGCAGAGGCCCGGGGAGGATTAGAGCGAAAGCAGTCGGCCGTGACAGCCGTCCATACCTGTGCCTATAGACTGAATATCGCATGGAGGGAGTCCAGCTGAAATGTGACGTGAAGGGGGGAGAGAGAGAGTAGAAGAAGAAAAGAAGAAGGAGGGAGGAAGAGCCGAGCGAAGCAGCGGCGCAGACAGCGTGGAGGGGATTTGGAGAGGGAGAGCGGAGAAGATACAAAAGCAGATTTGATCAGGGAAGCCAGTTCACCGCCGGCGGTCAAAGAGCAGAGGATTTCCTCAAAATCAACCAAAGAATCAGGAAAAGGAGAAACATTGAAGAACATACAATGAAAATAAAGAGAATGTTTTTTTTTATTATTTCAAAAAAACCAACAAAATCAAACGTCAGTCTGCTCTGGTTGATGGCTGCAAAAGAAATAAAAAAGAAAAAAGAAGCTGAATGTGTCTGTAAGGTTCGACTACACAGTTTCTGAGAGCTCGTTCTGGAAGCTGTCTGAGGTTTTTCAGGCCCACAGATGGATGACGCACTTCCTTAACGGTGCAGAGCAGCATTTAACTAATGGCAAAGCGAGAACACGAGTGGATTACACGCCGAGCAGATGATGCTGGACGTCACGGCTTTAAAGGCTTAAACATATTCCTATGCAGTATTCAAATCAGACTAAAATCTTGCAGTGGACGCGTCGAAGAATTAAGTTACTGTATTGCATTGAAACAGAAATCAGCTGAAAGTGACGCCAAATATCTGAACATCCCTTCAGAAAACTGCAAGATTTCAGTCTTGCAGTTTTCTGAAACTGCAAGACTGACTCCATAAAGTCTATTTCTTCTATAGACTTTATGGAGTCAAGATACAATGGTAATGACACAAAAAATATCGTTTAGTCGACTCTAGTCAGGACAAACTGTTGCTGTTGTCACAATAAAGTGCATGCATGCTAATTTCCCAAGGATGCGATCACAGCCTTATTGCTAACACACACAAAGTAACGCAAGAATCTACGACGGCGGGAATATTTGAGTTGTAACGATCTGAGGTTGTTTCTATGGAATGAAAAATGTAAAGATGCTCTCAAAAACAAAACAAAGCAGTTTCAGGTTTCATAAACCTAAGACTGCTTATTGGAATATAACAACAGTTAATTCAGTGAAGCACACATTTAATTTGTTTTGCAACGTTTATCCAAACAACACAAAAATGCCTCATCAAGCCACTCGAGGTATTTTAGATTTTGACTAATGTTGCAGTTCCTTGCCTTTAAATCAGTGAAACGATCCTTCAAATAGTTACCAAATAGGAATATGAAATAATTCACTTCAACATAATTGGAAAACAAATGTACGCTCGTCTTTCTTACAGTGAAATCTTTCTTTTTCCCCACCCTCAATCCCTTGCACTGCCCCCTAACACAGTGACGCCCTGAACAAAATCCTACTGCAAACAACATTGTAGTTGCTTTGTTTGGATAAATGTAATATCGATTGTAGTGTTTAAAGATGAAAAGCCTCCTATAACTCCCATAATAATGAAATATGTTTCCATTCTCCAGAACATAAGTAAAAAATAAAAGATTTTTTTACTTTAGCCCACAGCAGGCCTTTCAGATTCAATCTGGCTTTAATTTCCTCCTGTGAGGCAAAGTGATGACTCATCGCACCGATTCCTTTAAAAATTAAGGTATAAGTCTAACTGCGTGAGCTTTCTGGTGGACATATTGTGTAAAGAATATAACACGGCTTCTTTTGTGAACTTAACAATGGCTTTCACGCAGTTTGCACAGATTATCAAGTGGCTCTACTTTCCCAAAAACTAAATCAGTTTGCTTCATGACCATCAACAGAGGGCGGCCTGGGAGTTTGGCTCGCTTGAGGACAGTCCGTAACGGATCTACTTTCTTGGCTCTCTCTGGAGTCAAACTTTTCCGGAGAGAGAAACTTTAATCCCAAACGCTGACAGCTGACGATCCGGAGTCCTCTGAATAAATGGATTAGCGCTGCTTAAGGCTCGGCTGTCAGAATGCTTTGTTGTGATTAATTGAGATTAATCGCACTTACAAATTTAATTGCTCGCTTACAAAAGGACTATGCTTGTCCATTAACGAGACGATCATGCACAGCACAAGTGCATTTGGATTTTAAACAAAATGTATACATTATAAAATAAATCTATAATTTGTTGGATTAAAGGGGCAGCATTATGTGCTTTCATTTTATAGCACAATCAAGTATCTATGCTACTTTCACTTATGTTAAAAATGCTTCATATATCAAATATGACTATGAAATTTTGACTTCGTAACTTAACGCCTTGAAATTGGACCTCTCTCTCTTTAAGAAACGTGTACTCTTTGAAACTCCGCCTTCAGGAAGTAATCACAAGGTGGCTCCTCTATTAACCCTTTAACGACGTTTGTACCAGCGTTTCACTCTAAAGTAGCTCCTATAACAGTTTCAGCAGATGCTCAGTCCCACCAGGTGTTTGCTAATTGCTGCTGGCTAGTCTGAAGGAGCTGAGTGGGGGAATTGCAGAGAGGGCTGCTCTGTGAGGCCGAAGCTTGGAGGCTCGGAAACTACAGAGGAGGAGGAGCTGCATCTTGAAGGCGGAGCTAGGTCCACCCAGGCGTTTTGCACAGCTGAATGGTTGCCACAGGAGATTAAAGGATTTCTCAAACATGCAGGAAAGAATCACAGCAACACTCCAGGTACGCTTTTGATGCGTGAATAACATGACTTAAAGCTCTAAAAAGTCTATTTAACTGAAATTGACTATATTAACAGAGATTAATTATCGAACCTTTGCATGGCACTAACTAGTAGAATAATCTCTGGGAAGTGCTACAGCTTAGCTTTTTCTAAATCTCATCCACTGAGCAGGAGGGGGAGGCGGCAATGCTCCACTTACTCTCAGAGGTCTGCATGATCAGCGTCTTGCTGTACTGGCCCACTCCGCTGGAGTTGAACGCCTTCACTCTGGACTTGTACGTGCTGTTGAAGTGGAGCCCGTCCACCGTGCAGATGGTTTCCGTCCCCACGTACACCTCCTGCAAAACACACACACACCAGCTTCCCGTTAGGCCAGCCAAATGCATCAAGTGCGTAATTATGACACCAAACGGAGGGGTCCCTGCTGGATTTGATGGAGGAGGCAGTAAGCGACGGCGTGAGCTTGTACAGCGGAGCGGGGCGTGGGCTCGCCGGGGTATAAATAGACGTTGGCAGGCTTTGCGGGGGGGGGAGACGCGAGTCGCCAGGCTCAGCGGGAGGCTGCGTTGGTTGGACTCGGTGAGTCAGAGAGTAGAGGATGGGGGGAGAAAACTTCCCTCGTTATCTAGTGCATAGTTTTCAGGCGAAATGTCGCTCCGTACGGCGTGGGAGTTGAAATGATGCAATGGAAACACGTGTGGAAATTATTTCCAATTTCAGAGGAGCTGCAAAATTGAATCTTAGGATATTGTGCTGCGAAACGCACACAAACACCACGAATGTAGAAATATTTCCCAGCTGTAGCACCAGTTATTAGTTACTGGATACACTTGATGATTCAAAACTGGATACTGCAGCAGGAGTCATTCACTCTTGTGCTGTATTAAAGGGGCAGTAATTTTGTGTTTTCAAGACACAGTTCTGTTTTGTAGCACAATCAAGTAACTGTGTTAGCTTCAAGTGTTAGAAAAATGTTGCATGCATCAAATGCGACTTAAAAGAAATTTGACTTCATAATTTATCGCTTTGAAATTGGGACTCTCTCTTTAAGAAACTCCTGCTGTTTCTGAAACTCAGGAAGTTGTCACAACATGGCTCCTCTATTAACCCTTCAACAATGTTTTTACCAGTGTTTCACTGAAAAGCAGCTCCTATAATGAGCTCAGTGGACGCTCAGTTCCACCGGGTGTTTGCTAATTGCTGCTGGCTAGTCTGAAGGAGCCGAGAGAAGGGATCTGCAGGGAGGCTGCTCTATGAGGCCAAAAACCAGGGGCTTGGAAACCGAGCTGCGTCTCGGAGGCGGAGCTCCGCCCACCCAGGGGTTTTGCACAGCTGAATGGTTGCCATGGAGATTAGAATCAAGGCAAACACTCCAGGTGTGTTTTTGATGAGGGAATAACTTCATAACATGAAGCAGAGCTCAAAAATTATTTGATTTTATATGCCCCTTTAAAATTTCCCATCTTTATGCAAATGAACACTTGTTTCCTCTGCCGTATAATAGTAGAGAAATATAACCTTTGCTGTGTTTTAGCTAAATAAACTAAGCCTGAAAAGCCAAATATCTTGAAGGTTGAGCGATTCATACACTTAAATGCGCTTGAGAATATCTTTTTGTTTTCCTACCTTCTCTCTCACTCCGTGTTCTGAGCCTGAGTAATCTGCCTCGGGGTATTTTCTACTTCTGCATTTAAGAAATAAAACTACATCCCCTCCTTCCCCGCCGCACCAGAATATAGAACAATAGACCTCACTCGTTGAGCTTTCACAGCGCTCTAATAACGGATCGCTCAAATCCTAGGCTGGGGGGCAAAATGTTAACAGATATGGATATCCACAGCTTTTGTACAGGAGGGAACAGTTCAGGAAGGACAGGTTGCTCTCCTGACAAAGCCGAGCAAAGATCCGGTGCGGAGCGAGGGAGCAGTGGTGGGGGGGGAACCGAAGGGAGGGATGGATTACAGGGCGAGTCTCTGTGTGGGTCTGGAGACCACTTTGATCCCAGATCGCACTTCATGCAGAATCGTCCCGGCTGGCAGCTGCGTTTCAGGCCGGCGCTGCGAAAACACACAACTTCTCACCGAGCGCTTTCGGTCCAGTTTGTATCTCAGCATGCTCGGAATAAGACAAAGCGAACACAGGAGTAACTTTTCAACAAGATACAGGAGCTAGTTTTAGGTAAGTAATTGATGAAAATGTACAACTCCAACTGGGAGATTATTTCACTTACAGTGAGACGTTTTCCCCGTGTTATATGTGAAATAATTTGCCAGTGGAACTAGTACTTCTTTTTAAAAACAATAAATATGAAAGAAGTATTTACTTAAAACAATCTCCTATACAGATCTGGAAAAAAAAAAATTACAAGACAACTGCACAGAGTCCCACTGAAAACCTGATGCCACCAAATATTGATTTCTGAGTTAAAACATAAGTATTGTTGTTTCTAAATCAATATGAACTTGTTTCCTTTGCATTGTTTGAGGTCTGAAAGCGTTGCACAAATAAGTACTAGATTTTTTTCTTTGGATTTTTAAGACATGTAGTTC
Organism: Poecilia reticulata; assembly: GCF_904066995.2. Taxonomy (NCBI): domain Eukaryota; kingdom Metazoa; phylum Chordata; class Actinopteri; order Cyprinodontiformes; family Poeciliidae; genus Poecilia; species Poecilia reticulata. The sequence continues at coordinate 7,260,311 of NC_088851.1, forward strand.
ATAGAATAAACATTAATTTTACTCAAACATGTAGCCATAAAATGTAAAATGAGAGAAACTGATCATTTTAAGTGGTCTCTTCAGTTTTTCCAGAGCTGCATATTGCTGAAAAATTACTTAGAAGTTACTTTTGTCTTATTAGATTTTTGCACTAGAAACAAAACCAAGAAAAAAACTTGGTAAGATATTGATTTATTTTTTTTTTTGCAGTGGTAGTAGCTCATTCACTGCCATAAAATGCCGTGTCACAGTTTTGGGACGAAGGGTTTTGTTCTCACTGTTAACTCCATAAATTTCAGCTCATTGCTGTCACATCCTCCGTTCTGCGCCGGTCATCTTCCAAAAAAAAACCCCAAAAAACCCGAGCATCCCTACCCTGAACGGGCCTCCGTTCCCATCGTCCAGCTCCAGGATGTAGCCCTCGACAGCGATGGTGGAGAGCGGCGGCTGTTTCCATGACAACGTGGCGCTGTTGTTCTGGGTACAGCATTCTTCTAGCTGGAGGATGGGAGCAGCTGGGACTGAGAGAGAGAAAGAGAGAAAAAAAAGCAGGGCAGATTACAGTCTGAGATATGAAAAGACATCCACCATGCACAGCCCTGCTCCACATCCAAGCGCCGCTCCGCGGTTTTCATCTCTTTATGATACATAAATCAACAGCTTCCCTGAATAACGTCTGCAGAGTTTTCGAGAGGTTTCGACTAATTGTAGGGATGCCAAAACAATCAGAAACGTCAGACGTTTTCTGCGTAGTCCTGAACGTGAAACCAGTTTGAGGTGCAGCTTCTGTGTGAGAGCTAAACAGGTCATGCTCAAAAAACAAGCTTTCTTTAACTCCAGACTCATGAGGCTGCTGCTGCCACGAATAAAGAAGGACACTCCAGATTCCAGGAAGTATGCCGCGCTACATGCCTAAATATCTGAGGGTTCACATTTTGATAACGTGGTTGACGCAGAAGCCTTGCATTTTGTTCGAGGAAGATTTGACAGGAGAATCGGAGAGTCTTTCGGAGCCATCCCCTCCTTCACCTTTCATCTGTACAAAGTCCAGCTGGTGGATGGTTTGCAGGAGCGGCCCGCTGTCCAGGGTGAGGTCAAAGTCACTGGTCATCCTTGGGGTCAGGGTTCCCTTCCCCCACTGGCTCTCGGTCATGTGGACCCTCCGGATCAAAGCGTCCGAGATCTGAAACGGGACACCGGTGAATCACTGACAACACATAATGAAGCCCCCCGCCCTCCTCAATCTTTACTTTGAAATTTCCCAGAAGTCCTTTCACCTGCAGGAAGCCACTGGGATCGTTCTCCTTGATGACCTCCAGGCAGTACTCCATGAGTCCTGTTGTCTGACGCAGCTTCACCGTGCAATGGGAGATCTGATCCCGAACCACCTGGACAGACGAGGCGCAGGGAAGAAGGGAATAATGTATTTAATAGGACTACAAGGGATTAAAAAGAGTTAAATCATTGATTAATTATTATAGGCTTTTCTTTCTAGACACCACAGTAAAGCATAAATAAAGTCCCGCTAATGTTTTTGAGTGCAATTTGTTGAGTGAGGGGAGATAAAATAAAAAGAAGGTAAAATAGGAGAACATTTATTTACATGGTGTAGAAAGAAGGGGGAAAAAACAAGATTTATAACAAGAAAACAAACGAAGAATGAAAAAAAAAACAGATTAAAAGGAGCGAAGAGACGGTTAATGAATGAGCAGGACGGACACTAATGAAAAGATAAGCGGCCGAACGGCTCGGGTGATTGATTAGGTAATTTTTTTTTCCTTGTCTCTCTGGACGCATGTCCAGGGAGGAAGAGGAGGCTGAAGGGTTTCTGCCGCTGACGTCAGCAAAGAGAAAGTGTCATGTTTTCACGCGCGGGCTGAAGACAGTCATGGCGAGTTACATCAGGGAGCAGGACGAGAAGAAAACACTCTGAAATGACGAATGATGGAATTTTTTAACATATATGTATATATATATCTTGAGTACTTTACTCGATGTCTGAAAAGAAAAGTGCAAAAAAGGAACAGGAAGCATTGGCGTTGTTCACGGCAGCGCTGTGAATACCTGACCAGTTTTCTAAGGTGGGAGATTCCCTCCCGGCCTCCCCCCTCCTTGCTCGCTGACAGCTCTGATGTTGTCCACCGTCTCTTTGCAACAGTGTGAAATAAAAGCAAGTGCTGGACTGTGTGTTGCTAGGAAACAGAAACTTAGCTGCTGCTATCCGAGGAGCAGCTCCGAGGCTGAACGGAGAGGAAAATCCTCCGTGGAGCCGCACGGCGGACCGGGCAGCTTCTGTCAACACGATTCACTGGCGACTGCAGCTGGCAGAGACGGAGGAATTCACAGGAAAAAACCAAAACCCGCTCCTTTATCGGACCTCAAACCACATTTTACGCAACTTAAAATGGACTGGACCTTGTTAAATGATTGGTTTGAACAGTTATGTATGTCGTAGCATTCTGCTAACAAGTGGACAAAATCATTAACGTCAAGTCTAATTTATGTGAGTGAAAGACACCAAAGGGCATCAGTTAGCATTTTTACAAAAAGTTAAAGTCAAGAAGAAAGAAAAACTGGCACGAGGCAACCGAAGATCGACAACTTTATGTCTGCAAGTCCGAAATCTGTCGCAACAGCCACCCGAGAAGACAGGAATGACAGCAAAGTTTCCAGCATCAGTGTGAAAATAAACTGTTCAGAAGTCAGGAAAATAGTGGAGTATTACCATGGATACCTATCAGATTGGCACCCTGTTCAAGGTTTTAAGAGCGCGTTAATTTCTAACACCTTTGTCTTTGTCATCAGTATATGCTGCAGCTGTGAATGGAAGCAGCTAAAAGTCGCATATTCCATCTGTGTTTTTGTGTTAATTTCACTTCAGTAGCTTAGCTGTCAACATGTTTCTTTAAGGTACTCTATAAAGCCTTTTCGCACCAACATGTTGCTCAGCTCTAGTCACTTCAAGCTTATGCAGCGTGATTGTTGCAAAGAAAGTTGAAATATTTACAACCTGTCACTCTTTTGTTAAAGGCTGAATTGTAAAATGATGTGTGTGCTTTGGTAAAACAATTATTTTATTTATTTGTTATTCAAGCATTTAAAATAGTTGGATTTTCTGACACTAAAATAGGATTTCTACACTTTTCACTGGGTGGAAACACAAAACTTTCAGTAAAACAAGCAGATAATTAACAAACCGAGGCAACTGTTGGAAGTTACCTGAACCTTTTGTGACAAACTCGATCCATTCAGTGTGAAATAAAACAAATCCAGCCTCAGTCCGACTAATCCGCTCCAGCTGTAATTCACTAAAGCACTAATCGCTTCCTTTTAGAGCGAAATCAATCAGCCTGGCGGACAGCGTTTAACCTTCCTCATCGCGCAGCTGGAGGACATTTTGCTCCAGGCGTGCGTCTGAGGTCCGGTCCGGACCGCCTCTTGTTCTGTGAGTCTGAAACAACTGCAGCCCTGCAGTGGCCTGGCGGCGCTCCAAGACGAGTTCGTCACCGCCGCCACTGCCTGCTTAGCAATCCTGTCCACTCCCGGCAGGTACAGCCTCCTAACTCACACACAGCTCCGACCGCAACCATTTTCTTTCTCTGTAAAGGTGTGTGGCGTTAGAAAAAATGCCTCTCTTTGTTGCAGTTCTCCAATAGTGAACTTATCTCTCTCACTATTAGCCTCATTGTGTGTGGTGGCAGGATAAACAGCTTTGAAAATGAAGCTTGGATTGAAAAACTGCTTCAGTTACATTTCATTGTGGCACAGCTGATTTTTGCTAAAACAATTACTTCTTAAAGTGTTCATATTTATAGCCTTTTAATAAAATATTGCTGTTTTTAGCACATCTATGCCATTGGTAACAAAAACGTAGAACTGGGTGAAAAATTCAGGATTGTAACTAAGTAAAAAAAATGTTTTTGAAGCTATTTACCTTGTTGAGGAAAGAGAGAAAAAAAGAAAGAAAGGTGTAAGAGTTAATTAAACGACTAAATCTGCTCCGCTTCCGTCAGTCACGCATCCCAGATGATTTACGCTTGACTCACCCTGCGGCTACAACAAGCGACAGAATGGAGCCGGAAGATATTAATCAAAAGTTAACGGGACGGGAGACGTTACTGCTTACTCAAATTATGATCTAAACAAAAGCATAAGTAGTAAAATTTAAATTGAATTATGTCAGGTTCATTCACTGTTCACATGTAGGTCAAAGTTTTTTGTTGTTGTTTTTATCTCTGCAGAGAAAACTTTAGGTGTGTTCATCTGATTTATGTGTGATGGAATCTGGATTGGATGCTCAGTGGCGCAGTTGGTAGAACTGTTGCCTTGCAGCAAGAAGGTTCTGGGTTCGATTCCCGGCCCCGGTCTTTCTGCATGGAGTTTGCATGTTCTCCCTGTGCATGTGTGGGTTTTCTCCGGGTACTCCGGTTTCCTCCCACAGTCCAAAAACATGACTGTCAGGTTAATTGGCCTCTCCAAATTGCCCCTAGGTGAGTGTGTGTGTGCATGGTTGTGTGTCTCTGTGTTGGCCTGCGACAGACTGGTGACCTGTCCAGGGTGACCCCGCCTCTCGCCCGGAACGTTAGCTGGAGATGGGCACCAGCACCTCCCGACCCCACTGAGGGACAAGCGTGTAAAGAGAATGGGTGGATGGATGAAATCTGGATTATCTGTTCAACATGTTGAATGTTAATTAAATCGAATGAAAATTAGACACATCTGAATAGCCATTAATATCACGATAAAAATTGTCCAGTAAAAATAGAAAACGACAGAAATGTATTTATTTTTTGATGTCGTCAAGTCAAAATGACTCACGATAGAAAAAAGTTTAGTGCGGTATCAATTACTGCTCACTGAAATGCTCATCTCAGCTATCATCGGCATTCATCTGCCAGCCGCTCCGCCAGATGACAGATAGGAAAGATTCATTTATCTGAATTTGTGCAGGAGTGCAGAGGACGCAGCAGTCATGCAGCGTGACACCCTGAGGACAAGATTTGAAATCTCGATGAGTTTGGTGAATCTGGTGCGTTAAGTGGGCCACAAACTCAGCACGGGGTCTCAGAAACACAATAATTGCGCGTTATTGACAATTTCCGTTGCCTGATTTCTGCATCTGTCATCATTTTGGGGGCAAACAGGAGCCCCAAACGCAATTCTCCACCAACTCTCTGCTCCCTGGTTTTTTCCCCATCAGCAGCAACTCTCATGTGGGTCTCATGTTCTTGTGCTGCGTGAGCCATCTTTTCTCTCTCTATCTCTCTGTATCTCTCCATCTCTTCCAGCCTCCTTCTATTTATGCCCGCCTTAATTATTGGGCCACTGCGGCACATTTGGCCTCGCAAAAAAAAAAAAAAACACTGCGGCTGCAGTTCCAACAAGTCATCTTTACCCGAAGGACAGCGGCTGCACTGCACAGTCACGGCCACATGCAGCATCACATTTGTTACAGTTTGACTTTTTGGGTTATTTTGTTTTGAAAGAGCATGTAAACAATTAAAGTGCAGAAAAAGGAACACATGCGAGACGGAAGAAGACGGAAACGGCAAACCAAACCGGAAGCGAAGACGGCTAGCGCGACGCGTCGCTCAGAGTGACGGCGACAGGATGTGACCGGCTTCGCGTCGCCCGTCGCTCAGATGTCAGCGAGTAAATATTACTGATGACTTCTGTGACATTATCAGATGGAGGGTAAGTGTTGGGAGGGAGAGCAACTTTGCGATGAAGGAGCCGAGGCGAACAAGAGAGGCAGGTTTAAGATGTTTTCCTGACACACGTCTCAGTTTCATAATTGCGTCATACTCTTTGCACTTACATTTTGTCATATTAGAACAACAGATTTCAATGTGTTTTACTGCGATTTGCCACAGATCAGGACAAAACGTGCATGGCTGTTCAGATACACGCCTGGCTGTCGCAATAACTAATTTTTCCAGTGATTATTGTGGTCAATTATATTACTGACGTTTTGAGACCATTTTCAAGTAAATTTATTAATAATGTCACAATTACGCAAAGTTCCTTTAAGGCCTTCAACGAAGAGCTGGATTTATGATGAGATTAAATCACACAATGCGGGACTCTATTTGCAAATTGCATGATTTTTAAAGATGCCTGGCTGCCCCGAATCTTATTTAGGGATAGTCAAGTAAAGAGAGCTGAATACAAGTGCACACCACACTTTTCAGATTTATATCAGTAGTAAAACAAAAATAATGTTTTGGCCTATTACGTGATTTTCTTTTTCTCAAAATGTGAACAAAATAGGTGCATAAACATTTTTGAGAGAGGTATTTTATGTCCTTAGAAAACGGGGGGGCAGAAGGGGGGGTTTAAAATATTTAAAAGTGAAGGCCTCCTAAGGTCCAAAACATGGAACGCACTACTCAGACCTTTAGGAACAAGTTCTGATTCGAGTAAAAATGTTTGTACTGAAGTTTTTTAATAAGTCACGTGAATTTTTTATATTTTTTTAAACAAACCCTAGGAATCAAACTTCTTTGGCTTTTATTAAAATTACCTTCAGTGGCTTTTCCACAGGGTGTTTAGATGCAGCTCTGGTCTTTGAGAATGGATCGCTATTTGCTCTGTCTTTTATTTGCATGAATATATATAAATAAATATGGACACACTTTCCTCTGAAAGCCTCATTTAAATGTGGGCAAACTGTGTCCAGCGTGAACACATCTTTCACGCTGGAAAGATGTGTTCGGCGACAACAGATCCATCGTTGTTTGTGTAGCTACCAGAATTGGACAGAAAGTCAAAGTGCAGACCTGAATCCAGCGGCGACAAGACTTGAAAATTGATCTTTTCGCAGAAGCAATCCATCCAAGATGGCTGACCGTGCAACGAGGACGAGGGAAACATTTCATTTCCTGTCATTGTGCAAAAAATGTAAGACTTCTTCTGCTCTTGTTTTGAGCTCTCATTTGGCCCAAAACGAAAATGAGTTTGACATCCCTGATCTATCGCAATAAATCCTGATTTGTAGTTGTACAAATGTTTCTGTGGATGCTTTTATATGGGCTGCGTTTGATAAACAGATGTTTCTTGCTCTGGTTCAGTTTTGCATTTTCATTTCCAGGCAAATCCAGGCAGGAGGGCATCATCACACACGTAAGTGTGTGTGTGTGTGTGAGACAAACCTCCATAAAACAAACCTCCGCCTCTGCCGTCTCCTTCAACACAGGTCGGACTTCCTGATGTTCTGGGAGATAAAAAAAAAAAATTAATCTGACTCATGCGACGAAGGACTGCCTTTAGTCTCTAGGGCTCCGCAACAGCAAGCAAAGCAGGTCACCATGGCGACAGCCAGGCTTCAGTGTTTTGAACCGGAGGAGAGCAGCGGGAGGCTGCGCCACACGCGCCTCTCATCATCGGCGGACAGATTTCAGGTCTCTGTCTGACTTTCTGACGCTAAACTGCATCCTGCTGTTTAAGTGTAACTCAATTAATGGAGGAGTCTGCTGGGTGCTGCTGTTAAAAGCTGCAGAGTGACTGCGCATGCGTACAAACTCCTGTTGGGGATTCCACAAAACTGTCTCCATCCTGACTGACGTCTTCATTGAATGGAAGAAATCCTGAGAAGCACAGCAGCGCTGCTGAGTTGCATCAACAAACAGGGAGGGAAACTTCCCTCCCCAAGCGGCAGCGCGGCGCCTGCGTAGCAGGATTGAGTTAGCAGCGAGCTGACAGGTGCATGGGAACACGTCACGGGCTGAAGGTGTGAAGTGTGTTCTCCTCCAACCTAAAAACAATCATCAGAAATTCATCCATCGTGGCGACGTGTTATATTTTAAATGTGGACGGAGTTGTTTAATCTGTAGCTCAACAAAAAAAAGCATCTTCTCTCTCTTATTTTAGGGTTTTGAATGCCTGAAGAAAAACAACTTTGTCAGATTAGGTCAATTGGAAAATATTTAAACACAAAAAGAAAAAAAGTAACTTCAAAAAATTGTGAAGTGGAAGAAAAATGATGCATGATTTTCAACATATTTTAGCAAGAAAAAACAACCTGAAAAGTATGCTGTGCAATTTTATATTCAGCTCACTTTCACAAAATCACCTTAGTGGACAAAGTGCGCCAATCTGTAATTTAACCTCAGTTTAAATCCAGCTGGCCTGTGAAAGCCTTTAAGGGTTAATTTAGTTTGATGAAGCTTGAGCTTTTTTGCAACAAAGAAAGAGCACCAGAAGTCAGTCTTTAAGTGGGAAAACCGCTAGAAACATAATCTCAAATGTCAGCTGTAATTGCAACTAATCATGTTTCACAAACGAATGAGTCAGGGCAGCTGAATACCAACTAAAGCGTAGATCCAAAATAGATAAAATCCCAATAAAATACCACTCTACGATGTGTAAAAATTAACAAATGATGGTAGAAAACGCCTTAAGTGCGAAGACGCAGCCGCCGTTGACTGCTGCGCAAAAAACCAGAACGTTTGGAACGCGTGTTTGTGCAGCGTGTGGTTCCGCTCACATGCCGCCGTGCGCAGACTGTGTTCTTCACCCCACCTACACGTGTGAAGCTCCGATTCTGCACAGCACTCAAGCATGAAATTGGACGCTGTTGCAAAACAAACGTGTGTCTCTCTCCTTTCCTCTCTTCTCTCATATCTCGTGTTCAACTTGCCGGGGGTGGTTTTTACAGGAAAACGAAGCAGTGAATGTATAAAAAAAAAACAGAGACACAGACTGCGATTTCACGAATCCTCATACAGTTCATACGACAATTAAAACATTCAATGGATAAAACGTGCAACCTCAAAAAAGACCTCCCAAAAGGAAGGATTTTTCTAAGCAACTGAGCTGCAGATGAAAACATTTTACGTTGCCGTCAACAAGGACAGACGTGCTCCCCTCGGGGCAAGTGGCAGCTTCAGTTTATGGCAGTTCAATTTGATTTTTTCCGATACTAGAGAGACACCTGTCTCTGTTTTCCATTCCAATTTGAGACCTGATTTGCAGAGAGAGCGTCACCGTTCTGTCTCGTTTTTGTTCGAAACAGAACGCCGTGACGGGGGGAAGCAGACGGACATTGTTTCGCCCTGTTTTAACGCTCATGACGTCAAATGTTTTTTGTCACTTTTACCCACCTTGAGCTTGTGTTCGTGCTCCTTGTTGACTTGGGCCAGGAGCTGGGCTTTGCGCCGGTTCAAGGCGTCGATCAGTGCGTCGCACTGCGCCACCAAACAGGCCTCAAATTCCACGCCGTTTTCCTGGGGGGGGAAAAAAACACAAAAAAAAACCCTGCAGACATGAGCTCTCCTAGAATCTGTGATGGGTTTTTTTTTTAAGCAAATTAAAAACTTATTTAACTTAACTTTTAATTTAACTTAACTTTTATTTGAAGCTCAAATATTTTATCATGTTTTTTCAAATTCTACGGGATTTTATTTTTTGTTTATTCTCTGCTGTTCTCTTCTATGATCCGAATGGCTTTAATGTTATTTTTCTCTTATCTTGTTTTTAGTGCTGGGAAGATTCCCTGATAAATTCAATATAATTATACCCGTTATCTCTGTTTTTCTGCATTATGGTCAAATGTTACAGGGGTTTTTAAGCATTCCAGAGTTTGAATGTTTTTTTGTTTTTTTTACAAATTCACTTCCTAAATTCAACACGTTCTTTCTCGTCTTGTTCCAACTTCATAATAATTTGGTTTTTTTTGTTTGTTTTTTTACCTACCTCAGGATTTTTGTCAAATACAACAATGAAATGTGTTACATGTGTTACAATGTGTTACATTTCATTGAATGAAAAATGGTTTATGAATAATGTCAGATTAATCGATTAATATATCCCGTCAAGGCCCAGCTTTAAACATTTTAAATAAATTCCATTTTTATTGTCGTTTCTTCACGGAATATCTTATGAATTCCTTAAAAAAAAAAAAAAAATCAAAGAATTTTACAGCCTTAATAACTCTCTTGAATATTTTTTTTAATTCAAAAATAAAAATGTAAAACTGTGATATCATAATTTAAATATAACAATTATTATTAACTACACAGTCTGAATTAGTAAACACACACACACACACTCTGGTGTATCTAAGTCTGTGGGATGATTATCAATGGAGGCCTTTAATCCCACCCAGTTAGGCTGACCACAGCGTCGTCTGGCTTTGTCTTCCCGTGAGTTTCCTAATACACCACAGCGTCATCGGCATAAACACAGATCCAGCAGAGACGTTAAGTTGTGGCTTTAGAGGTTCTTTTTTTTTTATTAAGCAGCATGTCATAAGTTAAAGATTTTAACATATAAGAAAACAGCAGTACAAGATCAAATACATTTTTCGAGGTTGCAATAAAGAAAACCGTTAGCGTCTTTTTTGGTTTGGGTAAGTTTGGGCGAGTACCTGGATATGCTGCACCATGTTCCTCAGCTGAACCAGGAACTCTTTTGCTTCGGTGGCTCTGTCTGACAGACCGTTTAAGGCTTGGGACAGCTGACCCTGTGGAGGACAAACACATTAGAGCTACAAACACATTTCAGGCGCTTGGACTAAAATAGAAGATGCACACAAAAAAGAAAACCCATTGTCTCTAAAGTCTTCGGGACGTTCTTAGTGTGTTCAACAACAAACCAGATATCAGTAAGAGAACGTCTACAATGACCTAAAATAACTAAGGTTTTCAAAATGAGTCAGCACTTTATTTGAAGGGGTGTGCATGAGATGACATGTCATAAACATGAAGGAGTCTATATGAATGTTTACGTCATGACGTGTCATTCGATAAATAATGACACTTTTAATGCAAAGTTGACACTTTTATCAGAGTTAATGAAACGTTTAGATCAACTCTGCATTAAAAGTGTCATTATTTACCGGATGACACGTTACGACAACAGTCGTAAGCATTTGTGGAGACTCCTTGACGTTCATAGCAGAAGTTATGGCATGTTTATGACCGTCATGTCAGTCTTATGCACACCCCTTCAAAACAAAGCGCTACAGAGAGTCCAGGTTAGTGACTGGGCCACTGCTTTGGCAGCCTGAACCAAACCAGTAGAGACAAAATCACTAAGATGAACAGGAAGTACAAGTAGCATCAGGTTGGCACAGTTTGGTACGAATATTGAGTTCAGTGGAGATAGGAGAATAGGAGAGTGCAGCTATTTTTCGACATAAAAAGTCTCTTTAAGTTCAAGTTTAGGTCATAAAATTAAAAACTAATCCGTCTTCGAGCTGTACGGTTGAGATGTGACAGGATAAAAACATCTAGAACGGCATGAGGGAACTTTGCATCGTTATTATTGGGTTACAGCTGCTGGGCTCCTGTTGAGAGCTGAGCTCAGCACACATGACAGGAAATGCCACTGTTGTGGATGTGTGCGATGACACAGAAGGACTTCTGTTTGGATAGCAGGGAAGAAGAGATGACTTGTTCGCATGTATGTAGAGCGAGGCCGTGTGAACACAGAGGTGAGAGAGGGAGAGAGCGAGGACCTCTGACCCTCTGGGAACCTCGTCGGGTTGAACTCGAACGGCCGTCGAGTTGGTGGGCGCATGTTGTCTTCTGGCGGTGTTTTTTTTTGTTTTTTTTTGGGGGGGGGGGGGCGTATCCCGACGAAAAGGAAGAAAAATCGTCTCGGCTGCGGAAGACCACAATAAAAACCAGCTTCTAGCTGATCCGGTGGAAAACGCTGTGAAAACAATCCGACACACGCTCCTCGGTGACAGCAGCCGGGCCTCTGGAATCTGACGTTAGTCGACCAAATGGGAGTTGGCCTGCCGGGGCCGACAGCTGACCTTTGAACTCCAGAGTTTGGGAAAGAAAAAAAACGAAGAAAAAAAAAATGTGACAGCTGCTGCCAACATGAGTCCACGCAACTGGGGATGGTCCGAGCTGGCAACAGCTGAGCAAAGATCTGGACGTAAAGTTTTTAACTTTGTTCAGGGCTTCCTCTGTTAACCAGGGACTCATATTTTAGAGTCTCAAGAGATTTTCATTACTGGAAAAAGCATCCTCCCCCCATGTAGTGATTTAACTATTAGATGTCACAGCGTATAGAAAAGTCTACAGATAGACAAGTTTATGTCTAAAAAAAATGTCCTGAGTTATGTAAACCTAAACACCAACACCAGGATTCTTGTGCAAAATTACCCTGGGGTTGTTGTTTTACGCCTCACAGCAACAATCTACATTTAGAAAGCCACTGATTTAGGTTAGTTAATGAAATTGTTCAAATTGTTGTTTCCAGAGGTCACGAAAGGTCAGCCAGCCCTCCACACCTTCTTCAAGTCAGACAAAACTGGCGTCAATCAACTCGGATACGTTTGTGTGGCAAAATGTTTTGTTTGTGCTGCTTTGACTTTGAAGATATTAATGAAAACTTAAAGTTCAACCACTCCCAGTTTTACACACTTACGTTGCCACGCAGTCAATTTTACAGTCATTTCTTCTTTGAAGAAGAATTTTATCCTAATCAGAATGGACTGAAAGCAGTTTTGTTTTGTTTTTTTCCCACAACTGTGGTTTTCTTCTCACTACTTTTCCATAAAGTCCAGATCTATTTGGTGTTTATCCCTTGGTATTTCCTACATCATGCTTTGGAAGACCACGTCTCTCTTTGCTTCTGCTTCATAGCTGCGTACTCTCAGCAAAATCCCAATCGTTAGCACTGAAATGTGGCTACAACGTCCGAAGACATTTGTCAGCTAGAAGAAATAGGTAGGAAAACTCGAGAATAGAAAGTAGAAACTTATTTTTGCGGTATTTCTGTTTTGCCCGAAGTTGTTTTGTTATTTTTTTTTCTTTTCAACTTGAATTTATGCACAGATTAGATAAACCAAGAGTAATGAGATTTATCCGGCCCGCTGGGAAGATTCCTAGTTCCTCCTCGTGCTCCCGGCTCCGTCTTCATTAATATTCAATCTGCGTTATGAGACGCTTCCCCTAAAGAAATCCCAATATTTCTTCAGAGTATAGGCTAGACTTTTATTTTATTCGAACTGGAGAAGAAAAACAAAAAGCGGACTCTTCTTCTCCTGCCAGCCCGGATCCATCTGCTGCTTCTCTCACTTCAAGATCTCACTAATCGCACTCAGTCTGTCCGCGGCGTTCAGTTCACACTCTGCTGGTTTTTTGTCACTGATCCGGCAGGTTCCCTCACTTCCTGCCCTTCCAAGCTGACCTAAAAAAAAAAAAAAGAAAGCAGCTTTCCTTTCTCCATCCTTGCGACACAAACATGGGGGGTTAGCCCCTGCTTCGCCCGGTTAACAGTCGTTCGTCAACGGAGCAGATGAACACGAGAAGCGCTCGGATGTCTGGAGGCATTTTTCCACGGCGTCTGTTTCTGAAGCCCGCAGAGCTCCGTCCTCCCGAAAAGCAGGTCACCGGAAAGTGGAGGCTCTCTTCATTCCCGCGCCGCTCACGGCTACTTCCTGCTCTGCGACAAGTGCAGCGCCAAGGCCGGCAGGCCAGCAGACGGGAGGACAGGGCCTCTGCGGCGAATGGGGTTGGAGGGCAAGACGGAGCTGGGATCCTTTAAGGTTTGGGATTTTGAAGCAACAGGTTGGAGCAGCTGAGTTTTTCTTCTTTTTAAAAATAATTTTCTGCTTATTGCACCTTCTTTCTGCAACATCCATCCATCAATTCGGTCGGAGTTGCAAGTATATATTTCGCCTTGACTTTAGAAAGGGCTTACCGGGGCGGTAGCCCCAGGGCACCAAGTTTTGGGGGTGCCCAAAAATTCAAAAAGATTTTTGTAAAATCAAAAGTACTCCACAATTTATAAACTAGTAGGAGTTTCTCTGGATAAACTAATAGGACAGTAAAAGTGTAAAAAGTTTAATGATAAATGTTGATCTAAGGTTTGTAATGCACTGTAATTTTCATGAGTAAAATGATTGTTTTTTTTTATTACTTATTTTTTAGGAAAAGGCACCAAAACTCTCTCCAGCCCGGGGGCCCCCATCCTTCTAAATCCGGCCCTGCGTAGCCTACTTCATCCCCTAAATCCCAGTAAAATCTACTGACATTGTGTTTGTGCTTCTAACGCAAAGTGACTGCACACGCAGCACAAACAAGTTGTCACAGTTCCTGCGATGACTGATGGGAAACGTCAGTACAGAAGTTAGCTTACAGTGAAATTCACACATATCCACGCGTTCATTTGCATTTTCATCTGTTGCCGGGGTGATGGATTTCACTCCCTGTGACATCAATCATGATTTTATGTCTGGTTGTTACCGGTCCCTGGAGGAGAAATGTTATTTTATTTATTTAAGCTTCAGATGAACAATTTACCGCTTACATTAATGCAAAGCGTCGCCAGGTCATGTGGCTTCAGGTGAAAGAAGAAAACACTTAAAAAAAAAAAAAAAAAAAAAAATTGGGAGGGGTTCAGCTTAGACTCTCCCCGGTATTTATGGGGGCACCGATCGCCTCCGCAATTAAGCCGAATGGAAACGCGCGCGTCGCGGTCATGAATAATTCACCGGCAGCTCCCGGGACCGGTTCATACGTTTCCTATTAGCCACTTGCCGATAGGAAAAGGTTTTAATGTTGAGAAAGGCGACGGAGGCAGTTTGGAATAATGTCTCCACAGGGCGGAAGAAGGAGCGGAGGAAGTGGGTACACAGTCACTTAAAGTGGAAAAGAAAAGCGATAACACACACTTCTTTTAGCTAATTGAAAAGACACATCTGGAGAAAAAAAAAGAGCTTTTGAGCTCTGAAACCTACTTTTAAAAACTGCACTGCTCTTTTTAAAGTTTCGGGGTCTTTCCTCCCCTCCCCCCTTTCTTAATCTTTAAACAATCAGTTTAGGCGCAACAAAAAACAAACATAAACCAAATATCAGCCTCTGTTAGAAAAAAAACGATGCCAAACCAGCAAAGAGAGAATAGCGTTTACATGTTGGTGACTAGAGCAATGAAAGTATGTGGTTGTTTAGGCGGGACGACAACGTCCTCAGAGATTAAAGATGAGAAACGCATTAAGCGTCTCGGTGCTATTCTCTCCCTTCCTGTTGCTAAAACGTTTCCAGGAGTTTGGATTCTCCTCCGTGTTTAACAAGATCCCACGTGAGACAAGTCTTTCCCACGAGCAGAGCCTTAAAGCGGCTGGTGCATAATTCATCAATGAAATCTGCCGTCATCAATAATGCACAAAGGAGGTTTAACAATCCACACAGAAGTAACAATGACACTGTGGCAAGCATTAAGATGATGAAGGTTTTTAAAAAATTTTTTTTTTATGTTTCTTTGTGTTTTGAATGGGCTCACAGCGTCAGCGCGTCCAGGGCGGGGGGAGGTTTGTTCCTGCAAGCTTCTCATTAGCGCTCATTTAAAAATGTCACAACTGACAGCCGACAAAGCTTAAAAAGAGTTAGCCTAAATGAAAATAGACCGGGAGCAGACGTCTAACTCATGTTTTATTTTGGGCCATATCAAAAATGTGAATTTCCTTAAAGAACACCGGTTGTGCCAGAATGTGTTGGTAAAACCAATTGAACTGTTCAAAAAATATCAATAGATAGCCGTTTCAGTATTCAATTAGCTGTTCTTAAATGAATGTTTTTGTGGCGCCAATTCAGAAATATTTGTAAGACATTTTTATGATATTTGCGCTAATGTATGATACTAAATGTGACTTTTTATTACTCGCCATATGAAGTCACCGACGTCAAGTCAAGCTATAGAGGCAGCAGTTATTTAAATCCCATGTTTTTGGCCAATTTTAAGAAGAAATTGCAGTAAAAATCTGAAAAAAAAATTTGTGGTGCTCTCTTGATTTTGTGTGGATTTAAAAATGATTTTTTTTTTTTTTTGCAGATTTCTGAAAAACTGAAGTAGGCCTACACAAGTAAAGCCTGATTTTGTACTCAAGTAAGAGCAGCAATATGATAAAATAAGTCAAGTAAAAGTAAAAATACATTGTTGTTTATTTTAGTTTTTATTCACCGTTTTAGTCTAGTTTCCTTAAATCTGGTTTCATTTTAACCCAGTGGTTCTCTTAAGAACCAACATCAACAACACCCAGGCACCCATGGCTTTGTCCACACAGGACTCAGTGTCACATATCCTCTTCTGAGGGAGGACTGTGCTGTCTGTGAGTGTTTTGGGAGAGGATATGAATCTGTGGTAGCATCTACTCACTGAAAAATGAAAGAGTCAAATGTGCTTTCTAATAAATGTCCCAAAAAATTCAGCAGTAACACCAGAAAAAGAAGCTAGATTTGTTGCTAGCGTTAGCTAGCTTCCAGTTGCTGCTAGCATTCGACTTTGTGAGCTCAGGATATGAAGGAGTGGACTTTAGGTTGTTATTTTTCAGACTCTTATTATGAAGCAACAAAAAGGAAAGTTCTTGAGTTTCCCTATTGTGTTGCCAAAGTTGTCTAGGAGAGGGACAAATTGATAAAATATCTGGTCAAATTTGGGCTGCCATACTCTACTACGCTAATCACAGATTCTTTAACACTTTGTGATCTGCAAACAAATAATTAATGGAAAAATTTGGGACTTTTCCCAAATGTATCAACCTTGTCTCATCCGGTTTGTGAGTAAGATGTATAATCTTCATACTGTGGGCTGGATGTATTATTTCACCCCTATAATTCACCAATACGTCAACATGAAAACACCTTCTGTCTGGGAGCCAGTGTTTCCTGCGTGAACTGAAGTTGGAGGCTCATTACACTGATAATGACTAATCCTTCATCTTCTTCCTCAGTCAATGTTTCACTTCCTCTCTTCGGGCATTTGGGGGTCACTCCCTTGCTCTCATTTTCCCGCTCTTTATCTCCGTCTTTCATTAACATTTGCACAGCTAATCTCCTTACACGCAGCTCGAGGGGTGAACGCTGCTGCCAGTAATGGAGCGTCATCCGGCTAAACGCCCACTGTGAAAATTCATTCTCTCCAAGACGCCGCCCCATCCTCCGCGTTCCCAAGCAGCGGAGCGACCGTGTCCTGTCGGCTCAGAATCACTGATAGCAGAAATGACATGCTCTGGGATCTGCACCACGTAGCTGTTAAAGGCTTCTGGGCTTCTATTAATTTGTCATTAAGGAAGAAAAATAGAGATGAGAGCTAGCTGAGGAATGCAGAAAAGAAAAGTCCCAAGTTGTTAAGTGTCAGAGTCTAATAATAATATTGGGGTTAAAGTTAATTTAAGTTTAGGAACTTTTCTTTTGATTATTAATATATTTGGATGCTTCATACACACATAGCTACAGTTTGATTAGATTCTGGATTAGATTTACATTGTGGAACCTTTATTAGCAAATAAAATAAGCCAATTCTTAATCTGTTTAACTTTAAAGTGATCTCTTAGATTTTTCTGAAGTGGGGTTATGTGGTGAGGTTATGTAGTGAGGTTAAATTTATAAATAAATAAATTTATTTATTAAATTTATAAATAAATAAATAGTCCTGTGCTAGGACTCATTTTGAACCAAGCAGAAATGCGCTTCAAAATGGCAGAAATGTTTATTTGTCTCCAGGCTGTGCTCGGTTCACAAATTTCTCATGACTTTATCACAGGTAACACAAAAACCAATAACTAAATAAAAAGAAACAGGCAGGTCTGCAAGCTCCTGCATTTCATCACTACACTAACACATTTTTCTGGACAATAAATAGTCCCAGAAATGATTCCGATAAATGATCAAATTGTTGTTTTGAGGCCATTTTCAAGTCTTATTTTGACAATCTAATAATACAGGTTCGCCCTCTCAAAGACCTATAAACTTTAACTTTGTACAAAACACTCCTGATTGAAAATTTAAGAAATTTTAAGAGTCAAAAATAAAACACACACAAAAAACAATAAATAAAACAGAAATTAACACACACACACACAACTGAAACCATGAATAAAATGGATTGTGAAATCTCTAAAAAAAACATTAATCATCAAAGTGTAAATTATCAAGCTCATTTTAATTCATTGTGTGATTGATTGATTGATTAATTGCTTATTGTGATAAGCTTACTCACTGTAGACATTTTTGCATTGCCTTGGTGTGGAGTTCTTTCGACTTTCACTATCTACGAATTTTCTGTCACGGTACAAAACATACATTTTATTCCTCCTTACCGATAAAGGGGAAAAAAAAAAAAAAAAAGGACGAACATGTACCCAGACCACAGAACACAAACTGTTCCAGGCACAGAAAGGCCAAACGCCATTTCTCCCGTCTCCTGACTCACAGTTAGCACTCTGCCCACAGCAACCCCATCATTTTAAGCATCACTTTGAATGGATGTCCTGTGAGTCAGAAGAATCCTGTGAACACAACAGATGTGACGGACAGCGAGGCTCGTTACGACAAGCAGGCCGAGGTCCGAACACTAGAGGAGGAGGAAAGGTATTGCGACTTTTTAGGTTTTCCTCCTAGCTCGCGCTGAGATTTTAAGAGACTGCAGGCACCCAGAAGCAGCTGACAACATCAGCGCCGAGACTGTAATGAGATTTTTAATAGTCGTCCCAGCACCTGCGCCGTCTGTCCTCATTAGCTTACTTTGTGGGGCATGGTGGATGAGAACTGCCTTCATGTCTGCTTTAGTTAGGCCTGCTTCACTTGTTGCACAGCTGAGGCTCAAACACATGCTGACGTTAAAAGCACCAAACATTAACGCTTTGAAATGTCTTAAACTCTACACCAAACAGGAAGCCTGCGGCAATAATTAATCAGTTAATTAATCACGTTACAAATTGAAATGAGTTGGGTCACCTATGAAGGGCGTTTTTGTTTAGAGACTTCATAATACATCTTATCTATGGTTTCTGTTGTGTGTTGCTTTTATTTCCATTTCATTTTACTCTTTGTGTGTGTTTGGTTGTGTTTTATTTTGGATATCTTCAATGTCTTCCAGTTCCAGTGTGGAGTGTTTTTTTTTTATTTTTTTATTTTTTACAAAATTCAAGTTTATAAGTCTTTGACAGGGTGAACTTTCATTATCAATATGTTACTTAAAAATCGTCTCAAAACAACAGTATTATTGCTTATTGCAATCATTTCTAGGACAATTTATTATCCAGTAACATTTGGCCTAAGTAGCGTGGAAAAATTTTGAATTTGTTCATGCATCATGTCTAGAAATACCCTGCTGACAGTTCTGCATTAAAAAATGGTCAGACTTTGTATTTAAACTTCCCAAATTGGCCAAAACTGTCTAACAGTCAGGAAAGGTGTGTCATTTTAACATGAGAACCACGTAGAAAGCCTGAATTTGTGTTTTGGTGAAGCTGTCGACTTCACAGATCTTCTGGTGATCGAACCTCCACCCGACTGTTTGTTTTTGATCGGCTCTGAGGCGACATAGCCTGACCCAGACGTCACTCAACGACCTGCACGGCCTCTAACAGCATCAGCAAAGAGCCGCAAACAGTGATGTGGCAACAAAGCGGACATCTTGTCAACACATCACCGATCGTCTAATCACAAAAGGCAGACAGGAGCTGGATGAGTCACACTGTAAAACTCTTCTTTTTCAATCACTGCTCTGCTACTAAGGTTGACTTAGGGTACATTGAATTGCGCGACGTTTTAGACACGCTGCCATCAATCTAGTGTAAGGAGATAAATGCCCGAGGTTTTATCGTCTTTGAGACCAGACACACCGTAAAGCGTCTGGGATGAACCCCTCGCGGCTCCCGGTATCTTGGAGACCTCCGTTGCTCTGTACAGCATCAAGAAGGACTCGGTTGCCATGGCGGCAGGTTGTTCAACTCTTACCCAATAAAGGTAAAAGAGAGGACAGTGAAGGATGCAGACTGAAAAAAACTCGATGAAAATGTTCAGGAAGAAAGCAAAAAAGATGGGATACTAGAAATGTGTGAGTGTGGATTCATTAAGCTTCTTTGTGTAGACAACACGCTACAAACATTAGCCAGTGATGATGATGATGATGATGATGATGATGATGATGATGATGATGATGATGATGATGATGATGATGACGATGACGATGATGATGAAAAATGCAGAAGCCCGGTAAGAAAAGCTCAGAGATCAAACACAAGTAGCTTTGATCTGATGAAGCATGAAGGAGAAAAATAGAGGTGTCTATGTGATGGTTTTCTTGATGTGATAAAGCCTGGAGGTGAATGCAGAGCGGGACGGTACACAGCAGTAATTAGAGGACGACACATGACAGAAACCTTGTCAGGGCACTTTGATGAACTTTACTTTCTTTCACCTCCTTCTCTCTGGTTTTACTGTCAATATTGCCCCTGAGTGTCAATTAATAAAGTTTTTTTTAGATACACAGACAGGTTAATAAACATACTGGGCTCCTAAACTTTTAAGATAAAATAATATCCATAATTATCCAGACTGTTAAAGACTTAAAAGTTGTCAATTCACTTACTGCATTCTTTTAAAGTCTAAATAACTTTTAGAAAATCAGTAGTTTGAGCTCAAACGGTCGATTGGTTGATTGGTCGGTTACTTGGTTAGTCGATCTGTCAGTCAATTGATTGGTTAGTCGGTCAGTTGATTTCATTGGTTGGTCAATCGATTGGTTGATTAGTCGGTCGGTCCATTGATTGGTCGGTCCATTGATCGATTGGTTGGTTGATGGATATCAAACTTATATCATATGGCTGCGAATAAAGTCTGGAAATAAAATTACTTCCTGTAATTTATTTTTCCAATATTTATCCAAACCTAGAACGCTTATTTCAAACAGACCACATTTACTATAGATATACATAATATTCAACAGATTAACACAATCTACATGATAGAATGAGATATAGTTGATCTTTTGTGAGATTCAGGTGGTGAACTGAATAGCATCAGTTTATATCAAAGAACAATACAAAAGAACTTGGAAAAACTGTGGCAGCATCGAAGCAGCTGATTTAACCCTGATTTATGACCCAGTGTTTTAAAACTACAACGTCTGTATTTCAAACCAAACAACTGTACAAATGTGGGTAGAAAATTTGCATGAAAGTTCCTCACACAGCATCACAAAATATCACAACTTGAAAAAACGTTGGCTGAGTAAAATCTATGTCAATATAACTCCCTGTTTCAGATTAATCCAACAGAAACCACGTAAAAAGTTTTTTTTTTTCTTTCATATTTTTCCTCCTCAGTTCATTAAACATGTTTTCTAAGTCTGCAGTGGATGTTAATGTTCAAATAAATGTCTCCCTAAAGCTGAATTATAGAAGTATAACACAGTTATTTCTTTTGAACGCCGTGCTAATCGAAAGCATCATGAATTGTTTATTTCAGCGACGTTTTCCTTCTGTTTTCCCTCATGTCATTCTGTTATTTTAATGTTGTTACAATTCACTATCTGCTAAATAACATATTACGACTCATCTGCGCCCCCAAGCGGTCAAAAATATACATATTTTAACATGATGCTTCAAGGAGAAACAGGCTGTGGTATAAAACAAAATGCAAATTCTGATACAAATCAGGATTGTGAGGAAAAACTTAAAGCCACAATGAAATTATTTGGTAAACTGTCTCCATGTCAGACTCTGTCCCATCAGAAATAACAAGACGCTGCTGATGGAGGCCAAAATCAGGGTTGCATATTGGCCCCAATAGCCCTGCCGCCATTGATTAGTTTCTTAAAATACTCTGCTCCTGTTTCAGACCCGTGAAACCACGAGAGCACACGAGGTCAACAGACGCTCAGCCTCCTCTGACTTTTCCATCAGTTTTAAAATTGAACTCTCACGTCTGAAATGATGGACTCATCTCAGCTCCGTCTAGAACAGATGATAAAAATGGAGGCTGGTTAAGCGTTCCCATTTTTTTTCTCTCTTTTTTTTTGGGGGGGGGAGAAATACAGGACTCCGTTTCAAGTGTAAACAACAAGGACAGCGTTCCTGAAAGCACAGGCGATGATTTGTGTCAAGTTTTTGTGTGAGCGGTTGCTCACGTTTTTCTGGGTTTGTCTGCATCGCTACGTGTGTGTGTGTGTGTGTGTGTGTGTGTGTGTGTGTGTGTGTGTGTGTGTGTGTGTGTGTGTGTGTGTGTGTGTGTGTGTGGGAGTCTGCAGTGTTTGTGGAGCGTTGTAGGGACTAAATCTGGCTCTCCGATGTTTTTTCCTTCACTGGAAAGAGGACGGCGGAGGTGAAGGGTCAACGGTGCAGAGGCGTAGATAAACGTGGCGGCCAAAACGCGGTGCCCACGACGACTCGAGGGTTCCAAAATAACCTCCGTTATCTACGCCAGAGGGCTGCATCTGCGCTTCACTTACAAAAGCAAGATAAGGGTGATGGCAAGGAGGCCTGCCAACTTTGAAACCATACTTTGTGATCTTGAAAATATACATATATTTTTCAATTTATGTCACAGAGAGGTTAGAATTTTCTGTTCTCAAAGAATTCATTCTTGATTTTTTTTTTCTCCGCCGATGCACTCCTTGGGTTTCCCTAGTTCGGAGTGATGTCAGCACGCTCGGGGCCGCCATCTTGTTTGTTTATTTCAACTTTGAATTTAGGTCAATTCGCAGAAGGGATAATTGAAATAACCTCAGTTTTTAAACATATTTTTTGTCCATTTGTAATTTTTTTCTATAAGGAAAAAAGGCGAGGGCAAAACTTGATTAGTCGAAATCTGATTTGATATTAAAAAAAAAAAAAACATTGAAGATTTTATATTTATGCCATATCGTCCGGCCCCAATAGAGGCTGCGGCTGAATAGACAAGGGTTTTGAAAACATCTCTCTTTTTCCACACTATCACAGCTACATGTTACAATTCTCGTAGTTCTGTAATTCTGGAAAATGTTTTGATTTTCTCATTTCAGGGTCCATCTTCAAAAAAAAGAAGAAAAAGAAAAAACAAAGTTTATGCTGGAGATTTTAAAACTTAATCTAAAGGGTTAATGTTTTTTGAAATGTTGAAGCAAGTTCTAAGCTATTTAGCACAGCTGCGTCCATGTAGCCTTGATGATCATATTTAAACTCTTTCATAAACAACAGAGCTTGTTCTTTTTATTATTATTATTCAAAGACAGTGGAAGATTGTACACGGCCGCCACACGTAGCATTCAAACCCACTTCCAGGTCGGAGTATCACACACGTCTCCAAAGCAACACTCACTTTCACTATCCATGTTCAATAGCTTTCACTTTTTTTGCATTACAGCTCATCGCTTCACATAATAAAACCTATATAACTGCATGACAGAATATGTTTTGTGTGTTGCTTTAAATTATTTGCATGTTACTCAGCAGCTTAGCTAATATTGGAAACAACTTTTCCTGTGCCGCCCCCTAGATCTTGCCACCCAAAGCAAAGAGCCACATCATCCAAACCATCCTTAGATCGTATTTTGTACATTCACAGCTGCCGATTTGTCCCCCTTTCATATAAGACTCCACATAAGCAATTATTCCCTTCTTTTCCTCAAGATAAACCTTAAACACCGCACCAGTAACAGAGAAACACAGAAACTTATTTAAAAATCACATATCAAAATCTGTTTCCTCCATTTTGTTTTTAAAGACAGACCTGTTGCTCCGCCTAAAGCTGAAGAAAACCTGTTCGCTTCAGAGAAAGCTTTCGTGTTTTTACGCACGTACCTTGTGCAGTTTCCACATCGCGCCCAGAGCTTTGACTTCGTGCGTGCCGTGCTTCCCCTCTTCCAAACACTGGTAACACACGGGCATCTTGCACTGCACGCAGTACATGCTCAGGTTCTCCAGCTCGTGCTCCGTGCAGGTGGAGATCTTGCGCGGGCTCGCGCGGCGACTGATCCGGCCCTGCGCGGGGGGAACCAGGCGATGTTTGGCAAGGGGACCGCGGGGCGGGTGGCAGCGCAGGCGGCACGGGTCGCAATAGAACACGTCGCACTGCTCGCACATCACCGTGGCCTCCTTCGGACTCTTCTCGCACAGCTGGCACTTGAGGGCGGCCGCCTTGCTCTGCTGGTACCGGTCCACCACTCCTTCCAGCACCCGGTTTTTGGGGAATCCCCGGAGCCCCCGGTCGTCCAGGATCAGGCTGCGGTGACACTGCGGACAGGTGATGCAGGAGTTGCGGGGGATCGGGGGCAAGGAGGCCGGATGCGGCAGGAGGTGCTGCTGCGGACCGGGCTGGGGGACGGCCGGGGGGAAAACCCGGACTCCGTTCGGTGATTTCTGACAGGGGGTGGTCGGAGCGCTGACAAACCCCCCGTAGGACCCGTATCCGCTGTCCGCCTCGCTATACAAACTCATTTTATCCAAATCCAAGTAATCATAATCTGAGACGCCGGATCCGGAGGCTCGGCTGCTCTGCGGGGACTCGGCTTCGGGGGTTTGCACAAGAATATTCCGCGCACACGCCAGGCAAATATTGTGGGAGCAAGGCAGTATGATGGGCTCCCGGTAAAAGGAGCCGCAAACGGGGCATTTTAACTCTTCCTCCATCTCGTCCATGGCGGACATACCGTGAGGATGGAGATCCTAGAATGACCCTTCGGTATGAAAACGAGAGCAGAGCTGCTGCTGCTGCTGCTGATGATGATGATAATCGGTGCTGCTCTCCGTGAGTAAGCGGCGCTCCGTTCGCGTCCTGCTGCAGCTGCCAAGTGCAACCTTGACCAAAGGAGAAGCGTCTGTACTCGGGAGGCAGAAGCTCCTTCCGCCAATCACCAAGCAGCAGCTGCTCGGAGCCGAAGGCTATTGGTTGCCCGGAAGATTCCATGGAAGCATTGGACAGCTCGTCTGTCAACGTGAAGGTCTATTAATGAGCTTCACAAGGCGGGTAGTTAGCACACACCCCAACTAACTTCAAACTAATAGTTTCATAGAATTGACGAAATAGAATTAAAGTAATTATTTAAAGCTAAGACAAATTAAAACACCAATAATAACCAATAATGGCCGAGGTTTGCATCCACTGTTCTTTTCTTCATACTTAAAAAAGACAGTCATGAATGTAAGCCTCCAGCTGTTTTATTATGTGCTATGAATTATTATTATTTTGTCAACATATCAAATAACGATGCAGTCTTTACATGGTACATGATAGAAACCCTAACATATCTATAATACAGTATAAGATACTCTCAGCTACAGGTGGCTCTCAATAATACAATTCAAAAAGTTAATTTTTCAATTTATTACAGGGTTTTCCGTGTTTTATAAGCCTGGTGGGCCACCAGGCTTTACTTGTGCCACCACCAGGCTAAGCATTGCTTATTTTTTGTAAGTTCCTTTAAAATGTTAGCATTTTTTAAGATGCTATAGTTGTTGTTCGGGTATTCATCTTCTAATGGTTTAATAACACATAATTATTAAGTAATATTTTCAAATTTACTGTCAACTTTAAACATTTTTAACTCAAAAACACGACAGGCTGCTGGATGAATGGCTGCCCTGACTTAGCAAGTTTTCTGAGGGAAATTAGTTTTATTTCACTAATTTTGATAATTGGGACTTTCAGCCAATGAAAACACACCATTCAGTTTTACATTATATTAGAATATTACTTCCAGTCAATAAAAACAGATTTTTTTCAATAGAGAATGTGGGTCCAGTCTGAAGTACTTGGCTGGAGCTCCTTTTGCATGACTTACTTAAATTACTATTATCTCAAAAGACAATCATTTTTTTCTTCTTTGTCCAGGTAAGGTGTCGTCTTTGATTTTGGGGTTTAACATGCTAAATGCCTTAGTTGCAGCCCATGATGTCCTGACTACGTCTTTGTGTGGAGGCTGCAGTTCATTCTTTGTAAATTTATGCTACAGTTGTACAGTTTGAATTGTCCATAATCAATTCTGCATTTTCATTGTTTCTGCCAAACCTTCTCGTTACACTCAACTTTCCATTTGTACACCAGGATACAGAAACCATCAGAAACCCTGTGAAAGACAGGTTACTTTAGTTGTGGTATTATTTTCTGATTTTAGTCTGTTGATTATCTGCCAAGAGGGAAATGGTGGGGGTTGGAATCAGTCAGACAGTTTGTCAGTGGGTTGGGAAACACCTTTGTTTTTGCTGAGCTCAGCGTTTATCACAATCTTCTATTTCATACCGACACAGTAAGTCGCCGTAATTTGAACCCACTCAGGTTCTCAAGCATTCCTGACTCCAGTTTCATCATCCTCAAAGTATTTGTCATCCTTGGCTTCACCGGTACTTTTTCTGTTTTTGTGGTTCTGGATACAGCAAACATTTGCATCTTCTTTGCCTCCTGCTTGCAGCCAAACTAAACTGTGTTTGTGCTGGGGAACACAAATGCAGCAGAGAAATTGAACACACTGAATGTGCATGCTACTTGCACCTTCAATGAAAAAAAAAATGCCAACAGGTTTATGTAGCTAAAAACAATTGTTCGTGTATTCACAGGGATTTTGCTGCCAGTTTTCTGTCCGACAGGCTCAGATGACTCTGGGAGGATCTGCAAGTGTGTCAGGCAAAAGCGAGGGATAGCCGACACGATAGGTCTCATCTGACTGGGTCTGCACGTGTGAACCAAGACCTAGATTAATCTGGAACAAAAAAAAAAAAACTGGTTCGCTTACAATAGAAATGAGATTTTGTTTTGACTCTATCTAAAGTATGCTGAAGCCAATGGATCTAAGAAGGAATAGATAGGTAATGTGATTAAAATGTCAATTTGAGGTGTATTTATTTTACAAATTTAGGATGTTTTATGGCATTTTACTAACTCTCTGAGGACTGATCAAACTTATGTGAACCAAACTCCAGGCCCAATGTGGCATGCCCCAAAAACCATATGAGGAGTTTGGTTTAGAGGTTTGGTGTGAATTAAGTAATGGTTTGGCTTTGGAGTATACATTTGCATTCAATAAATTAGAATACGCACTCCGATGAGTCTCACTTGTCAGATTATAAGTACCTTTTGAAAATTAACAACCTTTAAGCAGGTTTTAAATATACTTTTCATTAAGACCACATTTTTGTATAAAAAATATAATTTTATAGTTCTTAATATTTTGATTTAAATATGTTTTCATTCCTGTCACAATTAACAGAAACAAATATCTCTGATAATGTGTTTCACTTTGTGATAAAGTTCCTCAAATAAATTGACTTTTCAATAACAGTCTAATTTATTGAATGGGAAGAATCAGAATGAGGGTGAATGCAGTTCAAATGAATAGAAGTCAATGCAAAGTCATAATATGGGTGAAAATACAAACGCGTGCGTGTGTGTGTGTGTGGGGGAACCAGGTTTTTATGTCCTTGTGGGGACCTAGTTAACGTTGGGAGGTTGTGGGGACCACTGCGTCTTGTGGGGACAAATCTTGGTCCCCATGAAGGGAATTGCTGTTTTTGGGTTAGGATAGGACTAAGGTGTTAATTGAGTTTTGGTTAGGTATATATGATGGTTAGGGTTAGGCTGTAAAAAACGAATAGAAGTCAATGTATAGTCCCCACAAAATATGAAAACATGACTGTGTGTGTATATGTGTGTGTGTACTTGTTAGCTATTCTTCATAGGACCATTTATTGCATATTTACTAACCTTCTAAAATCCAAATGCGCTTATGGGGACCAAAGTTGGGTCTCAATGCAATGAATCCCCTTGTTTAAGGTCAGGGGTCAGGTTTAGAGGTAAGTTGTGAGTTAAGTTTTAGTTTAGGTTAGGGTAAGGAATATACTAGTAATGGTTAGGGTCAGGGAAAATGTCTGGCTTAGGCATAAATACAGTTACTAAAATTAATGGAAGTCAATGCAAATTTCTAATATGGGTAGAAATGCAAACTTGCATGTTTTCACACAAATGTCAGCTTCAAATAAGAATTTTGTTAAATTTAATTTCAAAATGTTAACTTCTACTTTCAACTGTTTTCCTTTAAAGTGTGTTAAAACAACAACTAACAGAAAATGTTATATTAGTCAGTAAGATGCTGCATGTCTCTATTTTTAACCTATTACTTTCCTCCACTTCATGTTTGAATGTATTTACTGCCACGTTTTTCTGCTTCTGTTCACTGTTGGCAAGATCAGGGTTGTGTTTTATACATGGATGTTAGGCAGTTTCTCGAGGAGACAGGAAAGGAAACAACCCTTGTTTTTTTCTTTTGTTTTGTTTTTTTGCTCCCAGCGTACCCAACCATCACTGCGTCTATTTTACTGCAGGACCAGCGACTGTAGAGGCATCTCTCTTAACCGGTGATTCAATGCAGTTGACTCATCCCCCCCACTCCTTTCAAGCGGCAAAAAATAAAGCCTCCTGCCTTCAGCCAAGCAATCACTGAAATGCATTAACACTTGGAGCTCCGAGGAGGTCATTAACAGTCTCACATTATCAAATTAATGAGACTCTGAATGCAAAAGGCAGGAGGTGTTGAACGCGCGTGTGGAGTCAGACACTCGCTCGTTTTTCTGCAAAACACCAGACAACCACACTGCAGCAAAGCCTCCAGTATATAAAACATGAAATATATAACATACTGCATTAATTAAAGTTTATGAAGATGTTGCATAGCATTGCTCCTTTCTGTCTAGCTGTGTCTTCTTTCAGTGAGTTCTTGGAATATTGTTCGCTTTGTGAATCTGCTGGATCGCACGATGACACATGCTTTTGCTTCTAATTCTATTTATTATTGGAAAATAATAGAACAGCTGAACTGTTAATTTCCTACAAATATTTTTCTGCAAGATGATTACCAAGAAGCAAATAGGTATCTTTGCTCAGACATTCTTTTAGAAGTCACACTTAAAGGAAATTTACTGTAAGTTTGTCTCCATTCAATTTCAGAAAATCAACATATATCCACACTTCCTACCAACTTAGTTGACTTCTTCAGGGAAGTGTTTGGTTAAATATATCAACAAAAAAAAGAAAAAAAAATATATATATATATACATACATATATATATCTGTGCAGCAGACAAAATAAACATATGTAAATAAACAACTTCCTCAGGTGCATTATGAGAGAGTTTTGTATCTTTGAAGACCTGAGATGTTAAATGGATTATGGCAGAGCAACACAAAAAAGTGGATAAATATGAAGTGGTGTGAAAATTATGCCTTGTTTCAAAAACCTTTTACACATTTTAGTCTGAATAGTACGGAGTGGATTTGTTTTTAACACCTGCTGACTCTATACTTTGTAGAACAACCTTTGGTTGAAGGTAAGCTCTAAATCTTTTCTGAATCTCATCTGTAAACTAAAACATTTGCCTCAACAACTCAGCCAGACTGGATGATAAGCAAGGTCTCAAGGTCTCCAGTCTGCAACCTCTAATAAAGTTCCTCAAGTATTGTATTTCCTGCTGCTTCCATTCACTCCATAGCATTATGCTGCCACTGAGTTTTACCAAGTGAGGAGTTGGTTTTATGCCCCACACAGCATCTCACACATAGGCCCAAGTCATCACTTTCGCTCTGAACAGAGTGCATTTCTCCACATGTTTTCCACAAAGTTTTGCACATACTTGTAATGGAAACGCAGCCAGTGTGGTGGATTTCTGCAGCTCCTTTCAGTTTAGGATGTTTTCCAGTTGCAACCTAACACTGCGCTAACTAACATTTTCCACAACTGTCTCACTGACACGTCTGTTGTATTTCCTGGCTGTAATAATGTTTTTTTTGTTTGTTTTTTTTCACTCACTAATGTTCTCTAACAAACCTCTGAGGCTTCCATAAGCCCAGCTGGATTCCTGCTGAGATTACTAAAATAAATCAAGGAATTCGAATATATTTTGCAAGGTGTTGGGTTTGAAATGATGCTAATTGTTTTGAATTAAACATTAGAGCGCATTTTAAATACCCAAATGACGATGAGAAGGCTCACCTGCATTCAGCACCACTATGTTTCTTCTGTCAGATGTTGATGTTTTAAATGATTTATAAATATCTGCTGCTTTAATTTAGCTTTCATCAATTCCCAAATCTGTTCAAATCAAGACTGAACGTCTACACGAGAAGAAAAAAAACAAACAAACACAAAAACAATCTGGATATATTTTTATTCTGCTGCGAGGGCCAAAACAGACCCAATTTATTTTTACCGCTCCCACTAACACATCATTCCGGCTCGGTTTAGTTCACAAACAGGATCATTCTCTTACATAAGGTGGATTTCCTTGTTTCCGAGGATGCCCATATAAGAACAACATTTCTAAAAAACTCCGCGATGGATGATGCTCTTCACTCTGCAGGCTGGCGCAGAGAGGAAGGACGGTCGGAAGCCGTGGGAGGACAGCACCGGGTCGGTAGCGAGGCCCGGATCTCAAATAGCAAAATGTGGGAAGCACACAGTGGCACATCATTCACAGACAGACACCCACGGAGACACGGCCTCGGTGGAGCTCTTTTCAAATATATTTGCGCAACAAGCTTCCCGCCGGGAGCAAAAACTAGATGAGTAAACGCAATTTACAAAAAGAAGAAAAGAAAAAGCAGATGCCCCCTTTGGAAATGGACGTGACGCAAAGCGTCTGCCGTCATCTGTGTCAGGATGCTGAGCGTCAGGTTAGCGTGGACCAGAGCTGGCATTTGGGGGGTAAAGAAATGATTTTAGTGACGCACACAGATGCCTCTCTTCTCTTTACCCATGTGACGTTGTGGAAGGAAGCTGTTCATTTGTTCTCAAACGGATTCTGACAAAATGCCTAAAAGAAAACTTCAATCGTGGGCGGCCAACTTTTAAAAACAGGAGTACGTTTTGAAACGGGCGTTTGAAAGTTTCACTGTCATCTCCCTACATACCTAAGTCTGTTCATGGAGGCAAGAGGCCAGAAGGCGTCGAGTGGGTCAAGGTTGAAACTTTGACTCATTTTGTCTGAATTGAGAAACTGGGAGTGTTTACAATTTTTGTGAGAAATCTGGATTTCACCATTGTTTACATTTTCAGAACAAACAAGCAGAAAGAGAGTGCATTTAGTCTGACAGCCTAAAGGTTGTAGCTAGTAACGTATCAATTATGAGTCATTTCAAGGAATATTGAGTTAGAAACTAGCATATAAAAACATAAAACCTCTCAGTCTGAATGTCCCACATGCGTCTAAACAACCAGACAAATTAACAAGTTCATAAAATCCTAATCTTGCAGGTCTATGGAAAAACATCTGCAGCATAACAGAATGTTTCAGCTTAATCCAACAGATGTGCTACGATATGAAGACAGGACTGTTCTTTTTCTGCGTAAGCACATGTTTTTTTAAACTAGATTCAGGCTTGGACTCGTGTGGCCGAACGGATTCACAGTCAAGAAAGAGAAATATCTCAAAGAGTAAGTTAACATTTTCTTCTAGAGCGTTCACTCTGGCAACAAGACGAGATTGTTGCCAGAAGCAGAAGCTAAAGCCAGTGAGAAGACAAAGGCCTTTTGTAGAGGGAGCTCCTGAAGATACAGAGGGCTGTGAACCTTGAACTCAGTCCAAGCAGCAACAGTGAAGCCAGGGGAATTTCAAATTAAATACATAAGGTTAAATTATCTCTCTAAGATGTTTTTTTTTTTTTTACTAAACTTTACATAAACTATTTCAAGTGGGAAACATGCATCTTGTTTTAGGGATGCTTGGTCAAAATTCACACAAGGTAATTAGAGGCTGCAAAATAATTGAGACCAGGCCAGAAGTTCAGCAGGACGACAACACCAGACATAGAGCCATTATTTATGATGGGTGTCTGTAAAAATGTGTTTATGTAATGGACAATAACTGAGACACGTAGTGACATTTTACAGCACAATCAAGTAACTATGTTAGCTTCAGATGTCCTAAAAAATGCCGTATATATCAAATATGATTTAAAAGAAATGTAACTTTGTAATGTAGCGCCCTTAAATTGGGTCTCTGTCCCATTAAGAAACTCCTGCTCTTCAGGAAGTCATCACAACACGGCTCCTCTATTAGTCTATTAACAACGTCTTTACCAGTGTTTCACTGAGAAGCGGCTCGCATAATGACCTCAACAGAAATGCAGGTCCACCAGGTGTTTGCTAATTGCTGCTGGCTAGTCTGAAGGAGTGGATTGGTCACTGAGGAGGGATGCTCTGTGAGGCAGAAGCTTGAAAGCTGAAGCCTGGAAGGGGGCGCTAGATTCACACCAGGCGATTTGCACAGCTGAACGGTTGCCATGGAGATTAGTGGATTTCAAGGCAACACTCCAGGTGTGTTTTTGATGAGGGAATAACTATATAACATTATGTAAAGCTCAAAAAAGTTGATTTTACATGATGCTGCCACTTTAAGCAGAAGAAAAGCTTTTGGTTTGATGCTAAACAAGAACTGCTTTGTTTGTTTTTATGCAAGTCAGGGAGGAGGCCAAAAAGTTCCTTTATTTCAAACAGAAATGTCTGAAACATTTATTTTCCTCTTTAGTCAGAGAGAAACTTCCATTTACTGTTGAAATTTATGTGGCTTATTTTCTGTTCTGGTGCCATGTTGCAGAACCCACCCCTTTATCTCAGACGAATTTCTCCAGTGGGAAACTCATAAAGTCACTTTGGCAGTAAATTGCAGCAAACAGCATTGGTCCATCTAAAGCCTTTTCCTTTCTTGTTGTTTTTATTTTCAAAAGGAAACAAACATTTTATCTCCCTTTTGTTACTTTACAATTATGCAGTAATGCGTTTTAATTTGTCACAAAAAAATAATCCTAATGAAGAACAATAAAGTGTTACAAAACATAAACGATGGAGGGTGTGAATACTTTTGGAAGACGTGGTAAATCTAAACTTTATGTTCAGCCTTTTTCATCACGTTGACGTTTCAAATTACGTTATTTTACGAGTTCCATTATCTGAAATTGGGAAATTTCACAGTGCAGAGGCGAGGAGGTAGTCGTACTTCATCCAGAGCTGGGGGAACGAAGGAGGGGTTGACCTCTGGGCTGACCGCTGCAGCAGGCTGACCCCTCTGACCTTTTCCTAAAGACCCTCAGTTCCCATGCTGGATCTCACCATTACTAAACTTTCAGTAGGTCAGATTATTATTATTATTTTTTTTTCTTTTCTTTTGTTAAACACAAGACAACAGCACCTCCACCTGAAGCATGTCTCACACCGCAGCTGCTCCTCCAATTTGTTTGCTCCATTTTTGCTGCACCTGCTCCATTTTCTCTGAAGTAAACAAAGGAGTCCTCAGGCCTGCTCAAACAAGCCCAGGGTGGGGGAAGTACGCTGAGAGGAGGTTAAAGGGGGGGAGGGAGACTGAATAATTTGACTGAGACATGTGAGCCAGAGTGCAACAATGCTGTTAAAGGGCAAAATAAGAGAAAGGTGGGGTGGGGAACACCACGCTATCCATCCAGGAATCCGTTTCTCCACCAGACGGCAACGCGTTCATCTTCATTTTCTTGATGCCTGCTGGTTATTAGGGGTATTTAGTCAGTAGTGGCTCATGGAAAAAAGAGGAGGGAGAGAAAAAAGGTGCAGCGGGTCAATAAAATGGCATTGTTAGCTCGGAGCTACACCAGTGACGTATTTTAATGAAGACGTATTGATCTCCTCGTGACTCATTTGGACCCACATGTCACCTAATTTGTAAACAAGAAGTTCACGGTTTTAGACTGTAGTTTTAAAGGGGGCGGTATTATGTGTTTTCCCGCGTTTTTAGCAAAATCGAGTAATTATGTCACCTTAATAACAGCCCTTGTTATTAGGGCTGATGTAAGAGAATATTGTAGTAAACGAATACTCTATCGATTATTCTGACGATTAATCGGAAACTCGGATAAAAAAATGAGAGAGAGAGAGAGAGAGAGAGAGAGAGAGAGAGAGAGAGAGAGAGAAAGAGAGTGTGTGTGTGACACAGAGAGAGAGATACAGAGAGAGAGAGAGAGAGAGAGAGGTTTCCCGGCCAAAACGGGAGACTTGACAAGTATGCGTCCACAGTATTCAGTTTATCTGCTCACCTGTTAAATACACCTGCGGCCACCAGACACCTGCGGTACCTGTCGTACTCTAAGCATCCTGCGAGTCCATTTAAGAATGCTTATTGGTCCCCCTGAAAAAGATAAAAACCCTGAAAATGGGACGGTGTGCTGCTAGCACTTAGCAACAACTCATAGACGGAAGTGAGAGCGCTGCCCAACCTGTTGGTAACAAGGTGCGGTAAATAATAATACATCGATTAATGAAGCTTCGAGGCAGATAAATTTCCCTTGAGAAATTTTAATAATCGCCGTACTCGAATCATACAGAAAATGCTGTCCATATCAAACATGACGTAGGAGAAATTTGACTTCGCCTTGAAAAAGGGTCTTGAAATTCGGTCTTTCCGAAACGACGTCACATCAACATTAACGACATTAAAGAACAATGACGAGGCAAAACAAAATTAGAGATATCTCAAATTGTAATTTTGACCAGTCAAAATTCCTTTTCAGATATCTCCAAGTGAATTAGAGATATCTTGAATTACACAGCTTTTCTAATTTAAGACATTTTAAATTAACATTCTGACTAGTAATGGCATTACTGACAAAAGCGAATTTATGTTAAAACGGCCTGCCATACCTGTGGAGCCTTTCCCCCGTCCGCAGGTCGGTTCAGGCTGCTCACGTCACGTGAGGCGTCCAGCGCGGCTCTTCGTGGACATTGTGTTGCTAATTATGGCAACTGCGCTACGGAAGGCCTGTGAGCACGAAGACGCTTGGAAATAAGCATCTCGCATTCCAGCTGGAGTTTGAGATGCTTTATTGCGCTGACAACATGGCACCGAGGCAGAGAGCCAAGCCAAATCAGCAGCAAAGCAACGTATTATTATAGCATTCTTTTCTCTTTTTGAGCGTTACGGGTTTGGGAGATGGAAATCTGTAACCCTGGGTTTTATTCCACTTTTATCAAAACAGCACAATCAGAGTGTTGGCTCTCAGAGGAGGAAAACGTGACATTTTCAGGATCTTTTCCCGTTTTAATTGTGTTCCCGCTCATAGCTCATGGTGGATGTATTACTTTCCATCCATACATCTATGTATTGATTGCTTTTATCCAGTTTTCCTTGCAGCGTTGCAGGAGAGTTGCTGCCTATCTTTAGTGGTACTTGGCCAAGAGTTGCAGGCCCAGACATAAAGCAAAAAGGAGAAGCACAAAGCAAACAAAAGTTGCCATGAGCGACATATTTAGAGAGTGTGCTGAACAGCAGCCATCACAGACAGCAGTGACAGCAAAGTCTACAGCTTAAAACTGTGGAGATTTACATGGGGATCAATCCAGCAAGGATGAGGAAGGAAAATTCAATGTTCTTTTGTAGCTTGGAGACTTAGCAAACCGGGACCCTACTCGTGTATTTAAAAGCCCTCTATGGCTCTTTCAGTTATGTAAGATCACTTGAAATTGACTCTCTTCTGACCTTCAAAGCACAACTCAAAACTCATCTGTTCAAGTTAGTCTTCTCACTTTAATTGTGCAGTTATTTTGTGGTTTTGTGTCTTGTAGCCATTTCTTTACTGTTTAATTTGTAATTTTAATGTTGTAAAGTGTCCTCGGATGTTTTGAAAGGCGCTGTCAAATAAAATGCATTATTATTATTATTATTATTATTAGTTGTGACAAAGAAAAATGCTTCTTCGGATCTGAACAACAATAAAACCTGGACCTACAAGCGCTCTCATTTCCCCCAATGAGCCATCAAAGTAGCTTTACATTAGTAAGCAATTAAATGAATTTTGCAACTCTCACTCTTCTTTACATAATCAGTCCATGTTTGACTATACTGTAAAAGTAAGAAAAAAAAGTCTCTAATTTATGATAAAATAGCAGTAAATACGATAAATTAGAGACTTTTCCTAACACGTTGACTTTTAAATTGTATTCAACCTCCACACCTAAACCAAAGGTCAGATAAGCAGATACTTTCAGTTTAATGTAAAAAGTCAAAAATATAAAAATGTTAAAAATCCCAAATTTTACAAGATAATGCTGAATTTCGCCCCAATAAACTCACACCCGTTCTGAATTGTTCGTGCTCTTCAGATCCGTCCTCCGAGCCTAATTTACAAACGTTTCATGAAGATATTATTTTTCCATGAGTCACTTTTACGAAGGGCGCAGATGGTTCTGAATCCATAAGCGTGAAGCATTTGGACGGCGCTGCATTGCGCTGAGATGTCAGAAAGTCAGCAGAGTTTCAGAGGACTTTCGCCATCTATCGAGGCCTTTCTGCTGCAGAGAACAGCAGATGGTGGTAGCTTGTTTTTTTTTAAAGCAAGTGTCGCATAAGAAAAGGTCACAGGAGACAAGTGGAAGTCAGTTGTAGGCATTACCGTCCATTACTTTTCTACATCCTTTATAAAGTTATAAAAACAGGAACACAGTTAAGCATCTTATCGTCCCGAAAATACATTTCTGTTTGACTTGAGCTTTGCGCTGTAAAGCCCCGGCAGTCTGTGCTCTTCTTTACCCAGATGTCTGTGGAGCTGTGCTGGGATTCTGGAGCTCAGCACTGAGCTGCAGGATTCACTAACACCTGTACAGAAGATTTTTTATTTTTTTTTTCAGATTTGAGAACAGGCCTCCAGGTGAAGCACTGAGCAGTGAACGTCAAGCTTTGACAAATTGTTTCCGTCCCCAGAAGTGAGGGAACGAAGGATGAACTGTTGCAGCGGGAACCTTTGTTTTTTTTGTGAAGTAAATCTCCAGGAACCCAACTTTGTACTCTGACAAATTTTCTCTCTTTTCTCTATGAAGAAATATACGGTTATTTACTATTTCTCTGTTGCTTTGACAGGGAAATGCAGCTCCTTCAACTTTCTTTTTTATTATTATTTAACTCTTTCCATTCTCATCTCGCTTCGTCGCTCCGTCTGGGCTTTCTCCCATTGACTTGGATTTGTTTCCGGTAGACTTTCCAATCGGCCAACAGAAGGAGAAGTTGTGAACAATGACGCTGATTTTCTGCGCCGCTTTTAGCGATGGCACGCGACGAACGAAGCATGGCGCACGCAGTTCTCGGTGAGCTTCTTGGCGTCGTACTAGCACATTATCACAGCTAAATGTTAGCAAAATTTAAAACCTCGACAGAGTCCGCGCCTCTAACTAAGACCCTCTGTGCGAAACGAAACGTAGAACGAGGGGCTGCTTTTTAATTTATTTAACAGGCAAAAAAGAAGTGCTGAAAAAGTGGTAGAAGTGGGGAAAAAAATATTCTCAGCAATAATTTGTTTACCAGTTTACTGACAGAAAATGTGACGATTTCAATCTATTTGTTGTCTATTTTTGATTGTCTCGCTTCTGCAAATTGTTAAATTGACACACACGCCACATAATTAACATAAAGTCAGCAATCCTTGACAGTAAAGTATTTTATGCTATTTGAAAATTTAGAAAAGAGTTTCTGATTTTTTTTGTTGTTGTTGTTGTTTCTTGGACCTTATAAAATGGATAAATGGGAGCCAGATTGGCCAGACACTGAGCGCTGCTTTGTTAGCCGTAGAGGCATCCAGTTAGAATCACCGGTCTTGTGTGAGCTAATCCATCTAGAGGTTTGATTTATGGGGTCTGCACCACAGAGGTCGGCCTCATCAACGGGGAGTGGATGCTGGGAAGCAGGGAGAGAGTTACTGGACTGGGATGCTTTTAAGATCTGCAACTCCTTTGTAATTTATTCACAAACTGGATCGCTTTCTGGAATTTCCAAGGCAGTTTTTAACATGTCCAGCTACAAAAAATTGATTACAGGATATACTATATTAATAGGGTTCTTTTTAAATGTTTCTTACAAGCTGTCAAAACACAAGACAGCAGATATGTCAGATTTCATAAAAACATCAGGAGTTTATC
Organism: Poecilia reticulata; assembly: GCF_904066995.2. Classification (NCBI taxonomy): domain Eukaryota; kingdom Metazoa; phylum Chordata; class Actinopteri; order Cyprinodontiformes; family Poeciliidae; genus Poecilia; species Poecilia reticulata. The sequence continues at coordinate 7,297,943 of NC_088851.1, forward strand.
TTTTCCTCCTTTAACTTTTATTTGTTCTCACTTTCTTACCTGCTGTATTTTTGTGTTCTTGAGGCAATGTTGCGTAAACTTTTTATCACAAGTGCTGTCAGACATTTTAAAACAGTATCACTAAACTGAACTTGGACTGATTTTGTGGTGTCATAAAAAAAACAAAAAAAAAATTAAAACTTTTGTTTTTATTGGTGCTGCTTGATTGGTCGAATGAAGGATGAAACTTAAATTTGTGCTCAATTTCAATCAAAACTTTAAATTTCCTATTTCCTGGTCGGAAACACTTACTGACAAAAAATGGCAGAAAGATCCCCTGAAGTTCCTATTTTAAACGTTTTCACCGACGAAAATGTGAAAATTCAATAGTTTGTTTCAAGGTCTGATGATTTGCATCTCATCAAATTGCTCACACACCAAACGATTTCCTTCTGTGAGCATATTGGTACATCGTTTGAAAGTGCAAAATACAGAAAAATACATTGTTACCAACATTTGTTCAAGGTTAAACTCATCCATGGACGTTCATACTGGAAAATCTTCAAATCTTCTTCTTCGAGCAACCGTTTCTTTACTGTACTTGAGTTCACAGAGAGAAGCTGCTTCTTTACGGAAAACAGAGGCATTGTGGGATGGGATCACAATGATATGGAAAGAAATCAAAATATTTCAGTTCAGTGAACGTGTGTGCGAGTTCTCACAGCGTGGGAGCATTGGCATCGAATAAACAAAAAAATAAAAATAAATAAAAAAATTGATGAAATAAAGACTTAGCCAGCTGGGCCTGAACTGTGGACATTACAAAGAAAACAGTGTCGTCTTGCAGGAGGCGGCGTCTAAAAATAGTTGGTAGCAAACATTTGGTGTGAACCAACATCGTTGTTTACTTTCATCCAAACATGTACTTACTGGTTGTGTGTTACTGGTTGTGTGTTAGAGGATAATGGGAGAAACACAACCAGGAAGTAAAGAAAGCTGTTTTAGAAAAAAATTCAGTTTAAAATAAAACATGTTAGTGCTCGTCCTGTTCCGATGAGATGTGACGATGATTCCAACGAACAGCCAGATCCTGTTCCAAAAAGTGGCTTTCTTTCTTTAAGTTTGATTATTTTATGAAAGAAGAAAAAAAAAAAAAAGCAGAGGTTTATGTTTTCAAAATGGCTGCGAGGAACTCGGCCATAGAAATGAGAAGGTTCTTGATACTCAAGAGAAACCTGAGAGAGACGTCTTCATCTTATCTTACCAGGTGTCAGTTTCCATGCTTTCAGCCCGCATGTGGAGAAATCTTTGCTCCCTCTGTGGCTATAAGGAGAAGCTTTTAAAGAAACACATAGCAAATCATGAATAGCAGCTCAGACGAAATTATGTGTCCATAGTATAACATTAGTTCAATAAAAATACCTCTTTCTTGGTCCTTTCTCCTATTTTTCCAAGAGGCTGAATTCTGGGATTCTATTGGCTCAGAAATAAACACGATATGTTTTATAATACATACCGTGAAACTAGACTGTTTTGTTAACTCACCTGCTCAGGGACTACAGATGGAAACTAGCTTAAGCTAAATCTGGTGCAAAGCCTCTTTTTGCGCTTCACTACGGCGCCCCCTACAGGACGTGGAGGATTTTTTTTTTCTTTTGCGTTACCTCGCAATAGGCTTTGCGTTCATGAGTCAGTTCATGCGGCAAAATTGGACACTGAAAGTCTTTATTTTGTCCCCTAGGGGGCTCCGTAGCAAATAAACAGACATAAACATGCAGTGAATAAATCGATTTTCAAACAGTTTTTTTGCGCCGAAGAGTTAAGACTTTATTATATATGCTCCACACATTTATAAATGAATAAAACAAAAAAACAACAACACTAAACTAACTGATCTAAACTAAAACACTTAAATTGTGCATATTTATGTGTAATGGCTCTTTAGAATATAAATATTTTTATTTTCCCAGAATTTTCACATTTACTGAGACGCACCTGCATATTAAACCAAGATTTGGGCCTAATCTTACTCAACCAATTGCACGCCAGAAAGGAGAGCGAGAGGGGAAGAGGAGTTTTGAAAGCACTTTGGAAAACCTCATCAATTATCAAGCATTCTGGCGCATGCTGATTGACTGCTGCACCGCCTGGGGTAGAAATTTAGCTTTCCAGAGCAAGGATTACCGTGTTGACACAAACGGTTTGATATTTCTCTCCACGTGGGCTGAAAATGATTTGGGAATGCTGATCTTTCAAGTTTCAAAATTAGGATTCCTTATCTAGGCCCTGGCGGCTCATGCATACCGTCACCATTTATCATCCAGAGGTAAAAAGATCTTAAACGTGGCAAATGGGCTGAATTTTAATAGCGTCCCTCGGGCGACGGCAAAATAAATAACAGGCAAATCTCAACGACAGAGGTTTGCTGGAGAGCTAATCACAAGAAAGCAATTCACTAGTTTGACGAGCTAGTTCATCTAAAGCCTAATGAGCTTAAATCTGCTGATGCTGTTTAGCGGTTTGAAGGTTGTGTAATTTCAACCTTTGGGTATAAAATATTATTTAAACTTTTTCAAGTCAAAGTCTGAACCCCGCTTGACCCAGATTCCACTTTAATCCAAAAATGAGTAGCAGTGATTGCGCGAGAGGCGACTGAACACCCTGACCTGTTCGCTGTGACATGCTTACTATCGTATTTCATTACCCACAACAAATTGTTGTCATAATGTTTCCTGAAGCCTGCGACGTGTTCAGTCGGCGGTGAATTGGTCGCATTGTTAAAATGAATAAGACATACAAAACAACATGGAGCCAACGACGAATCCTCACAGGTAATTAGGAAAGCTCCAGTGGCTCCAGATGTTGATTAGGACGTCAGAACAGATGCTATTAAGTTGTAATTTGCAGGTTGGGCTCGTCTCCTCCGAGGCATGTTTGGCATTCTTTATGCGTCTTTCTAAGTACCTAATGTGTGCGGAGCTCTTGTTCTGCTGACAAGACACTTCTTTTCAAGAACACAACCAAAAAACAAAACGGACAAAAAACCTTCAATTGGAGGACAGGATGTGGTAGAAGTTAATTCGTAAACAGAACAAACATGTCTCTACAAATGCTTGCTGACTTCAGCTAAAAACAAAAACATAGTTCGACAGATTAAGGTGAGAAAACTGAACAAAAAGCTGCTTTCGTTGCGTTTTTATCCGCTATGCAATAAACACTAAGCTCTGAGAACACAGTCTGAGTCAATGCCTCTCAATAAAAACACAGCAGATTCTGAAACTAATAAAACACAGAGGGGAAATTTTTAAACTGACCAGAAGAGAAATTTTTTTGCGATGACGGTTTTGTTGCTATGGCAAAAATGCAGCGGTGTATTGGTATCTGCTATGTAGCTAAAGAGGCAGCATTACATAAAATGTGACTTTTTCGAGCTTTTACGTCATGTTATAATGTTTTTCCCTCATCTAAAACATACCTGCAGTGTTACTTTGATTCTTTCATGCATGTTTGATGACATCCTTTTATCTCCCATGGCAACCACTCAGCTGTGCAAAACGCCTGGGTGGATCTAGCTCCGCCTTCAAGGAGATAGCTCCACCCAGGACCTTTCAGGGTATCAAATTACCAAGTCAAACTTCACATACAGATGTTAAAAGAAAGGGAAGATTTAATGTTAAAAGGTTAGATTTCTTTTGCTTTTCTTGGGATCTTTTTTTGTCCCTCCTATTTTAACACTGTTAAATAAATGTTAATATCAGACAAAGATGCTCCGAATTAGCAAGAAATTCAGTTTTTAACCAATGTTTTGAATTATTAAGAGAATTCAACAAAATTAGTAGCTAATTTCGCTAAATCAAATATTTTTAAGAGAAACACCATACATTTAAATGTTTGTCTTGTACCACCTTAAACCATGTGCCCCTGTCTAAAACCATTTCAGATTTTAGGCTGAGGCTTTTACTGTGCATTGGACAAACGGACATAACTGTGGTGGTTTCATTGCTAATACGGTGTTTGCTCCACATTACAGCTGGATTTTTAGTCAGAATACTAAGAGTGAATATGAGTTCTGGAGGCGCCGAGCGGTGAAACACCCAGAGAGATTAGTTGTAGAATATTATGTGGTGCACTCTCCGATTGAAAGGCTCCACTGTGCTGCCTCACACCCACACACTGCCACTTCTCACTCATCATACTTGAAACCTTGAAATTACTGAATACCATCAGCTTTCACATGAGAGCTGAGTAACTGCGCAGCTCCGCACAAAATGGACACACAGTTCACACGGACACGTCTTATGTAACACTGTTTATACATCAAACGTTATTGAAATGATTAAAATATAGGTTGAATATTGAAACGAGAGCCTGGTGGCTGAATGTATGCAGCAGGTAATTGTCCTTCTGCGTGTTTAAAACGCTAAAACATACATGACTCATAATTAGAGTCATGAATATATAATCTATTTTAAACAAAACTATTCCATCAGCTGCCCGGGAGTACACTTAACCCAGAAGTAAAAGAGATTAGCCCATTTTTTCAACAAATAATGTCGCTCCCTGCTGGCCATTAAATAGAATGCAGCTTCAAAAAGGTGGCGTTTACTTCACATATCGGTGGAATACATACATCCATGCTCTGTGGTCAGCAGCATGTAAACTGTCAGGTATACTACAGAATAAATCGTAGATACCATCCATTAATCAGATAATTATTGATACAAATCGAGAGTCTGTTGTCTGAATGCAGAAGCTCTGTCTTACTGTCGCCTACATTCAAGAAAAAAGTCAACAAAATCCAAAGATTTACTCCATATGAAACAGAATGTGGTAGACCTTAGTGAAAACTTTCAGCTTCAGTGGTGTATGTTACCTTCTTGTTGTTCTGTTGCTATAGAAATAATCAACCCAATAGGCTGAAACATCACCAGCTGAGACTGGAAATTTTTATCAAGATCAATTTCTTAATTTATGGAACAACTTCTGCTGGATTGATGTTCTCCTGTCAAGCAACCTAAAGGTGATTGGTATCAGAGTCACTGACTAATATAACGTCCTGTTTACATGTAGGGTTCCCAAAACTGTCTTATAGCCCATGTGCATTACTTTGTCGAGCTAATGAGTCTTTTTGTTGTTGTTGTTGTTGTTGTTTTCAAAAACAGCCTGAAGACTGTGTCAGCTCCCTGTTTATCTGTCATGTAACCTACTGTCCTCTAATATGCCAAGACATAATCAACTGCAATCATACTTAATTATAACACAAGCTGATGTGTTGACAACTCGTATCAAAACAGACAAGAAACATGCTAGTGGTAGCCATTCACCAACGGAGACAGACACTAGCCTATCTCCGTCAGTGGAGATAGGCTAGTGTCTGTCTCCGTTGACGGTAGGCTAGTGCCACCAACGGTCTCCATTGGTGATAGTGTCCATCCATCCATTAATAGATGGATGGATGGATGGATGGAGTGTGTGTTGATGGCCCAAAGATGCCTATAGAGCTACAAAATTAGCAAAAAGTGAGGCTGAGCCCCTCTGAAGAAAATATGAAGTCAAGAGGAATTAGAACTTCTTTGGTGAGCTATTATTGATGTTAGTGTCATTTACTGCTCTGTTAGCTAGCCTTAGAGTGCATGCGCTAACGTGTACGCAGCCTGTTGCAAACACTCCTCTCGTCTTTTTACTTTTTACATTTTTGTCGATTGATTTTTTTACAACATTAATTTTTTTTCCCCACTTTTTTAGGAGCTAAGATCTTATCTTCAACAATGTTGACTAAGCAAGCAATTTCCCCTGGGGGATTGATTAAGTATATTCTATTCTACTCTATTAAGGTTGTTAGTTTTTAATATATATCACATTCTTTCAGTAAAATACTACACCTTGTACCTGCAAATGCCTATATTTAAAGACTTGGAATGACACTATCAAAAGTACATGCATTTTTCTGAATTTTCAGAATTGTGACCTACAAGCTTTCAAAGTCTAGCAATGAAAAAAATTGTCAAAAAGGAACATTTGAAAAGTCCATAGTGCATTGCAATCCTGAAACTGTGTGGCTGTCATTTGATTTAATCAGAAAGGAAATAAGGATAATGTGTGAAAAAAGTATAGCTAAAATGTGCTTTTCATGTATAAACTTGTGGTCACAACAGCAAGATAACAAAAAAACAAGAAGGGTTTTTATACCACAGGGAGAAATATCCATGATCTTCCCTCTGAGCCGCACTCGAGAAATCACCATGGAAACAATCAGTCTCTGATAAGGAGTTTAATCAATAGCAAATTAAATGTAAAATTAGAAGAATCTGGCAGATCTAAGTGAGTGTTTCCAATTACATGAGCAAATCTAACATGAAAAAAAAATACTATTAGTGTAAGAGGCACAACAGAACAATCGGAAGCATATTTAGTTCACAGTAAACAGCAGGAAACCAAACGGAGCAGAAGAGTTTGATGGAACAACACCAAACGAGATCACCCCTCGGTGGTCTGCTTCCTATTTTTCCCTCATTGGTCCATTACGTTAAAGCAGAGACGTCAATGAGTGTTGGACAGGAAGATCCTTTTTTTTTTTTTTTTTTTGCTGTAAGTGGAGCAGAGCTGATGGTTGGAGAACGGGGGCCGTAGGTAGGTTCACAAAAGGATGTCATCTGGGAGGTATTTTTAGAGCGTGAGACGCACTGATAGTCCGCTGGTGCAATCTGCCTGCAGGTTCCCAGCGATAATAACTGCTCTCATTCAGCACATTCACTCAGATTTCTGCACAGCATGTGCAGAGGAGCAGGACTCACAGAAAAGAGAGATGAATATCTGTATATGATGAGAACATGTCTGTGTAATGTGATACTCAGTATTATCTCATAGGCTGGCAAAATTGGATAAGATTTAAAAGGGTGGCACTATTTAGCAAAAGTATCAATCAACAATAACTTTTTCATACATTTACTGTATGAAACAGCACTTACCTTTTTGAAGAGGAATTTCTTAAGAGAGGATAAAAATCAAACAAAAACCAAGTATTGAGTAGGCTACACAAAATTTTGATTACTGTTTAGAAGCTTGACATTTCTGTTTAAAATATATTTTCTATTATTTATTTTCTGTAATATTCTACCTTTTTGAGACACTGAATTTTGGGTTTTTATTATATGTAGACCATGATCATTTAAATTAAAAGAATTAAAGTTTTGAAATGTTTTACTATATGTGTGGTGACTGTGGTAATTTGTTAGCTGGCACATAGCTACTACAATGATGTACTCATAAAGCACTATTAATTTTGATTTTTAGAATTGCTCCTTCATTTATTGGTATTCATTGATGGATTTATGTTTGTTTTTTTTCTCCACATTTTGAATAATATTGGCAGGCAAATATCTTTTGTTATCAGCTGACTATGACGTCACTGCCGCTACAGCGAAGGCGCACACCGGAAGTGACTTGTGGAATGGACACGGCTCGTCGGCTAGCTAGCAGCATGAGTGGAATCATGTTGTTTTTATCGGGGGCAGCGGGTCTCCGCTCCTGGACATGTCCTTTTCTCCTTCTGCTGACATTTTGGTCGTCGCTGCCAGCCTCGGCCAAGCCCGACAGCCTCAAGGAAGTGACGGACGGGGACTGGGAGAAGATAATGACCGGAGAGTGGATGATTGAGTTGTCAGTGTCCCGCTAACAGGCTAACCCGCTAATTTTGCCGTTTCTGTTTTGAACTAAAACCCGAGTTCTCGCGTCAGCTAAACCAGCTCAAAATAAGTTATGTCTTTCTTAATTTAGTCACACAACGCTACGAAAAAGTCAAGCTTTCTAAGCAAATATACTCTGCTAACCAGCTTTTTTTTTGGAGGGGGGGGGGGACGCTAACTTGGGGGGCTAATGATGTCGAGCAGCAAGACGTGCACGAGAAATTGAAAGCCTCTTAAACCTTTTCTCCCGCAGCTACGCACCCTGGTGTCCTGCATGCCAGCAGCTGCAGTCGGTGTGGAAAGAGTTCGCGGACTGGGGGGATGACATGGGCATCAACGTCGCCAAGGTGGATGTGACAGAGCAGCCTGGTAAGCAACCCCAAGCTGGGCAACACTATTTAGTTCACGCATCCGGCGACTATCTGAAGTACTCAAACCTGTTGATTTAATCTATAATCTGTAAAGTGTTTTACTGGGATAGATCTAACACAAGCTAATGCATTAATGTGAGGTTGCAAAAAAATAAAGGTCTTCCTGCTGACTGTCGTCTCTTTCCTCTGTAAGGTCTGAGTGGGCGATTCATCATAACTTCACTTCCTACAATATACCAGTACGTATCTGCATGGTTTGTGGTTTCCATTGCTTCCGCTTTTGTGTGTTTGTTGTTTTTTTTTTTCTTCTTCAGCAGTACCTAAAGATAAATACTGCAAACATAGTTTCAATGTTGCATATACTCTGAGGTATATGTTAGAATCTATAATTATTATTACAAAAGAAAGAAACAATCTGTTATGAGTTATTTTTAACAAGTGATCTTTCTGTTTATTTGTGGTCTCCATTTGGTGAAGTTTAGAAGTTAAATATAAGAGAATTTTTAGAACATCCTGCTGTTGCAGAAACAGCTTTAAAGTGTAAAAATGTGTCACAGAAACTGCTACTATAAACATTAGAAATGACACTAGTAAAATAAATAGGAATCAAAATGTTTGTTTTTTTTTATCAGGAGTTTGAGGAAAAACCTGTTAATTTTGTCACTGATTGAGATTTTTTAATTTTTTTCAGCTGCAAGGACGGCGTTTTCCGCAAGTACCACGGCGCTCGTACCAAAGAAGACTTCCTCAGCTTTGTCGACGAACAGAAATGGAAAAACACGGAGCCCGTTTCTTCGTGGTTCGGGCCGTCCTCGTTCTTGTAAGTGGCTACAAAAAAAAAAAAAAAAATCTCCCGTGAAAAACACGTTTGCGTCCTTTTGTGTTTTTGAAATCTCAGAAAACGTCGGTTGACGTTAACTCTATTCTTGGTGTCTTGTGGGCTTGAAAAAGCGACACACAAGCATGCAGATATTTTTGTGACTGACTGACAGATCTGTATCGAGTTACATGCTGCGTTCGCCTCCTCTTTTGACAGGATGAACTCGATGTCGGCTTTGTTCAAGCTCTCCATGTTCATCCGAGTAAGTAAATGGCACATTCGTTGATTTTTGCAGACTGTATTTTGAGAGGATTGTGGCTCCTTGTGATTGGTGTTTAATAAATAGTGTTTAATAAATAGCGAATATGACAGCTGAAGATGGAATTATTTCCACCTTTTGAACTTAAAATAGTGTTTTCTTGTTCTAGGTGGGGCTCATTCCCCTTGATTGCATATTGTTCAGTTTGTAAACCAGACAGAGTTAAAAGCCCATACTAAATATTTTTAGTGTTAGGCGCCCACTGATATGAAATCAAACTTCCTGTTCAGTGTTGATAAAAATTCAAATTACAACATCCACAGTTTAAAAATGGCATTGCTTTTCAAGCAAAATGTCTGCTGCTGAATACTAAAAATGAATGTGCTGCTCACATACTTTGTGTATCTTGAATATTCAGATCATTTCAAGGCCAAAAATAGGTGAGAACCGTGTTTTTTGTTTCCCAGCGTTGCCATAACTACATGACGGAGCAGCTGGGGATTCCTGTTTGGGGTTCATATGTCATCTTTGGCCTGGTCACCTTGTTTGCTGGCCTGACGTTGGGTCTGGTGAGTACTGCTGTGTCACTCCATGAGAAAGTTACGGATCAAACGTGCTGTGAATAATTTACGTAATCTTAATACTTTTGTCATTTCAGTTGCTAGTGTTTATCGCAGATTACGTCTTTCCTTCGCGACGATTTTCCTCACCCGATTACTACCAGAGTGAGTTTTGCATTAATATTTATATCAATGCTGTGACTTGGGGAGTATTAATACTTCCTGAACAGCTTCAGATTTTGGTTTCAACCACAAACTTGAATGTATTTTCTTTAAGGATTTCAAGTGATAAATGATCAAATAATGCGTAATTATGAAGAAGAACCTGCTGAGTTTGGCGCTAGTGCAGTCCACCAGCAGCCAACTGTGTTTTTCAATCAAGTTTATTGATTTATAGCACATTTCAGCAACAAGGGAGTTCAATGTATTTGACATCATAAAAACACAGACCTAAAAACCACATACAGTCAACAATTGAGAAATCAGTCACAGACATTACATTTTGCCCAGTACCATCCATCATCAATACACATCATATATGTCGGTCAGTGTTCCACTTATTATGGTTCAAAAGCAAATCTAAACAGGTTGGGTTTTAGCCCTGATTTAAAGGAACTCTGTGTTTCAGCTGTTTTGCAGTTTTCTGGAAGTTTCTTCCAGATTTGTGGCGCATAGAAGCTGAAGTTTTTGTGTTAAAAAAAGTTAAAAGTTACAGAGATGCAGAGTTGTACAAATAGGCGTCATAATTTTGAAATAATAGCAAGTGGGGCCAACGGGATTGGACAGCACAACAGGTGCGCATCCTGTTAATGCTTTGACTATAAACCCAGCTTAGTCTGTCTTAACAGTAGCTGTTACTGGTGTGTAAAAACCCTTATGTAAAATAAACAAAACAACGCTTAGTCTGGCAGGTGGACAAGTTATGCCTGGTGGCCCGCCAGGCTTATAATACACTGGAGGAAACCCTGCATAATTTTCAGGTGCTCTCCTCATTTTCAAATTGTTTACTTTTTTTGTACATTGAAGTTTGTGATTGTAAGGTTACAAAATTTGAAGAGGTTCAAGGGGTTTGGATACTTTTCAATCTCTCATGTGAGAAAAGGTTTCAGTGCAGCGTTGGCTTGTAGCTAGCTCTGAGCCTCCCTGACGTTGCGTGTGCGTTTCTGCAGAGAAACAGTCAACGGAGCAGTCCCGACTGATCCAGAATCGGGACGAGGACCAGGAGGCTGACGGTGAGGAGGACGACGAGGAGGAGGAGGAAGAAGACCAGGACGGGGCCTGGAGTAGGCAAAGGGAGTCTCCCGAGGGTCAGGGCTACCCCGACGAAGCCCTGAGGAAGAGAGCGGTGGCCAGCCGTGAGGAAGACGAGGAGGAAAGCTAGAGAGCCGGCGCCGGGATTCCCTTTCTTCGTTCGATAAGAGCACAGTGGAGTCAGCCGGAGATGTAGTAGCTGTGGTCCTGAGCGGCAGTATTAAGAAGAAGGGGTCCAAAATCTTCCCACCCCTAACCCAAGAAGCACCCCACTGTACTCCCCTCCCTCCTCTGTTAAAAGCAGGAGACTTCTACCTCGGCTCTCTCCACCTGAGCAGCGGCTCCAACTGGAACAACAAAAACTTTCCTCACACGTGTTTTTACGTGCGGCGTAGGTATGGAGTGCAGTACAGACGAATTTTGATTCGCTGTTTATGCTATGCATTGTTTTTCAAAAATAGTTTGTTTTTTCTTCTTCTTTGAATTCTAACAAGCTTTGGTCTGTAAATTTTACTCCACAAATGGGTTGTTTTTTTCTGCACACACACCATTCGGCATTCTCCTCGTAGGCTAGTTTTAATCCTTAAAACGTCGAATCTATTTAGCTTCATCATATTGACATAAAAATGCTGATGTTTAAAATGGGAACAGCTTCACAGTTCAGTTCAAATTAAACCTCTGGATGATTAATGTGGATCTGAACTTTGGTGTGTGGCGAACTTCTTAAAGTAAACTAGATTTGACTTGATATGAATGCAGCAACGACCAAAGACGTTCAAATCTACAGTTTGAAGTCTGAGCAACTCTGAACATCTGTGGCTGCAACTTCCTTCCCAGTTTACGACGTAATGCTTTACTGATTAAAGTTTCGCTTACCATGTTCCGGTAAAGACAGAATCGAGTAAAATAAAAAAGAAAATAAAAAAACCATGAAAGCAGCACTTGTACAACTTAAAATGAACCACGTGCAATAAAATGAATTAAGCCATGGGTTTAAAAAAAAAAAAAAACACACAGGAAGTTATGAGGCAGGAACTCCTTTAATGTACGATGCTCGGTTGTGACGCAAGTTTGAGCTGCAATGTATATATTTTACTGAAATCTTCACCATAAGCACATTCAGACTTTATTTGAGGGGAGGCGGGGGAGGCTGGGAGAAAAAAAAAATTTATTCACTCCAAACGTAGTGCATGGTGTGTGTTCGCACTGCTTGAACATGGATTATGTTGCGGTCATTTTCTGTTCAAATGTATTCTGTTTTTTTGTTGTTGTTTTTTTTGCTGTTGTTATGAATGTTTACCTTTAGGAACCTCCTAAATGTGCTGCTGACCTGCAGCTGAGGCAGCAGCAGACTGTATGCATGCTGACAGGCAATAAAAAGGACAAAGTGAGCGGGATGCCACGGGGGTTAGGTTAGGTTTGGTTTGGTTTGGTTTGCAGTGCTGTACACAGCGGAGAGACTTTGTCTACTTTAGTTGTTTTTTTTTAAACCTTTTTCCAAAATTTCAAGCATCTGATTCAAAGCTACAAAAATCACTCGTTGCTAGAAAAAGTTGTGTCCCTCGTTTCACCTGCATTTTCACACACTTCTCATTGTTTTTCTAGGGCTTGTGATGAACTTCACGGACTATTGACACACTTAAATATTTTTTATAATCTCCTTAAAAACGGATGCGTTCATTTAGAAATCCCTCAATTTGTTTTTTGTTTGTTTCCTGATCGCTATTTATGGCTTGTAGCATTTTCACTCTACTCCGGGCAGCTTCTGCTCTTCATTTCTTTGAATAAAAGTTTAACAATAATAACTTTTTATTTTGTTTTTTTCGTTTCTGTAAGCGGTTGATGTAGCTTATGCGTTTCTTTGATTGGATTAATTATGAAAAACAGTTCATTACACAGAGACGTCCTTAGCTCCAGTTTGAATTGACATGTTGAAAAATAATTCGGTAATATGTAGGATAAAGTCATAAGAAGTGTACAATTATCAAGTTTGGAGACTTAGCAAACTGACACACTGTGGATACATTTAAAAGCTTTTTGCTGACTTCAGTCCGTCTTGAATGACGCTTCAGACAAAACTATAGTCTGAAATACAAAAAATCTGCCAACATCGAGAAATATGTAATTTCTGCTCCAGTTCTGACCAGCATTTTTGCACCTCTTGTTTCTTTCTACATCTGTGTGAAAGATCCTCTGTTTTTCCACACAATCACAAAGAAATATGCTATTATTGCCCCAACTTTTTCATCATAATTTAAATTTTCCTGCACGGATACCATGATAAGCTTCAGTCCTCACTTCATATAGCAAATACTCACATTTCTGAAATTTAAACCACAAGAAAAGCCCACTTTTTCTAATTTGAACTTTATTTTTGCTATTTCATATTCTTCAGAGTAATATTTGGGTTTTAAGTTAGGCTCTAAAACTAACTGATGTAAAAATGTTAAAACACTAGATTGCAGTCATGCATTAAAAAAACATTTTTTTAAATGATTAAAAATGGACCCTATATTTCAGGTCGGAAAGCAAAAAACAATGTTTACAAAACACTGTAGGGTAAATCGTCGCCAGCAGATGTCACTCTTGCACTGCTTTTGAGCAGTGGAAAGCCACACGTAGGTTTTACCAGTAAATGCAAATAAATTGACATGAGAAATTTGCATCGGTATGTGCGGTCATTGTGAAACTACGGTTCATATTTCCTCTTTCTTGATCTCTCGCTGGGGCTTCCCAATTTCTCTGCAGAACCTCCTCCGCCCTCTTGTGCAAAGTTATTCCCTCTGGAATAGAAAAAGAAAATCCTGAGGATGGAGCTGGTCTGTAATCAGCGCTGTAATTGCAGCTTGCGCTGCCTTCTGCACACGCTCCGTTTAGCGCGGGTTAAACTGTTACAGGAAGGGAAAGCGGGCGAAGGTGTTTGATGGGATTCCCCCGCTGCACTCTGCCAGCCTTTCTGCAGTTCCTGAGTGTTACACAAAACAGCTAGGTCTGGCCTGCACATGAAAAAAAAAACAGGACGGGGCCATGCATTGGCAATGCCATCCACACGTGTTCTGTCGTGTGATGGTAACTGAAGGCAGATGGTGTTGCTGTTTGCTGGGTTGCTTTCTTTTTCTGTTCTTGTTCATTTAGCTCGCTTCAGTCCATTTAGTTTTCTCTCATCCTTGCTGTCATTTCCTCCAGATCTTTGCGTAAAGCGCCAGCTTGGCAGTAGTGGGAGAGAAAAGCATGCTGGGTACAATGGCGCAACTAAGCTGTGAGGTGACATGCAAGGAGAGGAATGTCACGAAGTTTATTGCCCGTGAAGTCTTAGCTGCAGAGAACGGCATTGCGTGAGTCTTTTAAACTCTTAATTTAGTGCAAATGAAGACAGAAGAGAAAATGAACAGTGACATGAATAGTTTTGTGGCTTCCATGTCATGAGATCCTACAGATCCTTTCATGATTTATTCTCAGAAAACGCCCAGAAGGAAAGGTTTTTTGACCCTTTGTTTCGGTAATCTGCTCGGAGAGGTTTTGGGGTTGGTTTGAGTCTTCTGAAAGAGTTGACCTGGATTTAGATCCAGTGCTCATCTCCTCCAGTTGCCGGATTGTTAAATATGGTTGCATGGATCCTGGGAATCGTCTTCATCGACCTCCAGTTCAATCTTTGCATTTGAAAATCACCAATGCAAGTACGCCAATCTAGAAAATAGTTGTTCTTAAGGGGAAATACTGGACCTTGTTGGTTGGTTTACTAGCTTGTGTCAGTGGTCCTGTTCCCCAATCTATCTGGAGAGGCCGTTATCCAACAAGTGAGAGAGATTTCACACATTTACTTACCTAGAGTACTTGCCTGTCTGCCCACAACCTGCAAGATACTTATCAAATACTCTGTACCTCCACCTGTGATGCCACTCCAGGGTCATCGTCCAACCTGAAAAGTCTTGACTCTAAAACAAGCAAAATCTCTGTAGATGGTCTCAAATAGGCATCGCTAATGCCAGCATTTCTTTTTCACATTGGAACTTGAGGCCTGTAACAATATGTTTGGTACTTTACCTTGGTTTCTTCGTTTTTTTTTGCATTTGAGATACCACCGTCACAAAAACTTACCTGCCATTTCACTGGATGAGGTGGTTCAGGCCATCTTCAGACAGCTAGAAGTTACAGGAGCGTAACCATTTATGATGCTGTGATACAAACGACACTCTGACGCTGAACCGTAAAGGCTTACTCCACTCTTGGTGGAATGGCACCTGGTTGTACCTGCAGTGTCTGACATCATGATAGAAAATCTGGCTTTCTCTCCATCTGGAGAGGAGTGTTCTTCTGTAGCAGCATTCACAATTTAAAAACAGGACTGCAGGGAATGCAGTGAGGCTTGAGCAAAGGCAGTGGGGGGAGTTATTGGCGTATAAATTCTCTCAGACATCTGGTGCAGTAAGGTAGACCCGGGCCTTTAGGGCGGAGTAGCTACTCTCCTGCTGATCGGACAGACTGATGCTATTGCCGAACTCAACCATCGTAACTTTGAGTGGTAGTTCAGGGAGGGCAATACAGCAGAATACCAGAGAACAACAGTCTTGTGTGAATGTGCGGCTGTGTAAAATCCATTGATATCTTACGCATGGAAACATTTTCAGGTTTTGACCCCAACTGGGTCAACTTGTCCAGCTGTTTGCCTTCCACCAACCAGCTTTTCTTGACATCCGTCACCAACAGGTACTGTACTACCTTCAAAGATTGGATGTGAATTGGCTCAACTCATTTTTATAGAAGTCTGTTTTTCTAACAATGTGGAAGCTACTAACTAAAGTTGTTCCGTGAAAACGTTATTGATAACTCGCCACATTGTTTGGGTGAAGACTCAACAACAGTTGTTCAGCTTGGAATTTTCTTTGTGCATCGTCAGCGACGGTGACCTTGTTCGAACCCGAGTTTCCCCATTCAGCTGTTTCACTGTGCGAATTGTATTAGCAGACGCATTTTGTGTCCAATCTTTTATTGATAATGGGATTCCAATTACGCAAGTGAGTTAAAGCTGAGTTAAAGTTGGCAGCCAACCTCTGGAGTTTTATGTGGTGAGAGGGTGAAGCTTTTCTCCAGCATGCAGCACGAGGAGGAAGCATTTGAGGATCCAGCTTTATTTATGAATTGAAATACACGGGCCTGCTGCCAGACGAGACTTTTTGCTTGACCACAAAAGTCCATGAGAAAAATTCAGAGTTATATGATCCAGCTTTTCTCTCTCTCTCTTTCTGGAAGACTGGACGCCAGCGAGGTGGGAGTGCGAACGTTCAACAAGGCCGCGCTTGTTCTCCGAGCTGCCGTGTCCCCTGCGTGTCCTCTGTATGGTTAGTACATTGAGAACCAGAAGGAAGGTGCAGAGACAGATTCCTCTGTTTGGGCGATGATTTAATGGTCAGACTGAAATTTTGGTGTTTTGTGTTTTTTTTCTCTCCTAGAAACAAAAACAAAGACACAAGCTGAAGAATCTGGGCCAATAGAGCTAGCGGTGATTGTTTGTTTTCTCTCAGCTTTCCTATTGTAAAATGTGTTCAGCTCATCGCTATGACCAGCTAAGAAGGGAAACAAAAAGTCACATCCCACTGACTGCTGCTGAAATTTATTAGTCATAAATCAGAAGATATACACCTAGAAATATAGACTTTGGGTGTAAACAAACTAGAGATGCAACAATCAGAATTTTGCGACAGATTCCTGAGCTGTGGTTTCTGTAAAGACTGGTTGCTCTACGAACTGTTTACGAATTTGAGTTTCCCACCGGCAGGGCCGATGCAGAACAAGCTGGAAAGAGTACGGTTACTGGGCAACTTCTCAGTTTATCGCTGAAACGGAAATGATGAAAAAGGGTCATCATGAATCTCTTCGACCCAAAGAGAATGTAAAACTGTGACACGCATCTAAACTCAAATAGTCCACTGTAAGCCTCGCTGCCCAACCAAACTAATAAAAGCAAGGCTCATTTTGCATTATGGCTACATTCATAAAGTTAAACACTCAGGTTGTGTCACCTATCATTATTGTGGCTCTGACAACACAGGCAGACCCCACACTGCAGCTGTACATTTATTACTGCTCACATTCTCCTGAGCATTAGCAGTACGCATACAACCAGCCATTTTGAACAGGTAATAAATCCTCACAAACAACCATCAGATGCAGCGGCGAGCGGCTCCGGCTGAATGGCAGCAGGACCTGATTCGCAGCCTTGGTGGTTTTGTGTGAGCTGGGCAGACTTCAGCCCGATGACGACTGTGGTGCAGCCGGAAAAACTCAGAAAGACTCCATCCAGCTGCCAGTCGTCTTAAGGAAACCTGACGAAACGGCAACCAAAATATTTTCTAGAAGGCAGTGAAATAATCATAGCCACACGTCATGTAAAAACAGGAAACGAGTTCCTTAAATGGATGATTCGCTACGTCTGTCCAAAGCATATGATCTTTATATATATATTTTTCTTTTAAATCAACAGGAATTTGTTGATTAGATGTAGCAACTTATTAGCAACAACAACAAAAAATTTGGATTGAGCACTTTCCCTAACCCTAACCCTAAAGGAAACGCAGGAAACGAGAGCAACAAATTCACCAAAATTTGGTTGCTCCAAATAGTATGATTATTCCTTAAAGAGACTTTTAAGGGCTAAACTACTTGTAAGAAATGTAATCGCAACTCAGGATTGTACAGTGTTTTTTTTTATTTAGTGTAACATTTTTGAAAGCTACATTAGCACCATGAAGTTAAACCCTCACAAGTAAAACATGAACTGAATACATGGGGGACAAAAACAAGACAAACGATTACAGCAATGCTTGATCATTTAAGATTGGCTACTTTGGTGATGTAGCTGTTGGAAGGGACTTGCTAATGAGAACCAGAGTGGCATCACCGGTCAGAATCAGAACAGAAGTGGTGTTTATCTGGCTATTGTGACCATTGTTGTGTGTCATTTGCTGATGCTGCGTGGTTAATTACAAACGTAGTGTTTAAATCTCTGGGCATGGTACCGGTTTATTAGGTATCCAGGTTAGGACTCTCAGACATTTCTCCTGACTTCCTCCTCCTCCATGAATAAACAGACACACAAATAATCAGTTCATGAAGTAAAATCCAACCATGGAGGCTTTCCTGTCATTATTTTAATTTTGAGTGGATATTATGTTGTGTATGGACACCTTGCGTTTGGTGTTTTGAATCTAACCTCATTTATCTTTTCTTTTTTTTTTTAAACAAAACTTTTATAGCAGTTTTTCTTGTATGTTTTTTTTTATATGTTCCTCAATATCCTACATCTAATATGCTAAATATCTGCAGTATAAGGTGGAAATGCTTATTTTTGATAAGCATATTCAAGTAAATATGATTTTTATGAACCGCGTTCAGCTACATCTCAGGTCATCTACGATGCGTTCGTTTCAGACGTAGAACATAAAATCTGATTACTTAGTGACTAAATGTTTTTCCCCCCTCAGCCCACCCATGTTCACATCTATGAGCCGGAGCGTGTCACTTCTCTCCAGGCCAGAAAATTACACGGTGGCTTGAGTAAAAATAAAGCGACACAAAGCCAAGTTGTTTCGTCTCTGTTTTCAGGAAAATGTGGTAAAAGCGGGAGGTGGAAAAAACAAACAAAAAAAACCCTGCCCCTTGTCTTTGTCTGTTTGCAAGGATCATTGTTTCACGGCAGGATACTGAAATAGCAGCAGAGCCTCTCTGCAGCGTAAACACAGGAAACATTCAGACTGGGTTTTCAGTGTGTCGGTACGTCCACACCGCAGCAGGAGGAAGACGCGGTGAGGTGCATTTGAATTAAACATGTCGTAGAAAACGGTCCGAGTGGAAAACGTTTTCGCTCCGTCTTATTGTCTGGACAGAAAACGTCTTTCGTCTGGTGGTTTGAGTTGGTGTTAGTCTTTGTGTTAGCCGAGAAGTTTAAAGCAAACTCGCGGAGCGGCGCAGCTGTTCCCATGGACATCAGGGTTTGTTGTTGTGTCATCTGACGCGAAGCTCACATCTGGTCCTGCTGGAACTGTTGAAAAACTGCCTAAACCAACACAGAAACCACTCCCAGGCCTGTTCAAATATCATCACAAGTCAGGAGAATTGGTGAAATGCGACTGAGTCAGGAAGTGTGTGTGTGTGTGTCTTTAGACATCTGCATTCCTTTTTTTCTCTCTCTCTCTAAATCTCTAAAACAGCCTCGGGACAAAAGGACGGCAAGAGGGCTGGGCTGCTTCTTACGTCTGTGACCGACCGACTGGTAGATCAGTTTGGAGCTTTATGCTACACAAAGGCCTCAGATGTTGGTGAGCAAACAGCATCGTGAGGACAAAGAAACACGGCAGGCGGGTCAGGGAGAGAGCTATAGGGAGAAGTTTACAGAAGGTTTAGTTTATAAAGCGATGTCCTAATGTTTACCACCACCTAGCAAAACACAGTTCAGAAATGAAAACGCCGAGAAGGAGACGACTGCAGAACCAGCAAAACGCGACAGCAGCAGCTAAGAGATCCCTTGTGTCTTTTGAGGAGCTGCAGAGAGCCACGTCTCAGGTGCAACAATCTGTTGACATAACGAAGCAAATGAAGATTGAAATTTGGAAAATGTAATGGGAAAATACTTGTGAATACACATTTCCCCCAGAAAGAAACATGGTGGTGGCAGTGTCATGCTGTAGGGATGCTTTTCTTAAGAGAGAAGGTCGTGAAACCCGATAAGAGTTGACGGGAACAGAGGGCAAATCCCAGGAGATGTCGAAGGCTGCGACAGTTGTTTGTTTTAGATTAAATTCTATTCGCATGTAAAAACGGCCCAGTCAAAGCCCAGACCTGAAATCCATTTGAGAATCTGTGGAAAGTTTGGTAAGATGTTGTTTCAAATTACAACGGGCAATCGCTTCACAATCACTATCACAAGGCTGGTTAGCATAGCCAATGATGACGGGAGATGAACGGTTTTCCTGGAGCGGTGAGTTGTTCCCACCATTAGCACATTCAGCAACACGTACATGAGTTTGATTGACAGCACTAAGTCCCTCTCACGTGGCTCTGATTGGTTGTTTTCAGTCAGGAGCGGTGCATTTCTTCAGACGGTAATAGTAACTCAAGGAGGAGATCGCTCATTTCTTAACAGATTATCTGTCTCGCATTACACTGTCAAGAAATGGGGACAGTTTGAATAAATATGGAGAAAAAAAACCATATTTTTGTAAAGGTTACACAATGAAGCTTTAAGACATGAATTCGTTAAAGCAGAAATAATTTTTTAGCAAATCCAACTTTGTGGAGCCGCGACACATTTCAACAAGAATCTATTGCGTCATTCCTGCAGACACCTGAAACTTGGTATGGAGCTACTTTAAGCACAAAAATGTGTTACCATGCCGATCAATGTCATAGAGTCGATGAATTTTTGATGCGACTCAAGCAAAACCCAAATCGGTTCCTCCTGGTCTCCATCTAGCTACTGATGTTCAAGACCAGAAGAGTGTAAACACAACAAGGCCGCCATTAAGAGGATTTAACACACATTCTTCCCTTCAGCCTCAACTTCCTGTTTATATTCCAAATAAAGTGACAGGGGGAAAAAAAATAAAAAAGTTTCACCCCTGCGCCTTCGTGGGGATATGCAGCTTTTCTGGAGGAGAGAAAAGCTATTTCCGGCTCCCTCGCAGGCGAGAGATGCTTCTATCACCGCGAGGTAATTATGGGTTCAATGCTGCAAGGACAAAAACAAAATCCCCGACCTCCGTCAGCAGCCGTCGCTGAGTCTTGGAGTCTGAGGCCTTTTAATTGCAGGGCTCCCGTGTTTGTCAACATGTATTTTAAGCGGGAGGCTCAGGAATAATGCAGGGGTTTACGGGAGCCAGAGCAACGCAGAGGTCATTGACCTCCTCCTCGGCCGCTCGGGTCTTTGACGCAGCGATGCGGCAGAATCAGAACGTCTGAGGTTTGATGAGAGAATTGATCGGCTTCACGCAGATTTCAATACGGACTATGTGGCATTCGAGGTCGGGTCATCGAACGTGGGTCGCAAATTGCCGTTGCTTGACTTACCGCCGCTGTCTGAACTGGTTGGAAATGTCAACTCTTTCCACAAACACGCCAGTCTCCAGCGCCAGGGAAACTACGGGACGAATAAGTAATGAATAAATTACGGAAAGAGAACCGAGTGCAAGTGAAAAACTCGGTTTGGGCGTCTTTCTCTCTCTCTGACTCCAGCCTTTTTCTACATAAACTTAGCACAAAAAACTGACTGAGGAGGCTTGCGGTCACCTGCTTGGTCACACACCGATGTTGGACAGCAACCAGCATTTGTCTTCAGTCAGTGAAGTCAAGTAGTTTCGTTCCTCTTTATGGCACTAACAGTTCTCCTAAACTCAACCCACATGTGTTCAGTAGGTTTGAGGTCAGAAGTGTGTTGCTAGCACCACATCAGGCTACCTGACTGCTAGCATTCAGTGTACCAGAAGCTCTTGGGCTAATTACTATCACCCAACACACGTAACCCAAAGCTGCATTTTTCTTACAAATGTTTACCACCATTTAAAGTACATGTATCACACTCACGGCCTGCTAAAGCCTTTTATCAATCAATCAGTCAATCAAATTTTATTTGTATAGCACATTTCAGCAGCAAGGCATTTCAAAGTGCTTTACATAATTAAAATAAAAACAGCATGTGACATTAAATAAACAGTGAGAAAGAGAAAGAGATTTAAAAAAAAACAAAGATAAAAACATTAAACCCGCACCCCTTTAGGACTTCAGTTAAACGTTGTTTACTGGGACTCCAACCCTCAGGGACTTTAGTCAAAAACACCGTTTGACAAGGACTCCAACCTCTAGGTTTTTAGTTGAACGCCGTCAACTGGGACTCTAAACCCCGCAGAACTTTAGTTAAACGTCGTTTAACTGGGTCGTTTTCCGGGGGGCTTTACATCATTAAAATGTAGAAAAGGAATAAAAAGAAATTAAAAACATTAAAGACATAAAAACATGGAAGACATCAAAACCCGCACTTTAACCCTAATTTAGCCATAAGCAACTCTAAACAGGTGGGTTTTAATTTGAGTGATTTATGTGGCCGTCTAGATTCTAGATGAAACACTAAGTGTGCTTAAATATTATGTTATCAATAAAATCAGTGCAGTTTTTATCTGCTTACTGCCAAATTGTATTAACCAATCCCTCCAGTTTCTTGAGAATTATCGTGCAAATTCACACAAAATCACCCCAAACTTTTTTGTACTGATACATAATTGGGAGTTTATTGCAGATTCTTCTCAAAAATTGTCAAAAGTCTTCTTACTTGTACTAAACAGCTGCCTCGGCCTTTATTAATGTCAGATTATAGTCCATGATCTACACAGAGAGTAATAAAAAGTCACATTTACCGTCATAAATAAGCGCAAATATTGCAAATATAACCAAATCCCCCATCGTTCTGTCCAGTAAACACGCTGAAGCGTCTTGCTGTTGTGTGGACAGACTGAGGAAAAAGGAGGTAAAAGGCCAGAGCCACAAGAAATCTGAAGAGAGGAGAAGCTACATTCCCATGCAAATGGAGTTACATAGTATGATAATATCATTTTCAAATAGTAAGTTTTGTGCATTTTTGAGTGGGAAACTTCAGCGTTGGACGAGCGCGACGCAGTCAGATCGAACGCTGACCTTCAGAGCAGACGATTCTGGACGCAGCTTAAGTTTAGTTGATCTAGAGGGGATTCTGGCGTCTCAAAGTTAGTCCTCGTAGACCTGACTCCGCCACGTTTTAGACGTTTCCCCGGTTCAACGCACATAAATCTAATAACAGCCTCTGCAAACAGTTGAATCAGCATGTTTTGGGGGGTAAGGGGGTTTGGTGCAGGAACTCATCTAAGGCGTTCAGAATATACCAGACCGAAGTGGAGAATCCCTCTGTGTTGACGATCACAGCCGTCCCCGCTTCAAAGCTTTTTTGCCCACAGAGGTTATGAAACATGACACCGGGACTCGGGTCGTCGCTAAAAGGCGCCGATGACAGGGATTTGACTGTGCAAGCAGATCAGACGGGTCCAGCTTGATCAGCTTGTGAAGTCCAAACTCTCTGGTTTAAACGGTTCTTAAGAAAGAAAGGCCGGCCGCAGCGGGGCAGGGTGGGCCTAATGCTTCCTTTTGTCTTTAAAGGTTTTGTGAAAACACAGCAAAGCCGGAGAATTTCTCTGCTTTTTACCGTTTACCGCAGGGGGTGTCCAAAGTGCGGCGCGAGGGCCATTTGCCACCCCTTTGCTGTTTCCGTGTGGCCCACCAGGACAGGTGTTTGATGCAGATGGAGGCTTTGCTTTTTTCTTTCATTAGAACAGAAGTTTTCCCAACAGATTAAAATGTTGTACAGTGGAAAATATCATTTAATTTATTAACTGCCTTGTCTGAGAACCCAAATCTGCTCTCATTTAATTTATTCAGCCTCGCTTCATAGAACTAGAGTTTTTTCCTTTAAACAAAGAGTGACGCAAATCTAGTTCTTACTGCTGAGAAAACGCTGGATTGTTATCTTCATGTTTTTTTCTGTCCGAACCCAGAAGAATTTGCAAACCGTACATGTTTCTCTTAAAAACATGGTAAAACAATCTACAATCTACTCAGTATTAAGACCACAATAATAAAAAATAAATATCTAAAAGTAAAATAACCAGAATAAAGTCAAAAATGACGAGAGTCACAATATGACGACAATGAAATCGTAAGACAAACGTTGTTTTATTATGACAACAAAGTCTTAATAATATGACAATAAAGTCGTAAGATGACTTTACTCTTGCATTATTTTGTCTTTATTATCCTAATATTCTCTTAATTTTATAACTTTATTCTCATTTTTTGTTTTTGTTAGCGTGGCTCTAATACTCTATCATAAGCTTCCCTTTTCTACACAAAATCATTAAAAGATCTGACCTCCTCCCTTGATTAATCAGTTATTGTATGCTTAGCTTATTGTTAAGCAATAGAAAAAAAAATTTGTGGTGTTAGAAATATTTCTGGCCCGCGTGACAAAAAGTTTGAACGCCGCTGGTTTACCGATTTGGTTTGAAAACCAACTTGTAATAAATTTTGAGGGATCTTTTGAACGCCTGCAGACATAGGCGGCAGGCCTGATGCCTGACCTAAAAAGAGAGATTTTCACAGGTGCCAGAATTCCTGAACTCCCACTGGGGGGAAACTCCAGGCCGTCTGGACTACGGCATTCCTCCTGCCGCATGTGGATGATTCATTTCTCCGACCCATTGGGTCCCGGCTTCAGCTCTTAAATCCCAGCACTGACTCCACGCCAGCAGCCCAGGTCACCCTGCGGGGTGAGAGGTCAACTCTGAAGCAGCTGAGGTCGAGGAAGTTTGCACCTCCACAACAAAAGACCGTCTCCTTGAAGGATTTCCCCCCCGTCTGACTGAAAGATCTGCTGAAAGACTTACACACTCACAGCATGTCGACGACAGTTGGCGGTCATTTTGTTGTTCAGGCTGGTCTGAATGAAAGGAAGGAAAGGTTAGTGGATCTGAAGGCTGTTTAGTTAATCGTCAAAAGCTGGAATTTGGTTTTAAAAAATGCAAAAATCAATACGAATGGATCTAAAAACTCATTTATCAATTAATTTTAAACAGACAGATTTTGAGCTCTCTGACTTTTAGCAGAGAGCTCAAAATCAACTTAAATACAATTATTTTATTGTTTATTTTGTCTTCCATGTTTCTGATAAAATCGTATGGAGCGAACAAGACTCAAGTCTATTGTTGGAAGGCAGGTCTGTTAAAGGTAGAAAGTTGAGCTGCTGATGTAAACGCGTTAACAAATATGATTCATCCAACGTGTTAATATTAGATAATGTAGATTAATTGCATTGTGACCAAACAACCTCTCTCTTGTTCAGTGTTGCCACGTGTACTATAATTATCATATTTGTACGATAATGTTGCCCTCCGTACGATACACGATCAACGATCCCAAAAAAGCGCAAATATGCAATAATTTAAACATAGACAACATCAGTAGCCTACAGGCTACTTGTTAAGTTTAAGGTGATGTATTGATATTAGCTAGTCATCTTTTAGCTAACATTACCTGCATCCAACAGCTTTACTCAAAAGTCTGTTAGTTTGGGGGAAAAACTATGAAAAGTTATTTGCGTTTTGCTGTTTTGCTGACATGATTCTAACACACCTGCGTAGATCTGCACAGCAGCAGCAGCAGGTCTCCTTCACTGCCAAACAGGTGTAAACCCAGCCTGAGCTTTCATAGCGCTCATGTTGCGTTTAAAGGCGGCTCGGAAAAACAGGTTACCACATGTTAACAACGAATTAAACAGTTTTAACTGCTGATAAAAGTGACAGAGGAGACAGATATGGAAAGTGTGGAAGCCCCTGCTGTATCAAATTGACATAGGAATAACAGAGTTGGCCATTCTAAGGTAAAAACCCAGCGCATACAGCGTTCATGTTTTTTATTTTTTGTTTTTTTAATCCAGACAGCTTCCCGCGCCCTCCCTGCATTGGCACGGCGCCTCCCCTACGGGGGCTCGCCCCACAGTTTGGGAACCTCTGCTTTAGCCTAACGCAACTGTGGGGCTGATGACGAATCCATTTCGTACTGACGCCACAAAGCTGCGAGTTCCTGTTAGATGCTATTCAACACTAGAGTGACTATAGCGCATCAATAGACTTGTTAGTTTAGTCATGTCGGGTGTACGACAATTTCCCTCTAATTACGATAATTTTATGTCTCTGCTCTGGTACCCTATCCTACATTTTTCACCTGGCAACACTGCTCCCATTGAGGGCTACTTAGCTCGAAGTTACCCGCTCTTGTACTGCGTGCAATAATGCAGAAACAAATGCGAGTAAAAATGTCGACGTTTCTTCTGTTTTTTACATTTTTAACCCAAACTTTGAACTTTTTTTTCCAGTATTTTAAAGTTATCAATTAAGAAATTTGCGACTTAATAATACGATTCAATGTACCAGATTATATATGTGTGTGTGTGTGTGTGTGTGTGTGTGTGTGTGTGTGTGTGTGTGTGTGTGTGTGTGTGTGTGAAGATAAATTTATTTACACACTTAAATTTATATTTAAATATAAAATTAATTTATATTTAATTTTTTTAAAACTTTCAGAAAAACAAAACAAAAAAATAAAAAGATCAGAAAATATATTTTCATCTCCAAAGTACCCCAACAAAACCATCTACAAGGTTGAACTTTTTTTTTTCTTCATATTTTTCTATGTCCAGGTCTAACAGGAATAAGCATCTTCACTTTGGAACTATAAACACTGGGAAACAGCCAACCTAAATGTTTACAGTGATAATTTAGCATAAAATATTGAAACTTGCATGAAAAAAAAAAAAACTACATATTTTAAATGCCTTGCGCCCTTTAACCTGCATGCATAAAGACAGTCTGTCTGCACCAGCTCCCATCAGAGTTCCTCACCACACAAGGACAGAAGCTTTTCGCCCTCGCCGGGTCAATGTTTGGGGGCCGCCGCGGCAGGATTTCACGCTCCACATGGAGACGCATTCCTACAGCTTAGACTCAGCCCTTAAAATGCAGGACAGGCCGTAACCTGTTCGCATCCCCGGCCCCCGCTCCCTGCACAGTCACACTCACCTGCATGTTTTCCTCCAAAATAGGTCACACCGAAGTGGCTTTTGTTCACACAGAAACGAAATTGCTCGTAAATCCTTTTCACTTGCATGGAGATTACTGTGGACACAGAAGTCCTTTTACAGGAATTTCTTCTATTGAGCTAAAAGCCGGTAACCACCAAATAAACCATATCTCAAACTCTGCTGAGTCAGGTTATTGAAGGGGGTCGCATTTCAATTTTTGTGTGGACGTCTGGTCTCTTAAAGGTGCAGGCGCGCAGAACCCACGTTCAGGTTAAGCCGCTAAAAAGATGCAGCGGTCCATGTTGCAGCACTTGGATGACAAGACAACTGGTTGCTCTATTACGCTAAAATTCATGGTTTACGTGCTCGTGCAGCAAAAACAGAAAACGTAACCAAGTGTTTTTTTGTCCACGGTCTAGTGCAAACATCTACAGCTAAAGTAAGACGAAACAAACTTACAAGCAGATTTTCAGCGACGTAGAATATTTGCTTCAAGTCGGTAATTCCTTAATATTTTACACATATAAACAGGATTGTTTCATTGGTGGATTATTTCACTTATGTTCCTCATGTGTCATTTTCCCCAAGATACTGTTGCAGGAGCCAGTGTGAATAAAGATGAGCATATAGGTGAGTTTTTCTAGATCTCACTGGAACATTAGTCATTTAATTCTAGACATGTTCTCCAGGCTTTAGAAGGCTGACATTGTAGCCGTCTTTATGTGACTCTGAAGGTTCAGGTCAGAGTCTATCACACACATTTCAGGGCCGATCGCTGATTTCTAGTTGTAATATCCGAAGAAATGTGCCGATTCTGGATCGTTCCTCGTGGGACCTTTTCCATGCGTTGGAGTGGCCCAGTCAAAGCTCAGATTTTAATCCATTTCACAATGTGTGGTAAAATGTTCTTTGCTCAATCTGACTGATGTCCAGCCGTTTTATAAAGAAGAAAGGGGGCAACGACTTCAGTCTCCAAACGTGCAAAGCCGGGAGAGGCGTGGCCAAAAAATGTGGAGTGAAAGTAGTTCCGTCGAGTGCAAATGCCTGCCGCACTTTTCTGATTTTTATTTGGTTAAAAAAAAAAGAAGAAGAAGAAGAAATCTTTAAAACAACCCACTGCATTACATTTGTGGATCAAATGTGACGAAACCCGAAAATACTTTGGTTCGATGGACACACTCTCTATACGTACTAGAAACAACCTGAAAGTTTCCCCTCATCATCTGAAGCATATTTGTGATATAGATCGAATTCCTAATTATAGATCGTGCCACACAATGGCGCCTTGTTGGGATGCAAGGCAGAGTTGGGATGTTTCAGCCGGAGCCGTTGCTTCTCGCGTCGTAACTCAAACCCTTCTCGGGACGAAGGCGCTTGCTGGCTCCTTCCACGTGTTTACAGCAGCTTCCCTGCATTTCCACATGAAACGACGAGCGGAGGGAATTCCATCTGCTGATTGAAACGCATCGTCTAACTTTAGCAGTCGGTTATTTGGGGTGGGGGGCAGGAGAAGGAATCTGGTTCTCAGCGGGCGATCCAGAACCTATTAAAGCCACAGCGTGCACATGAGACATGCGTGAGATGTTTGGAAGCCAAATGACTTTTTTTGTTATTTTTGTTGTTCCGCGGTTCGAGCCAGCGCCCTGGAATGATAATAGAGGGTGCCTTTGAAGAACCCAGACAGTTTGGGTTTTGAATTGGGGGGGCTGTAGGGGTTGAGGGGGCTTTATTGCAGCGCAGTGGGATTTGTTCACAGCTAATTATTTTGAATCAAAATTGCCTTTGGGCGCATTAGCTCCAAGACGTCGACAGAGCAAATGGCTCTGTGGTGTAGCAGACAAATCGGTCCATCTTGATGTGGGTTGGTGTTCTGATTCAGTCCCAGCCCAACTCCTGACGCCGCGGTATGAACTGTGGAGTTTTCTGACTTTACTGTAGAACAGGGAACTCGTACCGGGACAAGAAAGGGACATTAGCTTTACTGTAGAACGGGGAACTCGTACCGGGATAAGAAAGGGACATTAGCTTCTCTTTGTCTTGCCTATAAGTGTACTTTCCCCAACTGACTATAAAAACGAAACCTGTTTCCCACCCGCTTTTGTTTTTTTTGTTTGAAACTCCAAAGACTTTCTGTGCCCATCAAAACTTTTTCCTCCCCCCCAAAAAAAACAATCCAAACAAAAATGTAAACATGCTCACATTTTGACCGCAACAATCACAGACTTTGATCTGCTTTCTTGGGATTTTATGTGATAGACCAACACAAAGTTTTGCTTTTTTTTCTTTTCTTTGAAGTAGAATGGATAAGATACACTATTTATTTATTTTCTTCACACAATTAAAATCTAAACAGTGTGGCGTCCATTTTTGCAAACATTTTGCAGAGTCTCTCCACGTATCTTGCTGCATATTTCCATTATGTTTAGGTATGAACTTTCTAACACATGCCTTAATCTAATTCTTTTATGGATTTAAAATTTTTACTTGTTATACATAAAAATAAAATAAAAAAGCAAATGTACAACTTTGTCGGTCTATCAAAAACCTTTTGTTTTTCTTCTGTTAAGGGGTATTGTATTGAAAGCAGTTCTTATGTGAACCGTCAAGTTTTGGAGAGCTAATTCTTAAAGGGGCAGTATCGTAAAATTTACTTTTCTTTCTGAATGGTCCTTTAATCTCCATGGCAACCATTCAGCTGTGCAAAACGCCAGGGTGGACCTAGCCCCGCCTTCGAGACGTAGCTCCTCTTCAGAGCTGCAGCTCCCAGGCTTCCGGCACACAGAGCAGCCCTCCCACTCAGCTCCTTCAGACTAGCCAGCAACAATTTAGCAAACACCTGGTTCAACTGCACAACTCCTGAGCTCATTATAGGTGCTACCTCTCCATGAAATGTGGGTTAAAAACTTTGTTATAGGGTTGGTAGAGGAGCCATGTTGTGATGACTTCCTGGAGGCGGCGTTTCAGAAACAGCAGGAGCTTCTTAAAGAGACAGAGGCCCAATTTCAAGGCGCTAAATTACAAAGCGAAATTTCTTTTAAGTCATATTTGGTATGTATGGCGTTTTTATAAAAAACTGAAGTTACTCGATTGTGTTATTAAATAGCACTATGTGCCTGGAAAACACATAACACTGCCCCTTTAATCTTTTCTGTGTGATGACAGAGCACAAGTGTCTTCAGCGCTACACAGTGTGGAAGCTGCACCTCAAACACTAATAATTACCTTCACTTTAAGGCTTTAGAGATCGTCTGTGGGTTTGGAGGATGGGATCTGACCCGCGGAGAGAGCTGCACATGCACTCGACATCAGCATGTGAGCAGGCCGAACTCCAGCCCTCCGGTTGTGTAACATCAGGCTGTGGCTATAGCCTCCGTTTAGATGGAATGGACGCGGCTACCTTCCAAAAGAAAAGGGGTGGATCTGGCCAAGCCCTCTGAACCAATGGATGCTCGCTTTAGTTCCAAACTTTGATAAAACAAGCCAGATCCCACCGACCCAGGAGGGAAAATTTATTATTATTATTATTCTTTTTTTGCATCATCGAATAATGCGAGCCCTGAACCCATGATGCCTGTCAGATGAATAAATGATGTAGTGGAATGTGAAAATCTGTTGTTTTCAGTGAAAATAGACACAGGCCACGGAGACTAATCTCACTAAGTTGTTGGCTCTGTAAACTTTCCTTTGTCCAAGTTTTGAATTACAACAAAAGCACATTTCTTTTGCCAAGACAGCCATCAAGGTTTTCAGTTTAGGATTTATGGACTACCATTAATGCCCAGACTCACGGTCGTAAGAAATAGCGAGGGCCTTGTTGTCTATGTACTAATACCGTTATGTAAGATGAAATGAATTACCCCTCCAAAGAGAATTTGTCTTGCCTTCCGAAAATGATGGTTTGTGGCTCCGCAGCTCCGTTTTGGAGCACAACTAATTCAATCACATTTAGTGGAACATTTAGAAACCGAGGAACACCAGAAAGGTGAAAACTCATTTTTCTGAGGTTACCTTTCACCTTAAGGACAAGATATGAGTCACTTATGTTGCTTTGAAGGAATTTTGATCCACTCTTGTTTCTGTAAGTGTTTTAATTCAACTACTCCGGATGGTTTTCGGTTGTTGAGTCTTTCAGAACAAATGAAATAACCCAAGTGAACGTCGTCTAATTTAATGAAACCCACAGCTTTCTTATTGCAAGACTGCTACTCTTCTCAATGAGCCGCAGTTGTACAAATTATTTACAAAGAACTCAGGCATCCCCAATAAATGGTTCCACCTGAAAACTGATGGCGAATCCATAATGGGGTTCCACAAGGCTCAGTTCTTGGCTCACTAATACTTATAGATATCCTGAGACAGAACCTTCTAAATTCAGTTTATGTGGGCGACTATGCAATTTAACCCCTGCAACCGTTTTTAAATGTCTCCAACAAACCTTCCCACGTTGGGTGGTGTATATGAATAGGTCCAGAGATTCATTACTATTTGTGTATTTCTCATTACTTCATCATTATCTGCTCTTTCGTAATGTGAACTGGTCACCCAATATGTATGTCATAAAGCCATTCAAGGTAAAATTAACCCTGAACTCTTACCAGGCATTCCTTTAGACAAGGAAATAATCTAATTTAAGTCTTTGTAAAAAAAAAAAAACTATATATATATATATATATATATATATATATATATATATATATATATATAAGGCTCCAAGTGCAAGAACTGAGCTGGGAACCAAAGCATTTGGGGATTTGGTACACAATGCCTGGAACAATCTTCAGTTTGAACTTCAGCTGCATGACTAAGGATCCCAAAAGGAATATAAAGTCCAGCTGAAAACACCAGATTGTAGGCGAAATGTGTGCAAGTGCTTCCAGGTACGTTTAAACGAAATTCCCAAACGAAATGTGGGATCTTTGCAGCTGATTTTTGCTCAGATATCTGTGAGTTCGAACCCAGTTAAGACGAACGAATACACAATGTTCTTGCTAAGCCAGACACAAACACACACCTGAATGCAGAGCCTCAGAAGACGCTCCTGTGTAGGCGCGCAGGAAGAACGCATGCTTTTCTAAGAGTCTAAAGTCGGAGCTGCTTTTCCGCCGTGACACTGGGGATCAAGCCCAACCCAAAGCAGGATCTCAGCAACATCTGGTTTAGTTTATGCGTGGCTTTTATTCCACGTGTCGTTCCAAGGGCTGTTTGTAATGCGTTCCTGAGTCAACAAGATTCCAAAGATGGGAGTTTAGCCAAAAGACGCTGACCTCCCACCTTTTTTTGGATAGGACTTTCACTGAGCCACGTTTCACCTGGATTTAATCTTCTTTATCCTTGGCCGTCGGATAGGGATATGCCCTCACTCTGAAATCTTTTTTATATATATTTATATATCAGGGGGTCCACGTGTAAAAGAGAGGCAGGTGATTCACAGAAGCAATTTAGTGAACAAATGGCCTCGTTTAGCTAAGCAATCAGGACTGCGGGCGGGTAAAGCAGCCATTTTAAAGCAAGCGTTTGTTTTAGGAAAGGAAAATTGTACCGCTAAGGGCCTGAAATAGAAAAGTGGAGGCTGTGACACACGGTCATTTCCGCTGGCCACTTTGCATCGCTCCCAGAAAAAGAAAAAAAATCATTACGGCTTCCTCCAAAGGGCTGTAAATCTTAACTGAAACGTGGATCCATAAAACCGGCGCAATTCGCCGTCCCGATCCCAACTGCTTGGCTGCACGTGTTTCTGGTCAACATGTCCGTTCCCCACAGTTTCCTGGAGCGGTTTATCGTTGCCTCCACGCCGATGTCCCCCACAATCAGCAGGAAGTGGATGACCTCAGCTGCCCGTTGTTGTGTCCTCCCCCCCGAGGGATCAGACGCTGGTGAACCGCAGATGCAGCAAGGGACACAATGAAGCAGGTTTTGCACAAACACATCTGCAGCCAAGGACAGTTTACAGAAGCCGATGGCGTCGCGACTCGGCGCCAGAACGGCAGAAGAAAAACAACGGGAAGACTGAGATGAGCGAAGAGCCTGCAGGCGACAAACAATGCTTTTCACCAAACGTTCACTCACGGTGATGGAAACATGTCACGACATGCAAAGGGATTGTTCCTGGTATGGCTTTGACCTGTGTGGATGGGGTTCATTTAAAGGTGCAGGACGCAACTGTTAGAAAAAATACATACTTGTCAAAACTGTCACCATATTGTGACAGCATCATACGAGACAGATAATCTTTAAGAAAACAATTTCCTCCACCTCCTTACTGAGCTGCTCCGACCAAAAACAACCAATCAGAGCTATCAATCAACCTCGTGTACTCACTGCTAGATGTGCTAATGGCGGAGAAACAACTTATTACAGGAAAACAGTTTTTCCATGCTAACTAACCTGAGAATTCATGTCATTCTTTGCGATATAGCAGAGAGAAACGGGAGGCGCCACATGGAGGGATGATTGACAGCATTAAGGCCCGCCTCCTGGCTCTGATTGGTTGTTTCTAGTTGGCACTGGGAGAAGGCAGAGGAGCTTCATTTTTTTTTTTTTTTTCGGATTTGTTTCTCATACCATACTGTCACGACAAATTTAATAAAAATGTAAACAAAACAAAAAAAAACATCTTTTCACAAGTTACATATTGCAGCTTTAAATCTGTAACGTAACAAAATCAAGACAAGGGAACCTCATCCTGATATTTTAGGTATGTTCCGATTTGGAGAAATTAATATAAATAATTACAGGAAATCCAGTGGAGTTAAGTTTGCAAACTGTTTCTTGTAGTTCTGAGAGGTTTTATGAAGAATGCTGAATTGTTAGAAGCTTACAATTGGAAACACGAAGGTTTGTGTCATGCTTAGACCTCAACACACCAGAAAACATGACGGGACACAGACTGGTTTACAGCAGATGGTAAGCTTCAAAACTGCAAACATGGCGGTTTTATCTAACTTTTTAATTTCAGTTTACACTTGAGCAAGCAATTACACAATTCAGCCATGTAAGCGTTGAATGTTTTTGTTTTAAGCTAAATAATAAACAGCGGGTTCTAATTACTTGTACGATGAAACATCACGACCAACCCCAGGACTCCTACCACACGTTTTTCATTTGCATGCGTTTGTTTTACATCCTAGTAATTCCGATGCTCGTGTCCATGAAGTCTTAAGCGCTCGTTGTTGTGTCATTCTCCCATCGTGACCCGCAGCAGTGATGTCGGCTGAGACGGAACGCCTCGTGTGCCAGATTGGCAAACTTGTCCGATCCACTCCAGATATTTGCGTTCAGGGATCAGACGAATGTCTCCGAGCGTCTGAAAAGCCATTGATGTTTGCATGACTGAAATGCAAAACCCACAATTTGATTCAGAGATGGTGTTGGCCGATTAAAATCTTTGATACTGACATCTATTTTGTCCTGCTCGGCATTTGGTAGGGTTTTATTTCTTTTGCCACTGCAACCTACGAACACTGCAAAAAGACAAAAGTAACTCACAAGTAACCTTTGAGCAAGATATAGGAGCTTTTTTTAGGTAAATGATTCTTTAAATTGGAGGGAGGGAGTGCTGGTGTCGTTCACTTATAACAAGATAGTTTAGCCTTATTAGTGAAATAATCTGCTAATGGAGCTATCATTTTTAAAAAATCAATATTAAGGAATTACTTAATTAAAATAAGCTTCTACCTCTTGCTGAAAGATTACTGTATTGAGATATTTGCACTAGAAACTAAACCAAAAACACTTGCTAGGTTTTTTTTTTTTTGCTCTAAAGTAAAGTTTATGTCTGGATGCCACAAATATGATCCAGATTCAAAAACAAATCAGACCTGGGTTTGGCTTGAACAAAGCCAAAAACAAAGTTTTAAAAACATTTTTTTTTTTTGAAGAGACCAACTTTTATTCACGCGAACACAGCTGTTTACTAGAACCGGAAACCCTTACATAGAAAAGACTCCCAGCCACAGAGTGGGTGGCGCTCTCCCCGGCCCCCCGGGTTACCGTTCGCCCTAATGAGCCTTTTACGGCATGAAAGAGAAACGGGCCGACCTGCAGGAGATTAATGCTTCACAAAATTCCCTTTGTTGGTTCCCAAATTCCACCGGCTGCTGTCCTATTAGACGCCGTAAAGCACGTTTACGACGGAGGGCAAGGCTATTAAAAAGGAAAAGCCTCTAAAAACAAATAATCGGGTTGTAATTATAGCATGACCATGCTCAATGCCGAGGCGGCCTGTGTAGCAGTTTACAGTCAGCCGGCAAGCGCAAACAAGTCCCGGTTCCCATGAAGGTGAACCGCAGAGCTTAATCATAACTTCCACAAAAATTGGGAGCCTGTTGACTTCTCGTGTCCGATCACGTACGTGTCAGTCGGAAGGACACTTCAAGCTGCGTCACTGAGATGGAAAAAAGTACGAAACAAAACAAAAAAAAACGTAGTTAACTAATCCAAAACACCTGATAAGCCTTGAGGGCTGACTCAACGCCAGTGTGCTGTTTAATCACGCTCAGAGAATGTTCCCTCAGGTGTGTTTTTCTGTTTTGAAACAGAAAAGTCGTCCCACTGTCGTGTGGCCGGGTGGAAGATATTGTGCGTTTTATAGCACTCTATAGTACCTATGCTGCCGGCAGTTGTTGCAAAAAATGCTGTTTATATATATGACTTAAAAGAAATTTGACTTTGTATTTGAAATTGGGCCTCTGTCTCTTTAAGAAACTTCTGCTCCTTTCTCTTTTTTTTTTTTGCATGAAAGAATCAAAGCAACACTCTGGGTATGTTTTTGATGAGGGAGTGACATTATAGCATGATGTAAAGCACTAAAAAGGTGACTTTACTTAACGCTGCTCCGTTAAAATGCTCTTTAAGTAATATTAACTTTTTCACAGTTCATGATGTTGCCACCAGCTTCAGAGCATTTTATTGGAATTGTACTAAGCGCATAAAAATAGTTCACAATTGCAAAAGCATGATACGGGGTTTTCAAAAATATTTTGCACATAAAAATCTACAGTTAATGGGATGCCTTTAATTCATGCACTGAATATTTTGTAAAAAAACAAAAAAAAACAAAAAAAAAACAAACTTCAGGTTTTTGTTTCTGCCTGTTTGCTCATCTGAATTTCATTTAGATTCATTGCAGAGCCAGCAATCAGTTTTCAAATGGCCCCGTGTTTAGCTCAGGGTCAGGTCCAGTTCCACACCACCATACTGCCACCACCGTGTTTTAGGTTGGGATGTTGTGGTGTTAGTAGCGTGGAAAATCAATTTTCCGCCTCACATTTTTCATTGTGTACGTCAAAAGGTTTTGTAAGTCCCTCTATAACCTCAATAATCCAGCTTATTGTTATTTTTTGCAAACGAACACAGGGTTTTACCTCAACTGCACATCCATAACGTAACTGCAAAAACTTATTACCATCGCTCGCTAAGTCATATATCTTCCCTTTGCTTATTACGCCTGAGTAGGAGCCAGGAAATGTCCCCTCATGAGTCGGCCAATCAGGTACCGGATTCTCAACCAGTGTCTTCCCAAGTCTGTTTCTGATTTCCACGAAGCACGAAACGCCTCGTGTGATAACGCCGGCGACTGCATCACTTGAAACGAAGCCGACTTTCCTTCGGACGTGGGGTGGCTTTTGGGAGGGAGGCGTTCACGGGGACAAACTCTCCTTATTTAAACCTCAGAAAGTGTCTGACAGAGAACAAAAGCTGCAAATGACGATCAAACCCAGCGATAAAACCACAAGATGGGACAGGCACTTCACGGACTCAAGCACAAAGAGACAGTCTAAATGGAGAAAGAGGCAATCTTTTCTAAACATTAGCTCCAGTTTTCTTTTTGGCACTATACCAGAGGCACCCAGTAATAAAATGTAGATTAAACAGGGACTTCTATTAGCGGGGGTAATGACAGGTGAAATTACAGACAGCAGCGTTCATCATCCAGATCAACCCTGAAATGAGAAAAAAAAGTTTTTCTCCTGGATTTCACCCACTTTACTAGCCGTAAATCGCCTCTAATGCATAATAAACTTGAGATATTAAAAATCCCTTGTTTTAGTTAATTCAATTATTTGATCTGTGCAATTACCATCCCACTTTGACACAAAGAAAACCTATGGAAAAAAGATTTTGTTCAAGCAAAGCTCAAAAGATATGTGCTCTTAACATTGTACACGTACTAGAACACAGATGCCTTAATGTGCTCAGCATGTCTTGGCTTTAAAAGATTAACTTGTTAGAATTTACTGGTTTTGTTGGCGCCTCTCATCAAATCATTGTGCGAACTCCAACCAAAACTAAAAGGAAGGACGAGAAAGATTGCACTTTCTAATCAGCCTAAGCAACCTAAAACGTGTTTGAAATACCCATACAGCAGCATAAACTCACTGCAAAATTGAAACTTTTGAACTGATTTCATACATTTTAAGGCAGGCAGAAAAAAAACAACAACTTTCTGCTCCTTTTGGGTATAAACCTGACATGGGGTGGAGGTCACTGGGACGGAAGAGGATCCACGTTTGTTTTGCCACCAAACACAGTGAGGAGGATGATGATGGAGGTAAAAATGTACATTTCCAAAACTCACTTTTGAAATCTGCAGCAAAGAGCAGAATGGTAGGATAACCAAACGTTCTTATCAGTCATTAGATACTATCTACAAGCTAACCGACTGTTTGGGGGTGGCGTCTGAAAAAGAACATTTTCCCTCCTAAACTAGCGAATGTAAACACATGGAGCTTGCTAATGTTGGGAAATGAATATATAAAGCACCTCATGTTGGCTATTAGGCGTGGTGGAGAACCTGTGATGCTGTGGGCCGTCTTATCTTCCAAAAGTTCTGGGAGGCTTAAAAAAAAAACTAAAAACCCGAAAATAGTTCATTGCCGACTCTTTTAGCCGGATAATGATCCAAAACGAGGCCAAATCAAAACAAAAATGATTCACTAAATGCAAAATCATCGAGTTAAATCCTTTAGCGAACTCAGGAGATGAAGAGAAGAAAGCAAAGGACCGCTCTCTCTGTTAAATTTTATTCCACCATGGTTCTCAAGTAACTCTAGCCGTACTATGGGTACAGAGATTACTTGACATCAACGGTTTACAAGTAAAATAATAAACAAAAGCTAGTTAGCTAATGAGGTCAAAGAGCTGTAGAGACCAGATTGATCTTTGCCTTAAACAGATACATGTTCCCCCCCCCAAAAAAAGTGCATTACATTAAATTAGCCTGATAAACGTACATTGCTATCAGGTTAATTACATGCTTTGATTTTTATTTGCCATCACTGATTATGTTTGGAGGCTCCGTTAGCTTCCTCTGCACTACAGTAATGGTTTGAATCCCACATGCTCGAGCGAGTGAAACCCAACATTAAGAGTAATGTGAAACGCATGATCAAAGCTGACCTTACTCTCTCAGCCATATTTGCGTTTTATTGCTTGCAGTAAATCACAGGAGTGCAGTGTGCTTCCAGGGCGCGGTACAACACCGCGGCGCGCGCGCGCGCGCGGGCGGGCCCGCTAACTCTCGCTGAACTCTGCTGTCACGCGCTGAAATGCAAGAGCAGAGAGAAGCAGAGCGAACGCAGATGAGATCGACATCTTGACTTTGTCACAATGGCTCCACAGTTCACCTCATTGTGTCGTAGGCAGAGCGGTTCAGCCACTTCACCGGACCAACCATGTGTCACCAGTCCCGGTGGGAGATGATGTCATCGCAGGATGATGTAATTGACGGGCAGCTTACACGGGGAACTTAAGCGTCAGTGCTAACAGCTGCGCCACTGCTTCTTGTTAACCTGTGTTCTGTCATGACTCGCTTTAATGACCGACTATAACAAACCATTATGAAATTATTTGGGTTTGAAAACCAGTTACGTGGTTCCCAAACAGTTTTTGGACTCAAATGTGGGCCTGGGAAACTGCAGAACAGAATAAGGCTACGTGCACACAGCAGGTCTTTTTTTTTTTTCGTGGTCATTCATGTTACTAATTAAATGAGACCGCAATCAGACTTCTCCGTGAACGTTTTAAAACCCCAAAGCTACCCGCATGCGCAGATAAAGAACGTTGACGTCACCCAGCAGAGCTCTGTTTACGGAAGTAATAATTCAGCAGTGGTAGCAGACGACATCGTCACAGGATCATAACAAGACAAAGGATGTTAATAATAATAATAATAATAATAATAATAATAATAATAATAATAATAATAATAATAAAAGACACAACTAATAGAAATGGCGTTTTGTCGAGCACTGACTGCAACTTCTGTACAGAAGATTTGTAGTCAGAGCCAGGAGTGGTGTGACTGTAAAGTGATTCACTTCAGTGACTTCTTTCAAAAGTACCTAGTTATGATTTTCTGCCTTTGTTTACTTTAATACCACTTATGGAAGTGGCACAAATTGTTTTTTTTCTTTTTGTTGTTGAAAAGATTGGAACTTGGCCATTCAGACTGCAAGGATAAAGTCGGATATGGGTTACATGTATAGGGGAAAAAATTAGATTTGAGTCGCATTTGCCTGCAGAATGAACAGCAGGCTTTAGTCTATTTAAATATCAGTGTTTAGAATTATCCAGTTTAGGTTTAAGTATAAATATTTAATTAAAGGCAGATAACAAGTAGTGAAATACCCCTTTAATTTAACCGAATCCAAAGCTAATCATTGATTGACCATCTTAAAAGCAATGGGAATTTTTTGTTTTATGCAAGTGAAAGATTACTTTGTTCCTCCCTTGTGCTGCGCTATAGCATGTTCTGAAACGACTTTTAATTTCAGATCAGATATCTATAGAAATAAAAATAAAAATGGTCACCGATATGCACTATTTTCCTCAGTTTACCTTTAGGCCAGTCTTAATGTTTCCAGTCTTCTGTTGAAGAAATGTTTACAAAGGAAAACAATGACTTAGCTTTAGGGCTGAGAGTCACAACTTCTGTGCTAGAGTTAAAAAAAACAAAGTCTGCATTATTAGAGCCAGAAGGGATTGCTTAGAACAAAACAAAATCTGGGCAAGGAAAGCTCAAATAACTCCATTGTAGTAAATATGAATTTTTAATCTCTGTCATAATCATTGGTAATTATGCTAATGAAACGTGAATTTTTTTTATTGTCTCTCTCTCTGCTCTTGCTTTCAAAATTTTCTTAGTAAAATTTGAGCACAAAAACAATATTTGTACAAACTTAATTTGGGAACATAACGGTTTGGATATGCCTTTCAGTTTGGAAAAATAACTGTTTAGATGTATTATTTAAAACCAAAAGTTGATTTGTTATTAATGCTAATAATACAAATCTGTGAACCACTAACAGATTTGGTGAAATCTGTTAGTGATTTGGTGAAATCTGTTGTACTTTAGGTGAAAAAAATAAAACAGACCAACATTACTTATTGTAACTCTACAGTCTAACAGTAGTAGTTACTAGTGGGACCTTTAACAATGAGCTCACTGCAGGCCCACTATGCATCTTTGTCACAGAGGGGCTTTCAAACGACATCTCGGCCGCTATTTTTAGCTTTACTTTCGGCAACGTGGAGCGTGTGTGAAAGGACTCGTAAGATGCAAACGCGAGGCTTTTGTTCGGCCTCACGATGCTCTCCACTTTAGAGAGCAGATAGAACAGGACGGTCCCTTCATTCACTCCGTCCCTCGAAAGCTAAAAGAGCCTGACTTTTCGTCTCACTTTCCCGAAAGCGTCGAATCGGTGTCTGAAGAAAAGAGCGCACACGGTTCATTTCACGAAGAGCGAGGGAACTGGTTCGACTAAACAAAACGACCACGGCAAACATCTTTTTTTGATCCTTACTTACAATGTTGTGCATTGAAAGACGTATCGTGGCTTTAGGATAGCCCAAATGTCCTCTTATAACTATAGACGCATTTAAAACGTTTACAGCAATAAAATGTGCTACCTCCAGTACTCCTAGCAAACCATTTTAAATATGCACCTTAAAATAGTTTTCTTTATTTATTGCTTTTTACATCACATTTTCTACCAATTATGAGATTAAACCCCTGAAACTGCTCTAATCTCATTGCCACCATCAGAAAACAATATTATGAGGAAATATTGAAACAGCAGCAGACAGGAAGTCAATGCTTGAGTATGAACAAGTCTTTGAAATAGATTCATTTCAGAATCATGGTTTCAGTTTAAAAAAAATAAAAATTGTGGACAGAACTGAAGAGGCGTGCAAGATGAGAGAAAGACGGTCTCCACATCCAGACCAACTGGACAAAATTACAGCAATCTGTTGTTTGGATCTTAGCAGAGGAAACCAAACATGTTTTACCCGAATGAGAGACTTTTTTTTTTTTTTGCATTTAGCAGATGGGAACAATTTTGGGGGTCCCCAAAAATCTATTTTTTTTTCTCAATCTCATAAATCCAGCCATAAATCCAGTATGCATACCCTAGAAATCCTTATAACCTCCACTTTACTCCTGAATCATTCTTCTTGATGCGATACGGTTAAAGACGATGTAAAAATGGAAGCAAAGTTCCTGATGTGAATCCAGTGCCTAAAAATACCCCCAAGTGGGGGCATAAAGCTTACATTTCCACCGAAGGTGTCATATAATCATCTCACATCAGGATGTTACGTAACCACAGCTCGGTGGTCTTGTTATTAGGACTTGAGATGTGTGTCTTATCAGCAGCCGTGGTGATTTATCGTCTAATCCCTAAAAACTTCCCACAGCCATCACCTCCCAGTGAATTTAATCCAACTTCTTTACTAATTCCCGCTCTTCAATCCCTGGCAAGCAGCCGTATCTCCGTCCACACGAGTCAAACATGTGGGTATAAACGCTTTTTTTTCCCC
The DNA here is from genome assembly GCF_904066995.2 of Poecilia reticulata. Taxonomy (NCBI): domain Eukaryota; kingdom Metazoa; phylum Chordata; class Actinopteri; order Cyprinodontiformes; family Poeciliidae; genus Poecilia; species Poecilia reticulata. The sequence goes on from NC_088851.1 coordinate 7,339,337, forward strand.
TTTTCTGTCAATGTTTCTAATCCTCAGTGCCTAAAAACAGAAAATCTTATTTATTTATTTTTTTTATTTAAGACTTTAAGGTCACAGGGAGTCGTCTCAAACCTCCAACTTTATGTTTACATCCAGTGTTTTTGTCTGTCAGGGGCCGAGATAAATTTTGGTTTCAGGACTTTGACCCAGAAACCCAAACACTCTTCCGCTGTGGGCAAATATTTGCTCCGTCTCCATTTATTTTCCTACACAACAGCTTATTTCTCTCTGTAGTGCCCTTGTCGGGTTTGTCGTGTGGTTTGTTTAACTCGATCCTGTTGTGTCTTGGTGTGAATCGGCATTAGTTTAAAGGGATGCAGGCAAGGTCTCAGACTTAGACTAAGCACAGATTAGGAATGCTTGCACCCTGCGATGCAGGCTGAGGGAAGGCTTTTTCTTTCTCCACTTCTCTGCCAGGAAACAAAGCTAAATAAAAAAATAAAACAGCCAATGGATTTTACACCCTTTAACCTCCAACCCATTCGAATCAATGTTTTGGAAAACCACTTTTTGGGGATGTGGTCATTCTCCCACATGGATGTAGTCCAGCTGGAAGGTGAAACTCTGCCCCAATTTCAAGTCTTTTGCAGCTGCTAACAGGCAACCCCACAGCATAATACTCCCACCACCTTATCTCACTGTGGGGATGGTGTATTTGATGGTCCACACACCTTTTTTGCATGTGGCTCCAAAAGTTTCATTCTGTTTTCATTTGGCCAGAAAATTGCTGATACGTTTGCTATTTCGCATAACCAGTAAACAAGAAGTTAATTTCACTGAGTTAATTTAAGACAGATGATCTTAATTAACCATCATATAATTAACTCTACTTCTGTTTCTGAGTAGATGCCAGGAGGCGATGAGAGCAAAACCAAGTCCATGGTGGAGAGAAACTGCAAAAGGTGAGTGGTGTGTGTGTTTGTTTATAATACCTTGTGGGGACCATTTTCCTGACACATACTACGTTGTCGGGACCCACTGCTCCTTGAGGGACCGAAGCCTGGTCCCCTATAGAAATGAATGGAAAGTCCCCACAAAGATAGCCACTCAAGCGTGCGTGCGTGCGTGCGTGCGTGCGTGCGTGCGTGCGTGCGTGCGTGCGTGCGTGTGTGTGTGTGTGGTGGGAGTGGGATTTGTTTGTTGCTCCAGCCTTTTCATGCCCTCCAGCACCGTGACCTTTACGGTAGGGAAGGATCAGCGCTTACAATCAGCGCAAATCCCAACCACATACATTCTCACCCTGCAACACAATGTTGGGCAAAGTCAGCTCAGGTGATTTATGGCACAGGAAAAAGAAAAGAAAAAGGAAAAAAAAAAACCGGTGACCTGTGGTGAGGCGAACAATGAGCTGCCGAGTGAGAACTGCTGTTGTCGCTTCGGCAGAAGGTAAACATCTTAATTCACGTTAATGGAGTGCGGATGTGCTTTCTGCTTTAGGAAGTAACAATAAAGTCTTTTCAGTGTTTGCTAACGAAGGCTGATGGACTTGGAAGGAGAGAAAGAGAGAGAGGGAAGGGGGGAGGAGAGATTTGTCAAGGTGTCCTGTAATGTTTGCGAGCGCGACATCAGTCATAAGCCAACTGCTTGCTCAGGAACTTGTCACTGACACACTTTAACCTTGACTCCCAGAGTGCGCACTATTCATATACAGCAGTTATTTATAGTATAGTGTCCCAGTTCTGGTGGCTGCTATTTTTATTTTCACACTGGATGCTTTCTGGAAGGACTCGAACTGACATCCATACAATTATTTCTTTACCGAAACATCATCAAAACGGCAGAGATTCATTGAAAGACCTGACCGGTGTCAAACCACAGGAAACTGCCGCGCTTCCTCAGAGCTGAATTGGTGCTAGAACACTGGGAGGATCAATCAATAAATCAATAATTCTTTACAGTTCATTATCTAAATGCAGCGCTTCGCTTCATCTGATCAGAGAAATTCAAAGTGGGTGATCTGCAAATGAATTCAGTAGCATACAGAGTTATATGCAACACCTGTGATGAGTAACTATGAAATTAACAGTTGTTCTTACCCTGTCAGATTTTCCTACCGTAGCACAGATAGATAGCTACGTCTATCTGTCGGTGCTACGAGTCTAAAGCTTCTACTGTCATTTTTACAAACCGAAAACCACAGAGGGTTGTGTTAATGTTAAATATTATTATTGGATGACATTCTTTTAGTGACGGGACTTAGGAGTTATGCTTAGCTTAGCATTCGTGCAATTTATAAACACAACAAAATCACAAAAATATATCTCCCTTCATCAGAATATCCTACCCGTATGGATGAGAAATCGGCTGAAATCTCTGCTGAGATTCTTATGTAATTGACGCGCACATCAATGACGTATCATCGATGTGCCACAAGGTAGGACGGGTTCATGGGTAGCACAGATAGATAGATCACCTGTTCGTTGGTGTCATTTGTCAACATTTGTTCAAAACACACGTACAGTCTCCTGTAAGTTCCCACCTTTTTGAACGTCTTTGCGAATTTTATAAGGATTTTATGTAAACATCAACACAAAGTGGTGAGTTTCAAAAAGCTTTTACAAATAAGAATATAAAAATTGTCACCTACATTTGTAATTTTAACTTCGTAGTTTACATACCCCAAAATAACACCTGCTGTCAGAAATACCCTAATTATAAAATAAAGCCCTTCTCTGTGTTTAATTCAATCCATGCATGAATCCAGTTCTGTGATCGGACATTTATAAGAAAATATTATAGAAAAATTGAACAAGTCAAGTTTATTTGTACAGGTTTTTTTTTTTTCAATAACAAGACAGTTCAAAGTGCTTTACCTGAAACAAAACACAATAAACTAGCAACCAAAAAGAAGGACTATTAGTTTTGCACGCCATAAATCTAATATTTGTGGAAGAAGAAAGCCACAAGACCGTAGAGGAAGAGCGAGAGAGGGATGCTTTACATCAGGGGTGTTCAAAGTGTGGCCTGGGGCCCATTTGTGGCCCTCTAAATAATTGGCTGTGCCCCCCCCCACCCGTCCCCGACCGACCAAAATTGAGTCATTTTGAATCTTTTAGAGTGACACTGCTAGAAATAAAATTTTTTCAATATAAAAATAGGAGTTTGGTAAAAAGACAACTTGTTTCTCATTCATTAGCATGATTTATACGTTTATCTTAAAGTAAATCCAACCAAATGCATCACATAACTTTTACACAGACTTCGGTCAAGAAGTCAGTCAACCGAAAACTTTGGAAACTGAACGTCTCATCAATGTCTCAGATATAATGACCAACAGATCCCAATTCAATACAATTGTACATGTTTAAGTTTGATCTTTGGATGCTGCTTTTGATTCTGCAAAGTATTCAGCTGTAGATTTTTCAAGACATTTTGGAAATAAGTCATATTTTTTCTTCCGCTTCCGATTTATGTGATACATTGTGTTGTTCTATCACAAAAGGACTGAATAAAATACAAAACAAACTATCAGAAAGTTTGTTAGGTATGAACACTTGTACTTCAGACAATATTTGTTTGAATGAAAACTACTTTTGAGGTTTTTAAAAACGATTTCCTGCCCTGCCGACTCCAGAGCTGCATGTTGTGTTGCAGTAGAGGTTCACTGAATGAAACCAGTTCATTGTTACCATTGTTTATTCTTTTCACTGTACCATCTGGTGACTTCACTCCTCCATTTCTCTCTCTCTCTTTTTCTCTCTGTTTACATTGTCTCCCCTCTCTCCCTCTCTCTCTCTCATCGTGCTTCCAGCGCTGCGTCATCTCTAGTGAGAAGTGTGCGCTCGGAAACAAGGTCCTGACTGTGCAGAAGGCTGGAATAGTTCAGCAGCAAATCGGATGACCCCTTTTGTTTCTGCGAAACGGCAACGTCTGTCTCAGAGGGCGGCCCGTTGCATCGCCGCGTTCTCCGACAAAAGATGCGAAAAAGTTCATTAGAAGCTTTTGGGTGTGTGCCATGTTTGGACAATAAATTAGTCAATCTTAATCTCCGCTGAATTGTCTCTGCCGCACGAAGCTGTATCTTTATCCAAGCCAGGAATTTATTCATAGATTGCCAGACAGCGTCTGGAGGAGATGGTTTTTAATTAACGCCGTCACACAGACAAAAAACAAAACAAAAAGGAAACTCGCCATGCTTCTGTTTCGTCTTGATTGACTTGATGACAAGTTCACATTTATAGCCACTCCGTCCCTGAGATCCTACAGGAAGTTCATTCTTTAAACTTCAAATAGCGTTTCAGTATTGCCTCGTAGTAAATTTATGGTACATCAGAGTGCGCCTTCAGCCTCTGGTTCCTCGTAACAGGCTCTGAGCAGATAGCCAGCCTCCAATTTCACGATATTTCCCCGAGGGCTGGCAAAACTGAATCGATGATCTCATGCACCTGACTAGACCATCTGGCTCATTGTTAGAGAATATAACCATGCCTAAAGTAAACATGAGCTTAGATTTGTAGTTTCCTAGAGGACAGGTTATAAAAAATCATGTATGTATGCTTACATAACTTTTAGCCAGTGATTTGATTAAGAAAAAAACAACAACACTTTTTTCAAAAGTATTCACCCCTTTTTTTACACATTATGGCTACACAGTTCATATATACATATATATAGGTGTTTTGGCTGTAGGGCTAGAACAGGAAAGTATGGTAATGAGAGAGGGAGAAAGAAGACAACAGTCACCAGGCCGGGGTTCGAACCCGCGACGGCCGTGTCAAAAGCTAAAGCCTCCTTACATGGGTTGTGCTTAACCCCTGTGCCACCACAGCATCCCAGCAGGATGTATTTTCTAAGGTTTTTATGTGACAGACAAATGTAACACAGTTAAAGTGAAATGAAAGAAAAATGACAAATGATTTTATGTTTTTAATACAAATACAAACTGGAAAAAAACCCACCTTTGCTTGTATTGGGCATCCCTCGCTCTAAAACTCTCAAAAACTCTACAAAGGCAAGGAGAAATCATGTTTCCAGTTTGCCAGAAGCAGAGGTGGGTAGAGTACGAAAAAATTGTACTCGAGTAAGAGAGGCTACTACGTCAAGTAGCTACTACATAAAAATAATTCCTAAAAGTACTTTTTTTTTTCCCAGAAAGCTACTCAAGTAAACGCTGTTACTTTGAGTTGATTCAAGAAGGTTGAATAGCCTTTTGCAAGGGTTGAATGGGAGCAAACTGCTGCGTTCAAAGTGACATGCGCTCAGTCTTTATGAGATTTGCAGAGGCGAAGCATTAAAGTCTCCGCTTCCCTCTTTATCCTTGCTATGGAGCTGCATGTGTCATATTAAGCCAAGCGAAGGAAGGGCAGATGGCGAGGACTCCTTCTGCTTCCTGAAATCTACTGTGGGGGGTCAGGGGGGGAGCCACTCATCTTCCCCTGGGGAGAGGGAAACGCAGAGGGAGTTGTTTCAATTAGCCAGATACTGGAGCAACAAAAAGCCCATCGTGCTCCCCGCTGCACTTCAAGCCCGGCCAGAGACGGCTAATCAAATCAAGACAGCAACGTCTGCAGACAAAAGCTAGGAGGAAGCTAGTTCAGGGAGGGAGGTGGTGGTGGGGAGGCTGTAAGCTGTGGAATAGGTCAGGTGTGTCGCGTTTGCCCCGGGGGGTTATGCATTTAGAGAGTAGGGAGAGGCAGAGGAGGAGATGAGGAAGAAGAGAAAAGTTGTAGAAGCAAAATCACGACTGAAAATCTCTTGCACAGTATCACATTTAATATCACATGTCAGCCCTGAAAATTACAGTAACCTGATCAGCCAAGTGTCTGATCCTGGGATTTGTGATTTTTTTTCTTTCTTTCTCTCTTTTGCTCTCTCTGTCTCTTTTTTCTTCTTTGGAGATCATAGTCTCTTGGTTGCTTTGTTGTTCACAGGTGCTTTTTCTGATGTAAGTTCAAAGCTCTGTGCTGTCTGAGCGGGGAGGCGGGTGGAGGTGGAGGACCAGCCGTACTTCCTTGTCCCTTTTCATGTGCGGAGTCATTTCTCTCTCTGACAAGCAGTTTGGAACAGAAGCTGGGGCCCCTCAGCACTAATTAGGGGTCACGGTGTCACGGCTCTCCCCTCTGTCTGACATCACGCGGGTGGGCAGAGGATGGTCCATTTTAGAAAGCAGATGAATGCAGTAAGCAGCGCCTTGCAAAAGTATTTACACCTGTGGAGCTTTTGCATATTTTGTTGAATCGCTGCCACAAACGTCAATGTAATTTTGAGATGGACTAATACCACGTAGCCTGCTTATTTGTTGTTAGAGATTGTGAAGAATTTATGGGGTGTACATTGGAAAGGAGTTGGTAATTATTCTGATACTGTATGTCCATTCCAATGCAGTTCTGGATGTATGTTTAGTGTCACTGACCCGGTGGAAGAGAAACCTCTGCTCACGTCTTGTTCAGCCTCTGAAGAGATTATATCTTAACATTGCTTTACATTCTGCTAGTCATCTTCCATTTAGCTCTGACCAACTTAAAAAAACAAGATGTTTACATTTTAGTCTTAGAATTGAGCACCTTCTTCCACGTTGATGGAATTTCTTAGATGTTTTGTGGCAAACTACAGATTTTGTATGGCTTCTTTCATGCTACTCTTCCATAAACATCAAATTTATTGAACGTAGGATCAAAGTTGTTCCATCAAAGACTCTTTATATATATCTATATGTGTCTATTCACTAATGTACAGACCTACGAGACATTCGCAAAAGAGCTGCTAAGTTACAAAAAAACAAAAAACCCTCTTGTGAATTGAATTTACTGCTTAGCTAACCAATAGCTTTTTAATATGGGTAATACGGCTTTCCGCTCAGGGCAGCAATAGGGAGTGGGGACCCGGAGGCAAAAAAGTAATAATTAGAATGCTTACACAGTAAAAGTACTGTAAGAAGTTGTTGGTGTTTTCAGTGGGTGGCTAAAGGTGTTGAAGTTGGTTTCTGAAATGAGTGAAACACTGACCTACATATTTGATGTGAATGATTTCACTCATCAAATGTTTGTTCAGCTGTTGATTGCATGGTGTTTTCTTTATAACTTTGTAATTTTGCGTATTTTTTTCAGTTCAAGGCTGAGGCACCTTGAACTGCCTTTCTGCTGAGATATGCTATACAAATAAGTGGATTGATTGATCTGAAGTTCATGATTCAACAACGCTAGCAATCATTTTAATTAATTAAATATTAATATTATTACCATAGGGGTGGGAGAAGACGGGTTTTTACTCAGTTCAGTCAACTTTTCCATTTTAAAGTACTATCAAAATTATTTACCCGTGTTGTTAAATGGCTAAGTTTTATTATTCCATATGTAATGTCTGTTTATGATGTCTGTGTCGCTCTGTTTCTACATGTCGTTGGTGAAAGACAGACAGCCAACTGACTCATTTGGCATCATGGCGTAAAAATAAAGCGTCCTACATTTTAAAACTGTTCTTAGAGCTCTTTTAATACACGCAGTCATCGCTGTTACCGCTTCTTCCGACCAACACTTCCAAATTTACTGCAGCGGGGCTCCAGTCCTGCACAGTTGGGAGGAACGGAATGAGAGGCAGCCGTGGGAGATACCAAGTCGGGATGCTCTCAGAGGGGGGGAGTCCCGCCGAAACAGAGGCGATATTCGACGTTTGGAATGTAATTTAGATTCTAATTATACTACTGAAGACATTTTTTAGTAAAGCTAGTGCCTCGGTTGATGTAAGACGTTGCTGTAATGTTAGCTTGAAGCAAACAGAGAGCCTCCATCTTCCCCTCGCCTCCCTCCTTTTCCCGCTCCCTCTCACCGCACATGTATTCCTATGCAGGGCTGCTGGCCGGGACACAGCGGCTACAGCGGAGGCGGAGGAACGACGACGCTTTTCCCAAACTACCAGCAGACTTTTCCAAACTGTGGGATTTCATCCTGTTTTTCGCTCTCAAGGGAAGTGTTTGGATATACCGTTTTGAAAGGAATAACTTGTTTTAGCCGTGTAAAGGTGGGTTTTGTTTCGCTTTCTTCATACTTTTAAGCATTTATCCGTCTTTATGAGTTGAGACTTTTACTGCCGCAGCAGTCTTTTTCTTTTTTTTACACTCAGCTAGCCTCTGTGTGGTTAAAGTTACTAAACAGACTCTTCCATAACACTAACCATATTCACTTCAGGTATACTTAAGCTTATTAAATATGCCATGGGCAATTTTTCTGATAGTTTTACCATTTCTATCCAATGAGAAAACCTTCCCTTCTAAAAGGAGGCTTCCGTGCGCACACATCTCTGATGACATCACTTAAGGCAATTTATTAGAGTTTTTGGCTATACCCCTATTTTTTTTTTTCTTATTTTCTCTTCCAGTCCACAGAAGAGGAAAGCAAAGCAAGCGAAAAAAAAGTATGAGCTCAGACAGCATGCCATGACACAGTAGATACTGCAAAAAAAAAACCCAACTTGAGGTGATCCAAAACCCCCCATCTAATTTTAGTAGAATTAATTAATTTTAGTCATTCTTGTTGTCAACATTTGTCTTCATCGGGGCTTGGGGGTTATTGGTGTGGCTCTGACCAAGAATGTTGAATGTCTTGCAGCTCAAGAGTTTCCTGAATCTGCCTTAAAAAGTCTGTAAAAACTCACTCCTCTGCCATAGTGTTTACTAATTCAATTCCTGTGCCTCTTGTGATGTCATCGACCCAAATACATGACAAACATAGCAGAATTAGTCTTTTTTCCCGTTCCGTCTGCACATTAAATAAACTTTGTATTTTGAAAAACTCTACAGTAGAAGCCGGGACGTTGTTTATTGTCAGCAGACATAAAATATGGAAGTGGACAGCATCTTTAATTTTTTTTTTTTTTTTTTTTTTTGCGAATTTGAGCGTTACACGATTTGGTAGGGAAAAATCTAGACTATTTTTTGTTGATTACTGGCAGCGATGCTGGTTGACATGTTGTTGTCCACTCACTTTGAATGTTATGTTTCAGTGTTATGTTATGGAGCAGAAATCGTCGCTCCAAAATAGGTTAACTGGTCCAAAATATTTGCTTTATAGCTCAAGCTTCCACTCTTCTGGAATTAAAGTTATCCATAAAACAACTCGGCATCCTCCGTAGGGTGTGAATATGTCACTTAGTTAGTCCCTTAATCCATCTTTATTATACAGTGAAGGGAAGTCGTCTCATTGGGGTTACACATGTGTGATTACCACACACTCAGACGTAGCTTTCAGAGCTTTGAAAGAATGAAAACGTTAGCCTCATGCAGTTATTATGATCTCGCAAACTCTAGTTTGTTAGTTTTAGTGGTAATTAGATTTCTCCACTCGGGAATGTTAAAAATGCCCCCTCCACTTCTGTTTAATATTAGACCAGAAAGCAGTGCAGAGCAAACAGGCTTGTTTTCTCCTTCTCGGTCTGTAGTTTATTTAAAGCTGTAAACACGGTTCGGGTTCATCAAGTCTGGTATGCATTGTTTCTGAGTTAGACGTCGGAGCGTGTGTCGGCTTGAGGCGTTTCACCACGACAGTCAAACTCATATCCTCTGGCTGGTTGCTTTAGCTCACTTTGTCGTTTGCCAAGTCACTAATGACATTAACACTATTATTACACAACGCATGAATGGCATGTGACCCCCCCCCCCCGAAAAAAACTGTTTACCTTTGTTTCTCAAACAGGTTTATTTTTTTTCTATTTCTTTGGCTCGCTGTACATTTATCGTTCAACCCGGGGGATTCCCCCACTGTTTAGGTCTTGGAGCACATCCAGTTGGCTTTACGGGCAGGTTAATCACCCCCCTTTGACCCGCTGACGTTCTACAAACTAGTCCTCCAGGGCTCCGCTCCAGAGAGGGAAGGAAAAACAAGTCGCTCTCTCAGCTCTGTTACTTTTTGTTTAAAAGAAAACAGCTAATTTGGAAGGGAAGTGATGGAGCAGGTGTCGTCTGCGCAGGAAGAACCGGGCAGGAAGCACTTAGGAAGTGTGTGTGTGTGTGTGTGAACAGCAAACAAAAATTCCTGGTGTGTGTGTGTGTGTGTGTGTCCTGAGTCATTCAGATGAGTCAGTTGGAATGTCAGTGGGATGGTCCGTAATTACACAAGGCAGACCCTCTCTCTGCCATTGTCATTAAAGTTCTCCGGAGTCTTTGCAGCATCGTTTCTGTAACTTCTGGATGCGATCTTTGCTTTTCCGAGCCATGTGTGAAAATTTTAACATTACTTTGAACGTTTTACCAGTGAGTACAACACGTTGTACACCTGAAATACTAACAAGACATAACCTACGATGTCAATTTCAGGCTATATCGTCTACACACAAACCAGAATTAGATGATGATTTGAATGTTAAGGCTGATCTGATTCCTTCAATTTAAAACAAAAAATTATAACAATTCCTCCTGTTGCTTAAATGTATTGGTAAAATACTTTCTAAAAACTATCTACTACATCTCACATCCATTTATTTTGGTTCTGATCCCATTTTTTTTTGGCTGGTTGGTCCTTTGTCTTGACCCTGAATAAAACCAGCATCATCGACCGAAGTCGGGTACAAAACAACCAAATCTTCAAAGTTACTGGCAGAAAGAGAAAATTATCAATAGAAAATAGAAGAGTAGTAGTTGTTTCCAGTAGTTGTTTTCAAGGTGTTTATTCCACAGGATATTCTAACATTTTGCTGCTCTGGTCTCTGTGGATGAACACAAGCGGTGCTAGCTTGATGGTGCTATTCTAGTTTTCACACCAAAACTCTCCATGTTTTACCATCTGTAAATATCAGAGGTGCAAAGAAATTAAATGCAAGAAAAAAAGATAATAATCTTGTCATTCTTTCGTTTCCTGTCAGATTCAAACCTACATTTTTCCCAAAACCTGAAGCGTTTGTGCTCAGAGGAGTAAGTCTTACTCCGCAGTGATTTAAAAGTATAGCACCTTTTCTTTTTAACCATCTGTCTAGAGTGGTGCAGCAACAGCATGTAGATCTTTTATTCTTATGCTTGGAGTTTTCTTTTTTATTAATCGAACTCGATTGAGAAGCAGAACTCTCTGACTTTATCTCGTAGCGTTCCTTTAGCTTCGTCGCTGGAAGATTAGATGAAGGATGGACTGTATTTGGAGTGTCAAGACAAAGTGACCGATTATATTAAAATAACATGACAGCTCCATGGGAAAGAACAAGATTACAGTTTGTACTGAGGTATGAGAAACTCTATCTGTTATTATGCGACTGCGCGTCTTATCTTCCACCGGTCTAGAGAGTGAGGGTGTGCACATTCTCTTGGTGTAAGCTATCCGGGGTGCTCTGGGCTCGGTCCTTGTTGCTGCTTTAATATTCACACCTTGTATGTTAGGAAGGTTTATGACCTGAATCATATAAACGCTCCATCCTTAATGTGTTTTGACTATCTTTTACGGCTGCTTAGGCTCTGCGTGTGCAAACCTTGGAGCTGGATGTCCTTACTTTAACTGCAGAGATGCTAAATTGTGGCTCCTCGCATCACCACCGCAGGTTTCACCAAGGAGACGAAGTGGGAGGGAATTGGGTCGGCTCTTCCTGCATTTGTCTCCTTCTGTCCTTGTTTTTTCCCGTCTTGCTTGTTGGGCGACTCGGGGTGAAGTGTTTACAAGGAAGTGGACCAAAGGGATTCAACCTGCAGGCGTTCTCTCGAGGATGTTATCAGCTAGATTCACATGCTTCTCACTGCGGCTCTTAGGGTTTCCTTCAGGATATTTTGTTTGCTTCAGCAGGATTGGTTGCAGGATTATGTGTTCCTGAGAGACGCTTCCACATGTAGGTCAAACACCGGACACCAAGTTGGCTTTGCATTTTACTTTTTTTTTTTATCGGGGTAATCTTCATATGCGATTCAACGCTGAATTACTGCAGATGCGCGTGGATGTCCTCCTTCCCGATTTTCACAACTGTTTCGCAAACTTCCTGTCACTCCTCAGGTGTGACGGCTTAAACAAAGGGAAACAAAAGCTGCCGACAGGAAACGGATTACTTCACCTCCTTCAACTGTGTTTTTTTATCTAGCCGCAACAGAAAGTTTTCAACTTAATCTTAAAACAAAAAAAAAAAAAACACACAGCATTTGGTTGAGGTTTGCTGTAATTGCTGTTCATTTTTTTCCTCTCCTTACCCCCTTCTTTGAGGGCACTCGCACTATTTCTAGCATACGTAATGGCTGGGTTGATGTTTCTGTGGTGTGTTGCACTGCGACTGCTAGTTTTGTGAGGTTACTCATGCTGAGTCCAAGCCTGAATGCTGGGCGGGGAGGGAAGGGAGCGACTGCTGACTCTGTTCAAACATGTCTGGCAGCGCTGGCAGCTTGAGGTATGCCTGTCTGCATGTGTGTGTGTGTGTGTGTGTGTGTGTGTGTGTGTGTGTGTGTGTGTGTGTGTGTGTGTGTGTGTGTGTGTGTGTGTGTGTGTGTGTGTGTGTGTGTGTGTGTGTGTGTGTGTGTCTCAGTATTTGCTCTGAGCCACATGGATGCCAGATGCTGTACTTGTTAAAAGTCATTTTTCCAATTTGAGCTGAAGTCGGGACTTCTCTGAGAACTTGCTTCTTCATACTTCAGGTACTTTATTTTGCTATAGAAGAGAAACGTTTAGCTGTTGAATATGTGGCAGTTTGTCTAAATGCCATTCAACGTGCTGAAGACGGAAAGGTTGATTAACCTAAAAGGGAACTTTCCTTGCACTCTTCTCGATCACTGCTTCGGAAACAAGATTTTAAAAGCCGGATTTACCTGAGTGGATGCGATTCAAAGCGCGGTGACGGCGCTGAAGAGCAGTTATAATATACGACTAACTTTGGTGGTTGTTTTTGTTGTTTCCTTATTTACATATATTTCCACCTTGCAAATGACGGCAGTGGTATAGAAGGAGAGATGTTGCGTCGCCCGGCTGTTTGGAGGGCTCGTTTTCTTTTTAGTGGAAAACATGAACAATTCAAAGTTGACAGGAAGTTTGAAAATATGACCAGATATTTATGTTGTTATTGGAAGACATTGTTGACTTAAACACTCGAGAAAGGCAAACAAAAAATACAGTTAAAATAAATATTAAATCTTTTGCGCTACAGTTAAGACCTAAGCAAGTAATAAATTGTCTTTGTCAACGTATATTAGCAGCTAGCAAGGTTAGCGTGGCTTGCATTAACAAAACAACAGCCATGATTGTGTGCATTCTTGAGAACGCAGCTCTGACATTTCCAAAAGATTGTCAGCATTTCACAGTGACGCGTTGAGAGCTCAGAATAATAAAACAGATCAACAATGCGGCATTCTTTAGCTCTCCCTCGCTCCTTCACTGTCTGAGCGAACCACAGTCGTCTCTCAACATCTTATAGAAACATTCAGCTTCCTTTAAAACATCTTCTTATGGCTCTGCTTTTTCCGACTTTATTTTAAACACCTCACCTAAGAGGAAGGTTTGATAATGTTGAGTCTTCTTCCCCACAGTAGCAACTTCCACAGGGTATCCGTGGATCCTTAAAAACAAATTTCCGAATCTAAAACTGAGGCCTTAAAATTCATTTTAAAGAAATAAGTTGACCTTAAATACGTTAATCACAAGTCTTAAGTTTTGTCGTATCAGGACTGTTTAATCTCATATATACTTTGTATTTTATTTTCTTGTGGGATTGTTTTTTTGTTTGAGTTGTGTGCAGACATCTTCTGTGACTCAAGACGGTTGAGGCTGTCGGTAACTGGCAGCTAATATATCCTTGCTGGCTAACTAGCAAGTTCGGAAAAGCTAGTACATTTCTGTAGCGATACAGGTCTTAAATTACATTCAATATGACCTCATAAAGATCTTAAAAAGTCTCAAATTTGAGCTGGTGAGACCTGCAGAAACTCTGAAGGAGTGTTGCTAGTACATGTTGTGGATCGTTTCCGGATGACAATCTGTTTCTACTTTCTGGTTAACGCATCGCCAGTTATGTCCAGTGAAGAACTAAAATGAAAAATACCCACTATATCATTTAAGACTAGCAATAGCAGAAATATTAGGGGTTGCTACACTTTATTCAGATTTATCTTCCAAAATACACTCTGAAGTTAAAATGTCTCACTCTGAACAGTTTGAGTCCTTCTTCCTGGGGCTAATAAAGGATGTGTAAAGTCAACCAACATTGGCAGACACATATTTCAAGGATGGCGGTTGCCAATCTGATTGTTTAAATCCATAACAAATTTTAATTTAGTACCTAGAAGGATTAAAAGGATTATTTCCATGGGGAATTACTTCTCCCTGAAAGACTAATTCCTGAAACAGCATTTTCATGTGCCAGTAGTTCAACCTGAAGCCACCCAGGATTATTTCGGTGCTTTTCTAAAGACATCATACCTCAGCCTCCCAGTAATCTCCTGTTTACAGGCCTGACCTTCAGCAGCTTGTAAGCGTTAAGTAATCAAGGCAGAGACCCGAGTATTTCAAACATTGCGTTGCTGATTTGGAATCCGGAAACATGTAGATTGTGTTATTTATTGTGTCTATTGTGTTGTGGAGGATCTCTTCGATTGCTTTCCTTGATAAAGCTTTTTTTCTTGAACAAGGAAAAAAAAGAAATTGTGTCAGCATAAAAAATATCTAGTAGATAATCCTGTGGGAAAGGGATCAGAAGTGTCTTAAACAAGCTGTGTTTTCTTAAACTTGGGCTTAAAACACTAAAGAGTAGCACGTCAACATGTCTGCTGTTACAGGCAGTTTAGTTGCTTATTTATCAGTGGCTCCACATACAGCTATGACAGGCAAAAAAACCACGATTGAGGCTAGTTTATAAAGTGCAGCACACCGTGTTTTCAGGACAGGACATGAAAGAAAGGAAGCAGTGCTGTTAGCGGAAAGCCAGGTTGTGACCAATGTGATTTCAACTAGTTGTCAGCTCAGCAACATTTGTCAGGAACTGATTTATTGGTCTCCTGGCAGGGAATTAAAGAAGAAAAAGGAGGTTACTCCACATGGATTTAGAGGCTGATGATTGTTTATAAAATGATGCTGTCTCTATAGAAACCCTATTTTGATGTAGGCACATTTTGGCAGCACATGGAGCTTAAATTGCTTTAAACAGTGAAGCACCAAGGTCGTTTTAGGGACGTAAACCTTTGTGAACAACTTCCAGTCTCTAATCTGCCATTTCAGCTTTCTCTTTGAAAAATATAATAAAATTTGGGCCGGGACTTAAATAATTAATTTTGATTAATTATGTAGATTTTAACACAATCAAGCATTTTTTGATGTTATTTTTTAGTCCAAAGCCGGAACCTTTGTGTCTGTATGTTTCAGGTACACCCGTAAATCTGATGCACAATCTGATACAAAAGCCTGTAATTTAGCAACAAAAAGGGATTTTTGAATTCAAAATACTTTGCCGATATTTAGTTTTCAATTAAAATGCAATTAATTTTGATTAATTAATCACAGACCCTGTAATTAAACATGTTAACTGAATCCCACCATTAAATAAAACATTTTTAGAAACAAATTGAACTGAGTTTGCTGACATTTTAAATGAAGACAAAATTATTACAGAGTTGACTGCATAAGTTGTGCTGGATTTTTTATATTAGTTATTAAAATGGCTATCATTGCTTAGCAACAGTTTCTGATATATACTCACTTCGTAGACCTTTCCCTTTGTTTTGAGATTTTCAAAAAGCTACATCGGCTCTACTCCATTCATCCTTCCTGGTATCTATTACTAGCTTTGCTCTCTCCTGCTCTTTCGCAGCCCGGATGTCTAGAAATGTCCAGAAATACACTTGTCCTGCTTTTTACCTTTATGTACTTCTTAATTTAAACACCTCAGTGGCGTTTAAAGTATCGTCAATGACAGAAATGTAAAACTTCTTACGACAGTAGCAACTTCTATACCAAAGAGTGTTGTTGCCACCGCCACCTTGTCACATTTTGCCACATTGGTTGACAGCTGAGACTTCTGACGGATGGATTTTTTTGAATTTCTGGCCGGTCAGGACCAATCAAGCTGAAAACGTTCCTGTTCAGCGCAGCAGTCAGTTTCTATAAAAAATAGAGTACAACTTTCTAAATGAAGACTTCCACTGTTGCCAATCGGAAAGAATTGCCAAGTATAGAAGTATATTAATTTTTTTGATCAAATAAATGACCACTTAAACTAAGTAATAAAAAAACTTTAATTTCTTTCTTTCCTCGTCCAGTGAGGGTTGAGTTTTTGTTTGAGGATTACAGCTCACACGTGCCGTTCCATGTTTCAGGGTTTTGTCAGAAGGTGGAGGGCACATGGAGGTAGTGTCTGTGTGGTGGGTCGTGCACATCAGGAATCAAAGGCCGCCATTGTGGGAATGAGAAGCAGATGTTAGCGAGGAATTCTCCTGACTGCAGCAGTTTTTCTTTTTCCTTTTTCATGCCTGAGCTCTGGACGCTTCCCGGCTCAAATCTCCCACCCTCCTGCCGTCTCGCTCGTCGCTGTGTGGATCCATCCTCTTCTCTTTCTGTTTTCTTTGCTTTGATGAACACTGTACCTGACGGTTTTGTTAAGTTGATGTGAATACACAGTGGTTCCTTTCTGAGCAGCTGAGGTTTCCTTCTGCCTTCCTGAGCCTCTCTTTCTCTCTGACTCTGTAAGCACATCTGAATCGTAAAGAGAAAGATGTGGCTGTGACAGAGGTACACTGTATTCCCTAGTGCCTGAGTCACGTGGCAAGATTTTTTAAATTATTGTCCAATTTTCAAAACTTGATAGGCCAGAGGTCAGACCGGAAATCTCGCAAAATCTCTTGGGACCAAACGTGAGTTCAGAGTAAACAAATATGGCCACCTAGGAAGAAGAAACAGTTGTGATAGTTTGTGGATGGTGTTTAATAGAGAAAAAAACTGCAGCAATGTACCAATCCATTTTTTTTGCATTTTTGATACAGATATCTTAAGTTTAGTATCGGCCGATACCAATGTGATACAGAAGAACATTGCTGAATTGACTTGAAAGGTTTCTTTTGTTAAACACAGACATAAATGTACTGAATTACCAATTTATTTGATAACTCTGCACCAAGCTTGTGATGCTATTGGTTTATTTAAGGGCGATTAAATAAGCCAATACCTTCACAAGCTTGGTCAAACATATAAAGTCAACCCAAGTTTAATTTGTTCATTGGATTAGTTAATTAGATCGGGCATATTGTCACCGATACCGGATACAGAATTTATTTCAATATCATGACTGATACAGATATTAATATCTGATCGATGCATCTCCAATCTGGTGTTCACTGGACTGTCTGGTGCGCCGTTGCAGTCATTTTGTCTTCTTTATTCCACTCCATGTTTCCATCACCTCACTTTCTGATTGGCTACACATTCAGCAAGCTGCCTTCTCATTCGTCGTTGGGACAACACCACACAAGTTGCGATATCCTTACTTTAACTGTGGGGTTTTCAAGGACATCTTGAATATCCCTGATATTAAATCAGAGCTGTCCCGACATCCTGAGCAGACCAGATCACTCTTAACTCGCCACATATGGCAGGAAAATCTCTTAAGACGATCTTAAGAGCCAGCCCAATAACTGGGGTGACTGTGATATTGTTAGATGGCCAAAATAGGGATAAAACTTGGCATAAAGACCTTGCCGTATGAACAAGGCATAAGTGTGCTCAGGTTAAGATTTGAAGAGTCGAGGGTGATTTGGACTTGTACATCACATCACATCACATCACATCGTACCTCACTCACTTCACTGTAGTAAAACAGTTGAATTTGATTATACAGCACTTTCTCCTCTAAACAGCCTGAAAGAAAGTCCACCTTGACATTTGGTTTTAAGATCATCACAGTAGAAATGGTAGACATGTTGACTACATTTGACTTTTCCTGCCCTACATTAAACGCATTAATGATGTTTATGTGCAGTTATGTTTGGATTACCGCTGACTCTAACATGATTATTAGCTTTTATATTTCATGATAAATTGACGTGATAAATTAGCACTTTTATCATGTCTGCGAAGTCCAGGGCACAGATGATAACTCGCATGTCAATGTGACACTTGACTTGGGTCACAAAATAATTTGAGTTGACTTTAACCCGTGGTCTCAGACCTTGAGTCTCATTCATGCAGTACCAGAGGCAGAACATCGAGTCCAGGGACTTGGCCTGGACTTGGTGTAAAAGACTTTATGTTCGATTTGGACTTAGACCGAAGGATTTGATGTTTGACTTAGAGTTGGTAAAAACGACTCTTGAACCTCTCTGGTCCAGATTCAGTTTCATATTTGAAGATGCAATGCTAAGGCAATTCTATGAACCAAAGTGAGTAAAGGCCATCCACTTACTGACAGCAGTAGGTGTGTGAACGTGATACATGAAGCCATGTGGTTACATAAGGCTGTTTGAGATCATCTAACCTTTACTGAACATTACTGATTTCTGGTTATTGCCTAAAATACAAAAACGCATCTTTCCTTTTGTAAGTCAGATTATGTTTGGGGGGGTTTTTTTTCAGCAAATGAACTTTTTTTTGAGTCCGTTTACTCCAGTTAGCGATTGATTAGTTGAATATTTCAAAAATCGATTAATCAAGATTAATTGGATTAATCAAGATTATTCCAATTAATCGTTTCGTCCCTAATCTCCACTGGTCATTTAAGGTACTAAAGATGGTATCGGCATATTTTCACACACCCTAAACTTGTGGGTGTGGGAAACACCCACAAGTTGTTTCACCACTTGTTATTTCACCATTTTTATTCGTCTCTATTGGTTTATTTGTCAGCCGATGGCTCAGCTCTCTGGATGATTGACCAGATTGCTTCTCGCCCCTAATTAACCCCACTAACTGTCCTGCAGTAACACCTGACAAATGGTTGCTAAAGAGGGAATAAGTTAGCCCGTCTGCCTGGCCTTGTGGTTCCCATCGAGCTTCGGCCCTGTGCAGATACATCTGTGGCTGTGTGCAGAGCAGAAGGCGTGTGTTTTGCCAAGGTCAGCAGCAGTGCAAAGCCTCCTGGTCCATCAGCAAACCGAGCGGCTGCTCGCCTGCCTGCCACGCTGTGCATCCAATCACCGGCTTTAATGAGAACTGATGCTGCCCGCCTACAGCATGTATATTTATTGTGCTTTTGCCACAGTGCTCCTTGTCTCTGCAGAAACAAAGCAGTGTTAGAAGTGGATAGAGCGAAGCCTGAATGGGTTTTTAGTGCTGCAGGGTGTTATTTATCATCAGTCCAGGCAGTAATTTGAGTGGCTTTTTCAGCCTTAAAGTGTAACTTCCACCTTTTTATGCCTGTAGTTGATGCAGAGCTAAGTTTAACTCGGTTAGCTTTACCCTCGCTGACCCCCAACCCCCCTTTTAAATGCTAATAACTTTTCACTCTGTAACAGGAGCCTCACTGGTGTCCATCCTATCTGTTTACAGCGATAGCACGGCTTCAAGGCGAGCTGCTTTAAGCAGGAAGACGTGATAATGTGACCTGATTGTTCTGCGACATTCTTTTGTCTGGCGTGAGCCGTTTCACACCCTGTGAAGGTCTCACACCTGTTCAGGTGCAGCTCCAGCTGGGAGTTGACTCTCTGCTTCCAGAGCAGCTGGTTTGTGCAGCTGCGGTGTGTTGACTCTTTGTCCCCAGTGCTTGTTTTGCAGGAGAAGTCGCAGTTGGGAACCAATAGCAGTACTTTTGTGAGGACACAGATTGAAAAGGGTTCAGGTGTTGGCGCCGTTACTCACATCGGTAGCTCAGTTTCCTCCTATGTATTACCTGATTTTGTTCCAGTGGAACTGGATTTCCAGTGATTGAAACTGCGATTTATTTTCTCCCCAAATGTAGATATCATTTTATTTAAGTGATTTAAGCTTTTCAGTACACCTGAAATACGTTTAACACCAAAGGCAAGGTTTCCCCCAGAAAACTTGCAAAGCCCGGTGATTGGGCAGTCATTCATCCAGCAGTCCGTCGTGTTTTTGAGTTAAAAAAATTTTCAAAGTTGACAGTAAATTTGAAAATATCACTTGACAATTATGTGTTATTGGAAGATTAATGTCTCAACATATGCAGACTGGAAAAGTGTAAAATAGCTTTAGACTATAAAGTATAAGTGTGGAAAATATTTTTATCTACAGTCTTTACTCCCCGTTTACCTTGATCAAAATGTTGTTTCTGTACTTTCTGAGAATGTTGGAGTTTTAAAATAAGTAAAAAAAAAAAAAAAAATTAGTAACTAAGCCTGTGGGAATAAGAAATTAACCGTATGATCAATTAAACTGAGTGTGATATTTTCCATTGTGATGAGGCATATTTCTTGAAGGGTTATTTTTGCTTATAGAGAGTTTATAATCTACTTATTTCTGGTTTTGGTTGTGTGATTTTTATTGTCTTTTTATTTACAGGGTTTTGGTTGTCGTGTTTTTATTTTGAATATTTAAGATGTCTGTTCCGTACAAAATTCAAGTTTATTGATCTTTGAGTTGGCAAACTTGCCTTGTTGTACCATTTTCACTGTATTACATCTATTGGCTTGGAGCGAATCAACCAGGCTACGCCAAATGTAATTTTGTCAGATGTTGACGTTGCGCATGGCTGTAAAAAACAGAAAGTAGAGGCTGTAAACTAGCCTGGGCCGCACATCGGTCCTCCCTGCCATCCTGCAGATTTAGATTTTGACATTTTTCTGCGCTTTGTGGCAAAGACACTTTTTCGAACTTCGCTGTCAACATCAACCGTTTCTAATACAGTACTTCCACATTAACAATTATTTCAGTGATCGATTATTAAAGAAATTTTCACATTCTGACAATTTTTCATTTAACCTCGTAAGCTTTTTTTTTTTTTTAGAAAGACACTAAAAGATGCAAATAAGCAAATAATTCAGTTACTTCTTTAAATACAAAATAAACATTTCATTGCCTAAAATGCAATAACAGCATTCCTTTAGAGAACATTTGCTTGTTTGAGAAAAATAGTGTCTGCTAATCTGTTTATCTTTTTAAATTAATTGAACAGCAAAGGTGCTTAACAGTAGAGTTTTTTTTTTAGGAACTAAAACAGTGACACTTGAGTTCTGGGTAAAACATATTTTTACAGTCAACAAGGTTTTTCATCTTAAATACAAAATGTTTCTCTCTATATGTGTGTGTGTGTGTGTATATATATGTGTGTTTTTTTTTTGTTTTTTTTACAATTTTGTTTGAATTACTGCTCTGAATGTGTTGTTCTTTCAGCAAATTACCATTTTTTGAGTTTGCTCCAATGAACAATTAATTGACTACTATATTAGTTTCAGTCATCGATTAATCATGATTAATTTGATTAATCACGATTAATCAAATGAATCAAGGTTGGTTTGATTAATTGTTTCAACCTTAAAAACCCTCTTATGAGTCGCTCTGCTGGGAGTTTTTCTGCACCATTCTCACGTCGTCCATCTCCAAACCAGCCACTTGTTTTTCTGGAGTCACTGACATTCTTCTAAAATGTTTTTTCTATGTTTCTAGATGTAAACACAAAATATTTACTTTTTTCTTTTCCATCTCTCCGTCTCTCTGCTCTGTCAGATGCTTCCAGTGTGAATTTGTTATCTACCATTGCTGCTCAAACAGTGAAACCTGCTTTCGTCTCATGACTCCTGTCTTGTGTGTCTTTCCAGCGGCGCTGCTGCACCCAGGTTCCCCATGCCCTCTCCTGTCGCCTCTGCTTGGCCTGCCGAGCCCATGGTCGGACCTCCTCTGGGCTACAGCTGAACCGGGACAGCAGGAGCTGGACGTGGTGGTGTCGGAGCCAGCGGCGGTGGAGGTGGGTCGTCACAAGGCCCAGAAGGCCCGATAGCAGGCGGAGAAAGGCCTGCGTTGTTCCGCCTCCTGCCACTCGAAGATGAACAGACTGAGCTTCCATAACAACAAAACAATGCAGGACCGCCGCTGTGTCTGTGTCTTTTTGCCCAATGATGACACCCTCAACATCGTCGTCAATGTGAGTGAACACTTTTTTTCTCTTTTACATGTGATTTATTTACAGATATGAAAATATAACAAGAAGGGTTTGTTACTTTGACCTTTACGACTGATGGTGTTGATCTTTGAACAATTATTAACCGAATAAAATAGCTTGTCAGATATTGAACAGGATGTATTTTTTTATATAACTAGGGTTGAAACGATTAATTGGATTAATTATTATGAATTGTTTATCTAAACAATTGTCAAGTAATTGATTAATTGTTAACTGGAATATGCAGAGTGTAAAAAAGGCCATTTGCTGAGAGAACAAACTGCGGGTAGCAATTAATCCCAAACAAAAAATGTATGTTTTTTTTCATTGAATATAAAAACGTTATTTGTCTGCAAATATGTTCTTCCCAGAACTCCTCATGTGGAATAATTTAAGCTACACCTGGTTCAAATTCTACTGAATTAAAAAAAAATCTTCCATTGAGTACCTTTTGCTGTCCAATTATTAAATGTCTAATCCAAAAATTATTGATTGATGCCAATCCAAACTGAAAGGGCTGAACTTTTCACATGTTGATGTTAGGAGTGTTTTTCAATAAGTAGAATTGTTTTGTGTGTGAAATAAACAGAAATCAGCAGAATGTGTCCAATTTTTTATCAATTAATCGCCAGAATAACCGATTATAAAATAATTGTTAGTTGCAGTCCTAGATTATAACTTTTGTTTTTTCTGAGAAAAACTTAAAATCTTCTGAATTTCCCTCGGAAGGTGAAAACTCTGTGCCAGGAGCTGTTGGTCCAGGTTTGCGATCTTCTCCGGCTGAAGGACTGTCATCTGTTTGGGCTCAGCGTCATTCAGAGTAAGGCGTCTCCTCTTCTCCGATATTTCATTCATACGGCAACTGTGCTTCGCTGATCTCATGACAGAAAGCAGTTAGAAACAGAGTAAAAATAAAAAACGCTGAAAGTTTTAACTCCTTTCTGCTTTCCACAAGTCTTGCTCTCTCTCGCTGCCTTACAGCCCGAATTAACTGCAAAGAGACAGCTTCCTATTAAACTGGGTGTCAAAAAAACTCAAAAAAAAAACAAAAAAAGGAAGTAGGCTGTAACTTTTTCAGTAACTTGACAGACAGGAGAGCACAAATCTCTCTATCAAATCTCACTTTCCCACACCTTACCTGTCATGCTGCAGCCTAGCAACCCGGAGCAACCTTATTATGACCGCCTCCCGCCGAGCCGCAGTTGTTTTTGACAGCGACGGGCTGACAGAGTGAGTCACTGAGTCTGCACCGCGGCGAGGAGGCAGCTGGTGACAGTTGCGGGCAGCAACGAGTCGAGGGGGGTGGGGGCAGGGAGTCATGGGAGGGAATCCGTTGCAAAAGCAGTGTTTTTCACACAGCGTGGCTCCTGATGAGCTGATGGCGGCACAGCGGGTCAGCAGAGCGGGAGCCAATGGCTCTGATTGTGGGACATTCTTGGAGTGCTTGTCTGAGCAGCATGAAATCCCCGAGGCGAACCGAGAGGCCACCCACTCCCCGTCTGTCACCCGCTGTCCTCCAGGAGACGGGCTGAACCGGAGTTCAGACATCTGTCTGATTGATGAATAAGACTTGCATCCAATATTGCTGCATGAAAATAAGTTTTTTTTTTCTCTTGTATTTTTGAACGGGTGGGACAAAGATTGAACTTGCTTGGCAATAAAATCTGCTGATTTCTTAACAGCGGAGCACAAATCTAAATCGTGTTTTATGGCGGCCGTGTCGAAACGTTCAAATTAAAAAGATGCTGGATTGATTTGTGATGTTTATTCTTACTGCCGATATTTTATTAAAACAAAGTCATTAGATTTTTATATATATATATATATATATATATATATATATTAAAAGTAAGTTGTTTGTGTCAACTCTGTTTTCTATTTTCTCTGTATTTACGTTGTGTCTCTCGGCAACCAGAAACAAGGTCATTCTTTCTTCAGAAATACTCGCTATTTGTAGCAAAGTTTAACGACTGGGTGGACCCGGTCGTTAAATGTTTTTGGAATTTCCTACGAAATAGGAATGAAAACAAAAAAAAAATGTGTGTGTTGCACCTAACTTTTTTTAATTTCAAGACTTTATTTGTCTGCATCTTTTTCTGGTAGATTAGTGAAAGTTTCTGCAACATCTGCTTGTGCTGAATGAGTGAGTGAAGCCTGCTTTCCTGTCCCGCAGATAATGAACACATCTACATGGAGTTAGACCAGAAGCTGTCCAAGTACTGCCCCAAAGAGTGGAAGAGAGAAGCCAGCAAGGTGAGAAGAAACGTCATGCAACATTTAGCTCAGAATCAACTCATTTAAATAAATATAGAAAATGCAATTTCAGCACTGTTTTCACTCACACTGGCAAGAAAAAAGTAAGTCGTCGATGAGAAGACGACAACTGATATTTCACAAACTTCTAATGTGCAAAAATCACGTTTGCCAGCAAAACCTTTCTTAGAGTGTGAAGTTTGTTTGGGTTTTGAGGTGTTCGTAAATACTAGCACAAAGATCTCACGTCTCAAGTATTCATGCTCTATCTTGTTTACGACGTTTACCTGCATTACATAATGCCATGAAATGGAAGTAATGCACTCGTGGTGACTTGGCTCTGTTGTTGCTGGGTTTTTTTTTTTAAACCATGCCTGTTATTGAAGGATTTTGACTGGTCAGAAAATTACAGTAAACATTACAATAATAGAGGATCTTTAAGGATGTTTTCACACCTGATAGTCTGGAGCACTGTTTGATTAGAGACCAAAGTTGCAATTTTTGTTACATTTCCACTTGGTTCGGTTTGCTTTTCGGCTGCACTGTGTCACACGAACCAAACCCTTTGAAAAATTAATTCCCCTCCTGGCCTGTGATGGCACTGTAACAAGAACCACTGAAGGAAATGATACAAAAACCTCAAAGGAAGACATCAGCGCAACTTCCTTCTTCACGAAATGTAAACAAAAATGGAGAAGCGTCAAACTTTAGAGGTTAGTGGTTTTTTGGTTGTATTTACCCAGAATGCCCTGCAGTAATAGTCCATTTCCCGCATATGACAGTCTCCAGTCTGCTTAGCGTTCACATGAGTAAGCGAATTGCACCAGAGTTCGCTTCAACTGAGATTTTTTAAGCAAATCGCTTTAAAACCAATTTTAGTCCATTCGATTTTGCACTAAATCAATGAGCCGGACTTTCCATGTAGCCGAACTATCTTTCAATTTAGAACCAATATTTTGTTGGTTCTAAATGGAACCAACAAAATATTGGGAGAAAGGTGCAATCACTGCACCTTTCTTCCACGGTGCAGTGATTGATGTGTTTCCTCTTGTGCGTTTCCAGGGTATTGACCAGTTTGGGCCTCCGATGATCATTCACTTCAGAGCTCAGTATTATGTGGAGAACGGGAGATTAATCAGGTCAGTAAAGATTCATGAGCCTTGTTTTCCTAATTCGCCAACATTCACAGTAATGTCAGAAACCTGAGCTAACCGCGCCACGCCCTGTGTGTCGTGCAGCGACCGGGTAGCCAGGTACTACTACTACTGGCACCTGAGGAAACAGGTGCTGCTCTCACAGTGCATCCAAAGAGAGGAGGCCTACTTCCTCCTGGCAGCCTTCGCTCTCCAGGCCGACCTCGGGAACTTCAAACGCAACAAGCACTTTGGGAAGTACTTTGAACCCGAGGCCTACTTCCCCCAATGGGTGAGTGGGACGCACAAGCAGCATGTAGATGGTCTTCGGTTCACATCACACCTTCTTTAATTTAAATAATAATAATAAATAAGCAGTATGTTCTTCTGTTTAGATGTTTGAAAACACATTCTTTCAGATTTTGTTCCCAAATCCTGGTGTATGTTAATTGTATTTATTAAGATAGATAAATAATAAGTAGTGCACAATGGGGAAACTGGAGGGAAACTGCACATGACTGCAGATTTTCTGAGTTGGTTACTTTGTAGAACGACCTTCACTGAAGTTTACAGCCACAAGTCTTTTTGATCATTTTTCCACCTGTTTTGCACACCTACAGACTTTTTTTTTTTGCTCGTTCCTCTTTGCGAAAGAGCTCAAACTCAGTCAGACTGGATGTGAGTTTGAACACAGATTCTCTTGTATTTAGGTCTGAACTTTGACTGGGCCATTCTGACACAGATATGCTTCAATCTAAATCACTCCATTGTGGCTCCTCCTACAGAAACTTTTTATAAATAAATACATAAAATGTTCATCAAAATGGCCAGGCAAGGCCACTAAACATTTTACAGGGGAACAGCTAAAGAAATTATAATAATATTATGATAATTTTCATTTTTGTATTTATTTATTAGGTTTAACATTTATATCTTCATTGATGAAGTTTTCTATGACATGAACATGATTATAATGGAGGCCAATTTGGTATCCAGTATTTTTAAAGAGGGGCCCAGGGCACCCCGAGCCCACCCCTTGGGGTCGCCACTGACTTCATGGCGCCTTTTCTTCACTAATGTTCTCTGAGAAACATTTGAGGCCTTCACAAAACAGATGTATTTATAACGAGATTAAATCACACACACAGTTTTGCACCGTTAGTGTCCTGACCCCGAGAGCGGACAGTCCTGGATTCGAGGCTAACTATCTACATTTGACGCTGATAAAACTCTAAAACACTATTACATACGTTTTAGCATGCAGCCCGATGAAAACTGGGAGTTCTAGTTTATTTTTGTCCCTGAAAGTGGCACACAGAGTTCCTTAAGATGACTATTCTGGTAACGTTGGCCCTCTGACGGCCACACCCGTCTGATTGCCCTCCACTTCCTGTGATTAGCCCCCCCCGCCTCTTTATCACAGCACAAATCGGTGCCTACAGGAAATTGTTGGAATGTCAACAATGTACGCTTTCCCCAAAGCAAATCTCACACAGATTTAGCCGCCGCTTACGGAGACGACTTAGTTACTGGATCGCCTGGAAGCTCAGCGGCCGCGCTTCCGGTCAGCGTTTCTGGCCAGCGCACAGGCTGTCCTTTCTGGCGTCTGTTCGCCAGGCGGCTTCGGCGCCTACGGCGCCTTCGCTCGCCGCAGCCTGACGGCTCCCTCTGCCTC
This sequence comes from Poecilia reticulata, assembly GCF_904066995.2. NCBI lineage: Eukaryota > Metazoa > Chordata > Actinopteri > Cyprinodontiformes > Poeciliidae > Poecilia > Poecilia reticulata. The sequence goes on from NC_088851.1 coordinate 7,366,343, forward strand.
TCCTCCTGCTCAGGTGATAGCCAAGCGTGGCCGGGAGTACATCCTGAGGCACATCCCCAACATGCACAAGGACCAGTTTGCACTCACCGCCTCAGAGGCGCACCTCAAGTACATAAAGGAGTGCGCTCAGCTCGACGACGTCACGGTGCACTACTACAGGCTGTACAAGGTGAGAAAAACTCCGGCAGGATTTCACGTTCTGTTTCATTCCCTCCTCATCTGTTTTCCTCCCCCGTCAACAGGATAAGAAGGAAGTTGAGGCTTCGCTCACACTGGGTCTGACCTTACGTGGAATCCAGATATTTCAGGTAAAGTCTCTTCCTTTCCAATAAGGCTGAATTGTGCTGATTTTAGGGTCTCAAAACAATTTAGCATCATTCTCTGCCAGCATGACACATGGGGATGTATTTGGTCTCATGAAAGTATTCATCGTTTTTTTAACTTTTCCATATTTTGCCACACTATACTGCAAAAACCCCAAATCTGAAGTATTTTTGTGTAGTTTTTCCATGCAAAAATGTTAGTACACTTGAAAGAAGATTAAAGTAACTTTTCAGCAAGATATAAGAGCGTGTTTCAAGTCAATAATTTAATAATATTGATGAAAAACTACCAGTGCCACTGGCAGGTTTTTTTACTTATTGCAAGATATTTTCCAGTGTTATAAATTAAATAATTTTTCAGAGGAAATAATACTTTTTCATCAATATTAAGAAATTATTGTGTCCAACAAGCTCTTGTTTCTCACTGAAAAGTTACTTATAACTTAGTTTTGTCTTATTTCAAGTGTGCTAACATTTTTGCACTTGAAACTAGAAAATATTTTGGGTTTTTGGGTGTGACAGAATGCTGAAAAGTTAAAACAAAAAAAAATAAATAACAGTACTTTTGCAAGACCAAAGTCATTTCCACATGTCATTTATTCAGTATTTAGTGGATCATAAAGTAATCCATAGTTGCCGCTGCAGCAAAAGGTGCTTCTACAAAGTAATAACACAGGACAGAATTATAAATGCACGCCACACTTTTCAGATTTTTTATTGGTTAAAAGTTTAAAACCGGGTATCATTTTTCTTCCACTTTCCAATTATTCACCACTGAAAAAAAAAAGAACAGAGCTCCAACTTTTAAAAAAACATTATGTTAGTAGTGGTCACAAATAGGCCTGTCACGATAACAAATTTTGCTGAGCGATTAATTGTCTAAAAAATTATTGCGATAAACGATAATATTGTTTCAAGACCTTTTGACACTGATTTAATAGAAATGACTAATAATGCATGTGATTTCCTGCCATAGATAGATACACTTTATTTTCAAAAAAACACATAACACTGGAACTGATAAACTAAATAAACAAAACAACCAAAGGAAAAATAAAATGGATTCTCAGTCTCCATTAACAAAAAACTCACTTGAATAAAAACTAAGCAACATAAAGCCAAAGTGGAAATAAATACTGCATTCAACCAAAAGAGTGCAGATTATGAAGTCTATGTTGCCCTTCAGTAATGACTAGATTTAAATAGAGAAGATGGGCACATCCGACTACCCAACGCAATAGTTCACACTACACCATTTTTTGCCCCTAATTTCCCTTTATGACAATCTTAGATGTTGGCCGATCTAAAATTGACGCTGGTGATTTCGTAACCGATCATCCTGCAGTGTGTGGTGTGTGAGGGTAGATCGTCGTGGCCGCTCCGATCTAAATCAGGGGTTTTCCCCGACTGGGAGCTTAACGCTGAATGACAGGTAGCCAATCAGAAAGCGCGGATTCTCCTCTGTGCTTTCTGAGGGGAAAATACGGAGGGGAATCCCAAACAGCTGACACAGCGCAACCCCAAATCCAGCGGACATTGGAGATGATATGTAGAAACAACATTAATATTTATTCAACATTTTGTGCAAAGAATATAGAAATGATAAGGAGATGAATTGGAGCCAAATTGCTACCGCAGTTGATAAACCTGGTAAGTTTTCAGCTGTTCTTTGTCAACGTGACATAAATAGGTTATAATGATTTTCATTCAGTCAGGACTTTACGCTGACTCTAGCCACATGCATCACAGGTAGATTCTAGTAAAGCATTGATTAATGCCTGATTTTAAAATTAGTTAACTGAACTTGTAGCCATTATTTTGTGACCTTGTGGCTGGACACCATACGGCACGACGAACCCGATCGAACCGTTATACCTAGGATTTCTGTCTGCTAATGTGTCTCTCAGGTTTAGAAAATGGGCCGACAACTCGTGTAGTGTGCGCTGGGCATTACACTAATGAAATTAGGAAGGGAGGGTCAGTGGAGAGCACCGGAGCTGAGCCTTTTTTCATTCAGTGTCATCAACAGAAAGAAAAAAAGGCAGGAAGAGACGATAAGCCGATAATTAAAATGAGGTTGATAGGTTTAATTTATTGTGCGATCAATTGATTTATCGTTTATCGCGACAGGCCTAGTCACAAATATCTGAATAAAGTTTGTCAAACTCACTTTATTTATGTTTGTTTAACTTCTTGATAGATTAATCAACTTCATAAATGAACTTGAGTGAATTTAATGTGATTCCTTGTGCTCAATCAAATCAATGTATCTAAGTCAGATCACCTGTTCTCCTTGTTTTCAATAGAGAACAATAAAGTTGGCAGCTGTAACGTATCAAAGTGAAGCAGCACATCTCTGTAGAAGTAGGACGTTTCTCAGGTTGCAGCAGTGTTGTCCTTGTTTCTTTGTTGGCTTTAACCCTCGCTCCCCCTTCTCTGTGTTGCAGAACGTCGGCTCTGTCAGGCAGCTTTTGTACGACTTTCCCTGGACCAACGTGGGCAAACTCGTTTTTGTGGTGAGTCGAATAGCGGCGCGGTGTTTTTTCCCCAGATAGGCTCTTCTTCCTGAGTTCCTAAACCAGCCGCGGCGTCGATTAAAAACGGTGCCTCCCCCTGGGTTTCGGAGTGGATGCGTGCGCAAAGTGAGCTCTCACTCAGGATTGTGGAAACCTTTACGCAAGGCCTTGTTTTTCCCCTCCAAACGGCTGATTTATCTTCGCCGGCGAGTTCTCTGGAACCAATCGGGGACTTTGAGAGACTTTCCTCACTCAAGCACACACACACACACGCATACACGCAAACACACACACACAGAAACACTCTGCACACTTCATGTGGATTTTTAGTGATCAGCAGAAACAATTTCTGCCTTTTGATAAACACGCCTCGTGCTTCATTGATTTCATTATTAACCCTGCGGTCGTTAAAGGGAACCTTGTTGAATCTCCTCGTCTCTGCTCTGACTCAGCGCGTCGTTAAGCTGAGCCCAGCAGCCGCTTCGCTCTAAGTGAGCCAGAGAAGCTCTCAATATATCTGGATGTTTTTTTTCTGCCAGCTCACAATTTTTCTTCCATCCGGATACAGAAAAGAGCCTGAAAGGTATCTGGGTTTTAAAAAAAATATAATTTAAACCTCTGGATACTTCACTTTGTTTTGGGGTTTGCTGTGTTAGACGTCCTGTTTTCCCCTCGTCTTTTTTTTTGTTTGGGGTGGTTTTCCCGCCGGAGCACCGTGACAGCGAGCCGTGGCGTGGCTGCGGTTGGGTGGCCTGGACCCGGACTGTTTCTCCTGCCCTTCTTCAGAATAGCAAAAGGCTTCCAGCTTTCACCCAACCCATGGGTTGCTTCATCCACCGGCGGGCAAGTCTGAGAGCGAGCGGGGCGCAGAGAGACGGACGGGACGTTCAATAAACGCCAGATGTTAGGAAGGTTTGGGGGAAGGATTTGGGGCTCTGGACTTGAGATTATCTTTGGTATAAAACATTCCAAGAAGGCATGGCGTGTTTCAGACTGGCAGATTTTTTTTTATTTTGCATCTTGCCTTAATTTGATCCTGATGTTTCACAAAGAGAGGCAGAAAAGGCTTGTGATGCTGCTGGAATATCTAGGAAGATGTTATTTCAACCTTCATCATGTTTCCCAAAAAAAAAAAAACTTTTAATGTCTATTTCTTTCAAACATGCCTGAATTTCAATTAGGTGTTTTCAAGGTTTGGAAAGTGCTTTTTACAGAAGTAAAAAGTCCTTGAAAGCGCTTGATATTCAAACTGCACCATTATGTAATAAAGTGCAATCTACCGTTTTATTAAATGCCTGGATTTGGAAAATATAATTTAGAGTTGGATCCAGATATTTTCACACACACCCACATGCACGCACACACGCACACACACACACACACACACACACACACACACACACACACACACACACACACACACACACACACACAAACTGTCTGAAGTTAAATCAGAACGCACTTCTCTTATTTTAAGTTAGTTAGAATTGCCAAAATTATTTCAATTTGCTAAATACCAGAAAACTTAATGAGAACAGCTTTTACAGATTTTTTTTTTTTTAACTTTCTTCATATTTTGTGTTTTTGGCATTTAATTTGAGCAGGAAGGTGATTTACAATAAGAATTTGTTTGGATTGTTTCAACGTATTGAATATGTATTATTCCTAACAGCTCTGTGTAATTGAAATAAAAGTTGACTCATATTTTACACATTAAAAAAATCAATATTGAAATAAACAAAGCTTAGCTCAGCGCTGCAGTCAAATAAGAAGAAAAGTATTCAGGTGTGTGGAAGAAACAGACACACAAACATGTTTTTAGACACATTTAAAGACAAAATCTGGGGGAGGAAAACAAACCGATTTCATTTTTCCTCTCTCTGGAAAATCATCAAAATTCTGCGTGAGAAAGTAAAACAGAAACCTGAACCGATTCCTGCTTGCTGTTAAACCCTGCAGCCTCTCTGGCACTTTAAAAATGTTTTATTTCCCCTCTCTCTTGCTCCCTCAGGGGAAAAAGTTTGAGATCCTCCCCGACGGTCTGCCCTCGGCCAGGAAGCTCATCTACTACACGGGCTGCCCGCTGCGCTCCCGCCACCTGCTGCAGCTGCTCAGCAACAGCCACCGGCTCTACATGAACCTGCAGCCCGTCCTCAAGCAAGTCCGTCGGCTGGAGGAAAACGAAGGTGAGTTCGGTGTCCGTTTACACACGCTGCTCCGCTGAAGTGTTCACACCCCTTGAACCGTGGCGTGTGGTCCGGTCCACACGCCACGGTAGGGTTTTTTTTTTTTTACTTAGCACTGCATCTTCTTACAATGCTTCCTCAATTTTCTGCAAAAAAGAAAAAAGAAAGAAAGAATTTTAAGATTGTGAAGTATCAATGTGCTAAATATTACAGTTTTCTCATGTCGTCGTGTCTCCAGAGAAGAAGCAGTACCGGGAGTCGTACATCAGCGACGCCCTGGAGCTGGACATGGAGCAGCTGGACAAGCGTTCCCGCGCCAGCGGCAGCAGCGCCGGCAGCGTGTCCCACCACAAGCGCCTCTCCCGCCACTCCACCACCAGCCACGGCAGCTCGCACACGTCCGGCATCGAGACGGACAGCTTCCGGGCCCCGGGTCAGGCCCCTCACCGGCCCGTGCGCACCTGCAGCTCCTCCACCACCAGCCATGGCAGCTCCCACACCTCCGGCATCGAGAGCAGCGGCAAAGAGCGCATCCTGGACGACGACGGTAAGAGCGGATGGTTTGTTCTGTATTTGGGCTGACGTGTTTGTAGCTTAGCTCACAGAGACGAGCAGTGAAATGTTTTTGTTTCACAGGGTTAGACTTTAAGGTCCAGTGCTTGTTAAACTTTGTGTCCTTCCTTCTGGAAACATGATCGGTTTATGCTGAGTGTCCTGATGATAGATCTGACCTGGATGACCTTGACAACTTTCTACTGGGGAAAAAACTGGTCTTAATTGCTCCTTCAGCCAAGAACCTTTAGGATTTAGGGAATAATTTTAATGAAATCATTTTATCTTTATATTCGTTTTATTCATAATTCTGTATTTTTTCCATTCATTTTTGCACCGTTGTCATAATTTGGGTTGACGTTAATATTATATTCAGCCAATAAACAGATCAAGATGGAGATAAATATCGGTTGTTAATTTCGTATCTGGACGACACCGATATGTTGAAAAACTTCCTTTTCTTAATATATTTATTATCCATTATTTTTACTTTAGCTCGTGTTTCTTTTATTAGCACAGTATGCTTATAATTTAGCTACTTTATTTATAAACAAGGGTTTTCTTTCCTCTTTACTTCCTTGTAGATAAGAAGTAAAGGTTTGTGTCTGTATTATAACAGATAAAAGATTCATTTTCTGCCTATTAATCTCTTTTGACAGGTTTTCAAGTTTTTTGTTTTCCTCTGGTTTGTGTTTTTGTCCTGGACGTCGTCGTATAAAAGCTGCTCTACAGCTGAGAGTTTGATGTATCTGCGAGGGGATTTCAGGGGTTTGAACCAGTTTGAAGTTTTGTATTTCCTTTACTCTGATATTGTTTTTGTTCCCCAGCAGAGATCGAGATGCTGGTTGACGACCCCAAAGACTACGAGGAGCTTCACGAGATGGCTCTGGACCAGGAGCTGTGCATCCACATCACCGAGGACATGCTGACGATGTCACCAGACCAGACCAACGGATACTCGGGTACAGACATTTAGGGGAGCGACACGCAGCGTCCACGTTTCTGCAATTTGCTCTAAAACGTTCGTGTTCTGGCTTTCTTTTCAGGCCTGATAGTAAAAGACATCAGCTCCTCCACTTCCAGCTCCTCGGAGACCGTCGTCAAGATGAGAGGACAGAGCATCGAGTCGCTGCCTCAGGTAACTCCCGACTCATTTCGGCAACACGCAGCGACGCAACTGAGACGAAGCAACCACAGGGTGGAATACGACGACAAACCTCCAAAGTGTTTTGAAGTTATTTTCAGCCCAGTTATATGGTCCAGCCTAATTTGACACAGTCGGTTCCACCCTTCCAGAGGTAAACGTTCAGCCAGTGTGGCTCTTTTTTTCTCTCCCTTCCTTTGAAAGCCGCATAATTTAGCACAAATATGCAACAGCACCACAGGGATGATTTAGTCTGAAGATCTGATTGATCTGACAGCAGCATGGGACAGTTTTGTCGTGTAATGAACTGAAAAAGAGTGATTTCTAGGTCTTTTTAAGTATAGATAAAAGTAAAAATTCAAGAATAATACAAAATTTGGCTCTCCAGCACATTTTGGTGCAGATGGAAGCGTTTTATTTCCCATTGGGGAAGAAAGATTTCAGACAAATTGAAATCTTATTAAAATACAATGTATTTGCAAGGACAACATTTATTCAGTTTCAAATGCAAATCTTGCTTTTATTGCTCCAAACTCACTACATTCTTGCTATTTTACGAATGCGTATGTTAATGCCTAGTAGACCAAATGCTGCTCCAAAAGCAGGAATTTAACTACGGCGCAGGGCATTCTGGGTCATTAAAACCAAAACAAACACGTGCGTCTTGCGTTAGTGGGAGAAATTGTTTTACCAATGACAGAACAGAAATCCTACAACCTCTAAAGCCTGACGCCACTCCGTTTTTGTTTACATTTTACGTAGGAGGAAGTTGCGCTCGTGTCTTCCTCTGAGGTTTTCTCGTCGTTTCCTTCAGTGGTTCTTGGTGCGGCGCCGCCACCGGCGACTGGGGGCAGATGTTTTTCAACAAGTTCAGATTTATTGGTTCAGTGCAGCGCGAAAGAGAACCGCTGAAAATGCAACAAACGTTGCTATTTTTCCAAGCTGTAAGCTACATTCACCCCAAAACAGGTTTTGACCTCATTTGGTCGCCAAGGAAACCAAACGGCAGCGCTTAGTAAAAGTAACGGCAACATTGTTCCTTTTCACATTCACAGACGACTACGAGCCGGAAGCCTCAGTCCTCCACGGACCGCCACAGCCAATCGCTGGACGACATCCGGCTCTACCAGAAGGACTGCCAGCAGTGGGCGGAGCTCTGCCAGGACACCGCCCACAGTTACACGTTCGGCTGCGCCCAGGAGCTGAACGACGGCGAGGGACACCTGGGCCTGTCGGAGCAGCGCACCGGCGCGCTCGGTGAGACGCAGCCCTTCCCCATCAAGCGGACGAACAAGTACTTCTCCCTGGACCTGACCAACGACGAGGTGCCCGAGTTCGTGGTGTGACGGCGGCGGACGAGGGCGGCGCGTCTGCTAACGGTTAGCAAACCGGCGACGAGAAAGCTCGTCCACTTCCTGAGACTGACCTGCAGGCAAGGAGCCTTCTGGGTGAAGAGAGACGTGTTGACAGAACAAACAGCTTGGACGGAGTTTGTTTTTTGCTCAAAGGTAACAAAAGGGATCCTTCTATCTTTATTTTTTGTTTCAGCCGCTTTTTGAAGCCATGCAAAGACTGGAGGTAAAAAGAAAGACAAGCAGGACTGTTTGTAAATAAATAGATGAACGTCTTCTGGGCTACAAGCCAAAAACAAAAAGTGGAATTTAACTAGAACGCCTGATTCTACGTTCACCATTCCTCCGGCGCGACGAACCGGAGCTACTATCATCTTCTTCTTCTTCACGTAACCGATGTGAACACACCACCGCCGTGCCTTGGCAACACTATGCAGGTGTCGAACGCTCGCCTTGACAATCACAGCCCTCTCCTGACGTTCAAGCCATGAAGATCGAAGGTTCTGCAATCTCTTAAACCTCTCATGCACATTTAAGTCAGCGAATCGAGCTCGCTCTGCAGCTTTTTTAAACGGCTTCACGACGTTTCTCTATTCGTCCTGTGAAATTTAGCCGAAGTTTCCAGGCAGGAGTGAGCCTGAGAGGGCTCCTACATGTCCCAGCATGCAGTCGAGTTTTGTGGCCAAAATACGATTCTGTGTGATCTGGAGTCAAAAATGGAACTGTCAGCCAAAACAACCCATGCATGTTGATGCTTTATGTTTTTTTTTACACTTCTAGCCTTCTCTCGGTGCTGATTTTTGTCTCTCTCTTTTTTTTTTTTTTACTGGAATTTGTTACATTCTTTTTATTTCACATCCTCCAACCAAAAAAAACCAAACATTTTTTTAGATGTATTTTTATATAAAAAAATATATATAGTGTATGTTTAGATAATATTCTGCTGTCATTCAGTATTACGAACAAATCTCGGTGGCAGTGTTAAGGATGCGGAGCTACTAACCAGACTAACTGGTTTCATCCGGTTTTGTCATTTCAATCTCCCAGTAAGAGTCCAGACGGCCTGAGGACATGGCGATACAGGCGGTCAGCTGTGTTGTTGATACTTGTTGATACACTGCAGACGCCGTGGGTAAACATGGGGCTCTGTTACGGATTAGAAGAATAATTGCAACAATGTGGCAGGTTAAGCTTCGGTTTAATAGTTTCTTAGTTTTAAATGCGACAGAACTCATTTTGAGTCTTGAAAAGTTACACAAAAAAGGGATTTGTTCGAAACAGAAAACCGAATAATCAACACAGAGTTGTGTCGTTATATAAGGCAACATTTCTGAGACGCAATACTTGAGCAAGGCGAACAAAACCACAGTCATAAGCAGGCATGGGTCGGTGAGAGGTTCTCACGATTAGAAACCAAGGTTTAACTTTGCTTTGCACTTATATTTTAAACATGAACATCTTATATTTTAACAGAAAAGCAACATTTATGCCAAATTATGTAGAGATTTTTGCAGTTTAACTGTTACTTGCAACGTGCTTTTAATGCTGTTTTGATGCGCAGACATAAAGGGAAGTGAGATCTTATCGGCAGTTAGTATCTTCCCTTGGCATCTTTGTTTTATACAAGTCTGGATCATGCTAACTGCTAGCAGCAAGGACACCTAAGCCCAAAGCAGATTTCTACACCTTCTTTATAAAACTCAAGTCTCGAAAAAAAATTTATGCAAACTCTATTTTACTAGCTGTCATGTTTATATCGGTTGGTCATTTACTCAGGAAGTTGAGGTTGGAGACGGTGCGTCACCAGTAATATTCCTGTGTGAAACGTAAACGGACAGTGAAACATGTAAAGCAACTTCCGGTCAGAGTAACTAAGTAACATTATTTTATTAATATTTAAACCACTTTGCTTTTTATCACTCAGACCATGAGCACTTTATGTTCTGCTCTTTGTACATGTTTCACAGAGGAAGATTATTGTTGACGCACTGCTTCCCATCCTCCTGTGTTTCCTGTGTAAATAATAATCTTCTTTTGTTAACAAGCCGCCATTACAACCTAAGAATGGTTCCAATCTTTTTTTACTGGAGTTACTTCAAGCCAGTAGAAGTTAGCTTTAGCTTAGCACCTTGAACTAGCCGTTAGCTTCAGCGTCCTGGACCAACAAATCTGGATTTATCACAAGCCTGAGATCCATTAGTTTCAGAAGTTAGAGTGGAGAGGAACTTCACATCAAAATTTAGTTAGTTTTAGTCACAAGTTCCAAAACGGCGAGATTTGTGGGTTTTTTTAGTGCTAACTTTTCTTAACAATACACACTGATAACTATGAATTTCTCTCTCTTTTTTATTTAATATGCTCACAAATTGTGGTTTCACAACACTGAATGTTAATATAATATATTACATGAGACTGGTTTTCAATTTATAACTTTCAGTATGGTCTATATATGTGACGGCCATATTGGATGCTAAATTGGTGGCTTATCAGACAGGAAAGGGAGAATTCTCACTTCCTGTTCTGCAGAAAAGATTTAAACCACTTCTAACCATTAGACAGAACTTCAGTTAAAAAAAATTTGAACTGTTCTTTTAAGCAAACATACAGAACAACGAAACTTTACGTTGGACAAAATATTGGTCTTTTTTGTCTGCCATAGTTTTATAGCAGTGTTAGAAGCTGAAGATTGTGGTTTGGATATTTATTTCCAGCTGTTAATTTTAACTTTCTTGGAAGTAAGGGACACATGTTCCAGCTTTCATTAAGCCAGTTGACCAACAATGCGCAGCAGTAGGTGGGGAAGGGGCAGCATTCTGTTGATTGTGTGCTTCAAACAACCAATTCTACCTGACATTGCAATAAAACCATTGTAACAAAGCAATAGAAACATTTTGTAGCTTTGGAACTGTTCCTTTTTAAAACTTCCACCTGACCCATGCCTGGACCGTGCTAACCTTTGAACCCTAGCACTGACGGCAGGAAACACTTAGCCAGCCACTAACATCTTCCTGTCAGCTCTTTGCTGCTCCCTGTGGCTGTTTTTCCTCTCTGCATATTTTCAAAACTTCAATTTTGGATCACGAGCCTGTTTTCCTGTTTTTTACACTGACGTCGTCAATAAAAACGTTTGGCAACATTAGAAGAGTTATTTAAAGTTTTCCAGAGAGGAGCTGAAGCCCACTAATCCCACGTTAGCAAAAAAATGTGCTCAGGAACTGACAGGACCAAGTGCGTTCATAAGGCTCCACTCACATGTTTTATCTTTAATGGTTTCATCGGTTCACTTGTCTTAACTCTAAAAACTTTTAGATTCTAAATACAACTTAGTAAATGTGCTCATTTTTCAGATTGGATGTTCTGGTTATTTTTAGCCTGTATGCTAAAATATGCTAACAAACACATTTAGCTCTGTCTGAAGTGCTCTCATGAACTTATTTGTGCGTCATGAACTTATTTCTTAAATTCTAACTGTTACACATATATCACAACTTTATTATTGTTAAGATTTCTGTTTTGGTTGGTTGATGTTTAAGATCCACATGATTGCCTTAAGTGTTGCCAATAAATCCTCACATTTGCCAAATTTAATTAGTAATATAGTATCCACCTTATTCCTGGGAGAAGGTGCTGTGGAACGTTTATGGGTCTTACTTCCGGCGTCCACCGGAAGTGGTAGTGGTTCACTGTAATTTGTAGGGGGGGTTTTTTTGCTAATCTTTATTCCTGGTAGACGTTTACATCTCTCTTTTTGGTTATTGTACCATATTAAGTAAAAATTTATTAAGAACATGGCGTCTGCTATCAGACAGCTGCTCAGTATAGAGGAGCGTAATTATGACTTTAATCACGAACACAAGCGTTTAGGTGACCACAACCGCTGTGCGCTCCAGACCGTAATATGGAGAAGCTCCCCACTGGGCTGGAACCGGACCACACATGAACCGGTTAGTCTTTCCAGTGGAAAACCGCCTTAAGATGCCCTCGTGGAGTTCCGGTAGCCGTTGCGCTGGTCGTGACTGTACCGTAATAATCAGACCAAAATGAGTTTGTGGCTACTTTTGAACGTACTCCAAAAACAAAAGTAATGCTCTATTCCTACCGACAGATGAGGAAACAAAAAGAATGTGACTATATATATATATAAACTTGAATAGAGAAGCCAAAATGCTTTCTGTCCTCGTTTCATTTTGTGGACTAAAAGCAAACGGAAGAAAACCCACATCTGCATCCGGAGCAGTGAGTCAGCGAAGTAGCTACATAAGCTAAGTGCTTATTTGCGGCCACTTCTTCAAGTCACCATCCCACTTTTCACTAGCTGCAGGTAGCGACAACAACAATATTGCCACGTTTAAGCTGTGACAGCTGGTGTTCTCACATATTTTACAGCCTAAAACCTCTGACGAAAGCCGGTTAGCGAGTTACTAACATGTAAACAAATGGCGGTTCCGGTTTGCGGCGGAAGTCGCACCCAAAATTAACGCAAGCCCTCACCATGTGCTAGGAATAAGGTGGATAGTCGCGCTTCTCTTTGCAGCTTTACAAGGTCCGTTTTAAGTATTACAACCTCTAGAATAAAGTACTTTCTTTAAATTGATGCTATGAAATTTAAATGAATTTCTCTGTTTCTTCCTGTGTTTTTACAACAGCTGTTCATTAATCGAAGGTGTCAAAGTCATTTTGTGATCAGCAGCAGCAAAAAATTTTTTTTTATTGAACTCAAATGTTTAGGTACACAAGCCATGCAGGCATAACCCTGCCATTGAGAGGTTTCGTCATGTCGTTGTGATTTGCTTCTCCGGCTTTAGTAAATGGTCCTACTTACGCTTTGTAAGAGTCTGTGTCCCATAATCCTTTCTGTGAAAGGATCTTTCTGCAGGAAAAGAAGAGTTGTTTTTGTTTTTTTTGTCACCCTACTGTTAAAAAAATAATTTGTAATAATGGATCTGCTCTGTGCCTTTTTGGTACTAATGTTCCTCACATCCAATAAACAGGTACATGCAGTGGCGGAGCTAGACTTTTAAAGTTGGGGGGGCCAGGACTACCTCTGGGGGGGCAAAATTTTAAATGTGTGTGTGCACATATATATAATTTTTAAAAATAACCAAACTGAATATTTGGTTAGTTTTTAGGCCCCTCTGTCATTTGACATGTTATAATTAACACCTTTGACTGCCGCACATGGAGACATGATAGACTTTATGCAGAGTTCATCACAGAGGAAACTAAAATCAATCAAATAAAAGATCCTTTCCGAATATCATCTCATGGACACTGAACTAAATGCATCTTTCTGACTGGGAGCTGACAGCGTGTTGAAGAGTTATGGACACCTTGGTTAGGAAGCTCTGGTTTGACAGGTAATTTGACAGGTAACAATATTTCGGGTCGGACCAGAATTATTTGCCTGATGGTGGTTCGGGCTTCTAATGAGTTTACATTTAATGAGTTTGCAGCACACAGAGAAAACCTAAAGAGAATGTGATCTACTTATTGTAGTTTAAGTAGAGGAATAACAGCTGACTGTTGAGAGAGGAAAGAAATTAAAGTGCAGATCCGTTAGGCAGAAACAAGCGCAGAGCGCTGGGCAATAAATGCTCCACGGTTACGCTCCAATTAATCACACATGAGATGACAAACGCCAAATATACAATATATAGTTACACTGCTTATGTTAATGGTGTTTTAAAAACTTAACCTAGTTAATATGCCAGATTCCCTCCTCATCCTCGTCTTGATGAGAACAGAGAGCAGTTCCCTAGTTTCTGTCCAGAATGTGATCAGCTGACCACTTAGTGCGCAGACAGTTTCAACTTTACGCACAGAGAACATCGTGGAGCTCATTATTAATCAGACTAAGAACAATATCAGTCAGAGAATCACCTCTGATCTGGTCGCTTTAACGGACCAGAGACTTTGGAGCGTCCAGCAGCTGATCCGCTTCTGCTGGTTTTTCTCCCGCTGAGGGATCAGGAAACGATCAGAGTTCTGCCGTCTTCTAATCACATAATTTCGTGAAATGTTACCTGAAAACGTTCTAGCAGAGAAATAACAGCAGTGGCTCTGCCACTGCTGTTAGGAGATGGAACCCAAATAAAAAAGGGTAGGGCGGTAAAGTGGAGGGGCCAATGGTTCCCTGGCCGTCCTGTTACGCTGCGCAAATCACTGCCAGTTCAGACTTGAGAGAATAATGCATTTAGTGCCCACAGATTCTATTTTTTTTTCATAGCGCATGCTCACTGCGTGCTATTATTAGCCCTAGCAACAGTTGCCATGCTGCTCACAATGATGTCATCAGCAGGACTTCAAATGATGTCTGTGTCATGAGGCCCTTCTAAGGTTGACTTTGTGATGTCATAGAGGTCATGACATCACCAACTGATCAGTTAATTCTCTGATCAGTTAACACAAATCAGTTCAGTCAGTCAGCACAAGATTCATTTGGACGTTTTAGCTAAGCACAATAAAGATGAACGACGAAAGCCCACAGAGAGAAATGGATGTAAAGCCTAACGTTTCTTTTTGGACTAAAGTGAAAAAAACATTGTCCAAAAAAGTTCACCCTGGTCAAAGAAGCCCAGATTACAAGAAAAGAAACTTTCTCAGTGAACTTCTGTGGGAAGTGATTGAAAAGGCTGCAGATGGACCAACTCTGCATCTTGTCAGACACACCTTTCAGGAACAACACAGCAAAATTCTGATCTTGCTTTTGAGAAAAACTGGAGAATTAAACGTGGACGTACTCTCCGAGGTGTCAGAAGAGCTAGGAGAAAGGATTTTCCAGAGTCTTGCGAGAGATGCATTTCACTTTGCCAGTGGACTGCATTTAATCGCACTCCTTGAACACCCAGAAGGACACCAAGTAATTGTAGAGAAATTTAAAAAGCACCTGGAGAATCCTGTTCCTAAAGAGAAAATGTTCGCGTCTACAAAAAGAAAGTTCAGGACGACTTTTTTTCCAACTGAAGACTTGTACGCAGATGAAAACTGCCTGAGTGAGGATTATACTCAGGCAGCCATGGACCCTGAACAGTTTTTGAGGGACGCAAACAGGATGGGTTTCAGACGAGGAACCGAAGACGAAAGGAGAGTTATGGTGGAAAACATCCTATGGAGATTGATTTACAAGTCCAGTTATAGATCTACCTATGGGCATTACAAGAGGAAGCACACCGAACCTGTCCAGAGAAAGCTTGCTCCAAAAATCTGGAAAGAAGTAAAGGACATAGATTTCGTCTTTTATGAGAAAATGGAGAAAAAAGCCTGCCGAGACATCTTGCAACTTCTCTGGGGCAATGAAGATGCAGTAAGAGAACTGCTCTTCAAAATGATCAGAAGCGATAACCCAATAGTTATTTATAAGGTTTTGGAGTGCTTTAGACGAACCCTATCACGACCACGAAAAATCAATCTCCGAGACACCGTTTTTCAAAAGGCATGGGGGCTCATCAAACAGGCTGTTTGTTGTGAAGACGACTCAAACGAAGAAGAGAGGCAAGAACCCACCAAGAGTGGACCGAACGCTGTGTTTAGTCCACGCTCAGCTGGGCCTCTAAATTTGGTCAACTCAGAGGTCGGTACTGACTCGGAGGAGTCAGGGCCGGTCTCCGAGACAGGACCCGCCTCCGAGACAGGACCCGCCACCGAGACAGGACCCGCCTCCGAGACAGGACCAGCCTCCGAGACAGGACCAGCTTCCGAGACAGGACCAGCCTCCGAGACAGGACCCGCCTCCGACACAGGACCCGCCTCCGCGACAGGACCAGCCTCCGAGACAGGACCAGCTTCCGAGTCTGGACCAGCCTCCGAGACAGGACCAGCCTCCGAGACAGGACCCGCCTCCGAGACAGGACCCGCCTCCGAGACAGGACCCGCCTCCGAGACAGGACCCGCCTCCGAGTCAGGACCCGCCTCCGAGACAGGACCCGCCTCCGAGTCAGAACCAGCCTCCGAGACAGGACCAGCCTCCGAGACAGGACCCGCCTCCGAGACAGGACCAGCCTCCGAGACAGGACCCGCCTCCGAGACAGGACCCGCCTCCGAGACAGGACCCGCCTCCGAGTCAGGATCCGCCTCCGAGACAGGACCCGCCTCCGAGACAGGACCCGCCTCCGAGACAGGACCCGCCTCCGAGTCAGGACCCGCCTCCGAGACAGGACCCGCCTCCGAGACAGGACCCGCCTCCGAGACAGGACCCGCCTCCGAGACAGGACCCGCCTCCGAGTCAGGATCCGCCTCCGAGACAGGACCCGCCTCCGAGACAGGACCCGCCTCCGAGACAGGACCCGCCTCCGAGTCAGGATCCGCCTCCGAGACAGGACCCGCCTCCGAGACAGGACCCTCCTCCGAGACAGGACCCGTCTCCGAGACAGGACCAGCGTCCGAGACAGGACCCGCCTCCGAGTGAGGAGCCGCCTCTGAGACAGGACCCTCTTCCGAGACAGGACCCACCTCCGAATCAGGGCCTGCCTCTGAGTCCTCAAGCCTTACGGTGTTTTCAGGATTTTTTCTCACCAACGGAGTGACACGTTGCCAGAAGTGTCAAAACTGGATGCGTTTCTTCAGCAGAACTTCACAACTTGCGGGAGTGGATGATTATGGCCTTAAATTCCTGCTTACAAGTTTTCAATCTGAGAATACCGGAAACCTTTAGTCATTCGCTGTTACAGTCAGCAAATGACTGTTCTCTGACAGTCATTCAGCGAACAGTCATTCGCTGAATGACTGTTCATTGTGGGGCTGACCCCCCCATTGGGGTCAGAATGGGGGATCAGCCCCCCATTCTGACCCCAAGAGTCAGAATGGGGGGCTGAGGGAACGGTGGCGGACTGGGGGGGTTCGAAGAAGGAGAGAAGGTGGGGGGCTGACGTATCGTTAAAGGGTTGGGGGGGTGGGGGAAGCGAAGAAGGAGGGAGTGAAGGAGAGACATTGAGGGGGGGCTAGTGTACCATTAGAAGTGTGAGGGGTCGAAGAGGGTGGGGCCGGTCTAGCGTACCGTTGAGTGCTGGGGGGGCTGGACGGACGGCGTATTGCAAGAAGGGGGAGAAGGTCTGGCTGCAGAAGGAAGGGGGCGAAGGAGAGATGTTAATCTGCGGACTGGGGGGCTAGAGTATAATTAGAAGGGGTTCGACGAAGAAGGAGAAAAGGTGGGAAGCTGATGTATCGTTAGAGGGGTGGGGGAAGCGAAGGAGGAGGGAGCGAAGGAGAGACATTAATCCCCCCGATCCCCTTATAAATGCTATTTTATTTATACAATTAGGGCTATTGTAAATTAATATTTTAGTAATCGAGTAATCTATCGATTATTCTTACGATTAATCGAGTAATCGTATAAAAAATTTAACAAAATAAAGTATTGATAAATCTGGCATAACAGCAGTGTTACTTCCCTAACAGTTACTTTTTTGTAGTTTAGAAAACTAACCTGTAATAATAACAGCTCACTTTCTAAATTAACCTGACAACAAGTTATACAAAAATCTAAAATTAATTTCAATTTACCGTAATAAACAGAGGCAGGCTCACAAATACGCTTATTAAAATTGTCTATGATCCAGATTTTAGTTTATGTATTCATCTTCAGTCAGTTTAATGAACTCTCACGTTGTCAAGCTTTGAGTTTGAGAATATGGTAAATGTCGCCTGAAGTGGTGGGCCATAATTTAACAGTTTGTATAAGTTAAATTACGGGGGAAAAAACTGTTAAATTACAGAAAAATTCTGCTGGAAATTCCATAAAAACCAGAAAATGTATTGGCAGAAAATTACCAGGACATTTCCCTGTTTTTTACGAAAAAATTTGAAATAAAATACTGTTAAATTACGGGACACTTCTGATGGAAATTTTGCAAAAAAAAAAACAAAAAACTGGAAAATATCCTGGCAGAGAATTACCAGGACATTTTCTGTATTTTTTTTTTTTTTCAGAATTTCCATCAAAATATTTTCCATAATTTAACAGTTTTTTGTGTCAAATTTATCAATATTTTGTTAACCCAAATCTGAAATTCTCTGTCTTTTTACTCTTTTGTGATATACTCAAACTTTTTTTTTTTAAACTTTGGACATTTCCAAATACGTTTGTCTTCCAAACCATTGAAGTCTGTATTCTATACCATATATTAATTATAGTGTAAATGTATTAAAGTTAATGTATTTAATATATTCTTAACATAATTTTGAAACAAAACTAAATTCTAAGTCCACAGTAAATGTAGTTGTAGAACACAAAACACTTAGATTGAAAGTAGCTCATCTTGCAAATTGATGTAAAAATGAAACCTTTCTACAATCAATTTGCAGACTTTATTTTGCAATTTAAGACCATAAATTGACGTAATCTAGTCTTTATAACTAACCTTTGCTATTAAATATTAAGAGTTAAACATATTCTTGAGCTTGCTAATGTTTATCTTCTGCACATCACAACTAATTTATTGCAATTTACTATACAAATTTCAACGTATAAGTTAAATGTAAAGCAATCTTGACTAGTCTTTGTAGTCAAACAGTTTTGATAATTACTATAAGATGGAACATACAAAAAATTGCTTTGGAACATGAAAATCATAGTTGTAAACAGGACCAACATACTTCAAAATAAATGCCAAAAAATAAATGAAATACAGGTATAAATATTTAGTTAAAAATCAAATGCTACATAAACCCAGCCTAATGCCAACGACAGTGGAAGACACTGTATTCATGAGTGTGTGCTCTCATTACCTCTAGTTGCTGTGAACATAAAACAAAACAGTCCATTTTATGTTTATGTTCTGCAAAAAAAGGTCAATCCAACTCTTAGGTCCAGTTACCAAGAGCTTGAAATGTTGTCTGACCAGTTCTTGTGCTTCGCATAGGTTCTTGGTGCACCAGGTTTGATGAGATGAACAATCACATTTAAACTTCAAAAGGCTCAAATTTTCCATGAATTCCCAGTCATTCAGTTCATTAAGGGACTTGAACCATTTTGGTGGAATGCAAAGCTGCTTCTTCACCTTTGTCTGCGTCATGTCAGTCGACCTTTATTCAGGGTTTGAGCCCAGAAACTCTATAAACAAAGAGAATGGATACTCAAGTTTAACACAGAAACTCTTCATGTTATAAACATACTTTTTACAAAACGCTTCTAAATTACATTACAGCAGCATATCACCTTTCTCATCAGCGTCTCACCAATTGCTAATACCTCTTTCACAAACAACAACATTGAGTAATTTTGATTAAAAAAAATCTACACTAGGAGTGCGTCAATTGCAGATTTCTGACCAATCTTTAAAAATTTGACTTGTCAATTCTGATTTTGGCCGATACTGATCGTCTTGTCTGAATATTGCTAAATGCAGAAAACGTCAGTAGGTTGGCAACAGTGGGGTGACTATTGATAACTGCAAACATGAAGACATGACCTGGTGGGCTGGTCTATCAGTCAAACGTCTCTAACAGGAGAGGAAAGCGGTTGATTTTTAGATATTTGCTGAGGAAGATAAGATCAGTGGATGAAACCACTTTCACATGTATTGGCGGATCACCAATTTTCAAAATTAAGGATTTGGGGAAGATTTATTGGTGCACCCCTAACATACACAATACACAAATATTTTCTTTTGAAAATAAAAACATACACTGATTTTTGCATATTTGTTAAAATAAAGTCACCATGTCATGATTTTATGTCACGAGACGTATAATTTGTGAAAATAAAAACTCCTCCATTTCCCCTGAGCTACTATTTCAATCTGAAGAAATCCATCACTCCCAACCAAAACCAACCAATCAGAGATTGGAGGATAGTCTTAGCACTGTCAATCAACCTCTTCATGCTGTCAATCAACTGTTTATCCACCTTCATCGGTGTCCATGCTAACTAGCCTTAACATTCATGAGAGGTTCCGTTAGCTGCAGCGTAGCCAAATGCAAGAGATCAGGGAGAAGTGGGATGAGCAGCACCACAGAGAGTTTCAACATATATGTAAAAAAATGTATCACAAGTTACATAATGCTGCATTAGATATTATTAGAAAGACGCATAACAAAACATTATGCCTATGTTATTGCAGAAAACATCACACACTTCCTAATTTAAACTAAAGGTTGGGACATCACTATTTGTGAGCCAGAATCATCAAAATTAACAGCAATAAATACTTTGAATATGTGTGTAATGAATATATAATTAACTTTCAGAAGAAAAAAAAGAGAGGAAGAAGTGAAGAAAAAAATTCTAATCATTTCTTTAGCTTCTGCTGCCCTCTGCTGGAACACATCCGTCACCAATAACTACATTTGACCTGAAGGTGGCAGTAGTGTACCACGCAACAGACTGGTTTCTGCGTCGCCTCTACTGTTGCTCAGCTCTCTATATATTGGTGATATACGGAGAGCACACATCTGAAATATTGGTACGTTGTTTTTGTTTGAATAGTTATATTGTTACATAAATTGTGCTGTATTTGTGTTTAATCTATATTTAGCAGAGTTTTCTCCTTATAAATGCTGACCAGCGTTTCGCAGGCTGCTCTCTGTATTTTGTTGATTTCAATGTAATGGTGAGTTTTAAGTGTTTGAGGTTGGAAGGCCTCTTTGCCGTCACCCTAATCGTTTGCTCCACAGACTCTATCAGTGACTGAGCCACTACAAAATGTAAATATGCCTTCAAGCCTGTAGATGTAGCTATAAATGTTCCTTAAAAAAAAGAAAGAGAGAGACAGAGAGAAAGCGATTTGTTTCATAATGGCCAAATAATCAGTGGATTTAGGTCTGGACTTTGACTGAACCGTTGTAGCGCATCATTGACATTCTTTAAACTAAACCATTGAACTGTTTTAACTCTCACCAGCTCTTCTGTCGCCGTTGAAGCAACTCCCACAGCATTACATTGCCACGACCATGTTTCACCACGGGGTCCTCTACATGGTTTGTGACAAACTTTAAACAGGATTCTCCTTGTTTTAGAAACAGTCTCTGCTTTCTAATGGTGCGTGTGCACCTTGAATGCAAATGCTTGACATTTTGCTCTACACCTAGCGTTTTGTGCGTCTGGTTTACATTCAAAGTCCATGTGAAGGCGCATCGAGGGTGCATCAGCTACTTTTGGTGTGAACGCACCATTATAGTCGCAACAGATCAAATAGGACCGAATGCAAGCACGCCACACTTTTCAGATTTTTATCTGCAAAAAAATAGTGAAAGCCACGTCGTGCTCTGTTCACAAAACAATTTTGTGCTGCTACTTCCACAATAAAGAGAAGCAGTTCTCGATTGGTAAACTAAATTGAGACGTGACGAAAAATAAAACGCGGTACAGCTTGAAGTTGCTTTTTTTTCCGTAAACCGTTTTCAAAAAGCGCCATTGTTAGATCTGACTCTGACAACAAAACTGACCAATCGTCTTTTACAGCGTTCTTCTGCAGATCCTGTCTCTCTCTTAAAAAAATAAAAATAAAAAAAAGCTCCATGTGTTGTTCTCCAATCAGCAGCAGCAGCTGGAACAGATTAACGTCTGAGGTTCTATTTTTTCTTTCTTTTTTTTTTTTTTTCCATTTGGTAAATTTCCAAAACTTGGGGAAGAAGACACATCCCAGAATGCTCTGGTGTAGCAGAGGAAAAGAAAACCTGGATGCTTCCCTCTCTTCACCGGGCTCCACCTCTTTCCCTCTCTCTACAGCTGTACAGGAAATCAGTCATCCTCCATCCACTGCTGTCTCCATGGCAACACAGAGGGGGGAAATCCTTTTTCTGGTCCTGTCACCCCTCACACACACACACACACACACACACACACACACACACACACACACACACACACACACACACACACACACACACACCTTTTTCTCCCTCCTCTAGCCGTTTGACTTGTTTCACAACGTGCCGCTCAGTTTGGAACATTTTGGTTTCACATCCAGCATGTCCTTAACCTTTTACAACCTCATCAGCATTTTTTATTATTATCATTATTATAATTATTATTAAGCGTGCCTCACTATCAGAGCAAACTGAGTGACAGTGCATCTCTGACGACATACACAACCTCTCTCTCTCTTTCTCTCTCTCTCTCTCTCTCTCTCTCTCTTTCTCTCTCCCTATCTGTCTCTCTCTCTCTCTCTCTTTAAATCCCAGAGGGCACCGGGACAGCACAGACGGAGTGGCTCTGCTCGGCCTTGGAAGGAGGCAGATGGCTGCAAATCACAGATGAAAATCGGGGCCCCTCCCCCCTGCCTGGGTGATAACCCCACCCCGGCCTGCAACATCTGCCTCGTCCGCAAGCAAAACAAAACAACTCCGCTGAAGGGAGGGGAGGAGGGGGGGAACCTTGGAAAATACAGCGATGGTGGTCAGCCTTTCAAGGTAAAAGAAAAGGAAAACAAAACAAAAAAATCTTGCAAAACAAAAACAAAACATCGTCATTGTAAGATGAGGGCTTTTAATAGCAAGTCAAAGTCAAAAGCCACAAGCTTTTTTTTTTTCTTTTTTTTTTTCCATAAGCTTTGAAAAATAAAATGGATTAAAGGCACTTAGCAGAGCAGCCTATTAAGCTCAACAGCTGCAGTGACACCAAAAGGTCCGGAGATGATCCTTGATCTGATAATAAAACTCAGTAATCAGATTACGAATTAGCAAATCTCTGGATTGGGTTCATCTGCAGGGAAGCGTTTCACTGCTTGTGTCTCTGGTGGCGCTCGACCAGCCTGCAGAACTCCAGCACCGCGCAAAGGTGCTACTGAGCGTGTCACATTACAAACTACAAAGTGTTTTAATGGGTTTCTATGTTATATTTACAACCTGTGGCTACGGAGCCGCAAGCGGCTCTTTGGAAACTTCCACACTGGACCGTAATGGGTTTGATTAAAAATGATAAACAACTAAAGTAGCTATTTCTTTTCAGTTGTTTCTATTGAATAACTGTGCTTAATTCCCATAATAGAATTATGTTCATTTAGATCTATTTTTTTCTTGTTATATTTTAAAATTACAACAGATTTTCTCTAGTAGCTGTTCATCAAAACTAATGTATTTTGAAAGGAAATTAATACATACATACATCCATCCATCCATTTTCTTACACCCTTGTCCCTCAGTGGAGTCGGGAGGGTTGCTGGTGCCCATCTCCAGCTAATGTTCCGGGCGAGAGGCGGGGTCACCGGACAGGTCGCCAGTCTGTGACAGAAATTAATACATGATTTTTTTAATAACAAATAATAAAAAATGTGCCCTCCTTCATTCTGACACCTGCTAATAAAATCCAGTAGTCTTCAGAAGTCAACTAATCAATAAATAAACTCCATCTACACATAATTAAAACATAATCTAAATTCTAAACTAACACAACTGGCAAATTCTCCCCGAACGCACATCTTCACTGTAACGCACGGTGGTGGCAGTATCATGCTTTTACTGAGCCACAAACAAAATACGTTTTAAGTAGCAAAATATTTGAAACTGGGTCAAATTTCACCTTTCAACAGAACAAAAAAAAAAACTTAAAACAGTGGTTTAGATCTAATCAGATTCATGGACCAGTCAAAGTCTGAATAAGGATCTGTCACAATGTTTGAAAATGTCTGGTCTCACCCATCTTAACGTAACCGGAGCAAAGAAATGACATCCAAAATGTCACCGTGCGTCCTTTTTGTATCGTTTCACCACATGAAATTCACCTGTGTTTGTGGCGACACGATGTGGAAAAGCTCCAGCACGGTAATCTAGATTAAAGACCCAGAACATCACCCGCTCCAGTTTACACGAGGAACTCTGTGACGTGGTCGACCAGAGGCCTCGTCGTCACCAGAGGAACCGGCGCTCAGTTAATTCGCCGCCCTCCTCTCTCCAGACGAGCTGCTGCTGTACGCCTCCCGGTGGATAACGCGCGCATGAATGGAGCTGAGGAAAATGTGACTCGGGCAGAACATGACGCTCAGACGAATGAGGTCACGCTGGGCGTACCTGCCGCGGGCGAGCCGCGCGACGCCCGCGAACGGCACAGCTGCAGGATGCTCCAGCGCGCGCCGACTCACAAGTGACAAACGGGGATGTGTTGTCTCACATTCACAATGTCGGACGCTGGTTTGGTGTTTTTATGACGGAGCTGTAGGGAAATGCTGATTCTTTCTGTCAGGATCTTTGGGTTGTTTTGGGGCTTGATTTGTTTATTCTGGTCTTATTATTATTCTGTGTTTCTTTGATTAGATCAGTGTTGTTTCTGTTTTACTTTAGCTTACTACTTCTTAGTGATTCTAGTTTATTTCTTGTGTCTAGTTTTATCATGTTCATTCTTTAGTGTTAAATTCATTTCCTGTGCCACTTTCCCTCTCTCTCTCTTTGCTCACACCTGCAACCTGTTTCCAATCACCCATCTAGTAATCCAGCTCTCCAGTATATGTGCAACTCATCCTAAGTCACTCCTTGCTGGGTCCCCCTGTTACCTCCCTGTTTCTCACTGCTGAATTTTTGTTCCTAGATTCCTGTTTTTGTTCTGCTCTGGCTCCCTGTTGCCCCTGTGATTTCTTTTTTTAAAATCATTTCTTATTAAACTTTCAACTCCGCTCTCTGCTGCTGCCTCTCTACATTCTGTCCGACTTCATTGCCACACGCATCACGACACTTTCATTGTAATCTGATCTATTTAAAATCCTGGCCTTTTGAAACTTTGTGGCGTTTTTTTTTTTTTTTTTGATATACACACTAGAAAATGTTCTCAAGGTCTTTTTGCAAAGGTTTTCTTTCCTTATTTTAAAATCTCAGGTTAGAAATGAAGTAGTGTGTCTTTAAAAGTGACGAACGTCCTAGATATTTATCCAAAAATTACAATTAGAAGTTCTAGCTTTTACAAAATGTCACATAGTATTTGTGGTTCCAGTCATGTCTGATTTAGCTGGACTGACAGCCAAAATGGCTCCATGGATTGAGAATCAAGGCTGACACATAAATATAACAGCTGCGTGCTGAAGTAATATTTTATCAAAATATGAAATTGTTTCATATTGATTTATCTATACAGATAAATCAAATTATCTGTATAGCCCTAAATAACATCAATATGAAACAATTTGTAATATTTAACGTTAGGAAGTACTCATGGAGTGCAGCGGCAGCTACTTATTGATACTTTAACAGTTTTATCAAGACATTCTGCCACATTTGTGATCCTACTGTGGCCCAAAATGAAAATGAGTTTGACACGCCTGAGCTAACGGACAAGAGAAGAAGCACACAGTGGGAGGAAACTTAAAAATGTTCTAGATTTTCCTCGGTATCGGCCAAAACATTGCGGCCCATGGACGAGCTGCCTGCTGGGAGAAGGAACGTGAGGATGCGACAGCGACGGACACGAGGGACAGGATGAGATGGACGCCGATGATTCACAGTCTCAGTCCCTGAAGGGATCCAGTGGCTTCCTGCCGGACGGATCTGCAGAGTGTCTTAAAACAGAAACGTTAAAGTACTCGGAGTGCTCGAGTTCCAGTGCCTTTGATCTTTGCGTTAGTGATTTTTGGACAAAGATCTGACACTTTGCTCAGTTTTAACAGACGCTAACGCAAAGCATATGCGACCAAAAGCGAAGGGGGACCTCGCGGTCAAAGTCAAGCGCACAACGTCTTGAGATTCATGAGTCAGGTGGGAGAATTTGTGAACAGGTATTACTGTAAGAAGTGAAGTGTAGTTGTGCAGAAAACCCTCCACCAGGAGCATGTATGGTGGTGGCAGCGTCATGCTGTGGGGGTTTCTTTTCTTCAGCAGGGACATTGCTAGAGTTCATGGGGAGATAGATGGAGCTAAACACAGGAAGAAAACTTGTAAAAGACTTGAGACCGAAACATATGCTGTAGACCAAAGCACATACTAGTGTGGTCTAGTCAAAGGCCAAAGCTAGATTGAATGAAGCATCAGGACTCGATAGTGTCCATCCAATCTGACTCAGAATGAGTAACGTTCGTTGGCGGAGACGAAGTTGGCTGTACGCTATGCAACACACTTGTGCACTTGCACACCACACTTTTCAGAGTGTTATTTGAAAAAAACTTTTGTTCTGCTTTACAATTTTGCGCAGCTTTGTCTTGTTTTATCCAACAGTGGCTTTGGTCTAGTTTCTAGTGCAAATATTTTAGTTACACTTGAAATAAGACAGGCTTGATGAAAAAGTATCAGTTCCACTGGCACGTTATTTCACTTCCAACATGGGAAAAATGTCTTAGTGTAATTGAAATAATCTGCTGATGGAAAATTAAGGGACCTTTTATCTGAAACGAGCTCCTATTTCTTGCTGAAACTTGCAAGTTACTTTCAAGTGTGCTAAAATATTTGCATGAGAAACTAGAGCAAGATGTGATTTTTGAAGTGACGTTTTAAGACGAAACAAAATTATTTTTCAAACAATACAGCAAAGATCTGCACAGCCGATCAAGATGATTTAAAATCAATGTGGCAAGCAGAGCATCCCGATGTACAGCTGCTTTCTGTCTCAACTTCTTTCTCTCTCTCTTTCTCTTTTATTATTATTATTCTGAACTATTGTGGCTTCACTGTGACATGCAAGTAGATTAAACAGATTAAAAGCTTCCGCTTTGGCAGCGGCACAAGAATGCACGCCACAGAGGATGTTGTTGTTGTTGAGGGTTATAATTTTTTTCTTTCTTTTTTTTTAAAATGATTATTATTTAAATCAACAAACAGCTAAAAAAAAAAATGGGAAAAGCGGCCACGTCGGTATGAATCTGTTGTTTACAGTAACTGTTAATACAGGCCGCGTGAGCTCTTCCGGTGGACCTCTGAGAGGCAGCGCGAGCGTTTCCTATTAGGCAGAAAAGAAAAGAAACAAAGAGAGAGAGAGAGAGAGAGAGAGAGAGAGAGAGAGAGCGGCGGCGTACAGCGTCTTGCAGCCGGAGCGGGTTGTGGCCGGAGGGTGGAGACTCGGCAAGCGGAGAGGAGGGAGGCAGCGGGGATCTCAGCTGGAGCAGAAACACAGAGAGAGAAAGAGAGAGAGAGAGAGAGAGAGTACGGAGGGAGAAGTGTGTGTGTGTGTGGATGTACTCTGCTCGCCTCGCTCGCTAACTGAGTGTGTGGATACTACTCCACAGCGCTGGATGCGTGGGGGCTTCGCTAAGAAGAAGAGAAAGAAAACCTAAAGAAAGGTAGGATTTAAAAAAATATGTTTCTATGTTTCTCTCTCTCTCTCTCTCGCTTTTTTTTTTTTTTTAAGTGGGTAAATTTGAACCAAAACAGGGTGTGTTCTGGAGGAGGAGGGCTTCCTCGTGTCCATGCTGTCGTTTTGAGATTGATGCCACTGGCTGGTCTGCATCATGGAATCCCCTCCTCCCCCTGAAATCAGTCCCATTCTCCCCGCTTTGAGCCCTGGCTTCATCTCTCCTCTCTCCATACATCAGCGAAAGGGGGGGAAGAGAGAAAGAATGGACTCCCTTTTCTTCCTTTCTTTCTCTCGTTCTTTCTCTCTCCTCGCGATTGGGTAGCCCTTAGAAAGCGAAGCCAGAGGAGCATCTGTTTCTGCGGATGCTTGCAGGCGCAGCAGAAAGGAGGTAGAAATGTCAGTGTGTTGGGTTCAGGCGTAGTGGGAGGTGAGAAGAACCGGGTCGACCACACACCAGCTCCAGGCGGATGTCCAGACGAGGACGAGTAGGATGGATGGTTGGTTGGTGTTTTCCTACGTCGCTCAGCAGACACCGCACGACTGTCGGCTCTCGAGAAATCCAAGACGACAAAACGCAGACGTGCGTCTTCAACCCCTCCGCCCCCCTCCCAACCCCTCCAACCCCTGCCTCCGTCCTGTTTCGTCACAAAGGCATCGTCGAGCCCAGTGGTGTTGCTCACATAGGGCCCACGGCAAACGCAAGCCGTGAGTCAGGAATTACGCAAGCACTCACGTCCAGGCGGGTCGGAGCGCATCTAGAAGACAAACGGCCGCCTGGACCTCAGACCGTAGGAGGCGTCTCGCCGAGCGACCGGCTGTAAACAAGCCCAGGAAGTGATGATCGGCTCTGTGAGAGGGGTCAAATGTCACAGATGGAACGTAGAAGGGATGAAGGAAGTGATTGACCTCTTGACTGTCTGAGTAGATGTCAACTTTAAAATAACAGAACAAAAGGGAGGCAAAAAGCCACCAGTTTAAGGAAACTGAAGTCCTGAAGACAGTGTGTGCAAATGTTGCTGTGGAAACCACAGTAGAAGATGAGGTCCTCAAAGGGACGGTGGAGAGGGGGGGGGGGTCGAACAGGATGCTGCGGCTCGGGCCACTTCAGCATTTGTACTCAGTGCTCTTTGTACTCACAGCGGATTTTTTTCCTAAAGAATAGTTGACTTTACCCTGTGACGATGAAAGGGTTCAGAGAGAAAGACAAAGGTTTAAAAACTAACAGCTGAATCCAAGTTAAGACCCAGTTATCCTGGGTTTTTACACTTCCACTCGTTCTCCACTGAAGCATCCGTATCCTATGACATGAGTCCAGGCCTGGCACAGTGGCAAAGTTTGCTGGATGATAAATTGTCCCAGAAGTTATCGCTATAAACGATAACATTGTTTCTAGACCGTTTTCAAGTGATATAATGACGGCAAAAATAGTGCAAGAACACGTTTCCAACGATCAGTAAGCTTTAAATTAGAGTGAAGATTAAACTCTGGAACTGGAAGACGTTTCAAATATCCAAAACAGATAAAGAAGACAACAGAAATGACAAATCAAATGAATTATGAAGTCTCAGTAAACGAAGTTGGTATCGACTCGAGACTTTTGTCATCCAGTTTTTGGTAGAAAGAGAGAAAAGAGGAAAAGTTTGTTTTAATTTATCATGTGACTAATTGGTTATGGCCTCTATAAGACAACAATTTTCTTTTGAGTCTAAACTGAGAGAGAAAGACTCGTCAACTCAGACCGTCTGATCTGTATCTGCAGTTTTAGGGTTACGGTTTCCAGGCCTCAAGTTCTGAAACTAAAGTCTAACTTCGGATCTCGTCTTGAGTCCCTGCGCCATTTTAAATGCATTAAATCTTCTGGAAATAAGTTCCTTCCTTCATTATGGTTCTCATCTTGCTTCACAGCACTCTGTTGATTTGTTCTCACCTGATTCATGTCACTAATCTCCTCCCCAGCTGTTGTGTCAGCCTGTTTTCTTCGCTCCTTGTCAGTTCTCGCTGTTCGTTACTCCCTTTCAGCTGCTCTCCTCAGGTCCCGTCTCGTCTCTTTTGTCTCCGTTTCTTGTTTTTGTGCGTCGTCTTCATCTTCAGCATGAGATTCCGGTTTTTACATTTGATCCATTATTTTGTGGGAAAGGAGTTTCTGCAGGCAGCGACACACAGAGGGCTGGTTAGAGCTTGAAGTTGGAAGCTGGATGGAGCTGAACATGGGTTGATCCTGGAAGAAAACCTGAAAAGCTACAACGCAGTGATTTAGATCAAAGTATAGTCACGCATTTGAAAGGGCCTAAACAAAGTCCTGACCTATATCCAGGTGAGATTCAGTTGCAAGCCTTGAACATGGCAGTTCACTCAGAAGATGTCTGAACTATTTTCCGAAAAAGAAAAAAATGGGGGAAAAATTTCAATTCATTTGGTTTATTTATACAGTTCTGATTCACAACGAATGTCTCAAAATTCTTTTTGTTTTGTTTTTTTTACAAAAAATAAAAATATGAATTATATATATATATATATATATATATATATATATATTGCATTAATTCAAATTCAGATGCAATCAGCTTTGATTTGGTAGAAAGTTTAAGTCGCCGACTTTGCAGCAGAGCAGCCATTCGCATTGTGCCATTCATTTTGCTGCAAAGAAAAACAAAACATCACAGTCTCTTTGATTTTAATTTTTCCGAAATGTTCGAAAGCAATCGTTTTCTTCCCACGTAGCAATTATTCAACGCCGTGTGTTGATGGAAACATCAAATTCAAAACAGTTTGCCTTAAGGTTTGTGGTTGTGATGTGACAAAGTGCAGAAAACCTCACAAATGCGCTTTTGCAACGTCCTGTAAGTCTGCTGTTGCCCTGATTCTGATCTAACACCGATCTTATCTAATCTTTAAATAAAAGTTTCACGATAATCTAAACATTAGTCCAAAGTCACTTAACACTCAGACCACACGTTAACCCCGAGCTTTGGAGTTACAACGAATGAAAAAGTCAAAGCGATTCCCTTCCAGCACGGACTGAAAAAGTTCTGAAACTTATCCACACCGGTTAGCAAGCAAGTCGGAGCCTGAATCGGTCCGATCGCCTCTCTCTGCAGAACCGAGCCGACCGCTGATGTTTGTAATAACGCCAACGTCTCAAACCAAATGCAGAGACATCCTGTTTGCATTCTTCTCGACAACTGAAGCAGAGAGAGCGTAGCGAACCAAAAACAAGGCTCATTGAAACCTAATCTGTGTCACACAGAAGGAAGTCGAAGCTAAACGTCGCTTCGGTGAGCACAACAAACTGCCGGTTAGCGTTTGAAGAGGGGGAGAAAAAAAATGCGCAGCAATATTTGGCTTCCTCTTTGTTTTTGTGTTTTTTTGTGTCATCTGCAGTCAATATTTCAGAGAAAGAAAGAAAAGAAAAACATTCCTTTGTCACTTGCTTGGATGCAACAAAGAAACGTCACACCAGGCTGCACATGTTTGATTTAATAAACATAACAGAACACATTTGCACTCCCTGGAGCAACGAGTTTCCACCCCGCTGCCTGCCTGACTCCCAGCGGAGGCACCGTTCCCTGGCGCCCCTCTCTCCACCCACCTGCCTGCGGGAAACTAGATTAACCTAAAACACTCACAAACACACAAACACGTGTGTTATTCACATGCACGTTCATGCTCTGTGGCCTGCAAGATGGCAGGATAGGCATGGCGTGCAGAGGGTGGCACAGATGTCCAGGTGAATCGAAGGAGCGAGGGAGAGCTGGTCTGACCGAAAGGCAGAGAAAACAAGAGAAGGAAGTGAGGAAGTGCTCTTAAAAAAGGCTGACGTACACGGCGATGGGTTCTCAAAGATGTTCCCTCTGATCACTTTGGAGGCCGTTGGAGTACAAGAGGGCTCATCGTCATCTTCAAGAAACTTGGTTGAGAGGATTTCAGGTTTGAGAAGTCGGGTACGATGTGGCCATAAAAGATGGACATGGTCAGCAAGAATACTCGGATAAGCGGTGATGTTTAAATGAGTCTTAACCCTTGTATGTAGAAATGGGGTCCAACCGACCCCACACACATAAAACTTGTATCATTTGCCATAGTCCTCTACGTTTGCCTCAGTCCTCGCACGCACAAGGGTTAAGAGACTAAATATCCCCTACACCATTACGTCACCAGTATTAGCCTTAACCGGTGGAATACGGCAGCATGGATCCATGGTTTTCATGTTTTTTACATTAATTGTGGCCCTAAAATTAGACTCAAACTTGAAACACTGAGTTCCTTTAAATCTAGACTAAAAACCCAGCTGTTTAGAGTTGCTTTTGAAATATAATCATGAGACATAAATCAATAATCTGATGTGTAATCACGGCATGTAATGTTGACTGTGTGTTCAATGATCTAGTATTCTAGTATTCTTGTTTTTTTATGACGTAAAGCACTTTGAAATGCCTTGTTGCTGAAAGGTGCTATACAAATACAATTTGATTGATTGATAACAACAATTTTCCAATCTATAGCTAATGAATATGTCATTGTCTAAGTTTATCAGTTTCATGTTGCTAGCTAACAGGGGAGTTGTGTGGACATCAACTATTGTAAAAGCACTTCTTCTTTTTAGGGTGCGCTCACATCCACCCTGTTTGGTCCGCTTTAATCGAACTTTAGTTCATTTTCCTAGAAAGTCCGTTTTGTTTGGGGAGCTCTGAGTGCTCAGTCGGACTAAAAACAAAATAAAAAGCGAACTCTGGTCCGCCTACAAACTTAGGTTTCAGTTCAGTTGTAGTAAACTCTGACCTGGTTTGAATGCTTATGAGAATCCCAAGAGGATTGGAGAATACTCCAAAAACAGGAAGTGAACTACAGAGCAAGGCATTCTGGGTAAATACAACCAAAACTGACGCGAGAGTCTAGAAATGGCTTGTAATCTTTCACAAAAGAGAAATTCTACAGCTGCTAAAATTTGACGCCACTCCATGTCTGTTTACATTTTGTGAAGGAGGAAGTGGCTCTCGTGTCTTCTTCAGAAGTTTTTGTGTCATTTTTTTCTGTGGTTCTTCGGAACAGGTTTTTCAAAGGGTGTGGTTCCCTTCACAAACAAGCCACACCATCCAAAATTGTAACAGGTGCTGCGATTTTGGTCCCCAATCGAACCGAGTCTACTGAACTACCAGGTGTGAAAACACCCTATGAAGGATTTCAAGAGTTTCTAAAGCAGCTATGACGATTACAGCAGGTCTAACTTTTTGAAACGTGACGCCGTTGCCTGCTGCTCAAGTCCCAAAGCTCTGAAAGCAAAGGAGACTCAGTGTCACTCCCAGCATGACCTCTGCAGCGTCTAACAACCTAACAGCTTGGTTCTCGCTGTCCCACCGCTCTGTCTCTGTGCACACGGGGGACAGGTGTCCCTTTCTCATATTCAAGGGCAGGTGGCCGTGCTGTATTACATTCTGTAGTCAATATTGTCTTGATTTTCCTGACAACTCTGGAGGTCAGGTTGAAGTCACTTCTTCTGACTGCAGTCGGTGGTAAAGCCACTTCGGAGCATCTCGTTGGTCACATCCTCACACAGCTCAGTGAATCTGACTTTAGAAGAGTCTGTGAGCAACGTGGTTTTGTCATGATGGAGGACGGTACGGTCACTCGGTCATCACGTTACTGCGAGTCCTGTGACGACGCTGCCTGTGAGTGCTGCCGCATGTTCAGGCAGTGTTGCTGGTATTTATTATTTTTTTCATTATAACTTCCATTCATAAAAAAATCTTGAGTTTTAGTTTGTTTTATACAAAGTAACTCCTGTTTCTTTCCCGTTTACAAATCTTGTTACATTTATTTTATGCCTTTCCATACATGTTATCATATATTTTTCCTATATTTGGCCTGGGATTTTAACATGTACAATTTTATTACTTTTTTAAAAGTAATACAATTTAAAATTTTAAAAAAGTGGTGCATTTAATTTAATTTATTTTTTTTGTAAAACCATCTGTAGCATTTCTTTCTCAAGCGTCAAGTTCGAGTGTATTTTTAAAATTGGGATGATTCGTATTAATCAACATTTACATGCAAATACATGAAAACATAAAAAACACAAAATATATTCAAATACTTTATACAAGATGCACAAATACTTTAAAACATAAGGACACCCTGTACAAACTCCAGACCACTAGATGGCGGTAACGCACAAGTTTACAGTTTTCTGAAACCTCAGATCTTGTAGCTAACGCTAGCTGGGAAACCTTAGAAGGTTTTCCGAGGTGTATTTGGAAAACCAGGAAGTACAACCATTTCATAGTAATGTACTTGATCAAAATCAAATTATTTAAATCATTTTATCATGTCTCACCACAAATTTAGACCTACATCACATTTAGACGTGGGTCACAAACTCATTATGTGAACCATTAACTAATGTCATAAAGTGTGTCATTTATTATATGACTGTTTTATATATCAAGTCTGGGATGAAAGGTGTAAAATTAACAGGCTTCTGCTCCACACTCCTTTTCTTTCTTTTTTTTAGACTTGACTGTGGTGTGACTGACGTTAAGTCCTCTATACATTGTCTACAAGGGCCTCCGGGTGCTCACATAATAATGAATTATTGGCGAAATTACTAGAAAATAGTTTGAACTGCTGTGCCGCTGGAACCAAGCATTTAAAATATCTGACTCATGATTCATCAGGACAGACAGAGTGTCTGCATTCTGCAGCATGAGTTTCAGTAATTTTATTGCTAAGTAATTTCTCCGTCATCTATGTAGCATTTCTAGGAATTTTGCAGCAGTCACGCCTATTTTCAGGTTAGAAGAAATCTCTAGTTGCGATGCTTATGAAACGGAAATTTCTTCCAAATGACCAAAATAAATAAATCTACGACAGCCTGGTTTACCCAGAGATCAAATTATGTCTCTTCCACACCCTAACTCAGCATTCTTCTGCTAAACCAGAAGTTGGAAGCTGTGATACTTTTATAAGATAATCATGCCTTATTATTGTTCACCACAGCAACATGTAAGCAGAAGGAACTCAGTCACCAGTGTGTGAATTGATTGATCAATTTGTTTTTCACAGTGGAGGAGTTGGGGAGGTTAGCGTCCATCTGCAGTGACCAGCGTCAGACAGACCACTAAAGACCAACTAGTCAAAGGACATATGTCGTTAACTTTTAAGTTGGGTTTCGATGTTTGCTGCCCGTTTGCACCTGTCTGTACTTGTTGTTTGCATCCGTTAGTCACTTTTAAAAAAAATCTGGTAACCAAAAGTCAAATACATTGTGTTGTACTTAACATTTTCAATTGTATGACGATCTTAATTTCTCAGGAATAACTGTGCCCTCATTAAAAAATGAAACTGCAGTTGGTCAACTGCACAAAAAAAAATCAATCCATGTGATTTAAGCTGCAATTTGCACACCTTTGAATATGCTTTGATCAAAGTCTGGAGTTATAAAGGTCCAGTCAAGATCCAGACGTAAATACAATCAAAAATTTGTGGATTACGAGTCAATCAGACTGGACTCATAATCCAGTCTGATTGAAATTAAGTTCTGCAAATAAGTTTCTAGATGTATAAAGTTGGTAGATACATCTTGTCTGTATTTTCAAATGTTTTAGAAGCTGTTCTGGTTTACAGTTCTGCTCTACTATGTGTTAGTTTATTACATAAAGTCCTAGTAAAACACTATGAAGTTTGCGGTTGTTAGGCGACAAAATGTGGAAAAAGTTTCAAACGTGAATGTCTGGATTTTGGTTTCAGGTAAATTTATGTTTACATATCCAAGTATAACAAATTAGTTATCCTCATTCGGACAGATACAGCCGTGTTAAAACCAGCCCCTGCATCGCAGCTTAGAGACAATACCGTATTTCAGTAGGAAGCAAAGTAGAACCACTTTTCTGCTGGTTGCTGGTCTGAAAGCAGGAAGTGATTGTTTCTGAATAAAATCTGCCATAGACAGTTGAAAAAAGCGTGAAAGATTTCCAGGTACAGCAAATGTAGTATTCACAAAGAGCCTAAAGATAACTGCGGAGCAGTTGCTTCCTTCCTCTTTGCCATCCCTGCAGGCCTTTTTGCAGGTTAATCACTTGTTCTCCAGGGTCCAGATGGCTTAGCGAGAGACACATTTTTAATTACCACGCTCCGATTTCACACCCCGGGCACGGCGGAGGACAGAACACCCCCTGCCTGGCTGCCGTACCTTTTGCACAGCGTAAAGACAGAGAAGAGGGAGGTATAAATAAAGAGAGGGAGGCGGCGTGCGTAGCAGAACGCGAAAGATCGTCACTCTCTCCACAGGTCAGGAATTATATCTCCGCCAGGATATTTCCAGCCGTGCTTAATCACCCTTTAAGTCAGCAACACCCTGAGCTATAATCACATCAGCAGAGAGCCTCGAGATGAACACAGACCCCCTGAGATCCCAGGGGAGGAGGTTCAAAAAAGCTCTCCAAATGGCAAGGGAAGGATGACGGAGGGGGTCACATTGATTCAGTGGTCTTAGCAGCGGGGCAGAGAATACTGGGGCGCGGGTGGGAGGGGCGGACGGGTTCTGCTCCTTCAATAAACACCTGTCAGCCCCAGAGGGAGGGATGGGAACCAGAAGGCTGGAACACGGGAGGGAAATTGATTTTCCTCTCTGCGCAGCTCGGCTCGAGACGCTTCGCCGGCGTTAAAGGAGGGAATGAAAACCGCCAAGTCGAAGAAAATTTATTCAAGAAACCTGCTTACACGTTCTCGTTTTTTGTTTTTGTTTTTGCGGCAGTGAACTGATCTAAAACAGTATACGAGAGCATCATCAGTAAGCAACACCTCTTTCTTTTTGTACAATGTGAAGACTACAACGATTTGTTAAGACCATTTAAAAATAAAAACAACTATATTAGCTTCTGTGTCAGTGGATCAACTTATTGCGTTTATGTCCAAGGAACGACGACTGCTTCCAGTTCTCCCAGTCTGCTTGAAGAGTCTTTGGTTGAGCAACCAACCCACCCAGCTTAGAGCATAGCCTTCCTTTTTAAACACACACCATCTTAAAAGATGAACCACATTTTAGTTTGCTTATTTTTGTATCAAGGAATATATTTTTTAACAGTCTTGTAATGCAAAAAAAACAAAAGCATAAGCGATTAGAGCGTTGTGCTTCTGCCAGGAAACATCGACGCACATCTGCTCGAATATTCCAACGTTTTCACCTGGTTGCCACACCAAAGTACAGACGAGAGAGAGCAAACATAATTATGGTCTGATGAGTGCCATGCTCTCTGCGTTTGTACGTTTGCACAAGACCTGAACAAATACAACCAGTTATGATCATGTGACTGTTTTGTCACGTGAATTCATATCCCAGGAGAAAAGGTCAAAGTCAATAATAATAGGGATAAGTGTGTTTGCGCAGACCTCAGAGTGACTGGAAGAGTTTTTAGGAACGATTAAAGCACCTTATGCTGCAATACGTATTTGAACAAATGTATTTAGAAGGGGAAAAAAACATATTGGGCAATGACAAGCAAGTTCCCATCTTAAGCTACTTAAAGGTTTGCGTTATTTTTTGAGCAACGCTGCTTGTTTCTTGTCTTGACTCGTATGCTTGTGCATCTAAGAATGGTTTCTTCATGTGTGCTGAGCAGGGCCGGGTTCACAAGGATTTAGGCCTCTGGGCTGGGGCCAGTTTTGGTGCCCAATTCACTAAAAAACATCTTCATCATTTTCAAATACTTCAACATTGTTTGAATGTATAAAAAGACCAACATATTAATAGAACTCACCTGATATCGACTTGAGAATTTATACAAGAGACAATTTTGCAAAACACTCATTCTTCATTAAAAAAAAAAAAGTTAAATCTTTTGAACCCCCAAAAAATTGCCACCCTGGGTTATTGCCACTTTATCACCCCGAATCGGACCAATAGAAACCAGTTAAACAGTTTTCATGTATCCTTAAGGTTCAGAGGTCAAAGGGAAAGGATCAGAGGTCAAAGGGAAAGGTTCAGAGGTCAAAGGGAAAGGATCAGAGGGAAAGGATCAAAGGGAAAGGTGCTCCTTTCACTCTTGTTTCTTCTAGATGACAAGATTTGCATGTTTTCTTAGAAAAGCTTTCAAATTGGGCAGATAATTTAAATTGACAAAGACCCAAAGCAAACGTTGGGTTATATATCCCCAGTTTGAACAATGAAATCATATTTATACCTCAAAGTAGCCATTCAGAATACTGTCTCAACCAAAAGTGCTCCTCTAATCTCTCTAATGTTTTAATTTCTTTGTTATTCCCTAAGCAGCTCTAACATTCCGTGAATATTTTTGGCTTGGGTTTTGTTAATGGATCCCTCTCTGTAATGACGCTGCAATGTTGCATCCTGCCCTGATTTATAACGGGTGGGATTCCCTTCCTTGGTGGAGCTACTGATGCCGGATAATTGGTCCATTTATCAGAGGCAGAGTCACACGTGGTTTACGAATGAATCTGTAAGGAGAGAAGATGGAGGGGAGAAGCTGAACGAGAGGAAGTGGGTGTCGGCGCACAGAGAAGAGAAACCTAAAGGGACAGCTTGACATTTTGGGAAATGTCGTTGTTCTCTTACTGGAAGTTGACTCCCGGTTTGCTTAAGTTACCAAAACAGACATCCGCTTCTATTCTTGTTCTCCACTTTGCTTTGCGCTTATTTAGTGTGAACAGGAAGCAAAAAGAAATCCATATAGCCTTACAAAACGTTTGGTCTAAATATGCACTTGGTGCCTTTTGTCTTTATTCCTACAATCATCTTCAGATTTCAAATATTTCCACTTTAAAGGATGGGGATTATGTAAAACCAACTTTTTTGAGCTTTACATCATGTTGTAATGTGGTAACATCATAACACACCTGGAATGTTGCCGTGATTCATTCATGTTGGTGTGAGAATCTCCTGTGGCAACCATTCAGGGGTGACTGAAAACTTGCTCTCTCAAAGCGCCGCCATTTTTGCCGAAAGCTTTGCTGCAGACTAGCGGCAGCAGCGATGAGCAAACACCTGGTGGAACTGCACGTCTGCTGAGCTCATCATACAAGCTACTTCTCAGCCCGGCGCTCCTAAGAATGGTTATAAACGGCATCATGGAGGAGTATTGTTGTCATGACATGCAGAAGGAGGAAGAGTCTGAGAGCGTTGGAGCTTCTTAAAGAGACAGTGGCTGATTTCAAGGAGAATCAGATACGGCTATGATTCAAAGTCAGTTCTTGAAATACAACTGAAGGTAACATAGTTATGTGATTGTACTATAAAATGGCATCATGTCCCTGGAAAATACATTTAAAAAATAAAGTTGGCCATGTGCTTTACTTCTTCCCTCTCTTCTGACTTTCTATTGGGGGTGACATGAATTAGGGGGCGTCATAAGACTGTCACTTGGGCCAAGAACAAGTCTTCTGTTGCTTTTTTGCATATTTTAGAGAATTGCTATGGATTTCACAATTTGTGAACGCCATAAAATATTCTTGGAGCTGATTGTGGTGATTCAGAGTTAAATTAAAGGTCAGTTTCTGAATAGTCTTAAATATTTTAAGATTTCAGCTGGATTATTCTACACCGATTCTTTAAAACACAGCTTCGAAACCTACATTTTATTGTTACTTAAAGCTGAATTTCTGTTACATATAGAAAAAAATGGTTCTTAATTCTCTCTAAAAGAGAGAATACATTTTTGTTGTTGTTGTGACTTTCTCTTTAAAAAAAAGGGTTTAGAGGAATGTATCTGGAATGCAGGAACAAATTTGTGCAGGAACGAATTTGTGCAGCGCTCTGATTCAGCCTCTCTTTTCCTCTGTTTCCATGTTCCTCCCCGCAGACGGAGAACGTGGCAGACACAAGCCTCTGACCGAGCGGGTGGCAGACACCAGGGCAGGAGGCGCAAGGAGGAGCAAGCAGACAAGGTAAGACAAAGCAATAAAACACGGCAGAAAGCTGATTGTTTTGGTCTTAAAGCATGACTGGTCTGCGAGGAGGTCAGACTTTGTGACCCAACCAAATTCCTGCAGAAATCAGTTTGGTGAGAAAACATGACACATTTTCACTGCAGCAGATGGAGAGGAAGGAAGAGAGGAGGGGGGGAATCACTTTCCACATTAATGCTGAAAGCTGAAACACTTTCCAAACTACAAGTCATACGTCATGTAGTTTAGCCCCTTCTTGTTGCCTTTAGGACGTCGGCCATTCCAGACTGAGGATCTGCTTAATGTCACCGTTTCTTCGGCCGCCTATGAAAGTGTGAGGGAGGACGTCCACTGACGTTAGGCAGCAGGGCGACTCTCAGCTTAGTACCGCTGTCTTTTGTTCTCAAATTGTCGAAGTAGGTTTTGTAGTGAGCGAGTTCGTACAATAACAACAGAAAAACCAAACTATTTCTGTGAGCTGTGAGTGTCAATCTCAAGACGAATACCTGACACTTGGCCGCCAGACCGTGTCTTACACAATTTGATATTCCAGCCTGTTTTCTTGAGGAACATAAAGTAGAGACTGTCGCTGCTTTTCCATTGACTCCATATGGCTGTGCAAATTGGAATTAAATGATAGATTTGCTTAATGGAAACTTTAGCGCTAGAATAAGTTGGTTTTTCAGCTGCATAAAAAATTTGTATTTTTGTCAAAACTGCAATGGAAACACTTTTTTCACATCGCACGAGTCACATGATCAGCAGCTGGACGTTATTACCAATGGAGAAGACGACAGGAAGTGGTGGGAGGGCGACGGCCTGGCATGGTTTTTAACGACTTTTGGCATAAACAAACTTATTCACGTGGGGTTTTAATCGTGTTTCTTATTAAATGGAGGCACCACAATTGCAAAATTTTTGATATTTTTTTTTCAACTTTAGCAGAATATTGACATTGAACATTTGCAATAGAAACGCAGCTCGTGGCATGAACTGAAGAAACACGGTGAAAAGATGCAAGTGAAGCAACACAAGCAAAGCATGTAGCATTATTAGTAAACTGTTCAAACCCCCTGCAAACCTCGCAAACCGCTTCTTACAGCCACATCGTAGCAACGGCTGATCTCGACTGATTTCGAAATAACTCGTCAAAGTTTAAAAGATGTGCTGCAGTTTCATTGGCAAAGGAAATAGTTTAGAGTCCTCTACAAAACGATTCCCTTTATTCATCAAGTCATAAAAGGCAGGAGATCAAACTCTTGTCCCTAAACTTTATCTGGTTTTTACCAAACTCAGAAAAGTTAATCAAAGAACAGCTGTTTTAACTAATGTATTTGTAGACTGAAAATGGTGGGAGGTTTTAGTTTTACTGCATATAAAATCAGGTTTTTCGGTATTTGACCACTAATCACATCTGATCAATTCTGATCTTCACTGACTGATGCGTCTCATACGTTCAGGTTATGTATTCATTATGTCTTGTTAAGAAACAGAAGCAGGTGAAACGTGACTTGCTGTTTACGTTGTAGTTTAGTGAGTATCTTTGAAATGGTTAGTGATTAGATGTAACAACACAAATCTAAAATGCAGTTTTAGTTTACAGTTTCCTCACAATCTCTCAAATTCTGCCGGTCCTACGGTAAAATAGAAAGGCTGCTTCAGCTGTTTCACGGTGTAGAAATTAAGGAAATTACCGTGTGGGAATGTGAAAAGTTGATGTTAGCATGCTAAGTTAGCTTAGCCGTCAGCCCATTATCTTTTATTTTGACCGATGTGGTTGATGCTACTTGTGGTGTCCTAAGACGTGTGAGAAAACATCTGTGTAGAAGCTTAAATTGAATTTTAGTTCATTCAGATCTCTGGTATAAATTATGTTTATATTTCTTATGGTAACTTGTTTATTTGGAGAAAAATAATTACAAATTGTATCTCTATTTCATACTAATCTGTTATATTGAATTACTAAGGTCTTCTTGTAAATTTGCATAGGTAATTGGAGTTAAGGATTTGAGGGTGTGGCTAGGGGGACTTGGTTGGGCAGTTGGAGTGGAGCCACACAGTTTTTTGACCTCTCTCTCTCTCTCTCTCTCTCTCTCTCTCTCTCTCTCTCTCTCTCTCGCTTAAGACCTTTAGTTTTACTCTATTATTTTTTGTGGAAAAGTAACATTTGTACCGTTTTTATTTTTGAAGTAAACCGTTAACTTTTATCAAGAGGACCCAGTCTGGTTTTTTGTCGTTTTCGTTATCAAGTGGACCGAAGGGGAAGTACGGAGAGCGTCAAGCTTATGGCTTCATTATTTAGGAACCTACAAACTGTTTGTTTTTTTTACTGTAGTTCCACAACTACAAGTAAATAACCGACTGTGAGCTTTAAATTGAAGGGACAGATCATTCAAACACAGTTTATTGCTGTGAATTGGGTATAGCTGCACTATGTACTACACTTAATCTTAATTTGTTGACGTTTTATATTTCAAACGTCATGCATTTACACTCAAATGAATTCAGACGATTTATTTGTCCACTTGGATGGAGCTCAGCTGCCCACAAATGTAGATTTTTAGTAGATTTAGTGCTAAAACTCACAGTTGTTGTGCTATTGTAAAGAAACCATAAAGTTACAAGAATGTGGGCTGATTAAAAAACTTCTTTGTAATTTAAGCAATAAAAACACATTTTGATATCCTGATATTAAAAGTGGGACCTTTAGATTCTCTCTAAGAAGAAATCAGAGATGCTCCACATTAAGCACGTGTTATAACTTTACCCAGAGTACCTGGCTGTTAGTTTATTAGTTTATGACCATCTACTTCAGCTAAAAAAAAAAAAAAAAGAGTGAACAGATCTTCAAAAAATGGGCTATTGTGACAGTGTTTTGCGTAAAAATGGAAGACCTACTTCTCGACAGGCATCCCAGAAACCTTAAAGTGTGACATGAATTCCTATCAATAGTCTGAAGATGCGGTGGCCCGTTTCGACGTCCCCCGAGTGATAAAACAGTATCACGACCTTGCTGTGTGAAACTCAAGGTCTGATTTCTGATCTTTGTGCTCTTGTAGTAAGTTTGCGCCCCATTTTAAACAACCCCAGTAAATCTTTCCACTTCCTGTTTGACAGCGTACGCCCGTACAAGGAGCTGTGCTGGTCAGACTAACAACAACCAGGACGCTTCGGCTGCAGCGACTGTTTAGGTTACACGATGTTCGGTCTGCTGCGGGTTCTTTGCAGGAATCCTCTTCGAGCCGCCGCTGGGTTTGCACTGACGACTTTCAGAGATGTTCCAGCTGGAAACGCTTCGAACAAACCAGAATTAAACAAATACGGCCCAGGCTTCATCTGTGGGATTAAGTCAGAGCTTTCTGCACAGAAAACTGCTTTGAAAAACTTTAATAATGGTGGTGTATTCAGTCAAGTTTAGTCCACACTGTGGTCAATTTGATCTTTAGCTTTACATCAGTGTGTGCCAATAGGCGTGGGGGAGGGAACATTTTTGTAATTCCACACGTTATTGAATTACACAAGTCAACTCTTTAATTGTTAGATGGACTATTGCTCTGATAGTCAGCTTTTAAAACAGCGCCATAAGAGTCTATAATGGAGTAAGAGTAACGGCTGTCACTCTTAATTGCAACACCATGTTCAACTTCATGTTATTTCCAAGTACATTTTCTCCCAAACAAACAATGTTTATTGGGGAAAAGCCTTCTTTCAGTCAGGTATCCAGCAACAGGTGGAGGAGGGGAAGCACTGTGTAATTCTATGCTATAGGAGAAAAGTCCAGAACGTCTAAAAATCATTCTGACGTGCAATTAGTGAAACTGAACTGATGGAAAAATGTTGTGTTTTTTAAAAAGAGAACTTTTTATGGCCTTCTCGTTGGTAACTGGTGATCGTCCACAGCAATGTGACCCGACGCTAGGTTTTTAATTAATGCAGTAGCTCCCTCGGCCAGATGAGCAGATTTGCTACCATGGAACATTAATATTCATAGATTGCTCCCCGCTGAGATCAGCACTGACCTCACACTGAGTCACACCACAGCGCACACACACACACACTGATGACGGAGAGCGACGCAGGGATGATTGATCTAACACCACCAAGGAGGAGGATGATGCTGTTTTTGAGACCCTGATCTGTAAAATCGAACGTGGGGGTGTAAATTAGCACCATACACTTTGTAGACAACACTTTATGGAAAGCAGTTCTGAACAAACTAAACTATATAAGGTAACAATAATCTTTGTGGTCAACGACAATGGCAAAAGGCATAGTTTTAAATATAACAGTGTCCACTCTATGGAACATTTTCCAGTAGATTGCTGGGGTACAACACAATCAGATTACAAAAAAAACAGGATGTTTTTACAAAAAGAAGTAGAGGCTAACTTCAGTATCATCAGTGCTAACAGTTTGCCAGTTAGCAAACATTGGCCAAGTGTTAGCAGCATTCACATTGCTAGGGCTTGACACGTTGTAATGTTTTGGTCTTGTCCTTCGTTCAAGAACAACTTCCTCTCTTACTTCAAAATATGAGTCTCAAATATAAATACAATGGCGTATCTATGTCGATACAAAAGATACACACTTTTGTATCTTGGACAATAGCTGATATTCACCAAACAAAGTCAGATGCTAACTACGTGTGAATTATTGTGGTTGTTTAATACTACAAGATTTCATGTCATGAGATTTCACTTCTATGGTCACCTATAAAAAAACTACTCTTTATGTGCATTATTAAGGAGCAGCCCCACATTTACCCAGGTATTTTACAAACACTGAGACTTTCAGCTATGTTTAACATCTCCCGGCCACAAGCAAATATCTATTTTTGTGACAAAACACTTTTCAAAGTGGGTCTGTTTCCAATCAACCTCAAATGTAAGCTGAAGAATGTTGCTTTAACCGCTCTGGGAATCTTCTTCTGTTAAATTTTGATGCCGGTAATGTTGACATTATTGCCACCTGCTGGCGGAGATTGTGTATTACAGCATTTTGATAGGTATCAACTGCAGACCGATTTTTTTTTTCTAAACAAAGGGCAGCAGCAAATAGTATAAGATGCGACTGAAGTCCATGGTGTCCAACCAAAATCAAAAATACATAATAATTTACAGAAACACAGATGAGTCACTATTTGAATAATTCTAAATATATATATATATGAAATATGGTTAAGAAAAGATTTTTTTCCACACAAACATCTATCAGATCACTGTAACTCAGTATTCTTTGCATCATTGTTTATAATCTTGGTAGTTTTTTTTATAAAACCACTTGCACTTCTCATCTATCTAACTACTTTGAACACAATGCTGGACAAAATGTCACCATCCTCTTTTTTTTTTCCTCCCACGTCCTCCTCACTGTCACGGGCTGCCTAGCAACAGGCACCATAAATAATACACGCCTGCGTCTGCATGTGCAAGTGTGTCTTTCCTGGCATGTGATAAGAAACAGGCTATCTGCTCCTAGCGCTGCGTCTTTGCGTGCCGGTACGGTGCTGCTCACAGTAAAATGTTTCAGCCGCTGTCTCCTCCACGCAGGCTGAGCAGGCAGGAACTGAGCGGGAGCGCCCATGGCGAGTAACAACACGGCCAGCATCGCGCAGGCCAGGAAGCTGGTGGAGCAGCTAAAGATGGAGGCCAACATTGACAGGATAAAGGTGAACTATTTGCATGTGTTGAACTGTGTGCAT
The DNA here is from genome assembly GCF_904066995.2 of Poecilia reticulata. Taxonomy (NCBI): domain Eukaryota; kingdom Metazoa; phylum Chordata; class Actinopteri; order Cyprinodontiformes; family Poeciliidae; genus Poecilia; species Poecilia reticulata. The sequence goes on from NC_088851.1 coordinate 7,411,153, forward strand.
GTGATGTTTTTGTACTCCATATGGACTACTTTTTCTGCTGTGTGATGTGTGTTTTCAGAAACTGTGGACCTGCTTAGTCAAAAAAAAAAGTTCTCAAGTCTCACATATAATGTTTTATTGCTGTGGCATTTCAAAGGTTCTGATCAAAATAAGCAACCTTTTGCTGACAGATATTATTTGTTGTGAGTGGGAGTTAATATAACAACGCTCCCTAACATCAATTCAATAAATATTCAATAAATTTGAATATTTTTGTAAAGGCCATTTATTTCAGCAACCTTATCACTAAGTGCAACACTTACACTTAACACAGACAGATGATTGAAAGCCTTTTTTCTGTTAATTATGATGGTTTTCCGCTTACAGATAACATTACATTTTCCTCATCAATAAAAAAATTTATTTTTGTCTCAGAGATACAGCCTTGTTGAAAAGAGTTTAATACCGCCTGAAATATTGTACATTTTCAAAATGTACTTTATAATCTGGTAAATGGTCCTTATCAGAACACACATTGTAATTTATTGGATATGACTCTTTGCACATATGTCAGATTTTTCGCCCACACATAAAAAAAAACAGTAGTTTCCACTTATCATTAACGTAATGACATTACAGCAATATAAAATTAGTTTAAAAAAGCAAAATCAAATGAAGCTGTTGTTGAGTTTCAGCTCATGTAGCCTAGCATGTTAGCAATACTCAGAACATTTTGTGGCTCTCAGAAACGATGAATTTTAAAACCCAGGCTTATGTACCAACCAATTCGCTTGTTCTAAACCAAGACTAAACACGGCTCTGAACTCTATTGCAAAGCTCACTGGTTAAACTTAATGTGGCGTTTGTGTGTCTAATTCCAGGTGTCCAAAGCAGCGGCAGACTTAATGTCTTACTGCGAAGCTCATGCCAAAGAGGACCCCCTGCTGTCACCGGTGCCAGCGTCAGAGAACCCGTTCAGGGAGAAGAAGTTCTTCTGCGCCATCCTGTAAACCCAGCATGGCCCCTCAGCCGCCTGCTGCCGGCGGGACTTTGAACGCGGACGTTCAGAACCTGTAGAAATCGTCTAGTAGGAGGGCATCGCATTCTCTTTGCCCTCTTAAACGCTTGGCATTTAAAGAGATCCAATCAGCAGAGTAAACATGTAACCAATGAAGGGGGTGTTATGTTTTCTTTTTTTTTTTTGGGAGGATAAGCAGCATGTAGGAGGGATTTGTACTTTTAGATGATGATGGGAGCGATAATCACCCAGCGATATGACGGACAACCAATCAACCGGCCGGGTTTTCAGGCTCTAATGTGTATAAATTTCAAAAACAGATAACATGGCTGTGTTTTGTCGCTCCTTGGGGACCATCAGGTGGAGCACCACGGGGGACACGCAGCCAAAACTCTTGACGCCGCCCGATTATTATTGGAATGTGTTATTTTGCTTGTTTTTTGTTGTTGTTTTTTTTAAAGTTGTTTGTGTTTTTACCAATTTCACCGAGATATCTTTCTATAACTGTATGTAGGTGACTGATGAAGCCTTTATCTTTTGCTCTTTCTTTTCGTTTTATAAACCAAACAGGTTAGTAAAAGCTTTTTTTTAATCGCGGGACATTTCTCTCTGTACACCTTTCTGAAAGTCAGTTTTCTGTGAATCGGACAAATACGATGCAGTTTGTCTCCTTCGGACACAATCCTTCTTTCTACTGTTTGTACAAAGTGACTAGCAGATAAACTGTGCTGTGCTGTGAGTTCGACGTGTTTGTATTTGTATCATTAATTATAACATAAAAAGGACAAACGGTCTTCTTTCTTTCCTCTTAATTGCGCAGGTTGGCTTCAATCTACGGGTTAAAATACAAGAGAGAACCAAAATAAGAGACAAATCAGATTTTCCATTTGCAATGTGACAAACTAAATACATATTTTGAATTTAGAAATCTTATAAATATTCTCATTATGTGTAGTTGTACAAATGTCTCTTTAAAATTTTTGGTATTAGTTTTTTTCTAGCATCCCTCCCAATTGGTTGGCATGTGGATGCGTTTTATTTTTTTTAATTTATTTCTTTTTTTAAATAGCTACATCAAATATAAATTGTACTTTTGTAAATTAAAGGTTGGAAATGTGAGATTATGATTTACCCAACATGTTTAGGGTTATTTTTCAGCGATTCCTTGTATTTTGAGCGCTTCTTATCTACCAGTCACAAAACTTGCACTCCTCATGGATTATGGACAATAATCTGTAATTGGGTCACAGTAAATTGTGTTATGCAACTTGATTAGCAGACTCCTATCCATCTGGCCACATGCAAGTAGATAAAAACTCTTCCTTCTCATAAATCTGGCATCCATTCCAGAAAATTTTATAAAATATATTATAAAATATACATCACTACAAATGTTACATATAGTTATATTACTTGCTAGAACATCTGCCTTTCTAATTACCAAGTGACTGGATTTTTTTTTTTCGTCTCTTCTCCCCTCTTGTGTTGACTGGAGTGATGGCAAGGGCAATATGCAGTGCAGATGCATGCATGGCGATCAACAAAATTAGATTAGAGCATAGGAAAAAAAGGAGGGTGGTGAAATAAGTATCCAAATGACATGCTCAAGATTAATTTCCTCATGCCATATATGATATCACAAGCGCTCTGCAAGTTCTTTTTAGAAAAGAAGGGTTTCCTTGCTATAAAATAATTTTTCAGAGCAAAAATAAAACTTTCCATGATTTTTTAAGTGATATAAAGTACCTTTTGCTGATGTTAGTAAAAGAGTGGCATGGACAAACATTACATGTGAAATACAAAAGACTTGTTCACTTTCTTTGTTATACAGAATTACTCTATACTAGAGTACTCTATACTGATGTGCCGATCAGGTTTTTTCCTGCCGATACCGATCACCCATGAGGGCCGATCACCGATACCGATCACATAATTTTTTTTTTTTTTTTATCATAAACACTAACGGTTACATTATGTGGAAAAAGGAACCATGAATTCACCTTAATTTAGACAAAAACTTGTTTTTAATAACATTTTCCAAGAAGAAAACTAAACAAAACAGGCATTCTGCAAATTGTACTGCTATCAGTAATACTATCTTTAACAGACTGATGACATATGAAGGCTCTGAAGAGGCTAAATAATACAAAGAGCCAAAATAAAACCTCTCAACATTGCCAAAAATTCAAGTATAAAACTTAACATTCAAAGGCAAATACAGGATCCATTACAATAAACAATCCTGGGTTACTGAATGAAAACTTCCTGATAGCATGGCGGCTAGCTGATTACTGCTAGTTCTGATTGACTGTTTCTGACTGAGCAGAGTAATTATGCAGAGCAGGAAGGAGATCGATTATTTTTTTTAGAGATTATCTGTTTCATGTTAGGACAGCGAAAGTTTTAATACGTAGGTAAAATGTATTTTTTTAGATTAGATGCTGCAGCTTTAAGAAGAGGTTCGGTGTGAGAGTCACTACCAGGTGGAGCAGAAGTAGCGCTCCGTCTGTAGCGCGTAGCAGCGGTTCAACAGCGAGAGCAGAACCAGCGTCTTTCATCGCACCTCGAAGACTGAAATAATTTTGCGGGTTATTTGTTTAGCTTTCTGACCGTCATGCTAATCCGGGTGAGTGTTTGTAGCTGTGCGCTGCTTTACCTGCTATCTGATCCTCCATATGTCTTTTTTACTGCAGTGAGCCTCGATGTAGCCAAACTCCGTCAAGAATGGCATTGTTTTTATGTCGTATTAGCTTCGTTGTGTTGATGCATTTTGACGTGCTTCAATTTTCCGCCGCAACACGCAAACTTCCCCATTCACTCAGTGCGTTAAGATTTGTTGCTGCGCGTTTGCGCAGAGTGAAGGAAAGAGGAGACCAGCTGCACAGGCAGGCTGCGAAATGAGATGAAGGTGATCGGTATAGGCAACAAGAGCCAATGATCGCCGATCACCGATCATGCACTTTTTCATGAAAATCGGCCGATTATGATCGGTGACCAATCGATCGGCACACCTCTACTCTATACCAATGTTTTTAGATATTTTCCTGCTTCACCAGAAATAATTTCACTGGACGGCTGCTCAACAAGTTTTTGCTGAACTCCAATTAGGTGTTTTAAAGCAAGAAGACCATTAAAACATTCAGGGAAGTGTTCCTTAATATTGTAAGAATACAACTGTACCAAAAGTTTCTGTCAGAAGTGGGATTCGAACCCACGCCTCCAGAGGAGACTGCGACCTGAACGCAGCGCCTTAGACCGCTCGGCCATCCTGACACTTGTAAATTACCCCGCCGTAAAGATTTATGAACATGACAAACACATATGTAAATTTACTGTAAATGTACAGTACATATATGTATAGATACGTACATTGACATAAAATGACACAACAGTAATAGAAACAAGAAAAAGAATCACTTTATGACTGACAGTGCCGCAAATTTCCGAAAAAACCCGTATGGTTACTTCTCTTCCTACTTTATAATGCTATGTGTTTGTCACAATGATGAAAGGAGTGTTGCTGCTGCCCCACCTATAACTGCAACAGTCAACGTAAAGGGGTTGTTTTGTCTGTTGCAGACAACGTTGCGTTAGACAACCCCTTTACGTTTTTAAACTTTATTATTTAGGGCCGTGTTGTACCAGCAGTTAGCTCAGCTAGCAGAAGTTCGGCGCATAGCAATCCGCCTTGTTCTCACCTAACCTGTAAGTAATTTTGTTGTGTTTTACGTGACGTGCTGTATTCCCCCAGTACGAACGACACCTGAATGTACTTTTTACATTGATAAGAACAGCAGTCTGTTTACGCCTATAAAGCTAAGTTGGGCACTTAGCACTGTTGCTAATGCTAAGCTACATGCTACTATTTATGTTTTGGTGGAGCTAGGCGAGCATGTCTCATTTCATGTTCTGTATGTCTTATCTTACAGTCAATTTAATCTTGTTCCTAGATAGCCGTGGTAATAGTACAAGATATGAGCTTCTTTCACTTTTATTGGCAATTCTGGTCAAAAATTATTGAACACATTCTCAGAAAAAAAAACATTAAAAACGGAAACACAGGGGAAGGTTGAAATGTCTGAACCTCTGTGGTTTTCTTTGACAACTTCTGCAAATTATAGGAATGTTTGGATCTCACCTGTTTACGTTTCAACCAACACCTTTATTTATATTAAATACAGTTTATAAGAACTATGTCTGGTGTCTTTAAAAAAAAGTTTTATTACATTTTGTCATGCAAGCAATTGACAGGACTAGGTGTTTTATTGCTTTCCCAATAAAACACACGACACACTTGACATGTTAAATGAGTAGGACATGCTCATTTACTGGATTAACATTTACTGCTGTAAATGTATGAAGTAATGCTCATCCAGTAAATATCAGTTCCTTCCTTGTATTGTCTTTCATAACAGATCACATGAGTTTCACCAGAGGGAAATAAAAGCACATTTTTCTCTCAGACAGTCATGGCCTCCTTCTCTCCACACAACTTCTCCTGGGTTGAACCCGGGAAGCTGGCCGGGTTGGCCATGCCCAGGATGCCAAGTGAATACCGCTATCTGCTGGACAACGGAGTCAGACACCTCGTTTGTCTGTGCGAGAGGAAACCACCAAACCATGACACCTGCCCAGAGCTGCAGCTTCACCACATCAAGATAGCTGACTTCACTCCTCCTTCTCCCAGTCAGATTGATCAGTTTCTCTCCATCGTGGAAGGAGCCAACTCCAAAGGAGAGGTAGGTGCTCCTATCACGACTGTAAGAGTGGAGTTAACTGACTTGGTCAGCATATCCAGAATTTCAGTTTAGTTTGACTTTTGGCTTGAGAAATTATTTTTTCCAGTCTTACCTCAACAGCAACGCATTCTTGCTGAAAGTTTGGTGAAAATAAGAACTCAAGCAAAGCTGCCATTGAAAATACGTCATTTCTTGTAATCAACAGTCTAAAGGCCGACCAATCAGTGTTTGCTTTTTGAAGTTTTTTTGTGCTACAACCTCAAATGTCAATGTCTTTTAGTGGGATTATGATAAACCCACTGCATAATTTTAGGAAATTCACATTTCATTACTGATAAAAAAAATCGTAAAAGTGTGGTGTATATTTGCCAGTAATGCTTTTTCTTCCTCCATGTACTCAGTGATAAACATAACTGAAGTCTAAATTTAAACAAAAAAATAAACATTTATTAGCAAACTAGAGCATTTACATACAGAGTTTAAAGGTAAGAGATTGAAAAATACACTTCTTCTGGCAAATTAGCTCAAATTTCATTTAACACTCAAAGCACCTTGAGGGCCAAAGTGGAACATAACTGGGTCCCAATATCTTCACATTAAATGATAATTTTATGAAATGTGTCCTGGATTTAAAAAAAAAAATTTATTCAAAAAATATTTTTGGTCCTTTTTAAAATATTTAATGAAGTGAAAATAACCAAAATTGATTGTTACACTTTAAATACATCATGCACCGTTTTGGTTCCCTAAGATGAAAAGTGTCAGTTTGTGCTTTTAACTTTAATTGCTCCAAAAAAATAATGTTTAGAAATCTGTGCAATTAGAAAATTTCGAGCTGGTCAAAGCGCTTTATTCTTGGAAAATATAGTAATATTTTTTTTAGTTATTCCACTTTAAAAAAAAAAGTTAGGATTTGTAACAAAGCAGGCATAAAAAATAGGAAAGACATGAAAACTCTGGATAGGTCTGAAGTTATTGAAAGGATTTAATGCAGTGAAAGTAATTTTTTTTTTTTATTGTAGTCCTTTAGGATGTAGCATTTTGAGAGATAAAAACCATACAGCCAATTTAAAAATGCCTCAAGGAGTAAAAACATCAAAACTTAGTTGTAACAAAAGAAAGTACAGAGGGGGAAGCAACACACAATGTAACACACACACACACATATATATATATATATTGACTGTACAGGTAGAAACCAGACCCGGCTTCAGCAGTTGTGTAAAAACAGCAAACACCTGCCTAATCACAGGAGCTAATGCAGGGTGTGAGCTCTGCCGGTGGTTTGACGACATCGTGACGTTTGTCTCCAGGGCGTGGCCGTCCACTGCATGCACGGCCACGGCAGGACGGGCACCATGCTGGCCTGCTACCTGGTGAAGAGCCGGAAGATGTCCGGGCCCGACGCCATCGCAGAGATCCGCAGGATCCGGCCCGGCTCCATCGAGACCCACGAACAGGAGAAGGCCGTGGTGCAGTTCTACCAGCGCACAAAGTAGCTCTGCCACGGCGGCGAGCATGAGAAGTCTGCACTGGAACTGTATGCAGTCAGCGTTTTGGAAATGAGATGTAGAATTAGGGAGTGTGTGTTAAAAGTGTATTCGATTTAAATTAATCTGCAATTGGTGTTACTGGGACAAACATTTCTGGTTTTAAAGACACACGCCTTGCTTTGTTTGCTGTACTGCAACCTGGAAAAGCGCTCATTGTTTCATTTTGTCATCTTTCGTCCAACAACTTTAACATGTTTTAGTTGGATTTTATGGAAGTGGCAAGTTTCGGTTTTCAAAAAGTCTATATTTAGGTCTGGGCTTTGACTGAGCCGTTACAACACATGGCTGTAGTTTCAGGCTCGTCGTCCTGCTTCAAGGTAAATCTCTGCTCTAATTTCAGGTTTTTCACAACCTACAGGTGTTTCTCTTTCCCTTCTTGTGGAGAAAAAAAGTGTCATGGTGTAACCTAATTCCTGACTTTCTTTGCCCTTTTCTTTTGTCTTCATGATGCTGTTTATTAATTAATGTTACCTAACGAACCTCAGAAGCCTTCACAGAACATCTGTTAATAATTCTGAGATCAAATTACACTTTTTGTCACGCAAAATCCTATCAAAAATTATGCTTTGTTTTTTTTAATTTATTTTATTTTTTACTTCTGTTCAAAAGGTTTTCTTTGAGAAAACCAGGAACCTTCACTCAAGCGCTTGTTGCCAGGGAGAAAAGACGCTGACGCTCCCTGAATGTGAGCTTCTCAGGAGCCGACGCCGTCTTGATTTTCTCCACCGGTTTCCTGCTAACGCAAAACCACAGATACTTGAAATTAGTGGTTTCCACGGACACAAGCAAGTTGTTGTGTTTCATGTATAAGGTCTGAGAATCTGTATTACTCAGGGATACGTTTTTATTTTCTTTAGCATTTGTGAATGCTGCACATGTTCAAATAAACGAGTTTCAAAGTATAAACTCACTCATCTGACGTTGCTTTCAGTCCATTTTCTCTGTGATCTGCCAAAAACATAAAATAATGCTATTTTCTAAAATAAAATGAATTTTTGAATGACAGAGTAAAAATCTGGAATTTCCTTTAATATTCTGATAGTTCACTTCACCTGGTTTTCCTTCTTGCTTGTAGGAATGCCGATTCCCTCCCTGCTTCTCCTCGTTTTGTTTCCTCTTGATGTTTCCGACGGATCCGATCTTGATCTAGACGTGGAAACATAAAAACATGAAAAATGATGCGTTGTTCAACCAGTAGAACCGGGGCGTCCAAACTTCTTGTTGAATGGTCCAAAATCATAAAGTGAAATTAACTCGAGGGCTGAAAAAAACAGAACAAAAACATTTTACCAACTCAACAATAAACTTATAGTTAGAACAGACAATCAGTCAGATCTGTTGATGGGAAGGGATGTGTAAATTATTCTACAGTCAAAACCTTTGGAACAAAATTGTCAATTCTGGTCAATAAAAATCAAGATTTAGGTAAAAGTCACTGGATAGATTAATAATCCATCCATCCATCCATTTTATTGCACCCTTGTCCCTTAATGGGGTCAGGAGGGTTGCTGGTGCCTCTCCAGCTAACGTTTCGGGCGAGAGGCGGGGGTCACCCTGGACAGGTCGCCAGTCTGTCGCAGGGCAACACAGAGACATACAGGACACACAACCATGCACACACACACTCACACCTAGGGGCAATTTGGAGAGGCCAATTAACCTGACAAGTTTTTGGACTGTGGGAGGAAACCGGAGTACCCGGAGAAAACCCACGCATGCGCAGGGAGAACATGCAAACTCCATGCAGAAATAATAATTGGTGTTATTATTCTAATAACTACAATATGCTCCTAATCCCGCATTCACTGTTTTATAAACTTTCAAAGTTTTCTGTCACATTCCAATATTCTAACACTGAAATGTGACGTTTGTTCTTCAAAAGAGGCAGTGTTTTTTCTTTTACAGGCTCATAATGCCGTTTTGTGGAACAATCAAGTAACTATGTTACCTTCAGTTGTTATAAAACTGCTGCATACATCAAACGTGACTTAAAAAAAATTTAATTTGGAATTTAACATCTTGAAATTGGGCTTCCGTCTCTTTAAGAAACTCGTGCTCTTTCTGAAACCCCTCCTTCAGGAAGTCATCACATTATGGTGATGACTTGGTGATTAACCATTTCACAACATTTTTACCAGCGTTGCACTGAGAAGTATCTCGTATAATGAGATCAGCAGATGCTCAGTTCCACCAGGTGTTTGCTAATTGCTGCTGGCTAGTCTGAAGTTGCCGAGTGGAGGAGTCGGGCTCTGTAATGCGGAAGCTCGGAAACTGCAGAGGACCTGCATCTCGAAGGCGGAGCTAGGTCCACCCAGACGTTTTGCACGGCTGAATGGTTGCCATGGAGATTAAAGGATTTCTCAAACATGAAAGAATCAAGGCGACACTCCAGGAAAACGTTATAACACAATGTGAAGCTCAAAAAAGTTGATTTCACATAATCCACTTAACCTCCGGTGTTCTGTCCAGCTGCTGCAGGATCGCCATGACATCCAGGTCTTCCTCTTCCTCCTCCTCTTCCTCTCCTCTCTGCTGAATCTCCTGCAGCCTCTTCTGAAACCTCCACTCCAGGTCCAGCCTCTGCAGCCTGTCGTCCTCCTCAGTGCTCCGTTGCTCCTTGGCTCTGAGCTGCCGCGCCTCAATCTCCAGCCGCTCCACCGCCTCCAGCCTCTGCTGCTTCTCCAGCGCCTCCCGCCTCCAGGGGTCACACATCAGCACCCGGGGTTCACTCTGGCCCTTCCGCTCGGACGGAGGCTCCTGGAAGGAAACGTGCTTCGTTGGAGTGATGCACACTCGGGGTTTTTCTGACCTCTGCTGCTGCCAGAGACCCGAGGGCTGGAGTAGCGCCTTGGCCGCTGATGATGGACACGCTGGGCTTGGGGAACTCTTCCTCTGCTCACTGGTTGTACGGAGCTGGTTCAGCACACATGGGCTCTGCTGAAAGGTGGTGAGAGGAGGGTTTGACTGCACACCGCCTGCTCTGGTGACGGGGATGTCGATGCGTATCGGCTGGATCGACGGCGTAGGAACCGCCCGCTGTGAAAACGGGTTCCTCCAGACGCCGGCCGGACTCGGCTGTTTGTGGTCGGACGAGATGTCGTGTGTAGAAACGCTTGAGGGGAGAGCAACGGATCGGCAGAAATTTGTCGACTGACTGGAACTCCGGCTCCTCTGCGTGCACGCGTTCTGCTCTTTGTCCAGCAGGGGGCCTCCAGTGTCTGTGCACAAGCTCTGCTGAGACATGGTGCCAGGCTACATGGGAGGACAGAGAGACTTTTAACAGATTCACACACCTGAATGTAGATTATTAATACAATTCAGCAACAGGGCAGTTTAAAGTGTGTCACCTCATAACAGCACTTTAAACTGGGACAGACATTAAATTTTGTCAAAAGTCATCGTCAAAATCATCAAGCAAGTACACATGAAACATGTTGACCAGCGTTCCAGTTACTACGAATCAAAGGCAACTCTAAAAGCGTGGGTTTGTAGTGAAGACAAGATTTGATGTCGATTTTTTGGGGAACGAATCGATTCAGAAACTATTTTTTAATTCAGAAACCAGTTTTTTCTATTCAAACAATTTACAGATTCTGTTCAAATTGTGTGACTGATTAGAGAAAAACAGAGTAAACAAATAGAACATTTGTTTCAAATGATATCATAAAGTTTCCTACTGTATCGAATTCCATAGGTCTATGTTTGAACAAAAACAGGTTTGTGTATAAAGTAACTCAAATTAGCATGTATTAGCATGTAGCTTAGCTGCCTGGCTTTTCCTCAATACATACAGCGGGTGAGACTGCATTCTACGGTGGCTGAGTGGGCTCATAATCCGATATGCAGCGTACTCACAAATATTTTTCCTCTCCTCTAGTTTTTAGCCTTGATTTGCTTCTTGGCATAAAATCCCAATGAGACACATTCAGATTTGTAATGTCTTTCAAAATGTGAAAAACAAGAGCTAGGAATGCTGAGTAAGTGTTTTTGTCAAAGAGTTGCGTCAACATACCATGAAGCCTCTCCTGCTGTCGCTCTGCTCACTGGAAGGCGTCACCGCCATCGTAAGCGGTGGCTGCGTCGGCCCAAAAACAGACTTGTCCTTGGACTTGGGGTTCGGCAGCGTCAGATATTCTCTGGGAAGCGTCTGGAAGAAGGTAGCAAACAAATGTGAGACTGTAAGGGGGGGAAAAAATTATAAATTCAACGTCTAAAATTCTCACATCGGCGCAAAGGTTGTCGCTGGAAACGGATGAAAAGCCGCGGTCAAAGAGTTCACCTTCGTCCTCCGGGCAAAAGCCAGCTGGAACAAGGAGAGAGCAAACGAATGCAGAGCTGCCCTTTTTCTCACGCATTAAATGGACTTCACAAACGGGGAAGCCGCTAAAAAGTCACGAACAGAAAGGTCACCGACCGGTCACGTTGGGGTTGGAGCGGTAAAGCTGTCGGTATTTCTGCGTCCTCTGGTCTTTGGTTCTTTTGCGGCCTCCGTGGTTTCTCTCCGAGGGGCTGAGATCCACAACGCAGTACAGCGCGGAAACGCCATCTTGTGAGGCAATAAAAGGTTCAAATCAGGTCCTAAAATGTAAAAAAAAAAAAAAAAAAAAAAGCTTAAAGAAACTATGTAGGTGAGGTATCCTTACCCAGTCTTAAATGGCTGCTGCTCGTTTTGTTTTCCGGGGGCGATTCGTTCAGTAGGTTGCCGAGACCTCGGTAGCTCGCCGCAAACTTCTCCACCTGTAAGCTGACGACGGGGCCGGTGCGCATCATGATGGCGGCTGCGCTAAATGAGTCAAAGAGGTTTATGAAAGCTAAAGTGGCGCTACCGGTAACAGTACACAGAAGGTGAAACATTACTCAGTGGGATATATTAATTGTTTTGGTTCTAGCTATTGTTAGCAACACAAGACGATAATCATGTATTTTTCTCTATTTTAGACATTTAAATGCTAAAGGTACACAGTGTTATTTGAGTGCCTCTGGCTTACCTAGAAGCAAACGGTCAGACGCTGGGCCTCTAGAAAGGGCTTATATTATTAATATACAATACTGAAAAATTAGAAAATTCTGAAGTTACATCCAGCCCTGGCCAGAAGCGTTAATAGATACTTTATGCTAAAAACTTTCACTGTGTGTTGGAGAAACGTTGTCGGACATTAGCTCTTCATAACTTTAACCAGACAAATTAAATGTTGGAACCATAAAAACAGACTTACGTAATAATGACAATTAATTTCAGGGTACATAAATCTCCTGTGTGTGAATCATGAATCTACCCTACTTGTGTCGTACTTGCTGTCAGATGCAGCTACCTGTCTTGGCTGAGTCCGACCAGGCTGTGACCGTCCACACTGAGCAGCTGATCTCCAGCTGCCAGCCTCCCGCTCTACACGCAGTAAAGACACGTCTTCATTTCTTATCTCGTTAAAAAAAAAAAAACAACCTCAAACAAAATATTCCTTGGAGTGAAAGCCGAAAGAGAGAAGTGTCACAGTCTCACCATTTCGGCGGGTCCTCCCTTGACCACAGACTTGACGTAGATCCCGATGTTACTCTGACCTGCTCCCTGCAGCACAACATGACGGGCTGTTCACTCAATGAGTCGCTGCATCGTAGAAAGTTTTCATGTTTAAACTGTTTTCACCTTGGCTGCTACAATACTGACTCCCATCCCGCTGTTCAGAGGCTTGTGCACAGTGACGTTCTCAACCTCGGGCTGCCTGTGCGCTGCCTGACGAAAAAAAAAAAAAAAGACGTACAAAAGAAGCATAAGTTAGTGTTAAAAAATCGGGGTTGGAGCGATCAGATGGATTAATCGTGATTAATTAATCGGTTGTTGAAATAATTGTCAACAAATTTAATAATCAATTAATCTTTAACTGAGAGTAGAGACTCTAAAAAAGGCAATTTGCTGAGAGAACAACAGTCAGAGCAGTAATTAAGTTAAATCTGTACAAAAATATACACATCTTGCATTTAAGATAGAAAAAAACAACCTTTGTACTCCTCAAGTGGCTTAGTTTTAGATTCACAAAGTTAAAATTCTGTAAAAATATTCCTTCCAAGTTCTTTTGCTAGCTGATAATTAATTGTTTAAACCAAAAATAATCGACAGATTATTACTACTCTACATTTGTAATATTCTTTGCCGTGAATGATCAAGCATATAGTCAAGGACTGCTATGTTACTGCATTTTAGGCAAAAAAATATTCACTTTCTTATTTAAAAAAACGACTTGAATTATTTGTTTATTTCTAATATAGTACAGGCAATGCTTAAGTGTCTATATGAAAAATCTACAGAATGTGCCATTTAAAAAAAAATCTAATTATGTCAATGTCAATTTTATTTATGAAGCACTTTAAAAACAGATATTAACTGCACCAAAGTACTGTACAGTATTTATAAAACAGCGATAAACAAAAAATCGTGAGAATAAAAGACTAATTGATTACTAAAATAATTGTTAAAACATAAACCCTCTGGAGTCTCGGTTCTCTTTACCAAGTATAAATCCCCATCAGAGTGTGTGTTTTCACTAAAATGCGCCGTCCAGTCTCCTTGGGAATCAGCCACAGACGTCAAACAACAGAGACCTGCAAGACGAAATATGAAGCAGCTGACCAACATGTTCAGAATAAAGTACGATCCAACTCTGGCGTCTGAATCCAAGGTCTCTCCCACCTTTCTGACAGATTGGCTCCAGAAACTCTCTGAACCCCTGAGGGACTCCTCTCAGCGTCTCACAGGAGTATCCTCCCTGCGGCAGCAGGAAAGGCAGCAGCAGGTCGAGGCTCTCCGTCAGCCGAAGCTCGCCACCTTCGCTGCGAATCAGGTTATCGGCCGAGGCCTTGGCAGCCTTCGCCACGGCATCCGTCAGGTCCTGCACCGGGAGTGACAGCGAGGGAGAGATACGTCAGGAAAGAGTCGACGCGGATGTCATGTTTCCCTCAACATGGGGGACACCCAATCGGCCTGCGATGATTCTGAGCAGGAGACTGAAGATGACCGTGACCTTTGACATCCGTAGACGGAGATGTAACATCAGAACTGATGTGAGTAATGGCTCTGCCATGCTGTCGTTTCCTTTAAAACTCCAACGCTCTGGGCAGCGCTGGGTTCCAGGCGTTTGTTGTTGTTGCCTGATTTGGGATGTTTTCTCTTCAGGCTTAGATTCAAATTGAGTTCCTTTTTAGATGCTATGGGCAGGAAGGATTTCCTGTAGAGGTCAGTATTACAGCGGTTTTAGGAAGCCTCTGACTGACAGCCCACTGCTGTTGTGTGACAGTGTCATGAAGAGGATCCTCAGAACACAACTAGCCCCTCTTCCTAAGCATGTTAAACATCTCGTTTTTATAATTTTACTTATTTGTATTTTATGAAAAAATACGGTTGAGTCAAATTTAACTCCAATCATGAATGTGACGTGTTGCTTTGTTTTCTTTCCCCACTAATAATTTAAACCTGCAGCGTCTCAAAAGTATTCACACCCCCCACACTTCTTTATGTTTAGTCACATTTCATCCACAATCCTCAGAGTTTCTGCTGTGATTTTATGTAACAGCCCACACCAGTCTGAAGCATTATCATGAAACAGAAGGGAAATCCAAATCAAAGCATTATGCAAATAAAATCTGAAAAGTGTGACGCACACGTGTTTTTATACCAGCTTTTAGAAATTTTTTTCAAGAATGTTTCTTTACCATTTTGCACGTCTGGATCATGAATTTCATATTTCACTTTCATCTATCTTTCCATCAGTTTTGCCCAGCCTCCCTGCCCCTGGTGATGAAACACGCTCCCACAGCATGATGCCGCCACTACTGTGCTTCTCAATGAGGAAGGTGTGCAGCGTTAATTTTCTGTGGCCTTCGCAAAACGTTTATTTTGGGATAAAAATACACACATGCCTACTGTCCTTCTGAAGACATTTGGTTTCACTGGCTTTTATTTTGAACTATCAGAATAAATGCACCCCACACTTTTCAGATTTTTATTTGCAAAATGGAAATAAAAAAAAGAAAAAAAAGCACTTAAAGTCATATTTTTTTCATCTGTTTTGCAATTATGCACATGTTTGTGTTAATCTGACACTTTAAAACCTAAAAAAAGAAAACAACCAGAAGTATGTAGCTGTAATTTTACATGTGGGAAAAGTTTAAGTGGTGTTAATACTTTAAGCAGGAAGCCGTACAAGTTGTCCACTCGAAGCCAAAGTACTAATGTCCTTCATGTATTATTCATCATTACATCGGTCATTGTAACTATTAATTATTCATGGTATTAAATCAATGAGCACAGCCAGGAGCTTCGGCCAGTTTCAAAAACCCTCGCTGGAAACCTCTTACGGTTTTGTTTTCAGTCTGAAAAAAATACAAACTCTGTCCTTTTTGACAGTGACATCTGTGGGTGGTGTGGGTCAGCGAAGTGGAGGACTACTCACAGGGGGGATCTGAGGCTCGCTGGGTCCGTACATGTACCCGTCCATCAACATGCGCAGCTGCAGGGAGTTCAGCTTGAAACAGGAAGTCTGGATGTCCTTAGCGTCCGAAGCCGAGTACTTACTCATTGTCAGGAGCGCGGTCGCCTAGTAACAAGCCAGGCAATACTATTTTAGCATCCCAGGAGACAGAATCAACCACAGTAAAAACCAAAAAAAATAATAATAATGAACTGACATATTGATTGGAGGAAATAGCAATTCTTTAGCCAAGCGGGGGTGTCAGACCTGAGTTATATGTCCCAGATGGCAGTCGGCGGCCAGCTCCAGGCCCTGCCTCTCCGCCCAGGCCTCGATGGGGGTCAGCCTCTGACGCAGTGCGGCCCCCCAGTAGTGAGAGCGCAGGCCCGGCGTGCCGGGTTCTGGCGCCATGAGCTGATTAAACAGCCAGGCGCTGATGAAGTGGAAGAGCTGAGAGAAGAGCTGGATGGTGAGGGCCGGGTTGACGCGGCACCGGCGCAGAAGGGACATGGCGTTCATCAAGGTGTCCAACACCATCTCTGCGGTCAGACCAAGACACGTCACGACATCTTAATCTGCTGAATTATCTAGTTTGATTGATTTATTTTCTAAAACGTGCCTATGCCGGCCGGGAGAGTGCCGTGTCGCTCAGAATCGGTGAGGAAAGTTGGTAGGTGTTTCCTCAACTCTCTCTGCAGGCAACGGAGCAGGAAGCTACAAACAAACAAGCAAAAGATACATGTTGGTATTTAATCCATCTGGGCAAAAATACAAGGTTCTGTTAATCTTATTGTTGTTAAAACGTAATCTGTTTAATTAGAGTTACACACTGATGAAGTGAAAAATAATCTTAAAATGGCCTCTAAGTCAACATGCAGCTTCATTATGGCGTTCCTCATGGTCCTGTTTTAGCCTCATTTCTTTTTTCCCCCACAGATGCTCACTCTGTGGCGAACAACACCGGCTTCTATCGTTACGTCGACGAAGCCGCGTTGTAATCATCAGTAAATACACACATTACTATTCAGCTGCTCAAAGTGTGGAATCGCTTTGAAAAATTTTTACTTTTGCAGCAACAAAATGCTTCCTGTTGGTACATATTGTTTGCAAAACGACAAGCCTGTGGCGTCAGAGGTCCGTGTTCGTCCATCCGCCTGTACCTGTAGGCGTTGTGCACCTGATGGGACAGATCCAGCTGACTTTGCTTCGTGAGCCGGCCCAGGTCTTTGTCGTTCTTCAGAAAATTCAGCAGCTCCGAGGAATTGGCCAACCAGAAGGCGAGAACGCCGCCGATGGCCTGGCGCCTCTGGAGAGCCAATCACAGCGACAGATTGGTTTCAGCAAACTTGGAAATGTTCAACTGTGAAGTTTTGCCATTTTCAAAATGTTTTTATTTTTTATTTTCATTGTTTACTTGACAGGGGCAGATGCAAAAAACTTAGATCAAGTCAATCTAATGTCAGCATCTCAGTGTTTATTACCAAAGCTACTCTGCAAAGACGAAGCCCTTCAAACGTTGGTTGAAACGAAAAGTTAAACTCAACTGAATCAAAACAATGACAATATTTAATTTAATTGTTCTTAAGACATGAAGTAAACATTTTAAGATGTCTTAAAATCAGATGGTACTGATGAGTACTAGAGGTTAGAAGTCTTAACAGAGAAGGTTTTCTGTCCAAAGAAAGTAAACAAAATTGTATTTTACAGTCATGATTAAAGCGGCATCTAGTACTCAATTTCTGTACAAAGTTAATAATGGGATGTAATGCATATATGAAACAGTTTTTAATTAGTTTGAAACCATTAATATTACTCTGTATTGTTGTTGAAATTGTATGTTTATCAAAGTGGTGGATATGGATAGTGGTGATTATTATTATTTATTTATTTTACTTTATTTATTTTTCCCAATGTACTTTTGGCAAGAACAACAACAACAAAAAGCTTAGGACATTTTTTTAGGAACTTGGTGAAATTTAAGTTGATGATGCAGCTAACAACAAGCCAAGGTATTTAAATTCAACAACAGAGTGAATTCTGGGTAAAATGTTTTATGTTTCTCCACCGTTTAAGACTGGAAACAGATCAAACTAACCAAATAGGAAGAGGCCGACAAACTACAAATTTTTGTGCGCTGTAACAAAGGTTTTCATGAACTCGCCTGGATGACCTTTCCCATCATGGTCGCCATTTTGTTTGTGATTGACGTTACGGGGTGCGTGCTCGCAGAAGACGGAGAGCCTCCGCTGTGCCGGCGCCGCAGGGCGAAGCGACTCGCAGCGTAGAGGATGTAAGCGGGGGAAAGCTTGAAATGAACCGTGGAGCTGTTGGTGTAATTTATGACTGCGGACAGAAAAGGCTCCTCGGCTGAAACGTACGAGGCGCCAGCAGGGGGCAGGAGGACAACATCACAAACACGCAGCAGCAGCAACGCTTTCAGAGGTTGTGATTCAGACTCACCATCGTCACAGATCTCTACTCTAACCGGTAATCCAGATTGATCTGAAGAGTCTGAGTGAATTAAAGATGAAACGAGTAAGGTTCACGGTGTACACCTGTGAAATAAAAGTATCTGCTGTTTATATTACCTTCAAGAATCTGATTTCTTTTCTTTTCTTTGCAACGTCTCAGAGGCTCAAGGCTGGACGAGCGGTCGCTGTTGTTCAGCAGGTCTTCAGCTGGTCTGGGCGTTGATTTAAGAACAGAAGATGTTATTCTGATAGTTTGAACAAACAAAAAGTGAGTACTTACCCGTCCTCGCCCTCTGACGCCCTCTCAGCTCCCCTTTTCTCTTTCTTTTTCCCTTTTCTTGACAGTGTCCTCTTGAAGGTTTGAAGAAGGCCTCCTTTTTCTTTCTCATGATAACTTTCCTTCATGAATAAACACATGAGCGGAGACGATTGGTAGCGTATGTGTAATGGCTACATGTGAAAATGAGCTGAAGTTTAAGACTGGAAACAGATCCAGTCTTAAACTGGATCTGTTTTGAACAAGGGACCAGTCAGATGATTTCCAGCTCTGTCCCTGGAAATCGGATCCTAAGCACGCTTAAGTGTTACTATGTCATACCAACCGCAACACTCTTCAGAGTGGATTCTGTTACTGAGGGAAGAAGATTCAAAGTGTGGGTGTAAAAGAGCGTAAACAGTAATTTAATAGCTCACTGTGTTTTGTTTTTTTTGGTCCATTTATCCATGCTTTGGGAATGTTTCGCAAAGCTTGGTTAACAGGCCAATCAGTTGCTCTGTTTAACATCAGTTTGTTGAGAAAGAAGCAGAGACTGGAAATCCAATGCTAATCTTGCTAATGTAGCATAAAGAAAGGTTGAAATGGCAGCCTCGGTTTATTTCGTCTTTATTTTAAAATCGTCAACTCCCGTCCTACACCGACTGGCCTCCGAAACCAGAGGAAGGCTGGGAAGAAAATATTTTCAAAGCTAATTATAATAAAAGTAGAAATTAAAATTGGATCAAATCTGGCTAAGCAGGTCAAAGGTTTAGCAATGAATCTTTAATCGGTGAACGTGTTTTTAGTATTTAATTGAAGCTTTTATTATTTTTGAAGCGCACTGGACGGCAGGGTTACCTCCAATCTCTCCTGGTCTTTTTTGAGCACAAATTGCCCTTCTCGGTTGTCCGAGGTCCAGCTCAATTGTACGACCAGAGGTCTCTCATCCAGGTCCAATTTACGCTCTAAGAAGAAAAAAAGTAGGGGATGGACAGCTTTGAAAGAAAACCAGAATATGACACGTTTCTTGACTCTCACCTTTGCTACATGAATTCTAATTATAATAAAATGGTGTTGATAAAAGGAGTCTGATTTTTACAACACAGCCTGGTTGTTCATTCACTCATAGGCAACACAGAATAAAAGATGAGAAACGAAATAAGAAACTACAGTAGAACATCTCAGAATTAGCGACTTGTGACGTCTCACGACTCAAATGAACAAAAAAAAGTTATTAAATTGTGACATCACCAAACTCGTCCTATATATTAAAGAGGCGATGAATAATGAGATCCCCAGTAAGTTGTGTGTAGCACTCAGAAATACTTTTGAAGCAACATGTCGAAGCATCTTTAAGCGACCTCAGTAATTTAACATTAGACATTTCTGTTGAATCTAATCTGTGCAGACAGAGCGTCTGCACAGACGCTCTGTCTGCACAGAATATCTGTCATAACTTCACCACAAACAGTTTGGCAGCTAACCAACTGGCTGGAAGATGATTCATGAATAAATTAATTATTAATCCATTAGTAATGCAACCGGCTCAAGTCAGAAGGTTATTGGTTACTGCTATGGGGACCTAAAACATGCATGTCCCACATAGGAAATGGAGGAACAGCATAGTCAGCAGCTTCAGTTATCCAGGAGCAAGTTACCACCAGCATGGCGATCTTACCTTGATCTGCATGGATCTCATAGAGAGAATATTTTGTCGACAGCATTTTCATATCCGGCCTGAACTTCTCTGAAAGCGTCTCAATCACCTTGCGAGTCGTCAAGCTGCTGCAAACCCGTAGGCACTTTGTGGCCACGCTGCCTTCTTCTTCGTGATCCTCTAAGGAGAAGCGGATCACGCCGTGAAACGCCAGGTTCTGTTAGAATACAGACGGTCACTGAAAAGCCCCCAAAAGGGTCGCTTTCGAAATACTCATTTAAGCAATCAAGGCCAAATGTGTGTATTATCGTCTCAGTGTCTGATCCAGTTTTACTTGAAGGTCTCTGAGTTTTTTTGGGGGGGAGGGGTTTGGAGAAAAGCAGTAAACGCACACTAGCATGAAGACCAAAGACATCACCATGTGTAAACACGGTGGTGGTAGCGTCATGCTGGGGGACCGCTTGCTTCAGACTGGGGTGGAGATTCACCTACCACCGAGAAAACGGCCCTGAACATCTCCAGTCATGTGCTAGAATGTCCTAGTCAAAGTCCAAAGCTAATCAGAAATATTCAAGATATTCCAATAGGATTTAACCTGAAGGTGCAAAACACCTCAAGTCTGCCTAAATTAAGGCCCTCTGAAATCCACTTGATTCTGAAATCCACTTGATTCTTTTATTTTTCAGCATAAAATATTTATCGTCGAATTTAATCTAATTTAGTCATGCAATTTTTTGTGATTAAACTATAAAATATAGAATTAAAATATAGAATAAAATATCATTTATTGTCTCACAGTGAGGAAATTAAAGATATACACCTATTGCACCTATTAATCTCTTTTTAGTTTAATGAAAACTGGGATCAAGATGTTCTATTTTAAGTTTTTTCAGATAACAATAATGTTATTTGAATAATTCTATCTATAAATATCAATAAAACTGACTGAGTGTGGCACGAGTTTAACAGATCAAGACAGAACGGTGGTTTTGTAGTTTGATGCGTGGCATCCTGACTGGTCTCACCTCATCAGGTTGGCTGATCTCAAACAGGTCCAGTCTGTTGCTATTCCACTGACTGATGACCTCGGCCAGTTTCTCCCGTTCCTTCGTTTCCGGCATCTTCCCGCCTAAAAACCGCTTTTCCAAACCGTCATGCAAAGTTTTACTCAGAAACCAAGATGGAGGGAAAACAAACCATAACGTTGTGCCAGGAGCAGCGCTGCTTCGGCGTGCTCCCACGTCGTTATGAGCCGTCCTCTGTGGGAAGCTGTTAAAAATAATCGCCTAATTTTGCCCCCCGTCTGCGAGCCCCCCGCATCCCTCCGCCCTCATTTAACAGGTCAGTGAAGCTATGCTGAATGAGGCAAAAAAAAGGGAAAACTAATTATAAACGTGACAAAGACAAAATAACCTTAATTGCTTGCACCAAATGCATTGTTTTTGTTTTTTTTACTTTGTTTTCCCAATGAAACCCAACTTTACAGTAAATTCAACCCATCAGTTTTGATAACAACAGGATGCAGGTATCTAAGGCATTTCCACGGCTGTCGCCTTCATTCATCTCGTCTCAGTGACGAACGCTAAGGCTCAAATGAATCCCACTGCTCATGCGTGCCAGTAGATGTCTTCGCAGCTTATATGATGCCTTCCCATTCATTCGCCGCCATGTATATGGGCCAGCTTTTGTTGGCTGCTTCAAAGTCCTCTGGGTAAACTTTCAACAGAACAAAAGCCACGACAATGGCAGCCCTCCATTAAGTAGACAATATGACCGCAACACTGAACAATCAAAGGTATTGTTGTCTGGATGGTGAACCAGACAGAAAGTTATGAACCTAGAAAAAGTGTTTATATCCACCGACACAAAGTGGCACAGAGCTGAGTGGTGGCATTTAATGTCTATATGCTACTAGCTCAGGCTGTGCACAGGAAAAAAGATTAGTTACCATAGCTACACAGATGATGCACAGATCCACAGTGTTAGCAGTAACTCCGAACCAATCCAAATAGATCAAGAGTGTCGAACTCATTTTCATTTTGTTCCATATCAAAAATCTGAAGGTTCTTAAAAGGGGCCGGTTGTGCCAGAACGTATTGATAAAACTAATCCAAAAAATCCAACTGTAAATCAACAAATACCTGTTTGTTTCAGCATCCAGTAAGGGTTTCTTAAGATTAAATAATACAAAATCCTGGCTGGATCAGTCCAGCCAGGATTTTGTGACTCTAATTCAGAAATATTTGTATGGAATTTGTATGATATTTGTACTAATTTGTGATGTTAAACATGACTTTTTATTGATGGCCGTACTGATCACGGAGTACAACTTTATATCAAGTAAGGCTGAGGTAGCAGTCACTCAAACCAGATGTTTTTGGCCAGTTTTGAGAAAGATTTGCAGTAAAAAATCAGAAAAAAAACATGGGAATCTGAAGATTTTGTTTGTACTTTGAGTGAGTTTTGCAGTCTTGTAATTTGGAGTCTAAAGGGCCACATAAAAAGCTGTGGCGGGCCAGATTTGGCCCCCGGGTCCTTGAGTTTGACACATGTGGAGTAGATCATTAGAACAAATCAATGGATGTTTTACAACTTTAACCAGCTGAAACGGAAACAAAACTGAAGTTATCATCTTTGAACCTAAAAAGGATCAATCTAGAGTCAACTCACAGCTTCAGCTACTACAGCTGGAAACCAGAGATCATGCCGGGAACCTGGGAGTAGCGACGGACTCTGACCTGAACCTTTAG
This sequence comes from Poecilia reticulata, assembly GCF_904066995.2. Classification (NCBI taxonomy): domain Eukaryota; kingdom Metazoa; phylum Chordata; class Actinopteri; order Cyprinodontiformes; family Poeciliidae; genus Poecilia; species Poecilia reticulata. The sequence goes on from NC_088851.1 coordinate 7,434,038, forward strand.
AGCCACATAAAGACGGTTACAAAGTCAGCCTTCTATCACCTGAAGAACATCTCCTGGATAACATGTTCTAATGTTGCAGCAGAAACTCATCCATGCGTTTATCTTTAGTTGCATTGATTACTGCAACAACCTTAAACCTTATAATGTCCCAGTGAACATGGGGTTCTCTCTGGGTACTCCGTCTTCCTCCCACAGTCATAAAACATGACCATTACGTTAATTTTGTAACTCCAAATCGCTCTTTGGTGTGAATGTCTCAATGCGTAGCGGTGCGCTGCCCCGTAATTGACTGGCGACCGCCGGAGACAGACACCCACGACCCTACAAAGGATGGGCAGGTATAGACAACAGATGGACGGTTTGGGTTTCAAGGTCTCTTCTAATTTGCATTCATTTGGGAGGATTCAATTATCTTGGGGTCTCTTCTCCGGTGTCTGCAGCTTTGACCCTATACGTCCTCAAGAAGATTTGTCCCTGAACTGATAAAAGAGCTGAGCCAAAATGCAAAACTCTCCTCTTGCCCAGGCTCTCACCTCTGGCAGCAGGCTACGGAGAAGGAACAAGGTTACATAAAAAAAAAAAAAAAAGGAGTGGGCTAAATTGAATTTATTCTGTTGGGACCTGGTTGAACTTTACCAACTGACACTGAATGAGAAGTTTATGGATGCAGAGCTGCAAGGATCGAGTTAGATGGTTGCTGGGGTTACCACAGCCATCTGGAAGCTACCAACTTGGTGACATCACACTGAAAAGAAAGGAGGCCAAGGGACAAAATGTGTTTTATCAAACCAGACACCTTATCTACCTAATGCAAAGACTGCACATGTTTTTGGGGTATGCTTCCAGCTGAGATGTTTTTGTTTTTACAGCTGAACATTATTTCAGATGTCCTGCCAAATGAACATGTTAATCTCTGGCTGGATGTTTGCGGTTCTACCGGAAGGTGAACCTCTGCCTCATTTTCAACAATGCCCCCCCAAACCTCCCAAAAAAAGGAAAAAGAAAAAAGCCACATTGCACGAATAATAGCTATCCTCTATTTTTTTTTTTGTTTCTCTCACTTGATCTCTGCAGTTCTTAGACGGTCACGCAGGTTTTCAGCCGTCAGCTGTTTTTCCCTTTTTAGATAACTAATTGAAGAGAACTTCATGAGATCATGAGTTCAAACCTTTTGATAATTTAATCCCGATGCCGTTTGTTCCCCAATTTAATTAGACAAGCAGGATGAAGAGATCTAAACACTGATGAAGGACATTTTCAGATTTCTGTTTTCTAACCAATTTTACAAACTGGACTGCTCAACGTTGGTGTATTTGAGAACATTTCAAGAAAATTCATTTCATTTGTGGTTGTAACGTAAAAATGGACAAAACAATCAAGATACGCATACTCGAGATTAGAACACAAAACAGTTATGAATATCTTCGTCTTGATTCCTCCTCATTACAATGCTTTCACATTTTTATTTTGCTGTCACTAAAGCTGCATAGCAGGTAGAGTTTTACATGAACACCCAGCTGACAGGAAAAAAACCAACACTGCAAAAGAAGTCCGAGATAGGAAGGGAAGCGAAACGCAGTCATTTATATTTGCTGCTCAAATAGAATCAGGTTTTCAGATGATTTTAGGTTTTATTCTCCACATTCTCTGATGCAGAGGATGAAAGAATAATAAAATCATTTCGACAAAATGTGTTACATGAATAGGTTCATTAAGAGGTAGCATCAAAGACGTTCTACAAATGGCCGTGAGGCTGCAAAGTGTCAGCTGGATTTCTAAATGTGTTTCTGAAATAACGTGGCAATTTGAATGAGAATAAAAGCATAAAACAAAAAGAAGAGCTGTGCTCATCAGTCATGCAAGCGTCTGATGCATTTTTTATTTTATTTTTTTACACTATAAAATGGTTGATTTTGTTGCTTCCCAAGTAAGAACCTTTGGGCACTGCAGCACGATGTAAGAAAAATCTCCAGAACCGCACCACCAAACTACTCAACGTCTACAAAATAACAGAGTTATTGTTCAGCTTCGGTCCTTTTGTCATATAATTTGGTCGTTTCCCATTTTGTCCTTGGATTTGTCTCTGCTCCTTTCAGAAAACACAGAAGGCCATCAGTCAATCTTCCACCCGCAGCTTCCTAAACCTGCAACTATTAAGATATTTTATTTATGATTATATTATATATATAATAAAATTATTATGCAAGTATTCACAAAGTATTTGCCAATTTCTATCAATTTCATTGAGGTTTTAATTGAAAGACCAACAAGAAGTTAGGCATTCTTGTGAGAGAAGAGGAAAATGTTTTTCCTTTTTTTTTTTTAACAAAGAAAACTCTGAAAAGTAAGTTAGTACTTTGTTGAAATACTTTTTGCTGCAACTACGCAGAGGTCCGTATAATACCCAAAACTTGTACTCAGGTAAAAGTAAAATAGTAGCCGTCCAAGAAATTACTCGAGAGTAAAAATGTATTTGGTGAAAAGGCTTCTCAGGTATGATCAAAACATCAATTATTTAAATAGTTAAAAATAAATTGTATCATCAGATGGACCAAAACATAAATATACCAAAAGAAAACAAACAAAACAAAAAAAACAGATGTATTTTGGTATTTTAGGGACCATAATAAGAATAATTTGTATAGTTAACATAAGTACAAAATAACAAGGTCATAAAAAAGAAAAATGGTCCTAAATCAATTTATTTCAATATAAAACTTATGAAACTTTACAAGGTGTATCTGGTGAATTTCAGGTGAAAGCAAGCTTGTCCTTCATTTAGTGAAGATTCTCACTGTGGGTAGAAAGTATCCAGAAATTTTACGAAAGTAAGAGTAATGATGCTTTACAATAAAATCCCTCGAGTAAAAGTAAAAAGTACAGCCCAGTAAAAATCCTCCTAAAAGTAATTTTTTTCCAAAAATGTACTTAAGTACATGTAACTAGTCACTACCCGACTCTGCATGTGACTCTGCATGAACCTTACAGGGTGTCACAGCTTCTGTAAAGCACTGCAACATGGCACAATGAGAAAGTATTTTCAGATGTAAACTAAAACTTTATATTTACGGGGGGACAAAAATGCCAACAATTAAAATACTCTCAAGGAAACATCTCCAGACACTTAACCCTTGTGTCCAGAAATGGGGTCCAACCGACCACACACACGTAAAACTTGTATCATTTGCCACAGTCCTCTACGTTTGCCTCAGTCCTCGCACGCACAAGGGTTAAGATAAATACCTAAAAGAGTTAGAGGCTTTCTCAGAAAGTTCGTACACTGTTTGTTTTATTTTTAGCCAAGGGACAGCTTGGTTCCTGTTGCATGGTCACATGGATATTATGTGGCGTTGCAGGCAGACTTCTAAGTAGAGCTAAAGCAGCTCCCATCCACAGGGAACCTTCTAGAGAAACCAAGCTTAGTCTTTCCTGCTGATTTCTGTCTCATAGTTTACATTTCTAAATCTTTTCATTATCAGACAGATAATGTACCAACCTCAGAAACTGTAGTTTTGTGACTCTTAGCAAACATCCATCTGCCATCACACGGCATAGTGTGGGATCTGTTTTAAGTCAGCTCCTGCTCAAACTCCTCGCATCTGTTCCGGCTTTGGCTCCAGTTCACGGCAAACGCCTCTTCGCCATGGGGAACAGTAACTTCTCGCACCTTGACCTCTGTCCAGCCGCAGTCCTGCAGGAGCTGCTCGGACCCGGGGCTCCAGCACCAGTGGTCCGGAGTGTGGCCCAGGAAGATGACTCCAACAAACACAAACGCAATGAGGACCAAAGGCAGAGACCCAAATATGACCATCTTCTTCTGGAAGGGTTCCAAAGTCTCCTATGTGCTTCCATGAGTTTGTCCACATTTGCCACGTGTGCCGGTTTCCCTGCGTGGCACCAACTGGGTCTGCTGGAGCTGCTGCACTCTGACAAGGCCAAGCAAGAGTCACGTTTTTAAATAGACGAGAGAACAACCGATGGTTGATCAAATCTCTTGATCTTTCTCAGTATCTCCTGGACTACAGTTTATCTTTTCTAGAAACTAAGTGAGGAAGCTTTGAATTTCATAAAAAGCAGCTTTATCACAGAATCCAAGCCTCTGGGGCGGTGGACATGACTGCAGCAGAGCAGTTTGCTTGTTCTGTACACAATACTTGACTGGTTTCCAAAAGAGTTGACCACCAGGGGGCAATGATTACAATGCACATTAAAAATATGAAGTTACTTCTCTGTTGGTCTGAGTTGTTAAAGAGATGGATGGAGTTAATAAGGGAGAAAACTTGTCAGAAAATACAGAAGATTTCATACTGGGGAAAGCCCTGACCTTCCACTTCTCCTTCCCGCAGGAGCTGCAATGTATTGGTATAGATCAAAAGCATTATTAGAATGGCCTAGTCAATGTTCAGAAAGAAAGCCAGTGACTCCTGATCAAGCCTGGCTGAACTTGAGCCCTTTTACCCAGAAGAATTGGAGTTTAAAAAAATGTAAAAAATTCAGTCGGTGGAGACCGTGACGTTCATGGCTCCACACTGCAAGACCACAAAATCCAATCCACTTTCTAGTGCGAACATCTTAGTACATTTGAAATTAAACAAAACCAACTTACAGGTAACTTTTTTTAAAGATATTGGAGCGTGTTTTAGGTAAATAATTCCTTAATATTGCTGAAAGAGTACAAGTTCCATTCTTTATTTCACTTACAATTAGTACTTTTTCAACCGTTTTAAGGATTTATTGACATAAAACGAGCAAATATATCTTGCTGGAAAGTTACTTGTATGTTTAATTTAATTTCAAGTGTTCTGATCTATTTGCTAGACCAAAAATACTTAGGAATTTGTGTTTTTGCAGTATAAGCAAAAAAAAAAAAAACTGAAACATTTCTAGGGGTGTGAATATATTTTTCAAGGTAAAAGGAAGCAACAATTTATTTATAAAGTGACCGTCAGAGGCGGGTCCAGTTCTTTATGAGGTCAAATCTTTAACGTGTAAACATGCAGACCGGAGAACTGACAGAGTATCACCAGCGATGTCTTTCTACCTCTGCCAAAAATATTCCTGCAGTGTCACTTTCTGCAAAGAACAAAGCGGACATGAAATACTGCCGTTCAGAAATGGACGGCACACCTATCCGTACCGAGGCACATTTAATCAGACTCACGCTCCTGTCTGGGCGATGATAAGTGGCGATTCCGATAAAAATGACCGCTTAGCTGAAGGTTTCCGTCCAGCGTTTTCACACTTCGCGGTAAGTAGTCATAATTCATTGCCTCTCTGCACCTGGGCCACGTTAGCTGCACCCAATAAAAGCTAATAAAGCTTCAGCTTTCTGACAGCAGCCTTGATGTTACGGGGCTTTTTTTCGTTCCTCAAAACATATTTTAATAATTCGCCCTTAGCTGTCGAAATTTCTTCCCCACTGCTTCCCGCAAAGCAGCGCAGCTGGAAGCTATTTTTATTAGCATCAAAATGAAAGAGTAAAGGTTTCAATTTGCTTTAGCGAAATGAGCTAAAGCTAAATTTGCCAAGTCAAACATGACTAGAGGAAGCATGTATTTGATTTCACACTCTTTTGATTATGATACTAATATAAATTATTATTTTATCCCAATTTTGGGCCTAAGAGTTGGTTTCAAATGGAAGCTAGTGTAAAGTTTAAAGTTTTCTGGTTCTTTAAATCAGTATCACTTAATGCCTTTAGTCACCATAAGGCATTAAGTGATTGATTCAAGTTCATTTGAGCTAATCTCTTTGTATTTCCCTCAGTTTTCCCTCTTTACTTTAATGTTTTTTTAAACGTATTCTTTTTAACGTGTTTTCTTTCTAATGCCATGTAATCATGTAATGTAATTTACCACAAAAAAAAAACCCACACAAAACGCAATTAGGAGTCTTTTTTGACACAATTGTAAACTACTTTGTATATTTTTTTAATCCAGCTGTAAAAATTCATACTTCATTCTCCAAATGTGTCTTTATCTTCAATTTAGATTTGTCAATTAAACACTTGGTGGTAATGTTTACTGTGACTTATTAGAAATAGTTGTCAATCAGTAAGTCGGAAAAATTGACGTACAAGGAATTCATAAGGTGTAGTAGTTTCTGGTTAATGTTTTGAAATATGTTATGGAAATCAAAAATTAAAAAAAGCATTTCAACGTTTCACATGAAAATACAAAATTGTACTAATGAAACTGCATTTTTGTCTACAGGATAATTTGCAGTAAAGAATAAAGACAAAGAGCTTTACACATATAAAAAAAACACCTTGTTACAAATTTGACTGGTTTAGCTCTCTCTGCATTTTCTGACTGATATTCTCCTTTCAAAAACCAGTTTGACACAAAATACATGCATTTAGACTCTGATGTACTGACTGACAGGCCTCCTGCGTCCACCAATCAAGCTGCCCCCATAAATTGGCAGCCAACTGCAGAACACTGTGTCCGTCGTCTATTTTTATGTGCGCTTGTCTGGCCTCACAAAACGCTGCCCGCCTACCTTCCTTGCTCTCTTTCTCAGTGAGGTCCAGCAGAGCTCTGCTGCTTTCAGCAAAACATGTGAGCGTCTTGGCACAAAAAACTAGTCGAGTACTTTTTCAAATGTGGCTCTTCAAAGAGATACGTAACTTTTTACACTTCAAACGTCCTCAAGAGGCCAGTCTGTGAAAAACTGCATAACACGTTTTAAATAATTATTTAACTTCTCTGAAATATTTTTTGGTAAATTAGAAAATGCATGCTTAGCTCAAGGTCATTGTGATGCCATGACCTCTACGTTCACCAGTTCTCAACCCAACAGAGCGCTTTGGGGTGAGGTAGAAAGAAAGATTGATGTCATGAATGTGCAGCCAACAAATCACATCAATATGGACCAAAATCTCTGAGGAATGTCTCTGCCACTTTGTTGACTCTATGCCACAAAGACTTGAGGCAGTTCTGAAGGTCTAATTCACACCAAAAGTGTTACTGCGTCAAAAGCACATCTGACACTTCAAATTCGATGCGTCTGCGCTTTGAATGCAGACGCTTCTAATTTTGCTCTAGACCTAATGTTTCACCCGTCTGGTTTACATTCAAAGTCTATGTGGAGGTGCCTCAAGAGCACCTCAGATGCATTAGCTCTACCCGATGTTTTCCAGTGAACACTCTTGACGCTTCAGATGCTCAAAACGCGCCGCAACGGCCCTCGACGCACCTCCACATAGACTTTGAATGTAAACCAGACGCGCCTGACGCTCAAAACGCTTTTGGCGTCAACAAGGGTCTCCCCTGCAGTACTGTCTACCTAATACCCAATGAGAGTTCCCGCTGTGGTGGTATTCTTTAGTTGTGCAGACGTACAGTCTCTTTAGCCCTTTTTAGCCAGACGTAGACAGCTGTTTCTGTTCCAAACATGAGAGACATCTAGAAGTTGGGCATCTCTCATTAGGCCACAGAACGAGAGATGCTCAACTTTTTGGTTTCTAGGTGGGTTTTGGGCATCTCTCCCTTTTGCAGTTCTAGGAGTTTTAATCTCACTTTCTTCATGTAAAGTTCTAAATGTTGGCCTAAAAATAAAGGCTCATTCTATTCTCAACAATGCTTAAAACTCCACGTGTATGATTTTCTTGTGGTAAAATCTAAACGCAACCTCAACCTTTACTCATGGCATAATGAACGGACAATAAAGACAAAGCTCACGTTGGGTTTTTTTTATTAATATTTTTTGTATTCTCACATGCAGCGGGTTTTCTGTCGCAGCGGTTTCTGCATTAATCAACTGACTCCATCTCCCGATCTCGCTGTTCTTGATTTTGATCCTTGTGGATGTCCTGGTGTTTGCTCTCCTCTCCCTGCTTCTTCTCTGGCCCTTCGATGCCCTCGGAGAGTCCATGTGACTGACTATCTGCTGATTCTGTGGGTGAAGTGTGAAATATTGTGAAAGAACCAGCAATCTCTTTCAATAGAGCCTGCTCAGCCTTCAGTTTAGCCAGTGCCTCGGTTAGTGGAGTTGTTTGCGCTGGCGATTCAGCAGAGGCGGGGTTTCCTGTGTCCTGAGCTGGATGATCCTCTTTTTGATCTGTAGGAGCCTCCGGCACATCACCGCCTTCCTTCTGCGCTTGCTCATCAGCGTGTTTGTCTGGTTGAGCTCCCTGTACTTGCTCAGATAGATTCTTTCTTTGCTCCTGTAAAGCCCTGCAAAGACTTTCGAGCTTCTGGTTCTTGATAGTGAGAAGCTCAAACTCCTTTTCCTTGATGGTTCTCTGTTGAGATGACACAGACAAAACTCTTGCAATTCTCTCTGAGGTATTTTCTTACATTACAACAACAAACATCAATGTTTTTATTGAAAATGTATGTGCTAGGTGCATGAGACCCTGAGCAGCATTTTATTTCAGGGCCGATGCCGACAAAGTTTATCTCAATTATGCTACGTTAGATTTACCTGGGAAGTCGGACGTCAGGTCAGGGAATGATGTCACACCAGAGTTGAACAATTTCCTTTTGCAAGTTGGAAATTGGTGGAATTTTTGTGTTGCTAACTTAGCCTGGTAAAAAGCCACTCCGTACGCTGTGCTTTACTTCATACGGAGGATCTGGACCCTCAGCTATTGAGACACGATTGCTTCCTGGAGTTGTGGACTCTTGAAGTTTTATGTTGCGTTCACGCCAAATGTGTTTAATTTGTCAAGCGGGTCTGGTTTACATTCAAAGTCTATGTGGAGGTGCGTCAAGACCATTGTGGCACGTTTTGAGTGTCTAGCACGGTGTGATTTGAACTGCTTGGAGCTTCCAACAGAAAACAACAGACGGCTATCTCACACGTCTGACGCGCCTCAACTTAGACTTTGAATGTAAACCAGACGCATGAAACGCTAGGGGTAGAGTGAATTGTCAAGCTTCCGCAGTCAAAGTGTACACAAGTCGAACTCATTTTTGACGGGCGCAAAGCGTTTGGTGTGAACGCGCCAGTAGACTTTACTCAATCGCCAACATTTGTCCGTGATGCATGTAAGAAGCTTACCGGAAATTGCTTGCGCTGTAAACAACCAGCTGAGGTAGATTATTAAGTAAATATTTCAAACACTGATTGTTAACATACTTTCAAATTATGAAGGCTTTGCTTTGTTAGTATACAACTGGTGCATTTGTTGACCTGTACCACCTAAAAGTGCTGTCGTGTCAGCAGGAGGCGCTAAACGTTCTTAGAGCTCAATTCTACCGCAGGCCGCCTCGTTAACAATTGGGATGATGTAGCAGGTGTTTTCCGTTTGGTTTATCAGTTAACTTGTCTGATGTGTTAGGGGAGGTAGTGTTGGTCTATAAAATCCTTATAATACACTCAAGTTTGTTGAAAATTGTTGCTTACATCAGCCACCATGTCAATGAGATTCTTGTTGCAGCTGTCAAAGCGCGTCTTCCATGAATGGCACTCTTTCTCCAGCTTCTTCATTTTCTTGGCCATCTATACAATACAAACATAGTACACTGCAAAACACTTTTCTTGTTTCTAAAAATCTGGGTGGATCGTTCTCTTTTTGCTTCCTTCAACTTTGCAAGTGATGGGAAACTAGAAGGAAACATTACAAAAAGCCGTTCTTACTTTGTCCATGTCCTGTTTGAAGCCGCTGTAGACGCTGTTGCTCTTCGACACCGTACCTTGGAACTCGTCAAACTTTTTGGAGTACATGTCAAGCTGGGAAGAGTTGACGAAAACATTGGAAGGAAAACAATCTAAAACTGAAATAAAACAAACAAATGTTGCAGATGGCAACCCTACCTGACTCCTCATGTCTGTTTCTTGCTCCTTCAGGCCGCTCAGCTGCAGCTTGTACTCCGCCACTTGTTTAAGAAGCTGTTGTGGTATCGACACATCCCACGTTAATACATGCAGACTCACATTTACTCACAACCCAAACGTGATTCACTGGACGTACGAGCTCTTTCTCCAGCTTGTGCTTCCCCTCAGCCTCCTTCAGGATCAGATTGGCCTGCTCTAGCTTGGTTTCCAGAAGTTTCTCCTTCAGGTCTCTGTGCTTGAAAACTTTTTCCAAGTTCTGGTAGACAATCAAGGGGATTTATGAGTCGCTTTCACGCAGAGAGAAATTTCACTTCTCACTCGGATTAAGCTTTGGCTGGACTACTGTGTCTAATAGAAGTAAGACCAGGGTGAAAGTTGCAGGTAATGAATGCATGGATGCAGATGCGTCAGGGATTGCGTGAGCACATTGCATCAAATTAACGTGTACTCCCCCCCCCCTCCGGCGCAGAGTGAGAGTACGGTTTGACCTTTCTGTGATGTACTGTATCTGCTCTTTAGTCTGGCACAGAGTCGACGGCTGTGTGTGTGGTAAGCTCCATACCGCCTCTCGCTGGTCGTATTGTGCAATGAGCGCCTTGAGTTTCTCTGCCAGGGCGCCGTTCTCCTGACACAGCTTGGTGTTGCGGCTGCTGTGCTCCTCTATCTGGGCTTGGATGTCGCTCAGGGTCCCCTGGAAGTGGGTGGTGATCTCTTTCCTCTTTAAGTCGTCTTCTCTGCACCGCTGCAGCGTCTCCTCCTGCGGGTCAGGGAGGAGCGTTAGCATTTAGCACAGCATTTCCACAGTACCAGTGGTTTCCGAGAAGAGGAAGAGTTTTTCACCAACGTCTCAACACGTTCTGAGAAAACCGACCGCCTGACAGAAAACTGAATTAAAGTGCATCACTTTTTGTTGGTAATAACTTGTGAAAACTCTATAAGTAATCAGATTCATGCTACTTCCTATTTTGCCTGATTTTTCAGAAAACCAAAACAACATTTTTAAATTCACACTATTTTGAGATTTATATAGGACAAAGAAGGATTTCTAATCATTTTCTCCAGCTGCTTGGTGCCTCCAAAAGCAGTGGTGGAGACGGCAGGTTGATCTTTTAAAATTTATAACAGCTCAAACTAAAACTTATTACAGCGCAGACCAGCACAAACTTAGCACAGTTGATCGACATAATGTTTTGTGTGAATTTGTAAATGTTGTGGGGGCTGGTTGACCTTTGATGACCTCGAGAAACGTAACATAATAGCGGCTCAAACAAAACATTTTTGCTACACAAACTGGCGCAAACATTTGACACCAATTTCGTTTAATTTGAAGAAGATGGAGCGGCCAACTTCACTCAGGTAAAACGTCAAGACAGTTATACTTGCAGCCCATGGTGGCTCCGTCTGCAAAGTATTAAAGAGTGAATACTCAAAGTTTTCTGAAAACCTTCGTCCATTTTCCTACCACTTTGCGATATTGTACTCCTTCGTGTTGGTCTTTCACACACAATCCCTACAAAATATGCGAAAGTTTGAAGAAGTAAAGTGTGAAAGTCGGAGTTCAAGTGGCGTGAATACTTTTGCAAACCACTGTGCGGATCTTGAGCTTTCTAATGCGGTTTATGTAGACGCCACCTGTTATTTTAACACCAGCACGGCGCTCGGGTTTGACTCTGTTTGTTTACGCCTGAATGTTTCTGAATGACGTCAGAAGTGACGTACCTTTAAGGTCTTGTTGTGCCTTTGCAGCTCCCTGCAGAGCCCCTCCAGTTTGCTGCGAGCCAGCACCGCCCTGCTGTGCTCGCTCTGCAGCTGGTCCTTCTCCTTCATCACTTGGAGCAGCTTCTTTTGCAGAGTCTTCATCTGCTTCTGGTCACTGCGATGCTCCTCTAGCTGGAGAAACACACACACACACACACACACACATTCATCAAATGTTCATCAAATTAATGTGGGCAGCTGCACGTTGATTTTCCCGTTACTCACCAGCTCAGCGTGCTTCTTTATGATGGTTTCCAGTTTCTGCTCTGGAGTGTCGAGTTTGTTCAAACTTTGCATTAACAGCATGGCCTCCTTACCTGAGCAGTCAGACATCATCCATCATTGTCAACAATGTGTAAAGATGTAAAATTACACAAGCTGTGTAACCCACACTGTGGAAAAACAAAATCCCTTAAAATGACTAAAACGGTGTACAAAAGGTACAGATGAGCTTACACAACTATCAGTTTCAGTAAAACTACAGGACTTTTGCTGACTGAGCTGAATCCGAAGCCATGGAACTTAAAATCGATGCAACGTTCAGGAAAGAAGAAATAACGAGACCTAGATTTTTGAGCATTTTCTTCTCTAGTTTCTGGTCCTTGCGGGCATCTGGCTCTTTGGCAGCTGTGACCTCCTCGATGTCCTCTGGCTCAGCTGGAATCTGGGCTGCCTGGTAGGTGCTAATGATGTCCTCCAGCTGTTGGCCCAGGTCCTCTGTCAGGTCAATGTGGCGATCCTGGGCCGGAGACGCTCCAGGACCGGTGGGGGCGGGGCCGCTCTCCTGACAAGCCTCCATAATCCTCAGCGAGCGCAAACGAGGGAGCGACGCGGCTCTGCAATGGAGGGCACGACAACGTTTCAACATGGAAACGGCGAGAGAAAGATCTCATAAGAAATGTCATTATGACAAATATGTCTGCTGCAATTTAAGCTATTTTGTTGCATATTTATCAATTTCACAGATCTGAAATAGTCAGTTTTATTACTTATTATGTATTTGCTGCTTTTTGTTTCAGAGACAATAAATAAATAATTAAAACGCTGAAGTGCTTGTTTAACCCAGACGCTGTTTGTTGACGTCAAGAAGAAACCTCATTGTTCTTCCGCCATTTTGATCTGAACAACCACATCAGACTTAGCTGAAGCTGATAGTCCACAGGAAGAAATGAGAAAAGGTAAGACAGTGATATTATGTTGCGTAATACTGTTAATGTCAGTGAGTTGAGTTAGAGATGGATGTTTTGCGATGTTTGAAATGGTGGCTTTCTCTCACCATTTAAAACATCCATGTTAGCATGTTAGCTTTGTGATCGTACAGGCACACAGAATGGACAAGTCATCCATTTTGACCAAATGTTAAGTGTTTTGTAATGATGTTGGACTGGATTTTATTTCAATGTCATCTGTGAATGTCAGCTCCTCATTTTCAACTGTGGAGCTATAAAGGTTGAAAAAGGTTATCATTAAGTCTCAACAGCAATATTTCCACTAAATAAATGACATGTTTCATAGAGGAAAAACCTCTCAGACTCAAAGCAAGATGCCAGAGAGCAATAAACTATGGTTTTTTTTTTTTAAATATTAGACAATAATATAATATATTGTTACAATATCATGCTAGCCAACCAGTCACACCTACGTCTTAAACCATATCAGATTCCCTTTCTTCTTTTAAAACCCCAAAACTATGAGAAAAAAACTGCTAAACATTAAAAAACAGAATACAAATGCAATTTTCAAAATTCATTTGATATTGCATAAGTTAAAAACAAATCCGCCAACTTTTGATATATTGCCGAGTTTCACTTAATTATATTGAAAACAATAATGATAACAGTTTTTTTTTTAGTTTTACACAGCATCCTAACTTTTCGCAGGATACAAGAATGTACGTAAACGTACGACAAACGAGATTCAGCGCCAAACATCAGATGCTGGTCAGGGTGTCACGTTGCTTTGACGCAGAGTATGAGAAACATCGCCCTTTTCTGGCAACAGCTCTTCTGTCCAACCAATCAGGAGAGAGCAAATAGTGTGATATAAAGTGACATTGCCTGCCTGTGTTGTGCACACTCACAGTCAGAGCCCGTCTGCGGTGCATAAAATTAGTCCTGCCTTCACGCAGCCTTCGCTTTCACAAGCAGAGCACACGGCACCTGTTCCAGACCCACAAGCTATTTTAGGAACTTCTTAATATGGGCACGTTATTTATTAATTTTTTGTTGTTTCTAATCCAACATCTTGTTGATGTCGGGGTCAGTGAAAACAAGTTCTTTGGCTATTTATATTCACATAAAAGGCTTATGTGAGAGACTCGCTTCGATATTTTGAAAGGAGGTTAAAAAAGCAAATATTAATAAAGAAAGTATTGGAGATATTGTGGCTGGGTACAAAGTTCTCAGTAAGATATTTAAATGTTTCCTCCAACAAGGGAATATCTGTTTGTCGTAAACAAATGACGCTCACTGCGCTGAGCAGCTTCTCGTCTCCAACAAACTCGGTCAGCTTGTCACCACATGCAGCGAAACACACATTAGTAAGTTAGAGAACGACAGAAGCGGCTCCAGCAAACGGCTTTGGCTCATATTTTTGTGTTAGACAGTCCACTAAGAGGAAGGGTCACAAGCAAACGGGGTCTTACCGGGACAAAGGTCCAGAAGAGAAAAGGGAAAGAGTGGCGAGGGGTTTCGGACAGGCGGCCACCAGCGATACGACAGCTGTGATAAGACCGCCTCAAAATAAACCGGGAGAGAGCAGCTCACTCTGAACAGGGAGAGGGAGGATGGAGACTCTCTGCAGCATGGCTGCAATCAGCATGTTCTGCTATTAGTATGTCACTTTTTGCTGCTTTAGTTGTACGTTTACTGTACGACGGGCCGCTGTTACTTGCAGTGTAATTATTTTGACAAATGGGCCTTAAAGAGTGTGGAGTGGCGGAGCAGCAGAGAGGTGGCATGAAAGACGATCCGTCTCTGATTGGCTGGTTTTAGAGAAAAACTCCTCCACAGCGTGAAGGTTAAAAACGTATATAGGTCTTCTGACTTCATGTAGGCCAGGGATGTCCAAAGTGCGGCCCGGTGGCCATTTGTGGCCCTTGGACTGATTTTGTGCGCCCCCCCCCAACTGCAATTCAAAAATGGTACAAATTTGGCCTGTTCATGCAGATGGAGAATTTGTAATCAGGGTAGAAATTGTTACCAATATACTTTTCTTACAAAGGAAAATGTATGGGTTTTTTTTTTCTACAAGTTTTATCAAAAGTAAAATCAAGTTTATCCAGAGACTTTTACTGAAAAGCCAACTTTGCTGAACCCAAATCAGCTTTTATTCTTTCTTAAACTTGTTGCCTGTTGTGTTAGATAAGAGAGGACATGACAGGACTTACACAGCCACTTTGTGTCATGATTATCAAGATTTTTTTTTTTAAATCCAGATTTTGACTTTGAATGAAATCACATTTTTTAATGTTTTACATTCCACCTTTGAAATTCCTAATAGATGTTCTTTAAAATTCAAAATTATCATTAGAAGTAGTGTGATTTTCTAAATTTTGACTTTTATATTTTACAATTTAAAATTTTAATTCAAATTCTAAATCTCATTTTTATTTTAAAGCTCATACTTCTGACTGCACCTGTTTTATAATCAGAAGTGGCGGTATTGTGCATTGTGTCATTTTATAACGTAATTATGTATACATGTTAAGTTGTTATAAAAATGCTGTATGTATCAAACATGACATAAAAGAAATTTGACTTTGCAATTGAAACAACTTTCCTGAAAGGACTCTCCATTTTATAATCATAACTTGGTGTCTGATCATTTTAAGACAAACCATGACCCATATTTTCTCCTAAATGCTTCAGTAGGACAGCAGGGACGACACTGCAGGTCCGATGGACTCCATGCTGACTGACATAAACCTTGAATGTGGTTGAATCTCAGTCGACAAGGTGAGAACTATTTTTGGAGGCATTCATTTCTCCATCCTGCTGCACTCTCTGCCTGCAGTAGCGCATTTTGGCCAGTAGATGTCAGCACAAAGGGTTCAGCCTCTCGGTCTTCCCCCACCCTAAAGATAAAATCTGAGTGATTTCTTGTGAAAGCCTTCCTCCACTGGAATCTCATTTAATCCACGCCAAGCTACGAGAGCAGAGGGATGGAGGCCATTGAGAATAATCAAAAAAAAAAAAAAAAGCCACAACACAGAGCCGTGATTAAAAGGATGTCCTTTTAAAACAGTTTTAAATTTTAATCTGAAAAAGTAGAGCACCAAACAATAAATTCCTCATAGCACAAAAGAGGCACTCCGTCCAGACTAACCAGATTTTCCACGCGAATAGCTAAATAACAGATTGGCTACTGAGGTTTTCCCCTCAAAGAAAGAAAGAAAACAAAAAAATCTCAGCTTAGAGGTAAAAATGATTCATCCTCTATATGTTTTACAGGGAATTGCCATTGACATGAGAGGCACAATGCAGTTCAGTGAATATGAATACACATCGAGAAAGCAACAGAATCTGAATACACACGGTGTGCCAAAGCAGACTTCACTTTCCCTTCACGTATTAAAGCGTTTCCAAAAAAGAAAAGAAGCGCCACCCGTCTCCACGGAGAACACAAATTTAAAGCAGTGCACCTTTTAAATTTTCTATGTAAACATGACTGAACGAAGGTTGCTTTTTAGCTTCAAATGTTTGAATCCAGTCTCAAACCGATATCCACGCTTCAAGATGTAAATGCATTTCTTTAAAAAGACAAAACACTGTGCTATTTTGTTTTTCAAATCTCCCTCATGAAACCTCTGCAGATGTTTTACCTCTGAAAGAGATAGAGATCCACATAAAAAGTTTTCAGAATACAACACTGCAAAAATAGTTTAAATCATAAAAATACACATATGTACATATACAGAGAAGTAGTAATGCTTTAGAATGAGTGGCTACTTGCGTACTTCAGTTGAAGCGCTAATAGTCAGGGTGTTGATATTGTTACTTTAGTATTAACCTGCAGCAAATGGTGCGGACTTGTCCGGGTGTGACATGAAAATGTGAAACAGTTCAGCATCGACTGACCACCGTAGCCCCTTGGATTTGTGTGCAAAATGCTTCGCACGATGAGAGACGCCAAAAACAAAATAAAAACTAGGAATGTTTCAACAAGGAAACGGGACATTTTTACTCTCTTCTTCCCTCCACCCTCCACCTGACTCAACAGCAGCTTCATCATCGAACCCAAAAACAAAAAAATAAAAGGATGAAAGTGCATCTTTAAAAACTCGTTAAACACTCATGATCATCTGCATAAGCGAAGAAAACAAGGTCAGTCAAAGTAACGTCATGAGATCAAAAGCAACGCCGGAGTGGCTCACTGCATAACTGCTGCATAAATACAGATATACCATATAAATAGTAGTCAAATGTTTACCAGTATCAATAAGTGCTTACGTTCTAATATATAAATACATCTTACAGTATTCATAATTACATAATTAATTCCTCTATGGTTGTGCAATAGCAAATCCCATGCATTTTTTTTTGTACCAAGATAAAAACCACAACATTAAGAAAAATGCAACATAAGTAACATTTGTTTAAGATTGCGTCACATAAATCCATCTGTCAAAAAAAACAACCAAAAAAAACCACAAAGCCTTTGCCTTGCAGCTTGTTCTCGGAGAGAGTCCATAGACCGTCGTCTTTTCTCAGTTACAAATCCGGAAACGAAGAAAAGCGGAAAAAAGAAAAGCGGGAAAAGAAAGAAAAGGCACATACCCCCTTGCTGCTTGCTCAGAAGCACCGAACTGCACGAGAAGCGTCTACTTAAAATTTGGTCAGACTGTTTCATAGTACACATACGTTTCCCCTTATAAATAGTCTTTAGTTACAGCACTACTGCATCACACCTTGATATGATTAACAGAAACGACAGTCTATGTTCAAAGTACACACTGCAAAATACACTGCTTGTATGCATCTAAGTAATAGTATATGTTAAGGACATTTGTACAGGACCCATAAATGTAATTGTTGTGCAATTGTGCGCAAACTACTATCTCGGACAAAAAAAAGGCATATTAGCATAATATCTTTCCATATTGCAACTGCACCCAATAATGATTCTTCTCCCCCCCCCCCCTTTTGCAAAACATCCCGCACAGAATCTCTGTGGAGTTTGATCATGTGAGACCAGGGGAAATGTCATTATATTGCCTCTAACAGGGTAAAGACAAGTTGGTTAAAGGGATGAGGATGGTTGCAGGTGTAACAGGGGCGGGAATAAATCGAAGGTTTTAATGAGGATCTTCTATAGTAATCTTCAGCGAGGCAATGGCTTTCAGACAGGTCTGGACGCTCTCTTCCTGTCTGCTCTCCCCGGTGGGGAGCTCAGGACTTTTCTCCTGGCGGCCGTCAACGTTGTCTCCTCCCGTCTCAGGCCCGTGCACGGATCCCTCCCTGCTGCTGCAGCTCCGGGGGCTGGATGCCGGGGAGGGGCCGACAACGTCGGTGTTGGGCGAAGCCGGGGAGTGCAACATCTGGAGCCCTCCGACAGGAACGACGGGGAGCAAAGAGCGTGCTTGCTGCTGGGAGTGAAGAGGGAGGTGGCTGAGGACGTTCTGGTGATGAGAACTGGCAGCGCTGGGCGGCTGAGCGGGAGCCAAGCCGCCGCTCCTTTGATCCTGGAACGATATTATTGGCAAGAGTTAGCGGCAGGTCCATCGCCAGCATGCAAACATATATTAGTTATAAAACATGAAGGAATGCGAGTTATTTAGCTGGGAAAAAAAATGTTTCAAATGAAGCTCTCATGATGGATTGTCTGGGCACCGTTTGGATCGGGATTGAAACGCTGCCACAACATCATGAAGGGCCATCGTAATAAAGTATTTAGAGAACATTCATGGGTTTAACA
This sequence comes from Poecilia reticulata, assembly GCF_904066995.2. Taxonomy (NCBI): domain Eukaryota; kingdom Metazoa; phylum Chordata; class Actinopteri; order Cyprinodontiformes; family Poeciliidae; genus Poecilia; species Poecilia reticulata. Next base: position 7,452,494 of record NC_088851.1, read on the forward strand.
CTTCAAGATCAATTCAAAATGAGTTATATCGTAGCTTACAAGGCATTCACAATCCAAGTTTTTCACATTTTATCACACTCGCGCTAGAAAACATTGTTTCTTGTTGATATTTTGCGGAATAGACCAACACAAAGTAGAGCATCTTTTCTTTACAAATAAATCCAGCTTTCTGTGAAGGCCTCAGAGGTTAGACAACATTAGTGAACAAACATTAGTGACCAAATAACACAGCAGACAGGTTGAAGAGAAATTTGTGGAGAAGCTTAAACCAGTGTTTAGATTAAACCATGGTCAAATGTTAGACTGTCTTGACATAAACTCAACTGAGAATCCTCGCCACAATGTGAAAATTGATATTCATAGACAGTTCATTCAATTTGTCTGATTTTTAGCTATTTGCAAAGAATAGGAAGAAACATATATATCCATTTACAAAACTGGTATTCAGACCCTCAAAGAGTCTCTCCCAGTGACCGCTGGAGACACTCACCAGCAGTCATTATGTGGAAAGGTCACCAGTCCATCACAGAGCAACAACAATGAACCAGCACATAAATGGTAAAATGTTAAATGGCCTGTACTTGTGTAGCACTTTATCATGTTCAGAGTATCCCAAAGCACTTCACACAGTTTTGCGGATAGAGATGGACATAGCTCATCTGCATACAGAGATGGATGTAGCTTTCACACAGTTTTGGAAGTTACAGTCCAGCAGCTTCCACATGGCAAGCTACTGAACTGTAACCACAGTTGCTCTGGGGCAGTTTCACAGAAGCAAGGCTATAATATTGCGCCACCAGGCCCTCTGCCTACCACCAGCAGGCAAAGCGGGTGAAGTATCTTGTCGAAGGGCACAACAGCAGAGACAGATGGTACAGGGATCGAACTGGCAACCCACCAATTACGGGATGAACTCCCACCACCATTGGTACAACCTAGGAGTCATGTTTTTATGGAGTAATCTATTGAACCCATACACGCAAAACTCAGGACCCTCTTGTGGCAAGGCTGTTGCACTATCATCCAGTCCCCTGTGTCATTTTCCTTCTACCATAAATCTCACTACTTTGGTCTACAGCAGGGGTGCTCAAACTTTTTGAGAGTAAGATCTACTTTTTCTCTCACCAGCCGCCTGAGATCTACCTCATGACACAAAGACATAAAAATTGCAAATTAAACTCGATTGACTTATTTTATATGCGAATATACATCAGTTATAGCAGAAATAATAAAGTGACAGAAAACCTAATCCAGTTTCTTCCTCAGTGAGATTCTGACACTGGGAGCAGGTTACTGGTTTCTCAGTCAGAAGCTGGATGCAAACCTGAGGCCAGCAGGTGTCAGTCAGTCATGATATATCTGAAATTTGGTTTGATGACCTCGATATGAGAAACTACAGACTGATAGGAGGAACCAAAGAGCCCAATAAAGGTGAAGGCAAATCTTCTGAAGTCGGGATATAATTAATTTAATTTCACATAATTATCGTGGTAGAATTTGTTAAAACGAAATATATTTGTCCTATTTGATGTTTGTTGTGACGTATGCTCACAAACGAACGAGGTAATTAGTCCAATTTTGTCGTTTATTGAATATTCAGAAACTACAGCAGGTGTGATGAGCCACAGCAAAGGTAAAACAACCCGAACAGACTATCAACTGGAAACATCTCCTACCTTTTTACTCTCGGTCTCTTTGTCGTTTAAGCACACCCGTTGCCGTGGCAACCGCCTGCACCCCGCAAGCCGAGCAAAGATTAGGCTACATTAAAAACACAACATTCAGTCCGTTACGATATCAGGTTTCCAGGCTTGATATTTATTTCTCGATTATTAATAAGCCTCTCATGAACACAGCGGTGGTTGAGTAGCTAATTTAAACTCTTGCTCTGTTCGTCAGTCAGTCTTTGAGTCGCTTTTTTTTTTGTTTTTTTTGTTAATGGAACCGAAACGCACAGAATTGCGCAACACCTTGTTGAAACAATAATTACTGAGATTATTAATTTTAACATGTTTCGTTGACTTTTTATAATTATTCTTTTTTAATGAAGCTACAAACGTTTAGGATCTTAGGTTTATCAAAAATATTCACTATCAGAAGAGGAAGTTCTGGACTCAGCGTCCTGGCGGCGTTCAGTTTGTCACCTGCTGCCGAGATCGACTCAAAACCACCCGCGATCGACCGGTCGATCGCGATCGACGTATTGAGCACCCCTGATCTACAGTATAATCCCCCCAGAGAAGATGCATGAAAGTCTGTGGTTGTTGTGACAAATTGTGAATGTAGGGGACGGTAACAGATGAACAAAGTATTACCATTTCAAAAGCATGTTGTTGCTGAGCCATCTCCATCTTTGCCTGGTGTCTGGTTTTATCACAGCCACCTTTATGTTGGTGTGAACCTCTGCGCGGAGACACCGCCCTCAGCACAACCCTCTGCCTGCCCCTCACGGACGATTCTCGCTTTCCAGGTATGTCTGTCCCAGGAGACATTGGTCGCTCCAACGAGACTGGGCAGGGGTGTTGGATGGATTTGAAGATGGGTGACCCAGGCCTGAGTGGTGAGGAGTCCCACCTCGGTGAAGACCGTCCCCGTGGGGACAGCTCCCGCCTTGGGGACGGATATCGTAGCCGTGAGGGAGAAGGTTCCCTGATGGGAGATTCCCAGCCAGGAGACAGCAGATAAGAAGAGTACGGGTCGAAAAGGAGACTGGTCTGGTCCAGTGGCAGCATGCTCAGAGAGTCTTCATCCATAGACTTCTCTCTCGGCTCTTTTGGCAGGGCGAAACGATTATCCGCACTCGAGCGCTTGCCAGAGGATTGCTGATGAACGTCCGCGCCGGGCAGAGCAGCCAGCGAGCAGCCGTGGATGGCAGAGCTGACAGTAACGGACACCGAGGTCACTCCGCACGACTGAGGACTCGTACTTCTCGAAAGCAGCTTTGGGGTGGAATCCCCCTCGTACTCATCGTCCTCTTCATCTTCTTCGTCTATTTCATCGGCCTCCTCATCCATTCCTTCAGAGTCCTCAGCATCTGAGAACTGATGCTTGGTGGTTGCTGCCACATCTGTCTTGGATTCTAGTTGGATATTGTCTGCTTTAAAAGACACATTTATTAGTTTAGCAGCATTTATTGCATCACACCACAAAAAAATACCCCAAATCCAGCAGTGTTACAACTTAGGATCTTACCATGTTCTTGTATGTCTGTCTCATCCATTGTCACTGAAACTCCCAGTTCAAGACATTTCTTCATGTGTGCCTTTGACTTCATATGTTTAGTCAGGTTTCCTGTTATACAAGGCAAACATTCGAGTTATGCTTTCTGAGAGAAAATGCTAACTACAATACAGAGTGATGAAACAATTAAAATGTCTCATTCAAACTAAGTGAACCTTTTCTAATATTCTGTTGTGTTACAATGACAAACTTCAACATTTTTACTGAGATCTTACAGTAGCACAGTAGTGCGGAGCTTTCAAGTGCTTTATTATGTGGCATTCATTTGTATTCAGCCCTCCGTTACTTTGTAGAACCACCTTTTGCTGCAGTTACAGCTACAAATCCCCAGGGATGCGAGTCTACTAACTTTGCACATCAACACCAGCATTTGTAAAATATCCCAAGCTCAGTCAGACTGAATAGACAGCATCTCTGAATGGAAACATTCTAGTTTTCTATTGGATTTAGGTCTGAACTGTGAGTCATTCCAGCATGAATTGATATAAACAATTGTCCTGATGGACAAAGTGAGTCTCTAGCCAGCTTTCCTGTTCTGTCTGAGGGAAAGCTTCAAAACTGTATTCTGCAGACACTAGAATGCTCCACAGTGTAGATGCTTTCAAGAAGATATGCATATCCACAGATATATTTTTTCTGCCAAATATTGCTTGTCCATAACAGCAAAATAATCAGATTTGATATCATCTGTCCTTTACATGTTTTCTGGTGAACTGTGAGCTGGACTTTCCTATGGTTTTATTTCAACAATTGCTTTCATATTGCCACTTCACAAAAGCCAGATATGTGGAGTGGATGATGGAAACTATTCTCCCACCTGAGATATAATCTCCACAGCCAGTCCAGAGATACAATGGGCCTGCTTGTTGCTTTTCTATTAGTGCTCTCCTTGACCAGCTTGTCCATTTAGGTGGACAAGCTGTCTTGGCTTGTTTGCAGTTGTGGATTGAACCAAGCTCTGTGAGATCGCTTTATGGCCAAACTTTGCTTTAAATTTCTCTCCAGGTTTATGATAGGATCATCGGTCCTCATAATCCTGTTTAGTTTACATTACATCTAAAGGCATTTTATTGGACTGGATATTATTTAGGGCAGTGGTCCCCAACCTTTTTATTACTGCGGACCGGTCAAGACTTTTGCTGCGGTCCGGGGGGGAAGGTTTGGGGTGGGGGGGTATGATCCGTCAGATAAGGCTTCTGTATGTTGGTGTTCCCGCTAAATCCTAAATATACCCAATTTGGGTTGTCTTGGTCTTTTTATCGCAGCCTGTGGGGTTTTCCCTGACTGGGAACAGAACACAACCTGTTGAATGTGACAGGTAGCCAATCAGAAAGCGCGGTGACGTAAGAACAGAGGGGAATCCCAAACAGCTGACATATCGCTCAACTGAGAGTCCGGTGGATATCGGAGATTATATGTGGAAATGTTTACTATTATACATCGTTATGTTTATTTAGTTAAAAATGTTAACTATGAAAAAAACATAGTCACCTCCACATCATAGTGCAGCAAATAGAGCGGCTGCTCCCGCCTTTTTTTATCCACCGCTTTTTCTTGTTGTTACGTCCTTTATTTCTTAAAATGACTCCACAAACTATCACTATTGCTTCTGCATCGCCATCCGTGTTTGGTCATTCTAAATTCCCGTATGCTATGTTGGAAGTTTTGTGGATTTTCTTCTGGAATCGCGATGTTCGTGACTGGAATCGGTTCGTGTTGCTCCTGCTGTGTGGCTGGAGACACAAACCGATCGAACCTGTTGTACTTTTATCAGCTCTGTGGTCACAGAGGTTTGGAGAATCGGCCGACAATTCTTAAATCTTGCTGTCTAAACCAGACTTAAGACTCACAAGCTCTACTCATCTCCTCTCGACCTCTGCCCAAATGCTCTCTGACTCTGGTCGCTATGGTAACGTTTACATATCCCTTCAAAATAAGATACAGATGCGCCACAAAAACGAACATTTTACTTTCGGAAAAACTTTTAACTCACGATAATGACTAACGGGAGGCCTGAGCTTGTTTCTCTGCAACGAGACGGTCCCATCTGGGAGTGATGAGAGACAATGACCCCCTAGGTGTTGCTTATATCCACAGCCTGCGTGGTCTCTACGTGGCGAAGCAGCTTGAAGCTTCATTGCCTCATTATGAGCGGGTCGCTGCATGTTACGCAGAGCGGGCTTGTAATGTGAGACTCACCTACTGGTCCGGGATAAATCCATTCTCCTGTCTCTTCTGTGGGCCTTTTCCCCTTTGCAAGAAACTTTCCAAAGACATTTGATCTGTTTCTTACTCATTTTGCTGCTTGTGGGCTCAATGTTGGCGCGCAAGTAACCGAGAGAATCCGGTTAAAGGATTTTCAAAATAAAAGATCCTCCAGACTCAAATAATACATAAATCGGAAATATTTAATTATTTCTTGCGCCGGTGCCAATTGGTCCACGGACCAGGGGTTGGGGACCACTGATTTAGGGGACTGATTGCAAGTCCTAGTCACACTTTTCAGATTTTTATCCACATTGTTTTAAAAACATGTACGATTTTCCTTATTCTGGAACTTTATTTTAGTCCGTCACATAACTAAATGTATTCACATGTTGATTTTCAACAATGCAGTCATATCTCTAATCACAACACAAACTACACAATGTTTGCCAGTGTTGCAAACTATATGTTTCACCCTTGCATAGTTATATTTAGTAAGTTTCTTTCATTTCAAATAGAGAGGATTCTTCTCCGACTACCGCTGTAGGTCTTACAATTCCCTCCTTCATAATTATTAGTGCCCACCTTTGGTTTTGAAGGCAAAGTTGCAAACCCTGCAGATGTAGGGTCGCACATCTGTGTGGGTCCGGATGTGCTTCTTAAGCATGCTTGGCTTCTTACAGCGAATGCCACACTCCTCACAAATGTATTTCCCCCGACCTCGACCTCTGACGTACACATAGTCTTCATTGGACTTGTACCTTAAACAGACATGAAACACAGCATTGGTATTTTTAGTTTTGAAGAGGAAAGACGGCATAGGTTGCTGGTGCATGAAGTTAGTATACCTAAAAATAACTGTAGCACAAATGACATTGACAAGTGTTACAAGAACTTGACTTGTGTGCTGACTGACCCTCCCTCGAAGATCTTAATTCGTGTTGGCACTGCCGGGTTTGCGGAGGCCTCCCTCTCTTTCCATTCCTCCTTGGCTGTTTTGGCTCTGCAGCTGATGTCTTTCACCTTCTTCCCGTAGGTGATGTCCACCTCTTTGGACTCCGGTTTCCTCTGCAGCTGAATCAGACGAACACACATTGGATGCGGCCAAAGAATCGACTGTAATCTGACGCGGCCGATATTAAGTGTCACACATAGTGTTACACGGCATGTTTTGCAAACATGTATTATGCTGCAGCCTGGGAAAAACCCACTGCAGGTAACCTACGATTTTCTGCCATCAAAGTTCTTTGAAGGGATTGTCAGGGATTTTCAAAGTGAGGTTCTGGTAAAAGGAGTAAGCAGTCAATATATTTTATGCATTAGAGTGCTCGCTTGAGGTCTTCGTTTAGCAAATAAAGAAAAAAGCAGTTATGGTGAAACTTTGAGTCTGGCACAATTTCTCCAAATACAAACAGAGAATGAGGGCTCCAATTCTGAACTGTCTTCCAAATATGAATGTCATTAGCGAGCATTAAAACTAGAGTGCAAAGATTACTTCCCACCTCTCTCAACCCTGGTTTAGTTGTACAAGTATACTGTATGCTCTACTCCTGTGTTGCTTTACTAGCTTTTTTCTGTGCCTTGCTCACAAAGCAGCTGGTGATAGCGGTGCACGCTTCCAGAGCCATCAAAGAGGCGTGTACAATATTAAAAAGGGCAACACTCCTTTAAATTATGTGACTTTTCAAACCATTTTGATATGCAGGCAGAAGCAAGTCTCCGTGATCTGACTTAGTTAGCATAAATAAGGTAAGCAGAAATTGCGGCTTCAAATCTGAAGCTAAGCGGCAGTTCAAGTGGGGCCAAAACCAAAGCCGACTTATATAATCTTTCAGGTACTCCTATCCCTACCACATCATATTGGTTTATCCAAAATAATATATTTTATGAACTTTAATGCTTTTACATTGGACAATTTACACTGAAACAGATGTTGTCTACATGGGAAATGCAGGCTGCAGGCAGTGCTAATTATATGGGAAAAAGAGCTAGGAGGAGCATTGCAGCAGCAATGATCATCCTGTATTTTCAGTTGGAGTAACTACCAAATATAATCAATAGAGTGTAAAAATCAATGAAATAGCTTTCAGTTAAACCACTATAATACTTTTATCTCAGACAGAAAATACAATTTGCAAAACCCTAACCTAAATCTACCACATGTTAGATATTAACTGTTTTAAACATTTTTAAATTAACCTTACTTTGAAAAAAAAAAAGTCTTACCCCTCTAAAGTAAACTCAAGTACAGAGAAGAGAAGATGAGCACCTTGTTTGACAGCTTAAGAGCTAATATCTCATAATTTTTCAAAATATAAATGTATGTCTTCCAAATACAAATGAAGAGCAAGAGATTAATCTAAACAAATCTCTCCAGAACCTTCTGCCAAATGATGCAAGCGTACATCACGAGTTTCTAGATAAAATTGTCCTTCAAACCTCATGCATTTCAAACTGTTATCTCTCGCGGAGATGAAAAGCTATCAGCACAGTCTGAGGTGCTAATTTATCTAATCATTATACAAACAGAAGAAATCAGCAAAACCAATTACATACTCTATATAAAGCACATTTTCCCCCAGGTAACCCATGATTTAGTTTTTCTCTCTCTCTCTCTCTTTCAGTCTTCAAACAGATGGGATCATTTACTCACCTGTTCCATGGTCTGTCTCCAGAGGATGAGGGATGAAACTAGTTTCCCCGTGCCAGGCTGGCACATTGCAGCTACGGAGTATATAACCTTGTCTCCTCTCTGTCTGGACCGTAGCAGAGCCAGAGCAATGCTGGTACTCACTTCTAGGGGGTTTGGATTGTGGGAGCTCACACACCATGTAGCGTACACGGAGGTGAAGGGGGCATCGCCCTGCGAGAAACTCGGCTTTGTGTAGTTCAGGTAACACCAGCTCACGCCCGTTGTCGTGCGAAGGCTCGGAAACTGAGATAAGAGTCTTGAATGCTCTGCGCCTGAGATCAGGATGTCTTGACTGGTACCCAGATGTGCCACAACATCCATCTGCATGCGTTCCTTTGCTTTGCTGCCTGATATGTTGGCGTAAGGGGCCGAGCTTGTTTCCAGGGAGCTACTCTCCATAGCGCTCTCAGATTCAGCGGGCTCAGTCACTGTTTGATGTGCAATAAATGAAGTCCTGCTTGCATCACCCGTAACGTGCGTCGGTGCAACCTGCATCTCTGACCTCCGCCCTGTCTCTTCACTCATATGGCATTTCCCCAACTCCACGGCACTCAGCTCCTCGACGATTTGCCCAAACATCCTCTCCTCCTTGACTCGCTTTTGCTGCTTCACCTCCATGAATAGGTCCAAGCTACTGGCGGGGGAAAGCATCCGCTTGTTTGCTCCCCCACTCGAGGCATTAGTAGTTGATATAGTTCTGGAGGTCAGAGACAGAGGGATGCCTGTCTTTAGCTTAGCTGATGACAAATCCAGGGCCTCAACACTGAGGCTGTCAGCTGTGGGCTGCTTTGAGTACACATTGTGAGAATCGAGATTTCCAGATAAGCGTGCAGTTTGACTCTGCAGTTGGCGGGTGGACGTTGTGGAGCTAATACTGTCATACTGATTGTCAAAGATCTGTGATAAAGACGTGTATGTGATACTGCCAAAGGACGGCACATGTGTCTGAATTCTAACAGGAACAACTAGGCTGGGATTGGGCAGCTGGGGAAATGTGTTCCCAACAGAAAATATTGGCAAAGTCTGTGACAGGACAGTGCCTGCCACAAATGGAGGGGAGGTGCTGCCGAGGTACTTTGGAAACACTTGTGAAGGGACTTGTGTAACTTCAGTATCCATATTCAGCGACTCCTGTCGCACCAAGTTTCCCCTCCTTCTCTCCTTTACAACGCTGATGTCCACGTGTCTAACTTTGGAGGTTGGAGAGAGGCTGCCATAGTCAAATGATATGCTGCGAGCCTCTGGGAACTCCTTGTGCAAGTTGCATGGCGCCTGCTCTGAGGAGGAGCGTCTCATTTCATGCTGCTGACGCTGGCTGAGCACAGAGAGGGAGTGCCCACACCCTGGCACAGCTAAAAGCTCCAGAGATTTGCCAAATTCATCTTGCCTGGCTGGAGAGGCTGATTTTAAGCTCTCCTCTCTGTCAAAGGAAAATGTGGAGCTATAGGATAAGTTGCTGTCCTGGCTAGGGCTGCGCGACAGACTAGTGCAAGCAGACTCGAAGCTTGATTCACCAGAGGAGTGCTCAATTTCAGCCAGGCGAAGTCGTTTCTTCTTTGGAGGGAGCTTTTCTGGAGGGAATTGTGCTAAGGTTTCGCTTCTTTGAGGCCACTGAAACTCCTCCACGTGCTTCTCTGGCTCTTTCACTGGCACTTCCAAAGCTTTTTCTGGACTGTCAGGCTCCACTGTGACCCTGATTTCTGGGACTTGTATATTTGTCTGCCGCACAAGTTTGGGCCCCAGCTGAACTGACTGGCTTAATCTGTTGTCATGTTCCATTTCAAACGATTCAATGGCCTCCATTGCTTGTAATGACGACATGGTTTCCAGTCGTTGACTGTAATATTTGAAAGACTCTGACAGGTCCGTTTGAGGCCTGTTTATTGAGTTTGTGTGTTGGATAACTGAAATTACATTCCCCAGGTTTTTTCGGCCTGATATGTCAGGATTCATTGATATGTCCATGTCACACCTGTCCAAATGTCCCCTACCTAAAGCCATTATTCCCATTGCAGCTTGTTTTATATCGTAGTCTTTGCTTGACTCAAACATTTCCTCACACTGCTTATGATGGCTCTCATATTGCCCTACCAAGTCCTCTTCCTCCCTCTTCTCTTTGCGACGCTTTCGTGTCGCCAGTTCCATTGCATGTTTCTGCTGAGTTGTACCAAGTCCCAAAGCGGTGTAGCTTTCCATGTCCAACCCAGAGGGAGTAGCCTCACTAATTTTTCCATGACTATCAGCTTCGGTGTGACCATCGTGCCCAGACAGCTCGATGGCACCTTGACGTTTTAGTCTCCTCATGCCCCCTGTGCTTGCCCTTTCATCAAATGAATGGCTGCCTCGAAGGGCTTGTGGCATAGTCAGACTCACGGCTGAAGATGTTGGCATCGAGTTGCTTCGGATCAGAGGCCCCATGTCACAGCCGGCGTCTAACTGCGACTCTTTTAGCTCCTCCTTTAAAAACGATTTGGTGTTTATTTTGATTGACTCAACTGCATCTTTTTCTTGAGTGAAAACACGGGACACACCTTTCTCAGAGCCTTTCTCAGAAAGTTCCCCAGATTCATAAGACGACGTCTGCTTAGGGCTTGGCCGATAACACTTCCCAAACATGATTTCTTGGTAGGACTTTGCGTTAGTGTTTGGAGGACCGGTCTGATGCTCCGAACTCTCGGAGCGCGAGAAGTAGCCCGAGTCTGTGCTGCCCTTGCTGGATTGACTTGGAAGGGACAGATTTTGCTCCGAATCGCCACTTTTCTTTTCTGACAGCCGAAGCGCGAGCCTCTGCTTGATAGTGGAAGATTGGATTGCACGGCTGGCCTCGGCTGTGACGGGAGACGCATTGATTTCTTGGGGTTGGGAGGAACCATCCTGACCTGACATTGACGTGGCTCCCTTTTTCTGAGCAATGAGATTTAGCACTTTTACAGCAGTGTTATCTGATCCCTCCATTGGAGAGTCCAGCAGCAGCAGTGGGTCATTAAGAGTGTCCTCGTCCGTGTCCGTGCTTTGCTCAGCATCAGAGAATAACTCTCCTTCCCCTTCAACAGACCCCTGCTCAATGTTGGCATTGTAAGGCCCAAGCTCTGATAATGGCACCGTTCCAGCTTTGACTGAGTGAGCATGGGACTTTCTGTGTTTGTACAGGTTACTCTTGGTTTTGAAGGAGAACCCGCAGGGAACACATGGGTAGGGCCGTTCGCCGGTGTGTGAGCGAATATGTTTCTTAAGAACGCTGGGTTTGGCACATGCCCTGCCACAGTAGTCGCAGACATACTTTCCTGGCTTTTGTGGTTTCTGCTCCACCTTAGCCGTCACTTCTGACAGCTGGTCCATCCCTGAATGGGAACACTGTTGCTGAACTTCGGCTGAAGCGGGCGACTTCCTTTGACTCCCAGGTCCTGGCGACTGTGCTGAAGCTTTTTGTCTCCCAAAAGAGAAGGGCTTTGTAGGCTGCAGCGGACATGAAGACACCTCATAGTCTGGATGGCTTGTGGACTGAGGTTGTGAGAACTGATCTTCAAATTTTGGAGATTTCCCTGAGTCAGACATTTCACTAAAACCACATGTGCCTCTGCTCTGAACTTCTTCTAAGTCCTGATGCCACCCTTTGCTTTCCAATTTGATGGAAGGTCTCAGGACAGCTTCTGATGTGTCTTTTTTCTGTCCAATCTTTTTTTCCTGACCCTCGGCGGCACCCTTCACTCCTGCAGTGGCGTCGAGTGACTCCATGAATCCAATGTGTTCACTTATGATCAATTTTCAAGGACGGTATGTGTTGCGTGACCTTAGTGATATTAACTTATATGTGACTAGGAGGGAGGAGTCACCTGGAAGAACAAAGAAAGAAAACAGGATTAAAAATCCAAACCACAGACATCACAATTCAAGCATGTAGCAAATAAAGCTGATAAATTGTTAGAAATAGAAACATAGATAAACAGAGACTTATTTAAGGATGTCTAAACTTTTCCTACATAAAACTGGAGTGTTAAGTGTAAAGTAACCTCAAAGTCTGGAGGAATGGAAAAAATGTATTTCTTTCCAAACATTCCTTGTGTAAGTCCTGGCTGATGGCCCAAATGTCCTAAAACCATAAATAATGGATATTAGCTTTTTGTTAAGAACCATAAACGCAGTAAGAAGCATAAATAAATTAACATTTATGTTTGGAGTGTGTGTGTGTGTTTATCTGAGTGAGCCAATTTAAAAATGTACGTCTATCTCAAGCATGGAAACATCATGCAATACATGAGTGCTGGATAAAAAGTACAATATATGAATTTATTTTATACCGAGATACATTCATTCAATTGTTGCATTTACTTTAGGACAGACAATATTCACAACAGACTGCAAAGCTTTTCACTGATTTGTTTCCAAAATATTTACTTAAGTGAATAAGAAAATGATTTGACATCTTAAAATAAAGCTATTATGCATTTTGATAATAAAATAGTTTGAAGCAGCTGGTCTTTTTTGAGGCTAATTATCTAATATTTTTCATTAATCTCATTGAGAGTCTTTGCTGTAAATTACTTTACTTGCATAGGATTTTTCAAACGGGACTCGTTCTGCAGCCAATGAGGTGAGGAGCTGAAGTTACACTCTCATCATTGCACTTATATATTTGATGTGTTTTGTATTTTATTTAGCTTGTTGACTTTTTACACGAAGATCTCAAGAAACAATGTATAGTGCCTCCTGTGCTAGTGGGCATAAATACATTTACCATGGTAATTCTATTTTAGCGAAACACAATTTTATAGAAGAAAATTTCTGTAACTCTTATGTCTAATTGTTCTGCAAGGCCAAAACTACAAGGCGTTACCTTAGCGGTGGGAAAAATGTCCATGTGATGTGATGATTGAGAAATGTTTGCCAATACATTCCAGCAAATAAGTAGGTTAGGATATCAATGAAGGATTTAGTTTAGTCATTTAAGTCGGCTGCCAGTCCACTAAAAGTTTAAGCCACGCAAGGTAGCTAAGAAGGCTGGCTCCTCACAAAGTGCTGATTCAAGCATTTTAACGGACCATTGAGTGAAAAAAAAGAGTTTAGTTGAAAAAGGTCAAGGTGATACAGGAAAAAAGAGGATGGAGAGGACGATGAAGTAAATCCCATTCACAAAGTGTGAACTGTAGCTTTAAATCGGTGCTTCAAGAGACACTGCACACTACAGCAGTAGCTTTCCTGGAGTTAAGATATTAACTCCAATATCTTACATGGTCTAGTGAGAAAAAGAACTGGTTAGTCTCCAAAGTCCGCTCTTTAAATGAAAATAAAGTTTGCATTTTATTTGAAAATCAAGGTCCCAGAGTCTGCAGGAAGAGTGGAGAGGCACAGAAACCACTTTGCCTGAAGTCCAGAGAGAAGTTTCCACTGTCAAGTGACGATTTGGGGAGCCACGCAATTTGCTGCTGTCGTCCCACTGTGTTTCATCAAGTCTAGAGTCAGTGCTGGAATACTGGAAAGTTTAAAATACTTTGTATTTTCATCCACTGAAAAACTATGAAAATCAGAATCTGAAGATACTGATTTCATTTTCCATAAGGACTTGGTAACTGACCACACTTACCCAAATATCTACTTTCATGATGTTATCATTGCGCTGGATTAGCTAGGAAAGTAGCCTGACCTAAACACTGAGAGAATCTATAGATGATTGTCAAGAGTAAGAGCAACGTCAGCTGTGCAGATGAGCTGATGACCTCTCTCAAAACAACCCAGGCTTTCTGTCCCACACCACACTAATGCAGGAATTTATGCAAAAGGAGCCACAACCAAGTATTGGTTACATGGACATACTTTTCAATAGGCCAACAATTATGCATTTCAACAGATCTTGCGTAATATTAAAATTTTCCAAGGACTTGAATTTCATTTGCAAGCCATCATCGTCAAAAAATAACTGTAAATATGTGTTTCAGTTTTTGACTTAAATGCCTACACTAAAATATCTTTTTGATGTTCTAAATTGAGTTGCACGTGCAAAGGTATTCCCGTTTCCTCCTACTGGACTGAAATCCATACACCTGTCTGAGCCGACAGAGTCATCACCTCCACGCTGGGCTGCACAGGACCGCATGCTGAACTGTATGCAAACACGCCTGACTCCAGACGCCGTGGTTTAACTGAGCCGCCTCCTCCACCACATCTTCGTCTCACGCCGAGAGGACGGGTATCTGAGGACACGTCATTTCCATCTTCTCAGTATCAAACGCAGTGTCCTCCCTAACGAGGTTATGTAAGATTATCTGGTTCAAACCCTCTGAGTTCCCTTTAATTAGGACATCCTCCGACTCTCTCGCTCTCTAGCTCTGGCTCTCCTCTTTCTCTTTGTTAGCTCAACGCGCACTGCTCAAGCACGAGCCAGAGGATGGGAATCCAAGGTGACTCTCGAGTTGCCCCGAGACGCTTGAAAGCGGTCGTGAGGAGGACCTTCTGCTACCTGACAAAAATTTTTAAAAAGCATCTGCTTTGTGATTCCATAGCTCCTGCTTTATAAACTAATAAACTGCAGACTACAGTGAAGAACAGGAAAAGATGGAGCCGGAGGCTTGACAGAATGGTCTGTGATTCAGTAGGGAGGTTTACAGATAAGGTAAACTAAAGGGGGAAGTGGAGGGGCGTGGGTGGGAGGGGGGGACAACACTCAGAGGCCTGGTAGGGAGCTCCCTTTCAAGGTGACCTCATTGGTTAGTTTCCATCCACTGTGAGCCAGGAGATGAGGGAAGGGAAATATGGGTGCAGAGTGACAACGAGATAAGACCCTCACAAACAATGCATACCTTTCAAAGCAAGGATGAGGGGGCCGACACATCCAAACTCTCACTGAGAAAGTCTGACTTTTTTTGCTCCCCCCTTACAAAATTCCTCACAGTCCGGACAACGAGCGCGCACCTATCCCGAAATATGTGACACAGCAGCAATGACGTGGAACAACAGGAGGCAGGTGGGTGGCCGTAGGTGTGTTTCAGGATGAACGTGGGCCGATATGGCAGTACAGTATGTTCACATGGATGGAGACGTGATCTGTACGGATCCTTTGGGGGGGGCGGGTTTAAGAAGGTGGGGGCACATCTCCCGACTTCCTTCCACACAAGGGAGACAGAACAACGAACAAATGCTGGCTCGCGGAGAGCATCGTTATGTCGCCGCATTACATCATTAGAGGCTAAGTTGGCCATTAAAGGGAACGGGCGTGAGGACCCACGCTGACAACCAATCCATAAATACCATAAGGAGATGAAAACAAGCTGGACGGTAAAAAAAAAACACAACCCTCTGCGGTGCAACCCGCGGCAGCAAAGCATGAAGAATGAATCAACAGCTCTCTCTCTCTTTCTCTCTACGATGACAGTGACATAAAGCACACAGTGTTGTGGTGGTTGGTAGGTGGGGGGGGGGAGAGACTGGGCTCCTACAGCAGCTGACATTCACAGATCAAATATAAACCTCATACAAACCTGACATTTGAACAGTCCCCCGTCCCATGTCGACAGTCATATGTGACATTCCTCATGCTGCCCGGTCCGTCCCCCTGTCCTACTCATGTCCGGGTGGGAGTAACAACAAAAGAAATTAGCGAGGAATAGTCCCATCAGCTGTGAAGCCGCTGGCCGACTGGGTGTACATTAGAAGATCTATTGATGCGAGCAAGTCACCAGAGAAAATACCCATCCGTGACGTGCGGACCCAGGCACAAAAATAGCAAAGGGGCCCTGGGAGGGATTACACAACAGCCCACGTTTAAGGACGCTTTTCCTCCCTCCGCTACCCTCCCCTCTCCTCTGTCTCTCCATCTCTCTTTCTCTGTGCATTTGAAAAGCAGAGCAGCAGCTGCCTCACTCTACACACACAAAGCGAGGAGCTGGCTGTCATGATCCAAAGAGCCAAACATCAACTTCATCTACTCAACTGAGATGTACCAATTTCCCTCTGATAAGCTCTGATTGATTATTGGCGGCTCAAACGGCAGTTTGTCGAATGCATGAAAACCCGCCCAGCTTTTTTGTCCTTTAACTGCATTTAAACCAAAAGAGAGTTGAGGTTAAATAAGAAATCTACAGTTGAAACTTAATGTTCGCATATGCTGGATACAACATGCATAACACGCTCTGATGTCACGTCAAGACATCAGACTAAACCGTCCCAGTTTTAGGTAAGAGGGAGACTTTTTTCAACTTTGTTTAAATTCATAAGCTCAGATACAGTTCCATAGTTTTTCGTATAACTGTGTTTCAAACTATTTGGAACAAACTCAAGGTTTCCCCCAGAAAACCTGCTAAGCCCGGTGGTTGGGTGTTAGGTCAGTCATTCATCCAGCGGCCCATTGTGTTTTTGAGTTAA
The DNA here is from genome assembly GCF_904066995.2 of Poecilia reticulata. Classification (NCBI taxonomy): domain Eukaryota; kingdom Metazoa; phylum Chordata; class Actinopteri; order Cyprinodontiformes; family Poeciliidae; genus Poecilia; species Poecilia reticulata. The sequence goes on from NC_088851.1 coordinate 7,468,986, forward strand.
ATGCTTCAATTGGCAGGAAATGTGAAAATATCATTTGATAATCATGTTTTATTGGAAGATTAATATCTGAACATCAACTATAAAGTCTTAAAAAAATGCAAACATTAAAAAAAAAAAAAAAAAAAATGCTAAGCCTGGTAGGGGCACAAGTAAAGACTGCTGGCCTGCCAGGCTTATAATACACTGGGGGAAACTAAAACTTCTAGAAAACTGCACAACAGCTGAATAGCACTGAGTTTATTTAAATCAAGGCTAAAAATCCACCTGTCTATATGATTCATAATAACAGGAACATTATTTGATATGTGTATTTGATGCCTATTTGCTTGATGATTTCGTTGTTGGCTAAATGTAATGTTCTTTCATAATTAGTTACTGTATTATGTTTTATACTTGCCAGAATAAACCTGACTTAAAACTATTTGACTTGGTCAAGCATTTTGTTCACCAGGTTCTTTCTTGGCGACGCCTCCTGTTTTGTGAAGTCCACCAGTCCCTTCCGCAGCAAAACACTCACCATGGAGCTGACACCCCACGTATGATGACGTTTTCAAACTTACAAGGTGATTGTGTTAATTTTACTTTCTTCTTTTGCTTTTGGAGATATGGGTTCTTCCTTGCTGAGTGGGATTTCAGCTCAGGACTTATTGTCGCTGTTTATGCATAGTGGCACTCTCCTGCCAGTTTACAAAACGCTTTTGTTCTGGGGTTGATTTATTTGTCATTTTTCCCTGATGTCACTGAAGGAAGCATCACGTTTGAGGCGTTGCCTTGAAATACATCCTCAGGTGTGTCTTCTTTTAACTCATACTAGATTGTCAGAAGCTTATGGTGCCAAGATATCGTCATCTGGGCTTTCTCAAAATGAATAAAAGGCACGGTAATCTTTATATATGAAAAATTATAAATGTGAAGAAAATGCTAAAAGAAGATGATCTCTCATTATTCTGGAATTTAGAAATTATTTTGACAATATTAACTGACCAAAAATTTTATAAATTGTGACTTGCCTAATGTCTGACGGGAAGAAAGAAAATAGGAGCATGTCTTTTTTTTTCTCAGAATATGTGTAAATATGTGGCTACAGCTGTATGTTTTGATACATAAATCAGGGTAGTCTTGTAATTTCTTTAAAAAACATATATAGAGCAAAGAAGGGGGAAAAAAATCACGGTTGGCAGATCAGATTTCATAGAAAAAATGACATGGGTAAAGAAAAGCCCAATCGATCTCCTCTGCTCATTCAGATTATTGTCTTATCCTGAACTTTCTTGTATTCTGGTCATTCAGGTGCATTCACACACTCCTATCGTCCCGTCTCCCACTGGAGCACACCAGCTTATGCCGAGGAGATGGGAGAAAGGCAGAAGTGCCTCTGAAAAACTCTAATCACATGCTTCTGAATGTACACTTCCTACACCGTGAGCGCATTCGGGCGCTGAATGAAAAGGCGGCGCGCGGCTGGATGTCAGGCTGCTGCAGGAACCGACGCTTGTTCTGCGCGCTCCGACACCCACAGCCTGCTCAGAGCCAGTTCCTCCCATCACGACAGGATTCGCTTTGTGAATGGAGAGAGTCGTGATGAGGGCGTCATTAACTCGGCAAACACCGGGACAATGCTGTCGATTATGTGCAGCTGCGAACCCCGATCCGGTGAATATGATCTGTGGGTTGAATGTGACACAGCCTATGCATTAATGAAGACTTCCTCCAGGCGCGATTTGTACATTACATTATCTGTACGCCTGGATTAGGAGTGGGTTGCCACATGTTTCCAATGTACAAATGATACTGATGAATTCAGTTTTTGTCAAAATTGAAATAAATAAAAAAAAGTCCAGTTAAACCTCTATTAGCTATTTAGTTAGTTAATTTAGTCACTGAAAAGATTGTGTTGCTTCCTGATCAGGACATTTGATGATCCACAAAGAAGAGAAGGAAAAAACCACGTCTGAAAATATAAATTAAATATGTTTCACATAATTGAGGTATTTCCTGTTCACTTTACAAAACAGATCATCATTTAAACTACCTGATCGGCTTTTATCTTAAAATGCAGTTCACATAAAGGAACATAAGTCCTTATGACATTGTTTATTTCTTCATTTTTACATTTTTTTCACATAAACACAAAATTTCAACCTACTTTGTTGAAGTGATTTACCAATAAAAGTGCATCATTGCGAAGTGGGGAAAAATTTGTTTTCAAAACTTCAAAACTCCAGATCAAAAAAAAAAAGTCCAGCATGAATTTGTTGTATTCAGCACTTATTACCCCTTTACTGACATCATTCACTTAACTGGAGAGTAATGTCCAACTGAGGGTTGGACAGTGACTGTTTGTTAATCTCATCTGTTCTGTGAAGGCCTTCGAGGTTTGCAAGAGAACATTAGTGAGAAAACATCAACATGAAGGCCAAGGAACACAGCAGAAGGTCAGCAAGAAAGCTGAGGGTTTGAAAAGAATCCCACAGGCCTCGAACGTCTCACTGAGTTTTTACGATCAATCGATCATCTGAAATGGAAAAGGTTGTGGAACAACTGGAACCCTGTTACAATATGGCCATCCACCTAAAATGACTGAGTGGTTCAGTCTTGCTTTCCGCTCTGCCTGTGTCCGGTCCGGCAGTGTGAAAGTCACAATAATTGTCTTGAGTGCCAAAGAAATGCCCAACAGATTTACTTTACTTTCGCTGTAATGTTCCACTTCTTTGAAAGTAGGTTATTATGTAATTTCCAATCACATGATGCCATTTTGTAGCACAAACAAGTAACTATATCACTTTCAGTTGTTATCAAAATCATGCATAAATAAAAACAGTTTGACTTCGCCACATCTAATTCCTTTTTAAATTGGCCTCTGTCGCTTTAAGAAGCTCCTACTCCTTCTGACACTTCAGCACGTCACCATGATGGTGCTGCTCCACGATGTTGTTTACCATCAGCATCGCGGCGCGTCGGACTGAGAACTGGTTCATACGACTGGCTCAACAGACGCGCAGTTTCACCAGGTGTTTGCGGCCGCTAGTCTGGAGGAGCTGCGCTCAGCTGGAGACTGAAACTCCAAGGTGGAGCTTCAGACTTTGTTTTTGTTCTTTTAACTCTTAAGATTACACAACAGAACAACAGCTCCGGGCTTCCATATGTGTCATGACTTGGCTGAACATAATCTCACAGGTTCCACTCAGACTGTCGTTTCCTCTGCCGCACAGCACTGCTGTACGTAGCAGCACAAAAGAGAAAAGTGAATCCATAAACTTGGGTATCGACAGTCCCCGCACAGTATGGAGTTGCGGCAAGCTATTATTAGCTGGAGCCTCTGAAACAAGCCAAAAGATGAGACGGAAGCTAACGAACTGCACTGCAGCTCAGATCCATTATGCCGTATTCAGTGTCTAGAGGAGCGGCACTAAAATGGCTGATACTCAACGTGCAGTGAAGGTCAAGTCGCTCGTCTCTATAAATATAATGGTCTGTCCCCCAGGATGTTCCACACACACACACACACACACACACACACCGCTTGGCGTTTTTCCACTATCTGCTCAGTGCTGACTGGCTCAGATCTACCACAGATCTGCATGTGATCGAATGCCACCTGACTACAAGCGGGCCTGACATGATCTTAGTGCTAAAATGGATGGGAGGAGGAAGAGGAGGGGGGGGGAATATTTATGAATGGAAGGAATGAGGTTTTCCTCCCTGGCTCACTGGTAGTAGGTGGTCATATGAGAGAGCTACCCCTGACAAGGAGCAAACAGCAACAAGGAGAACCATAACACCTAAAAAACAGCTCTTGTTTTTTTTGGGGGGGGTTTTTGTTTGGTCACGGTTCATTCAGAAATCATCATCATCATCATCATCATCGTCTTGTTACCCCCTCCCCCCTCCTCACCACCCACTGTCCTCGAAGGAGCACGTACGCTCTCCGTGCACGCAGTCGTTAACAGCTGTACCTGAAAATAATCTCACACGATTGTGTGTTTCCATGACAACCGTGCCAACATCTGAAACAGTTTCCCCCCGTTTCTTTCTACATGTATAATTACTGCCACAGACTGCAGCAGCACAAAGACGAGAAGAAACGAGCGGCCAAAGAAAGAAAAACGAAAAAGGACGTTAGCTGTGTAATAACGCGTAATTAGAGCTCTGATAGCCATCCCATTTGTGCCACTCAGAGAGTCACCTCTGGCATAAAATCAAAGGAGGGTAAAAATAAATAAATAAATAAAAAGGGACGAAATTAAGCAGGGCTTTAAATGCTGTCGTGACTGAGATGCTGGAAATCTGCCCGCGTGTTCTACTGAGTGTTAATCATACTGAGGAATCGATGCTTAATGCACTCATTTGAATATCCTTGATCTGATTTCATTTCAGTGTGGCTTCAAGGAAAACGTTAATCCGTTTGTGACGAGTTGGGGAAAAAGAAACAGCTTTTTCAAAAAAAGAAATTGCAGTTTTATTTAAATATAAATTTCAAATCTCTTACACCTGAAACTCTTTCACAATTTTTTTTTTATGTTATTCAATTACTCTGGGATGGGAACTGCAGAGAGCCACAGCTCAGGTGGAATAATCTGTAAACAGGATACAAAATATTTGTAGACATTTATGGAAAAAGCTAGTTTGGTCAGATGAGACCAAAATTAAACAGTTTGGCTCATATCCCAAAAACAAAAAACTTAATGGTGGCAGCATCATGCTGTCATAGAAAGAATCTTGTCAGAAATAATAGAAAGGCGGATTGAAAATATGGAAAAAAGTATAAGGGGAAAAAAAATTATATCAAAGCTTTTCCATGTCCTGGAATAGCTAATTAAAAGCCCAGAACTAAATCTGCCTGTGAGATTAATATCCATATTTATTTGGCTGAAGATAATAGTCAAACCCTGTAAGCTATAAGTATACAATGCTAGTAGGGACATACGGCAAATAGCCTTTTAGCTCTAACTGCAACAAATGGCAGTCCTATAAAGTATGAATCTCAAAATAAAAGCACGCCACACTTTTCAGATTATTATTTGGCCAAAATACTGAAAATAGCCGGGAACTTCACACTTATGTGCTACTTTGTTGTGTTGGTCCGTCAGATAAAATCCCAATAAAACGAGTAAGAAACACAACAGGAGTTGTTTCCAACTTGTTTGTTTTTGTTGTGCTAAAATGAACATAACCGAGTTTCTGAAAGTAAACACAGATGTTAAGTTAACATCAGTCTTTTGGAATCCGTTTTTATTATTCCCTAAAGCCGCACATAGGGCTCTTTCAGTGATTAGTTTAGCTAAGGCTTAATATGACTTTATTAAGCTAACAAACCCTAACTTGCTCAATCATATAACATCACATTTAATCCTCCAACAATTTAATGTCAGTTTTATATAAAACATCCTAGAATCAAACATCCTGAGCTCACGTGCCTTTTTCTTTTATTGTACCCTCCCTGCATGCAGACCAGCTCTGACATCCTGCAGCAGCTCTCTCGGCACAGCATCCTGACAGCTCGCTGTTTGTTTTGGGGATCAGCAGCAGTCATGTGCTGGGGGAAAGCCTGGGGAGGAGGAAGGGGGGTCTGCATGGACGTGAGAACCCCTTGCAAACCCCCCATCTGCGCGTCATGGAACATTTGCGGAACAGGGACCTCCCACCTTAAAGGCGTGCAACAGAGAGCAGACACAACAGTGCGATCTGCCCTCCGCCGGGCGCTGCATCTCGGGTGACGAGCGCGCGCCCGGAGCCGCCGTGCCGTTAGCGGAGCAACAAGAAAAGCAGCGACGGCTTTCCGCGAAATGCGACCCCGCTGAGAGAGAGTAAACTGGGGCCGAGCAGACTTACCGCACGGAGACATGGATACAGGGGCCGTTCACAGGAGCGACAGGGCGACTGGTGTTTCGGCTGGGTCATCTGCGAGCAGCCGAAGGCGTAGAGCTCCGTTTGGAGCCATCGGAGCTGGCTGTCAAACGTTCTGCTGCTGTTGTGCGTGTGGCCAGTAGGGGGCGACAAAGGAGGCGATAACATTCATAGCATCGCGGGCGTTTAGAGGAATACGGAAGGCCATTATTGTCACGAGGACGAAAAAAAGAAAAAGAAGAAAAAAAAACTGGACACATGGTCGTAATTATTACATGTAGTCATAGTTATGACATTCGAAGTCAAAATAAAGAATTATAAAGTAACATTTACAAGATTTGAAATTAAATATTGAGATGTATTGATCTAATTATGGCATTCAAAATAATAATTTTGACTTTTAATCATTTTTTTTCTTTGACTTTTAGACTCATGATTAACCCATTTCAGTTCAATGAAATTCAAACATTAAAGACACAGTATCCTGGTCCATAGTAGAGATAACAAATAGAAAAAAGGAAAGAAGAGAGAGAAAAAAATATTAATGACAATAAAATATTTTCCAAATCATGTTTGACTTTAAAGTTCTAGTTACAAAGTAATATGTTGTAATTTTAAAGGCAAAATAACAGACTCATAATACAAGCGAAATCATAAGTATGACTAAATCTTAATTTTGAGATCTAAAATCACATTGAGTTTAACAGTCAGTTATGAGATGTTATATAATTATGTCATAACAATGACACTCAAAATTATAATTGTTACTTTACAGACAAGTCACATTTAAAATGGGGTTAAATTTGAAAGTCAATTACAAGATAAAATCAAAATTATAGGACTGAAGTCCTAAGGCTGAACTATAAATGCAGAATAAAATCTAAAATCACTATTTTGTTAAAAATTCATAACGTTTACTTTAAGTCATATGTAAAGCTATTAACTGATGCAAAGTCATAATTTCGACTTTTAAACTTAAATGATCAGATTCTAAACCTAAATTTGAGCAAGGCAAACATTTGAGTGTCTCTCATAATTACAGCAAAGAAGCTGTTGATTAACTTGATATAATAAACAAAAAACTGCAGAGACCTTTTTCTTTCAAAGATTCAATTAATGCATTTATTGATTCACATAGAAAAAAGGGGATTGACCAGAACATGACCCAGAAAAAAATATAATAGAAGATTTTATTAAATAGTTCAGAAAATTTTTTAAGTGCAGAAATCTGTAACAATCAGTGCTGATAAAACTCGACTTTCTGCATGAGATTAAAATATATACATCTCCAAATTTAAAAGTGCAAATCACAAAAAATCCAGCCTGGCTGATCTTCAGAGCTGAATTTTTTTTGTTGAAAATATACAGTACGTAAAAAACAGATTTAAGGCAAGTCATTCAAGCAGCAGAGCAGAGAGTCTCTTCTGGCCGGCAGCGCTGCCACTTCCTGCTGGAGTGAAGTGGTTTTCCTTCAAGAGGCTCCGGTCAGCTTCAGAGTCCAGGCCCACTGGCACGGCATCTTGCTGAAGGACAGCGGAGGCAGAAGCACCTGCAGGCCGCTGGGCTGCAGAGCCGTCCACTGCAGAGGGCCGTGACCCACCAGCTCCACCTTTTTAAGGCCAGAGACGGAGAAAGTTGATAAACCACCGTGCACATTAACAAAGAGCGTTAACGGTTCTGTGCAGGTTCTAAATCGTTTAAAAGTAACCTGAAATTTTTCAGTAACTACGTTTCTTTTTATATTTCAACGCATTCGTAATTCTATTTTTTTTTAAGTTTTTTACCTGCGTCTGTTTCTCGGTAACCACGGGTTCATTCAGGATCACCGATCCGTCATCCGGCCACTCCAGTAAGAAGGCAAAGATGGCCTTTTCCTGAGGTTTGGACGTGTACCTGCGGAAGATGGAGTTCTGCTTTTAAAAACATGTATATTCAAGTTTTCTCAAATCAATTCTTTCTTTGAATTCAATCAGTTAAAGTCCCAAACGAGCCACGATCCAATCACTGCGAAGCATTTGTCTCTGTCTGAGAGGCTTCCCGGGCAGAGGAGGCGCTCTGTTCACATTAGGGCTGAAACAATTAATCAGATTAATCGTGATTAATGGCGTGATCGTCAACTTGTTTAGTGACTGTTTAGCCACACGCTCCACAACATGGTATGTGCTGAAAGAACAACAACCTCAGAGCAGTAATCAAGTCAAAGCTCAATATTTATATGTTTTGCTTTTAAAATATTTGTTCAACTACCCAAAACTCCTCAAGTGGATTAGTTTTAGCTTCACCCAGTTACAATTCTGTGGAAAAAAAAAACTCCCTTTAATCCATCTTTTGCTATCATATAATTAATCAAAAAACCCAACAACAGCAGAAATGTTTCCTTGTTTAAAAAAAGTAACTTAATAATTCGCTTATTTGAATTGTCTTATGCATGTCTAATACTGCATAAAATAACCTGGTGGTTAAACAAAAAAAAAAAAAATCTGTTGATGGTGTTGATTTTTTTTTATCCGGTCACTTGATTCATCGTCAGAACAGAATACCCGACAACTACAGTAAATGTTAGTTGCAGCTTCAGACGCCCACCAGACGTTTTTGGTGACGTTCTCCTTCTGAGCCCGCCACGCCGTCGTGTTGTAGATGGCCTCGCCGTTCACCTTCAGCCACTGGCCCATCTGCCTGAGGCGCTCCTCGAAGATCGGGGCGATTGTGCCGTCGCGCGTCGGCCCCACGTTCATCAGCAGGTTCCCTCCACAGGACACGGTCTCCACCAGGGTCTGACGGCACAGGAAGCAATGGGAGTAAGAAATTTGACTAGAGGTGGGCAATGAAAAAAAGCGAGAGTGAAGAAATATCGTAACTTAAAACAGCTGGAGGGAATCTTTTATTCTAATTATTATATGATGAAGAGACTCGGGGGTTCCTACACTTTTCACACAGTAAAATTTAAAAACACTTTTCAAGCATTTTCAAGGTGGGTTTTCAAACTTTTCCAGGAAAAGTTCCTGAAAAAGTTTGTTTTGTTTTTTTCTTCACTCCTTCACTGAATGTCCTTCTAAACCACCAACACATCCAGCAACCTGGGCGAGTCTCCAAGGTGCAGACAAAAAAAAAAAAACACCAACCATTCATGCAGCCAAGGGAGAGAAAACAATGTCTGTTCTGCAACAAAAAGCTATCCGACCCAAAATAAGGCGCTCTTTCCGTTTTTATATGTGACCGCAAAGAAAACCGAGACGAAAACCTTCCGATTCTCTTCTGCTGTTTTCTGCTTCTCTCTAAGATTAAGACATATACCAGTTGAGTTGATCCTAAGTAAACATTAGATGATCTGATCAGGTTCCTCATTTAAGTTGTGATAATTGTTATTTTATAACTTCAATGTAGCCAACATAGCTAGATAATGCTACCAGCTCTTCACGAACACTGGTTTTAGGTTGTATAAGTGAAAGACTGCAGCAGCAGAAGTTCATCGTTTAGTGAAGTAACTTGGGTTTGCTCGCCCCAGGTAAAGAAAGTTTTGGGTTTCTCACCGCCACGAGCTCCTCGATGCCGATGTAGTCACTGAGCGGAGCGTTGCGTCTGTAGCCCCAGGACTTGGAGTCGATGGTCATGCAGTTTTCCCATTTGTGCTTGAGCAGATGTCCTGGCTGGTAGCGGTCAGTACAGGTATAATATCCACCGTGTTTGCAGATGCATCCGTAGCCCCAGCGATCGTTCGTCACAACGGTTTCTTTTACCGGACTGTCAGACAAATACATCACATTACATCCAGCGATGAAGACGGCTGAAAGTTTCCTCGATCGTAAGCCTACCTGTCGTTGTAGAGCCAAGCCAGGAAGCCTGTGCTGTTCCAGTACTTGTCGGGAGCATCTCCATCTCCGTCGGACCACAGAACCTCTGGTTTGTACTTCAAAACAAGGTCGTAAAGCTCGGGGAGAGTTTTAGTGGAGGGGAAGTAGTTTGTAGTGAAGACGTTGGCGGCGTCTTGCTTAAAGAGTGGGTTGAACCACTCAAACAGGGAATGGTACAGCCCCAAACGAAGGCCGCCCTGGGCGCGCACGGCACTCGCCACTTCATCCACCAGGTCTCGCTTTGGTCCCACGTCCACTGCGTTCCAGTTCCAGGAGTTTTTGGAGCCCCAAAGTGTAAATCCTGAAAAAAAAAATTCACCAGCAAAAAAAAAAAAAAAAAAAAGTACAGTTCATGACATCAACACAATCAGCAAAAGGGTCAGAAAGTTAATTTTCTCAAACTCCAAAACGTACGAGTTTGAAATTCCTTGAACAGAAAATCAACTTTGACATCCTACTGGTAGTTTTAGCTTGCTTACCTTCATGGTGTTTCGTGGTCAACACAATGTACTTTGCCCCCGATGCAGCAAAGATGTCCGTCCACTCTTTGGCATCGAAGAACTCAGCTGTAAACTGCGGTGCAAAGTCTTGGTACTGGAAGTCCGGAGGATAGTTTTTCTTCATGAAATCGACATACTCCGGGTATTTTTGCTGCCAATAATACCTGGAAAACAAATACACATCTGAAATATCACAGGTAGTGAGAAACAATAAAGTCCTGATAGCCTTACGAATTAAAGAATTACATACAAGAAACAGCTGTGGAGTATTAATGAGCTGGAGGCACTGAAAGACGTTGAAATCATGGACTAAAGAAGGTTTTAGACACTCAGCCATAACGTTTTGCGATGCTTTCTCTTATGTCAAACCAGGTTTTCTGATTTTATAGTTATTCTCTGGAGATGCGTATAGAAATCAAGTTAGCTTAGCCCTGATCAATGACGAGAACGAAAAGTTACAAGTCGGAGGTTTGTCTTGGTTCGACATCAGAAGAGGGTCGCTTTGGGATTTGAAGTTATTTTTAACACTTCTACAAACAACTGTTTATTTCTGAAACACAGAAAGCTGCTAAAAATAATTTCTATCGATGTAGAGATTATAAATTAAATAACAGCATTCAACAGCTTGTATACTGTTAAAACCTACAATTGGTATATTTTGTCCGTTGTTTACATTTGAACTTATCAACTTTCTAACTCATCCGACTGAAAACAGTTGATCTGTCCTGCTTCAATGACATATGGGAAAAAATTTAATTTGATCCCTCGTATTCAAAAAAGCAATAGATACGTTTTTGAATTAGGACCACACTTGAAAGTGGCCTTGTTCTCACATGAAAAAAAATACATACAGATATGATTTGTGTCAGTCAGTCAGCTACAGGTCAAGTCTTGGCCAAAAATGTTGGATGTGGAATCATGTTATCTGGAGATAGTTTAAGCAAATTACTATTATATCAAAACCAAAGGAATTGCTAAGGATAGCAATATGATACATGTAGCTTACAAACCGGATTCCAACCGGACACTAAACAAATTGTAAATAAAAACTGAATGCAATGATGTGGAGATGGCAAATGTCAAGATTTTATTCGTAATAGAACATAGATGGCAGATCAAAAGTTTAATCTGAGTAAATGTAACATTTTAAAGGAAAAATATGTTGATTCAAAATTTCACAGTGTCTACAAATCCCAAAAAAGTTGGGACAAGTAGCAATAAGTGGCTGGAAAAAGGAAATTGAACATATAACAAACAGCTGGAAGACCAATTAACACTAATTAGGTCAATTGACAACATGATTGGGTATAAAAAGAGCTTCTTAGAGGGTCAGTGTCTCTCTGAAGCCAAGATGGTAAGAGGATCACCAATTCCACCATTGTTGCGCAGAAAGATAGTGCAGCAATACCAGAATGGTGTTACCTAGTGATGGGCAAATGAAGCAATGAAGCTTTCCAGTCTTTTGCTTTGCAAAAAGGTTCATTACTCTATGCTTCATTCATCACTCACTAGTGACATCTGCTGGTGAAACTAACAGCCTGGTCACTCAGTTGGATCATACTTCCAAAAATTATTAAATGCAATATTGTCACAAAGTTTTCATCAAACTCATATTTAGTAACAGGAGAATCAATGAAACCATATTTAATTGTCATATGTTTTAACTATTAAAATGATTTGTAGCCAATCTAATCCTGGTTTATGTTGAACGTCAGTGGTTTATAAACCTACAATAAAGACATTTGATGTTTTAGTGTCTTGGGAGTGCAGTGCCTGTTGGGGCATTCACTTTTTCTTGAATTTATAATTGGCTCTGATCCCTTATATTTGGCTGAATTTTAGTTCTGCAACACCATTAAATCTGTTTCTGCTGGGCAAGACTGATATATCTTTGCTAATCAAACTACAAATAATAGTGGAACGTTGCAGAAGGTGAGAAATTGGGAGGTGGAGGGTTAAAGAATTCACAGATGTCAGAGATTTTCCTCTTACTGGCTCCATTTCAGACAATTAATCAAGTTTACTTCTGTAGCACATTTCAGCAACAATGCAGTTCATAAAATCACAAAAAATATAAAGTCATAAAAAAAACAATCTACAATTGAGAAAACCGGTAACAGACATTACATTTTGATGAGTGCCATCATCAATACACATCAAATATGTCGGTCAACGTTCATTTTATTTTGGCCACTGAAGACAAATATTCTCCTCTGATGCGAGACCAAAAGGACAACAACCCATGATGCAGCGCGGCTCATCGCGCTTTTATTTTGAAAACCGACCCGCAAAATGAAGCAGTCACGTGACCCATGCAATGCAAGGCGTCGTTTGTTGCCAGTCACGTGGTTTTCAGCAAAACGACACAAGCCTCGAAGCGGGGCTTCATCGGACACGCCCCCCTATTACTCGGTACAAGCCTCGAAGCCGGGATTCAGATAGCCCATCACTAGTGTTACCCAGCGTAAAATAGCAAAAACTTTTAAGTTATCATCATCAACCGTGCATAACATCATCAAAAGATTCAGAGAATTTGGAATAATCGCTGTGTGTAATGGTCAAGCCGTAAAACTCTACTGGATGCTCGTGATCTCTGGGCCCTTAAACGTCACTGCACCTCAAACAGGAATGCCACTGTCAAGGAAATAACAAAATGATCTCAGGAATACTTCCAGAAAGCATCGTCAGTGAACACATTCCATCGTGCCATCCGCCGCTGCCAGCTGAAACTCTACAGTGCAAAGAGGAAGCCATTTCTAAGCTCCACAAGTTTGCACTGGGCCAGGAGTCATTTAAAATGGAGTGAGGCAAAATAGACGACTGTTCTGTGGTCAGATGAGCCACGATTTGAAATTCTCTATGGAACACTGGGACGCCATGTCATCCGGACCAGAGAGGACAAGGATAACCCAAGTTGTTATCAACGCTCTGTTCAGAAGCTGCATCACTGATGGTGTGGGGTTGCATGAGTTGCATCTGGGCCTTTCTGGGTTTTGCATATCAAATCTCCTTGATAAAATTAATAACCTATGGACCAACAGTTTAGTACGGAAGCGCATTGCTATCACGCAGGAAAAAAAAAATTCGAGCGCTATCACGTTATAACGTGATACGTATCTTGTTAAAACGTGATACATATCACGTTATAACGTGATACTATCTTGTTAAAACGTGATACATATCTTGTTAAAACGTGATAGTTATCTTGTTAAAACGTGATATGTATCTTGTTAAAACGTGATAAGTATCTTGTTAAAACGTGATATGTATCTTGTTAAAACGTGTTACGTATCTTGTTAAAACGTGATATGTATCTTGTTAAAACGTGATATTTATCTTGTTAAAACGTGATACGTATCTTGTTAAAACGTGATACGTATCTTGTTAAAACGTGATAATTCTATGTCCAGGAAGTGGCGGTATTATGCTAGGCTGGTACAGTGGCTGACATGAATTGGTCAGGTTTCCCTTCATGTTTGGTCTACACGGATATGGATGCTGTGGTTAAAACCATTAATAGCTACTCTGAGCAGGACCCTACACAGAACGGGGCTGCACAGAAGGAAACGTCAGTTTGGTTCTCTAGCTGTGGCGGCGTTCCTGACTGTCTGGATCGAAGCTGAAGTTGGCTTCCGTTTGTAGCTTCTGATTCGGGAAATGGCTAAAGAGCGATTAGAACGGAGGCTCAGATGTATTTGCTGAACATTTTCTGTAAAACATTTTTATTGAACAGTACAATAGGTGCATAACGGCAACGGCTGTTCGTAACCAAGCAACCAAAATAAACAGAAGGCTAGATAGTGGCAAAAGACAAAAAATTAGATCCTGTTAAGCATACTTCAAAATAAAAGACTTCCTCTCTCTTCCCTTTTGTCAAAATAAATCATAAATAAAGCTTTGAATTTAATTATTTTTCACATCACCTTTTTGTAATTATGTACAATCAAGTTACATTCAGTAAATAATAATAAGCATTTAAATTATACTTAACATATGACTGTAATTAAGTAACTCCGTCCATTTTCTTTACACCCTTGTATGTTAGTGGGCTCGGGAGGGGTGTTGGTGCCTATCTCCAGCTGACATTCTGGGCGAGAGACGAGGTACACCCTGGACAGGTCGCCAGTCTGTCGCAGGGCAACAAAGAGATACATACACACACACACACACACACACCTAGGGACAATTTGGAGAGGCCATTTAACCTGACAGTCATGTTTTTGGACTGTGGGAGAAAAACCCACGCATGCACAGGGAGAACATGCAAACTCCATACAGAAAGACCCGTGCCAGGAATTGAACCCAGAACCTTCTTGCTGCAAGACATCAGCTATACCAACTACACCACTGTGCAGCCCTGTAAATAAGTAACTAATCATGGAATTAGATTTAACATGCAAGTGTTAAGAAATCACCTGATATGCTTTAAAAACAAACATACATCGACACTTCAAATCTGGAGTAGATTATTCTACGCCAATGGCAGAATATTTCAAACCTAGTTTGTGATTTGTGAAACCTTTATCTGAATTGTGAAACTTCAAACATGAGAGATTTAAAAACTTTTGTATCTGGAATGCATTATAAATGAACTATCACATTTACAATATTTGCTATTATTTTAGCTTTCTGTTTTCTTTCATTTTTTTGTCCTAGAGCACCTGCCTTTCTGTTTGGCTGTTGTGGCTTACAGGGATGCATTTTAACTTGAGAGGAAGTCTTTTATTTTGAAGAATGCTTAACAGGATCTAGTTTTGTCTTTTGCCACTATCTAGCCTTCTGTTGATTTCGGTTGCTTGGTTACGAACAGCTGTTGCTGTTGTTCAGCAAGTGTACTGTTAAAAAAAATAAATCTGAACAGAAAATGTTCAGCAAATACATCTGAGACTCCGTTCTAATCGCTCTTTAGCCATTTCCCGAATCAGAAGCTACAATCGAAAGCCAACTCCAGCTTCGATCCAGACAGTCAGGAACGCCGCCACAGCTAGAGAACCGAATTGACGTTTCCTTCTGTGCAGCCCCGTTCTGTGTAGGATCCTGCTCAGAGTAGCTGTTAATGGTTTTAACCACAGCATCCATATCCGTGTAGACCAAACATGAAGGGAAACCTGACCAATTCATGTTAGCCACTGTAAAAGCCTAGCATAATATCGCCACTTCCTGGACATAAAATTATCACGTTTATACAAGATACGTATCACGTTTTAACAAGATACATATCACGTTTTAACAAGATACATATCACGTTTTAACAAGATATGTATCACGTTTTAACAAGATAGTATCACGTTATAACAAGATACATATCACGTTTTAACAAGATACGTATCACGTTTTAACAAGATACTTATCACGTTTTAACAAGATACATATCACGTTTTAACAAGATAACTATCACGTTTTAACAAGATATGTATCACGTTTTAACAAGATAGTATCACGTTATAACGTGATATGTATCACGTTTTAACAAGATACGTATCACGTTATAACGTGATAGCACTCGAATTTTTTTTTTCCTGCGTGATAGCAATGCGCTTCCGTAGTTTAGCAATAAGCCCCTGGTCACTTTAACAGGAAGGAAAAATATGTGAATTTCTGGGTGTACACCTCAGAAATTGCTGAAACTGTAAATCACATTATTAAATGCACTTTGCAAGTATTGCAATCACAAATAAAGCGACAAAGAATGGTCAAGTAAAGACAATTTTCCTGCTCTGCTGTGATGAAGTTTTAGACAATTAAAGTACTCTAGAACAGTGTTTTTCAACCACTGTTCCGCGGCACACTAGTGTGCCGTGAGTGATCGTCAGGTGTGCCGTGGAAATTATTCAATTTCACTACGGTACCGTATTTTACGGACTATAAGCTGCTACTTTTTTCCTAAACTTTGAACCATGCGGATTGTAGCCCGCTGTGGCTTTTCTGTGGGTTTTTCTTCAACCACCAGGGGGCTCTCTAGCAGGACGTGAATCATTAGAAGTCAAAATAGTAAATCAAAGAAGAACGGCTAATTTTCATTTAGAACAAGCACATGCTAGCAGCAGGCACGACAGAGAAATGTTTTCAAACTCATATCATGCAGCTTTTAAGTTGAGGGTTGTCGATCTGGCACTACAGGAGGGAAATAGAGCCGCTGCATTTAAGCTCGGTGTGAACGAAACCATGGTTCGGCTTTGGAGACGGAGGGCTGCGTCCAGCAGATTTATTAGAACGCTGCCCTCTGCTGGGTCCTAATGGAAAACCGAGAGCAGCTTCCAGTTTTTATTTTATTTTATTTAATTGAAGGTGCTAGTATGGTGCGCTCTATAGCCCGAAAAATACGGTAATTGGTTTTAAAAGATTTTTTGAAACTGAATTGTCTGCAAATAATGCCATCTTCAAGTGTCTGCTGTAGCAGTGACTAGCGGCGTAATCATGTAATGTTCTTACCACTAGATGGCAGTAGGTACAGAGCATTTTACATTAAAACGAAAATTGGTGATGCACGAATGTTACAGGTGATGGATGACAGTGATGGAAAAGACAGTGAAGCTCAGCAGTAGTTGGAAAGAGCATGAGTCCATTTCCCATAACATATCTCTGTGAAATTGAGCTTCTCTAGTCTGGTAACTATAAAAACTAAAACCAGAGACACAGAGATGTTGAGGAAGAACTTTGTCTTTCTTCAATTTCTGCCAGGAAATCAGATCTGTTTTCATCCAAACATGCACAGGTTTCACACTAGGTGGGTAAAATATACAGATATTGACATTTTGTACATGCAACTCTTCATATTGTAACAGTGAATATGAAGTGAAATGTTTCCCAAATATTATTGCTTCTTTCAGAATAATAATTATTTTCTGTATTCTGGCTATAAGATGCTTGTGGATTAGTTTGTAAAACACTTTGAAGTTTTCTACAACTTCTTTAAATTTAACACCACAGTGTTGTGGCTGTACAGGTGTATTTTTGAAGTGGATGTGTTAAGTGCAATTTGAAATAAGAAATGTAAAATGTGATAAAAATGCATTTTTGTGTTTGATTCCTATTCAAGAGACTTTGATAAGAATGACTATATATAGGCAGCTACAGAGTATCTTTATTTCCATTTTTAGTTGGTGGCGTGCCTTGGGATTTTTTCAATTAAAACAGTGTACCTTGACTCAAAAATGGTTGAAAAACACTGCTCTAGAAGATAGCCATTTTCACTGATTTATAATTTCAGGCGTCATCTCCAATGGGCCAGGCACCACACCCTGAGGGTCTCTTCTACGCCCATGCAGTCACACCTATTCATGCTCATCCTAAGTACCAACATCAACAGAACTTCCTGGCTCTCTGTAAAGTCAAAATTGTGCTTGAGCAAGAGGAATAGCTCACCAGAACCACTCGCTGCCGAAGCTCGGCACAGAAAACACCCCCCAGTGTATGAAGATGCCGAACTTAGCCTGGTCGAACCACTCTGGCAGGGGTCTGGAGTCGATGGACTCCCAGGTCGGTTCGTATTTGGCCCTGGTGAAGTCAATGGTCAGGGTCCAAACCAGGAGACAAGCCACCGTTAAAGCTCCCATTTTACAGCGAGGTCTAGCAAAATGAACCGGTCGGGCAGGTTGGACGGCAATGTAAAGCTGGGAAACCACGGGGAACTATCACATGATGCTCTAAGTACTTAGAAACTACGGTTAAAATAAAAACACTTCTTCCTCAAACTACTGGGATGCGTTTGATTTTAAAAAAGGAACTTGCCGCTACTATGCAACTAACGAGCACGAGAGAACACCGCCCTCCGGGGATAAGCGGGGTTAGATTTTGAGCGGTCAAGGTTGCACGCATGCGCAGACTGCATTTCATGCAGGAAGTAGGGAATGTTTTGGTTTTGAGAGCTGTAGACAAAAAAAAAAAAATCCCACATGCATGGCTACATTGATTGCCACTGTCATATCTCTGCTGGGGATTTTGACAAGGTACGAACCAAATTCTTGTTTTTTAATCCTTTGAAACAATTAAATGAAGTTTTAACTGTTTCTTCTCGACAGGACGTGGAAGAGGTGATTGAGAATTCAAAGAAGGTGAGTTTTCAGAGCTAAAATGCTTCAACTTTATCCACGTTTTCTCATGCGACAAATAAAAACGAGCATTTTAAACAGGATTTTATGTGATGAATAAAGTCAAAGTATTTCTTTAAATGTACAGTATGGGACTATTTGTGCATATGAAACAGCAACAGACTATTTACAAAACAATTTTAACAAAAGGCTGCAAATATCAGCTGGATTCTTATTTCTGAAATGAGAAAAACTGTTCAAATTACAACCGACGCTTGAGTTTATTATTAGCAATGATGGTCATAAAGTCTAGCTGCTCCTGTTAGGAAGGCTCTGCGTTATTTTAGCTAAAGCTAATTGTCTAGACAACATTGTAGAAGATATTTTATACAGTCAGACTAGATTTTATTTAGGGGTACCAGATTTATAGTTGCAGAAATGGTTGAGAGCACTGTATTCTTTTACTCTTTCTTCAAAACTTTGTGTTGGTGTATTACATAAAATATATATAAATAGTGTGGTTGTATTTGTACCTCTCACCATAAAAGGTTTTTCCTTGACAATAAATTGTCCTACGAGGTATTGCGATAAACGATAATATTGTTGTTTTGAGACCGTTTTCGAGTAATATAATGGTAACGGCATAATAATGCAAGAACAAATTCTCAAAGTTCAGTAAACTTTCAAATCTAATGAACATTTAGCACTGGAACTGGAAGACATTTTAAATATACAAAATAAATAAAACAACAAACAAAATGAACTAGGAAGTCTCTGTATACAAAATTGTTCTTCAAAAATGGGGGCTAGTTGAGACCAATGAAGACTGGAAACCTTTGGTCATTCAGAGAGAGAAAAGAGAAAAAGATAAATCATGCAAATGGAAATTATTGAGTTCATTTTAATTCATTGTCCAATTATTGCTTATTGGCTGCTTGTTATGACAGGCTGAGTTGTATTTTGACAAATTATGAAAAGAAGGAGAAGAGGTATGAAAAGCAAACTACTGTGAATTAATGTAGTTTTATTACCCAGGCTGGCTTGCTGGCACTTTTGGCTGTGGCTGAACATGCTGGGGAATTCACCAAAATCATTGAGTTTTCTGAGAGGTAAAAAAAAAATAATCATCTGAATACAGTGGAAATTAGAAAAAAAAAGTTTACTATGTTGCTAATTGTAGTTTTTTCCCCCTTTTTTTCCTTAGATTTCCGGGTTTTATTTTCCCCTGTTTGGGAGTCCATCCTGTTCAGGAAGCTTCCCCAGAGCAACAGAGGAGTGCGTCTCTTCAGGTTACAAAGCAACATCTGAATTTAAATACGCATTAGTAGCTCTGCTGTTGGATTAAAGAGCGTTTGGATTACAGGACCTTGATGCAGCTCTACCCATCATAGAGAAATACAAAGACCGGCTTGTCGCAGTTGGAGAGG
The DNA here is from genome assembly GCF_904066995.2 of Poecilia reticulata. Classification (NCBI taxonomy): domain Eukaryota; kingdom Metazoa; phylum Chordata; class Actinopteri; order Cyprinodontiformes; family Poeciliidae; genus Poecilia; species Poecilia reticulata. The sequence continues at coordinate 7,488,641 of NC_088851.1, forward strand.
TAAAGATTCACATGAGTATTCAGTCATTGTTGTGTTCGGAGACCTGAAGTCAGTTCCAGTTGTTAGACGGACAAAAATGTCTCTTTGGATTGTGAAGATTGCAAATCCCTGGATTAAACCTACAGACTAAAAGCATCTCCAAATCACTCACAGACATAGCAAATAGCAAAGCTCTCAAATATCACTGTGTTGTGTTGGTGAGGCGTCTCTGATGCGATGCAAACTGGATTTTCCATTATTTGTTTCTTCACAGGTTGGCTTGGATTTTACTCCCAGGTTCGTCAACGGCGAGTCTGATAAGGAGACTCAAAAGCTGGTTCTCATCCGTCAAGCACAGGTTGCCAAGGAGCTGGATCTCCCTCTGTGAGTTTTCCCCTTGTGGAGACAGTTTGCGTTATAAGAGCAAACTTATAACACATATGTGCATTTATTTTCATATATGAAAATAAATAAAATAGGCAAATTCTGCAGAAATTTCACTTAAGGCATTTTTTATACAATATTAGAAATACATCGAAAGATGCAAATAAATAAATGATAAAGAAAAACATTTTTATTGCAAAAAAATGCAATAACATGATTTCTTTAGTATGTAAAAAATGACTTCTAACATCAATATGTAGTCTAGTTAACGATTAATTGATTACTAAATTAGTTGACAATTATTTCAATAACTGATTCATTGCGATCAATCATTTCAGCCCTAATTTTAAAAAATGATGTTTTTTTATATTTTTTAGAAATGTTCATTCAAGGTCTGCAGGACGACCCACCATCCACCTCCTGAAGGAGCAAGGTGAGCAGATAACTGGTTGTGTGGACGAAGTGTTTACTAGTTTGATGAGGCAGCTGTAGTTCCTCTACTTTGCCACTAGGTGTCGAAAAAGCCCTTCTTCACGCTTTTGATGGGAAGCCTTCTGTTGCAATGGAGGGAGTGAAGGCTGGATATTTCTTCTCTATCCCCCCATCCATAATACGCAGCGAGCAGGTACAGATGATGAGCTCATATTTTACACGATCTTCAACAGAAATTATGTTTACACTGGAATATTTGCTGCATTTCCCACCAAGAAGCAGAAACTCGTAAAACAGCTGCCTCTGGAGAACATCTGTTTGGAAACCGATTCGCCTTCTTTGGGCCCAGAGAAGCAGGTAAAGGACAGGAACTGACCCACACGCATCCGTGCTACAGCCAACTCTAAATCCTCAATGTTTTTTTTCCTTAAAACTGTTCCTTAGCTTAGCATAATTATAACGCTTCATGTTGACAGGTAAGAAATGAGCCCCGAAACATCTGCGTCTCTGCCGAGTACATCAGTAAGGTCAAAGGCGTGTCGCTGGAGACGGTGATGGAGGTGACGACCCAGAATGCCCTGCGGCTCTTCCCCAAGCTCAAGTCTGCCATCCGACCCTGACGGCTACGTCAGTAATCCAGAAATGTCCCGAATATTTTCACATAAGATTCTGTACATCACCATGTGATTAAAAGCTTTTAAAATCACGACTGTTGAGGGATTTTTAACAGTTTAACAGTTTTCTTTGTAAGAAAAACAACCTACTGAATTGTCTCATTAATTTAAATACTAACATTTTCTGTTAATAATTCTTCAAACTTGTTATTTTTCTTGCAAATTTATTGCAGTGAGGGAGTGACATTTTATTTACAGAACTGGAGGGGATACTTCCAAAGCATTCTGTATTTTATAGCCCAACAACTGAAAACAGCAGAAACTGACAAACTGGGTGAAGGACGCTAAGGTAAAGCAACCAGAGCTCACTGTTAGAAAAATTGTTATATCTAATTTAAAGAAATTTACATCAGTACCAAAGGTATGCAACATTTAAGATTGGTTCCAATGTCATTAGTTGTCGGTAGTTTGAATTTAAATGCCTTTCATAGCTGTGATTGGAGAGAAACAGTGTCGAGTTTTGAAAATAAAATGTTTTCCTTTTCTTGCTTGGTGTAGGATTTCATTTGCGCAACATTTTTCGGACCTCCTTTGTGTATTTTGCTTAAAAACAGAACTGCAGGTGGACAAGTTTAACCCAACACAGATTAGTACCTCTAAAACGCGATGCTAAAATGCAACCAGAATGTGGTTTAGCAAGGTGCAGCTGGAAGTAGGAAGGATCACCTATAAACAAACCAGGTAGCCGACTGGAGCATTCAAAATAATTATGTATGAATCTGTGAAGGGCGACTTGACCTGAAGGTCTTACATGCCATGTGTGACAGATCTCTAATAAACTGTCATAACCTAAGGACTGAAGGCCAATCAGTCAGCCATTGTGAATGGAGTAAAAATATTAAGGAATTGACAAGGATGAATTAATGTCCTACCAACAAGCTCAAAGTAATTAAAATCTAACAATTTTAACATTCTGTTCTTCTTAAATGTCACTTATAAGCTACAATCTTTTGGGTGAACTGGGTTGACGACATGAAATCAGTATATTGGTCTGCTGATGATCCCAGTAATTTCTGCTGCGTTTGTGTTTACGTTTAGAGCGTCTGATGAGATTAAGTGGATGCTGACGTGCAGTCTGACGAGGCTGCTTCTTGACCCTATCTGTAGTAGACTGACCCACTGCAATGGACTTTATTCAAATCCACTTTATCCAACTAATAGAGAAATGTGTTGAACTGACCAAAAATCTGGGGTATATAACTAACTGCAAGGCTAGTTAGGCAGGACATATTAAACAGTTGTACCTGGTCCATAATGCTGATCTTCATATAAACCACTATAAGAGTCAAACAACCGACTCACTTTGAATTTCCTGTTGAATTTCCTGTTGTTTCAAAAGGTGCTGAGCAAATAATGTGTCATGATTCTGAACACTAATTGAAACAGGCTGTAAACAGGACAGCTAGTGATCAAATCAATTTAATTCTGATAAACAACTGATGTCCACTTGATGTTTGATGTCTTGTTCCTGTGAGAAGCTTTATTTGTTGTGATAACAACCTGTTGGAACAAGAGTGGTTTTCTACTTTTATCTAATTTATTTACTAAACCTTTAGTTAATCAGGAAGTCACTATTGAGATGAAGATTCTTGGTCAAGATAGAGTGGATAACCCATTCTTCTGGGATGTCTTTACCAAGACTCTGACATCAACCCTACTAAAGTGTTGAGGACTTTTCGTAGGAGTTTGGCAAACCAATCAGTTTTAATAAACTCCAAAAAATTCAAACCTACAAACAGAATTAGTCTAAAAACTTGCTGGCACACATTCTCGACAGACGGTGCGGACCAAGAAATAATCTCCTAAACTGAAGTGCACAAACTTTTATGTTTACTTTTAAAACAAATAAATTTTACACAAAGTTTTACACCTGTGGAACACCATAGTACTGCTGGCTTTTTTTATTTATTATTTGTTGTAAATCATACTTTAATCAAAATCAGATGTTTCCTCCCATTGTTTATTTTAATTTGTCCATTTTTATTTACTTGTTTAGATAAAAACACTGCATGGATTTCAGCCAATTTTGTCAACAATAAAAACAAATGGAAGTGACTTTTGAAAAAAAACCAGGAATGAACAGATTTTATAAACATCAAAAATGAGTAATTTCTGGTGAATATGTTGCATTAAGATATGATTTTAAAGTCTCAGTAATATTTCTGGCAGAACTGATCCATCACCAACCACAAGCCCAATCTTTCCGCTTAACCCCACCATTAATACATATTTATTACAGTCTATACATTAACATCATTCTAGTCAACACAAGAGGTAAATAGTCAGAATGAGATCAGTTACTCAGGTCAGCTAAGGATGTTTGATTTCATACAACTGTACTGGAACATCAAGTAACTCTTTAAGGTGTTGCAAGCAGAACATTTTAGATATTTTACAAGTGGGGAATACACATGTAAACCAATTAGATGGAAAAATTTGAACCTCACAAACAGATTTTGATCAGTTTTATTGTTAATATTTGCTTCCACAGTATATCCATCACGGCTGGGGAGTTATCCGAATCAAACTCTGGCTCAAATATGTGAAATTTTAATGCAACTCTGACAAAAAGTATGAAGCATGCTTATGGAAAGTAATTTGCAAACTTAACCCCTAGCCCTTTGTATTGTAATGCGGTATGCTGATATACAGCAATTCTAAATGAAGACTCATGCTTTAAATTTTTTAGCTTTACTTTGCCAATACTTATGGTGAAGTTCAAAGGAATCTATTCATGTTTATGCAGCTGGAAACATTTTTGTTTGATTCTTTGTGCTGTTCAACACAGCTCCGTTCAACTCAAAATACCACTATGTAATATAATATGTAGGAATCCCAATATACTAATGAAATAGTCAAGGCAATACCTACCAAACATTGATCATTGGGATTAAATAAAACCTAAGTATAAGCTTAAAAAATGTCATGAACTAAACTATAATAAACAAAACTACTATCACAATTACATACCCACGGTAGACGCACACACATTTTTGGCATCAAAGGAACAAAAAACTGCTGGTCTGCCATTTTTAGAAGTACTTTTTGTAATATCACTGGCCAAATTACGAAAAAAAAAATGTTGGAAGTATCTTTGTTTTCTTCAGCTCTGATGTGAAATCTATACATTTGGTGACATAAATACATATCTTTACTCGGTTGTGTTTTTATTGTCTTATGTTAGCCATTTATTTGTCTTCTAGAGCTACACTTTGCTATATTCTGTTTTTGTTCACGTAAAGAAACGTAAGACTCCAGTAGTCACGTGATACGTAAAAAAAAAAAATGGAATGGGCGGGAAGCTAGTGGACGCCTCGTGCGTGCAGCAGCTCTCGACCCGCCCTGAGCGGACACGTCAGCGGGAACACGCAGCGACTGACAGATTGTGCGCCCAGGGTAGCGGTTTGTTGATAGTCGAGGTCGCTGAACTTTGCCTCGCTGGATGGTGTGTGTCCATTTGCATGTCCCGCAGCGTGTCGCCCCGCCGCCTTGTCTCGCAGGAGTTTTTTTTTTGTTTTTGTTTAGTTTTTTTCCTGTAAGGAATTGTCAAGTCAAACCAAGGTGAGAGAGGGGCTTGTGTTGTGCCACTGCCGTTGCACAATGCTCGCTGCTCTGCATGCGCTCTGAGCTGAGACGACGTGTTGAGAAAAGCTTCTGGTGGTGAGTGGAAGTTGTGGCTCTTTTGTTTGCCCAGTCAGCTCTGAAATCCATATTCTCCATCTCTATCATGTCTGGTTTTCTTTTTGAGCTTACACAAAAGCATGTTTTTTTTTTGTTGTTGCTGTTTTAAACCTTCCTCTTTTATTCCTGCTTGTGTTTACATTGTTTAGCTAAAGCGTGGTATTGGTGGTTGGTTGTGGTGTATTTACAGAATGGCTGCTTAAAAACAAACACACTGATGGGCTTGCTCACCAAACCTTCTCTTTAGATTTTTGTTTGTGTTTTTTTCTGTGCAGGTCACTGTAGGGTAACATCATGACAGGGGACGCAGTGGTTTTGAGGGGTCTGAGCTGGATAAAGCAGGCAGCTAGCAGAGGCAGCCTGAGCAGCCCCAACAACCACAGGCTGGTAAGCATCCATCCCACCATCAGATCACCAGAGGTGGGCAGTGAGCTGTAATTTGTCCCAGGATGCAGCTGCAGAGTGGGGTCATGTTTCTTCCATGAATGCATTTCTCCACAGGATGCACTTTGGTGCCGTTCTCTGAGTAAAACAATATACACGAATATATGTAAAAGGCTGACATGTGCATTGATTTATGCACAAGAATGCTATTGTTAGAGATGCACCGATCCGATATTAATATCCGTATCGGTTTCGATATTGGTGGCATTGTGCCTGATCCGTTCGGTTTAATTCTATCCGTTGTTTTCTGAGTGTTTTTATTATTTATTTTGCATTATGTTTGATGGACTTTCTGAACCATTTGAAAGAATTCACAGTTTATGTTTTTACATGTTTGGCAAAGTTGGTCAACCTTTTGTTTTTGTCAGTTTCTTTAGTATTGATTTTACACCGACTGAACAAATTAAAGTTGAGTTTTAACATGTTTGACGAAGCTTGTGAAGTTTTTGGTGTATCACAGTGCAGAGCTATCAGATAAATGTGTCTGTCTATAAAAGAAGAAATTGTTTTAAGATGATTTTGTGCCGTTTTTCTGTATTGGATTGGTATCGGTCGATACTAGATCTCAGATATCGGTATCAGAAGTTTAAAAAAGTGGATTGGTGCGTCCCTACCTCTTCATTTTCTGTTTGCTCCAAAACTACTCCATCCAAAACCTGCAGCTCGGGTTTTTTGCTTCTGTGTGTCGGAGTCTGACCTTGATGATAACAAAAACTCGTTAGGAGAAACCTGATTGGTGCGTCTTGCATTGTAACTTTGAATAACTGTTATGGATTTTCTTCAAGCGTGCTTCATGTTTATATTTCACATGCAGCTGCATGTAAGCCTGCAGAGACGGTGCTTTGCCTTAGCTGACGTTGAACAGCTACCATTGTCTCTTATTCTGTGTAGTAGCTTTTGTATTTGCTATACTTTGCAAACCTGATGGGGGCCCAGGTTGGAAATTCATTGTGTCGACCCCACTGCGTTTCCCCCAGGGCTTCAAAAGCTGATTTTGATTTCAGTTTTGCTAGAGTTGTATTTTTGTACCTAGAATGTCCAGGGTTTTTTTAATTAATTTATTTTTATCTCTAAAGCATTCAATGACGTGCTTTTTTGATGACTCAAAACCTATTTTTTATTTGGCCATAAATAAAGATAAATTGAAATGCATGGATGATGTTATTATCTAACCAAACAAAAAAGAAAAAGACAAAAAGGCGAGTTTTTCCTGATATATCATAATTACTTCATTTTAGTACCAGAGAGACCAGAGCAACCCCACAGCATGATGACACCTCCACCGGGTTTTACTGTAAAAACAACACGCTTTTTGTTTGGTAGTTTAATTTTTACACATATGAACCCTGGATTCCTAAAGTGTTAAATTTTAACTCCCTTCACTGGACAGGTCACTGGTTTGTCACAAGACCAACATCCAACCATTCACAAGCACACACACACACACACACACACACACGCACACACTTATAATTAAGAATTTCCAGTTAATTTCCAGTTAACCTAACCCAACGCTTGCCTGGAGAAAACCCAGACATACACAACGAGATGCAAATGGTTGAGATTTGAACCCAGCAGCACTAACCACTGGTCTGCAGTGAACTTTAGTTTTTTGGGGGGTTTTTTGTAAACGTCTCTTCTCAGAAGCCTTTGTTACAGACATTTTGTATCTTGTTTTGTTTCCATTCGTCAGTCTTCATGTCCACCTCAGGTTTGCCTGAACAGCTTCACGTGGTTCGCGCTGCAGTGGGCGGTATGTGCCCAAACAAACACTTCAGTTTCGTTTCGGTTGCTATGAGATGCTTATGTCTCGATGACCTTGAGTAAAAATATCACAGTTTCTGACACTTGTAACTAAAAAAAAGCAGAAGATGATCTGATTGGTTTTTTTTCTAACAAAAAAGCAACAGCAATTCCTACTGATGTTGAAATAACATAGTGAGTATTAAAGTTATCTGTCTATTCCATAGATAACTGCGTTTTTGTTTTTTACTGTTTCAATTTTAATACCTAGACTTTAAATGAAACAAATATCTTTTTTTTTTCTTTTTTTTTTTTTTTGAAGATTACATTTTTGGGAAATCTGGATATTTTTTTTCCCACCAATATTTCCATAGTTATGACTGATTGTTTGACTGGCGTGTTTTACATTTTCTATTTATGTAGATTTTCAATTCAGGTCAACTGTACGGTGGAACATTAGTGTCATGCTTTTTTTTTCTTGATTACAAGAATAAAGTAGTAATGAATGAAGTTGTAATTTCATGAGAACTCCAACAAGTAAATGAAATGAAGAATGCTGAGCATCCTGTGAAGTTATACTTTGGTATCAGTTTTACAGATAGCAGATAATTATTTTAACACATAAGTATCAAATTATCATCAGCAGGACTTTGAGATGATTGAGCAACTAAAAGCTTTTTTTCCCTCATTAAAATGAATTTTTCTAGGATGTTCTGGTAAAAATGTGTGTTTATTTTGCGAATATTACGATTGTATTCTCATAATTAAGCAAAAAATCTCAACCTCAGTGCTCCGTTGTACAACTCACAGAAGGGATGATTGAAATAAAAACCATTTATTAGAGATGTGCCAATCAGGTTTTTTCTTGCCAATACCGATACCGATCACCCATGAGGGCCGATCACCGATACGATCACATAATAATTTTTTTTAATATCATAAACACTACCGGTTACATTATGTGGAAAAAGGAACCATGAATTCACCTTAATTTAGACAAAAACTTGTTTTTAATAACATTTTCCAAGAAGAAAACTAAACAAAACAGGCATTCTGCAAATTGTACTGCTATCAGTAAAACTATCTTTAACAGACTGAAAACATATGAAGGCTCTGAAGAGGCTAAATAATACAAAGAGCCAAAATTAAACCTCTCAACATTGCCAAAAAAAATTCAAGTATAAAACTTAACATTCAAAGGCAAATACAGGTTCCATTACAATAAACAATCCAGAGTTACTGAATGAAAACTTCGTGATAGCATGGCGGCTAGCGGATTACTGCTAGTTCTGATTGACTGTTTCTGACTGAGCGGAGTAATTATGCAGAGCAGGGAGGAGATCGATTATGTTTTTAGAGATTATCTGTCTCATGTTAGGACAGCAAAAGTTTTAATACGTATGTAAAATGTATTTTTTTTAGATTAGATGCTGCAGCTTTAAGCAGAGGTTCGGTGTGAGAGTCACTACCAGGTGGAGCAGAAGTAGCGCTCTGTCTGTAGCGCGTAGCAGCGGTTCAACAGTGAGAGCAGAACCAGCGTCTTTCATTGCACCTCGAAGACTTAAATAATTTTGCGGGTTATTTGTTTAGCTTTCTGACCGTCATGCTAATCCGGGTGAGTGTTTGTAGCTGTGCGCTGCTTTACCTGCTATCTGATCCTCCATATGTCTTTTTTGCTGCAGTGAGCCTCGATGTAGCCAAACTCCGTCAAGAATGGCATTGATTTTATGTCGTATTAGCTTCTTGTGTTGATGCATTTTGACGTGCTTCAATTTTCCGCCGCAACACGCAATCTTCCCCATTCACTCAGTGCGTTAAGATTTGTTGCTGCGCGTTTGCGCAGAGTGAAGTAAAGAGGAGACCAGCTGCACAGGCAGGCTGCGAAATGAGATGCAGGTGATCGGTATAGGCAACAAGAGCCAATGATCGCCGATCACGCACCTTTTCACGAAAATCGGCCGATTATGATCGGTGACCGATCGATCGGCACACCTCTACCATTTATAGTCTAGAAAATAGAAAAAGCAAGTGGAAAAAAATAGATCAAAATTGGATCTGGAATATATATAAAAAAAGAGATTTTATTTTTAAATCCTGAAATTTAAAAAAATTATGAGACAGCTACGTTTCTCTTTATAGATGATTCGTTTCAGCAAGCTGACCAGCAGCGCGCAACAACATTTGGGGGAGGGAAATCGTCAGTGTCACGTTAATAAAGCAAACAATAGCTAGCTAAACATCTACTTTATCTATTCTGCTATACAAGTCCTTAAAGAACCGCCGGACCACAACCTCACTTTCCTTCATCATTAATTGTCTAATTTTCTGAGTGGACGGCGTTCCTGAGTGCAGTCATGTGCCGCAGCTTCCTCTCTCCTGTTCTTCTTCGACAGACGTTCAACAAGCAGATGGACTGCAGCGTCCTCAGAGCCTCGCCGGCTCAATTCCTCAGATACTCCACCGTGGGGTCGTACCTCAGCTCCTGCTTGGCCGGAGGGCTGAGCAACACTCACGGGGCCTGCGGCGGAAGACCCGGTGCTGGACACACCAGGTACCGCAGGAGCTGGTCGGGTCAGCTGTACACTGGACACACGCGGCTCTTTAACCAGGACAACTCCACAGTGGGGCGGCTGACGGCGGAGGACATTGAAAAAGCAAGAAGCGTCAAGAAAACCGAAGCGAAGCAGTATAAACAAGCGGTACTGTGTCTTTAAAAGACAGTAAATAATGCCGGGTTTTAAGGATTGAAGAGCTGATGAATACAAGAAGTAAAAAAAAGTTATTTTGTTTTAAGTTTTGTCCTCTTTTTGTTCAGCTGAGTGAAAACGCTCGGGAGAGGAAAGTGCCGGTCACACGGATAGGAAGGCTGGTCAATTTTGGAAGTAAGTGTTTTTATGTATTCTTTTTATGCAAGAGATTTGTGGCTGATTTCCAATAATTTTGTTTTTAAAATCAGTGTGTATTTCCTAGAAAATTATGGGTATTTACCTTAATAACATTTCCAGAAATGCTGCCAAATCCAAATTGTTAAATTAGAAGAAAAAAGCTGAGCAACTTTGCAGTACTTCACTCTGGCTTCCTGCTATCTATTGTGATTGTTTATGGATTATTTTGAAAATTTGACTAAACGTCTCCAAGACGGACCAAACTGAAATCGCATTACTTGACCATCAAGATGGCCAACAACCTCCAAATCCTAATCCTCAAATTTAGGTCTTAAAAATATTTTTTTTTTATAGAAGATGCCCCAAAATAACATTTAGAAATCTTTAAAATTTGTTGCTTCTTCCATCAAAAATTGCTTTAATTTTTAAGTTGTTTTTTTTACATATTTTTTTTATGAATCTTGACCTTTTATGAATCTTGTCGGTACCGAAGGTGACTGGCAGGGCGTGAAACCGTACCGCCGACTCGGCCTTTCATCCGTATCTTTGAGCCACGTTTGTCCCCAAGAATGTGCTGTGCAGCCGGTGTGAGATCACCGGGCAGCTCAGCTCTCTGTCTGGGTATCACAGCGCAGGACGGTTAATCACCGTTTTCACGTTTTCTTCTTTGACCCTGCAAATTATTCACTCTCCTTTTGTGCTTTTTTTTTCATGTTTTCATTTCCCAAAACAAGTTTAGTGACTCAGAAATAAATTAAAAAAAAAAGAACACTGTAATAATCCTTAGCGAAAAAAAATTAAGCAAGTAGATTGTGCAATCTTCCTCCGCAGCTGCAAAGAATAACAGGTTGGTTTGCAGGAGATCATCAAGAGTAAATTTGTTATGAAAGTTCAAACCTCAGCTACCAGAAAGCCAGAGTGTTTAGTTTTGTTTCATTGAGGTGTGAACAGAACAAAGTTTCATTATAGATTCAGTAGAGAGTGAACTCGTCAGCAGTTTTTTTTTTTTGCTGACTCGCTCCCTCACAAGTATGGAAGTTCAGGCTATCAGCAGCTGAGGGAAAAGTTTCCGGGACGTGCCGGCAGTCCGGCTAATTTAAAAAACACCTCTGGTTTTCTCTTGGCCTCAGTTTCACCCCCTCCGGTTTGAGAAACCCCGTTATCGCCTCCGTCATCAAAGACCAACTCGCTCCTGTCGGACTTCCAGGCTGCTGATCTCGACCTCCGTTCTCGCCGAGCATCGCCTCTGTTTGATCCTCGCGGTTTCTCTCTGCAGGTCTGGCGGTCGGACTCGGCATCGGAGCGATCGCGGACATGGCTAAAAAGAGTTTCAAGCTCAAACAACCAGGTAACAGTAAGTAAAGTGATGTTTAGTTTGTCGCTCAGTCGGCCTGGTGGAGCTGCTGCTGATCTGACATAGCAGGAGTTTAGTTTGAGTCGACTTATCAGTGAGCAGCACCAGGCCAGATAAGCACTGAGACGAGCTCTGGGTTGAGAATTGGACTTCGGTTTGTGTCGACGATAGACGTGTGGGGAATCCTGCTCCTGGATTTTCTGTTGTTCTGCTTAAAATCTTAACGAACCAAAAAGCAAAGCATCTCCACAGCATACTGCTGCCACCACTGTGTGCAGTAGGGGCCATGTCTTTTCACTTAAGTTCTTAAATGAATCTTTTCAGAACAGCTGTGATATACAGGTGGACTCTGTTTACATGTCGGCTGCACTTAATTTTATTTCATTCTGTCAAGATTGGGGCAGCTATTGACATGCGATGTAAATAAAATACTCTAAAATTTGTGCCAAAATGTGGAAAAGTTCAACAGGTGTCAATATTTATCGTAAGACTTTAAAGAACAGAGTCTGACCTCTGCTTTACTGAGGGTCAATGAGCCACTCGACAAAACCCGACAACAGGACGTTCTTTGCAGCACCATACAGGGACAATCAGACAGCTGATGTGTTCTGAAATGTGCTCATTTTTGTATTTTTTTAAAATGTCTTTTTCAAAGGGAACAAAAAGGCCGTCCTGGACTCGAATCCCTTCCTCTCTGAGGCAAATGCTGAAAGAATTGTTCGGACACTTTGCAAAGTTCGAGGAGCGGCTTTGAAAATGGGCCAAATGCTCAGCATTCAAGGTGAGGCAAAATAGTTTCCTTTCTGTAAGCTACATTTCCTGCAAAACTCAAAATGATTTCTTTATTGATGCTACTTGAGCTGCTGCACAATATGAATCCTTATGAGGCTGCGTGTAAACAAAGCTTTGGTAAACCAACATTCTGGATTCCTTCAGCAGCGCTGAAAATAACCCGCTGAACGTACAGAGCGCCATTCCAGCTGAGCTGTTAGCCGTTGCAGGCAGCGGCATACGCCGACTCCGAGGTCGGTTGTGTTCACACCGCACGCTTACATTAGGCTGCTGTTTTAGCTCTCGTGCTTTTTGCCCGTGCCGCTGTCAAGTATTTGTCATGTGAGCTCAGTGACTGAAGCGTTTGTTGTGTGTAACATAAATCCCCTGTTTTCTGAAAGATAAACCCCTCCTGCAGCCGGTCGAAATCCCGCATGGACAGTCGCCAGCGTTTGTTTTGAAGGCGTTTTCTGAAACGGCCATTTTCTCGCTATCAGGTTTCAACTTGTTCCGTTTGCTGTAGTTGGGAAACAACCATTTAAGTAAGAAAGATTTAAAGGGGGGGTTATGTTAAGCATGTGGTTGTATTATATTCCTACTTCTGCAGCTTCTGTTTATGTTTTTATTTGCGAATGTACATTTTGGTCAACTCACGTTTCATTTTTCAGGAGACTGCCTTGACTTGTTTTATGGATTTTAAAGTATTCTGTGATGCGACCTTTGAACTGCTGAGGCTACGGACTGTATCTGCTGATTGCTCTATTTCCAGCTCAAAGACCTGCAACGGATCATACTTACTCTGATCCGTGGCTTCTATGTTATAAAAAAATAAAAAATAAAAATGTTGATTGATAACTAATCTAAATAGAAGGCATGTTCTTCTTGACAGCTTAATGAGATGTGTGTGTCTGGGTTTGGTCAAAATACCACAGGGTCCCTGTAATAGCACCCTCATGTCTCTAGAATGTTCTTTTTGTGGTCCACACTCTCTCCTGTGCTGTCAAAACAAAGTGACGGTTGGTGCTTTTTACAGTCACTAGAAAAGAAAACAAAATTTATCCTCTAACCAAAGAAAGAGTGAACTTTTCTTCTTTTGCCCAGCTGAACAGCACTGCTTTCCAAATAAGTTTAGAGTTCATAGAAGCTACAGTTAGCTTAAGCCTGTAGCGACATAAAGCTAATAGCTGTTTCTGTTAGCTTGAGGTCAGTCTTTTCCACTGTGTGCAGCAAATTCTCACTTAATATCAAAATACATTTCTGAGTTCATAGAGCAGTGACGAAAATGTAAATATTTGCTAAATGTAGCAAAAGCTACATTTCCTTAGCTGTTAGGTAAATGAAGCTAAAAATCTAGCTAGTAGCTGTGTGAGGTTTCCGTTAGCTTTGCCTAAATGTAGCTTTTTTCAAACAAATAAGACAAAAGTTGCGTCTAATACTTGGTTATATCTTTTGAGGTATAAAAATAATGGTGTTAGCCTGTTAGCTAAAACTTTTATTGCATCAGGCAGCAAACGAACTTACACAAGGACTGGGATTATCTTGCTTATGTTTGTTTTCTGGTTTTTCTCCATCAGACGACGCCTTTATCAATCCTGAGCTGGCTAAGATTTTCGAGCGGGTCCGACAGAGCGCAGACTTCATGCCCACTAAACAGATGATGGTACAATAATTTCAATTACCAGTACAGAAAAAAATATTTAGCTTCCAGTTTCTTCAATACAGCTTCGTTTTTTTTGTTTTCCTCATCTACCTCCAGAAAATCATCACTAACGATCTGGGCCCGAACTGGAGGGACAGCCTGGAGTACTTCGAAGAGAAGCCGTTTGCGGCCGCTTCCATCGGTCAGGTTCACTTCGGGAGGCTGAAGGACGGCAGAGAGGTGGCCATGAAGATTCAGGTGAGCGCGGTGTTTACGCAGGCGCGAATTATCCGAGCACATCGTGTCCGCGTTCTGCAAACTGATGCCCAAATGTTCCGCCAGTACCCGGGAATCGCCAAGAGCATAAAGAGCGACGTGAATAACATCATGACTGCACTGAGTTTAAGCAACGCTCTGCCTGAAGGTAACATTGTTGGAGGGTTTGTTTTTTTATTATCGCCTGTAAGATAACAGCTGCTATTGTGTGCAGGCGGTCACGCCTGATAATACCTGTGTGCCAACCGAGAACACCTTGCCATGTTTAACACCCCCCATCCCCGTTTTTCACCTCAAATTCACAGGTTTGTTTCCAGAACATCTTATTGAGGTCATGAGTCGTGAGCTAGCTTGGGAGTGTGATTACATAAGGGAGGCAAACTGTGCCAGAAAGTTTCAGTAAGTCCTTTGCTTTTTTTCTTTTTTTTCTGGAAGCTATTATATGTTTATGTTGATCTTTTAGAAGTTAATTAAATGACAGTCAAAGTATTTCTGATTCAGCTTCTCATATTACATTTTGTGTTTTATACTTGCTTGAATTTTAATAACTGGGAGATATTTTTTATCTGTTGTGCAGAAAAGAGCAAATCATCAGTTAAATCTGTTTATAATCTTGATTTATAATTATCTTAAATTACAACAAAAAAAAACGTGAGGTAGTGAGACTGATTATGAGTTAAAGCAAGGGTTTTAGAGATAACTTTTGATAAAAGAAAAAAAATATTAGGTCTGAAAAATAGATTCCCATTTATAAGCAAAGTTTTTCATTCATCTTAATGTTGGAGTAACTAGAAACTCAATAGCAAATCTTAAAGCCCATATAAGAAAAATAATCAACTGGGTGGCTAACTGGGTAGCATTTATTTTTTCATGTCATGTTGAGTTTGTGTAAAGTTTTGGCTCTTTTAAAGCTTCATATGCTCTGATAGTAAAACCTTGACATCCCTCCAGGTACAGTAAGTCAAAGTTCAAACGTCGCCTCTGACTTTCAGTCCGTCTTTGACATCTGAATCTGAAACAGTTTGTAGTTTTGAAACGGAAATTGTCTGCCAGAGTAGTTTCTGTTGTTTCCCTTTTATTGAACTTAACCTGAACATCTGCAGGGTTGAAAAGTGAAACTCCTGAAGCCTTGCGCTGTAGAAACTGGCTTTCGCTTCTCTCTTTCCCCTTCATGTTTTCCAGCATCCCTGGCTGCAGCCTGCAGAGCTGAATGCTGCGTTCAGTGACAAACGGTTAATTTCCCAAGAGCTTGAGTTGATTTACGCTGGGAGTTAAGCAGAGGAAAAGGCTGATAATTTCATCAAAGTAAAAAAAAAAAAAAATACAAAGTAGTATTTTAAAAATGCCACTGATAGCCTTGAGCCTGACATGCCGAGGTCTGTCTTTATTGGACAAAAGCAGAGCAAGTTTCACATTAGGACGGCTGCTCAGCAGACGAGAGTCAACACTGAGGTATTTCTCTGCAGACAGAGAGAAACCTCCCTGGGGAGTTTGGTGCAGCCTTACAGCTGGGTCAACTGTCAGCTCTGGGTTCGACCACAAACAGCTCACCGATTAAAACCATTTACAGTCGAGAGCATTTGTTGGAATCGGCCCAATCTTTGCGTCCTCTTATATTTGACCTTGCGCGCCTCTCTCTGCGTGGCAGGCAGCTGCTGAAGGATCACCCGTTTTTCCACGTGCCCGATGTGATCGACGAGCTCAGCAGGGAGCGGGTCCTCACCACGACGTTGGTGTCCGGTTTCCCGCTGGACAAGGCCACAGACCTTCCTCAGGAGCTCAGGAATGAGGTACGCCTCGGAGAATTCGGGGCACGCCGGGCCGAGTCGACGCCGGTGGTGCATCGATGCGTCGGTCCTTGTTGAAGACCGGGTTTGATCCACAAACACGGCCTTTGACTTTTATTTCCCCACATTTTTCTTTTCACAGCATAACCGCAAACTTTCATTTTCTTTTTTCTTCTTTTTTACTTTCACATTAAAACGGAGCACAAAATACTTTTATAAATGCTCAGTAAACGCAAAATGACACCTGGATTTTAGAATAAAGATGGCGACACATCATGTCTTCCACAGAATCCTTCAAGGACTTCCTGCAGCACCAAACCTGTGGAAGAACATGGCTGCAACCAACGATTAATTTAGTAATCGAATATTCTGACAATTAATCGATTGATCGTTAAAAAATTTGACACTTTATACAGATTTTTGATTTAACCATGTAAGCTTATTTCGTACAATATTCAAAATATATTGAAATACAAATCAACAAATAATTCAATTAATTTTATAAAATAAAAATATTGTAGGCAATAAAATTGTCATTTTCTTATTTAAAAAAGCTTCATTATTTGTAGCAAAGGATGCATCTGCAGATATAAAAACATTTCTAACATCAACATGTGAAAAGCTTTGCTGTTTGTGCTTAACATCAACACAGCGTATTGCTCATCTGGTGATTATTTTTTGGATTAATCAACTAATAACTGAATAGAAAAAATGTGCTTAATATGAGATTTATTTTTATTTGTTTTTTGCAGAATTTGAACCAGTTGAAGCTAAAAACTATGCTGCTTTAAGAGTTTTTTGGGTAGAAAATATTGACAAAGATTTTTTTTTCTTTTATCTTAAATCCAAAATGTATGTATTTTTTTTTGTAAATTTTTGTCTTAATTACTGATATTTGTCTCTATACTCCAGTTAACAATTAATCAATTACTAAATTAGTTGACGATTATTTCATAATCGATCCTTTACGATTCATCGCTATAATCTGTTTAATCGTGGAACCTTTTACGTGGAAAATCCCAATGTGGTTAATGTTGTCCTTATGAGTAGCAGATGTTATTATACAATATGTAGCATTAGTATTAATATAACTCCTAATAGCTGCTTGTTTCCACTCCCCAGATCGGTCAGCAGATCCTGATTTTATGCCTCAGGGAGCTGTTTGAGTTCAGATTCATGCAGACCGATCCAAACTGGTCCAACTTCTTCTACGACCCACAGATCCATAAGGTTGGTCAACCCGAGTGTGGCTGGTGTAAGACGTCTTCCCGTCTCGGCGGTGAGTGACGGGTCGTCTCGTTTCCCTGTTTTCAGGTCGCGCTGTTGGACTTTGGAGCTACAAGAGGATTTGACAAGAAATTCACCGACATGTACATCGAGGTAAGAGGTGTGGGAATCAAACTTTTACTTTTCACTGCTGCTGTACAGTGGGTCAAATAAGCAAAAATGAAAAAGAAACAACAAATCTGGCCTCTGTGCACTTCTTTATTAATATGATTTTTTTCACAAAATAAAACCACATTTGGTTCCAGAGGAGTTTGTTATCCTGCAGTAAAATAACATCTTCAAAAATGCACTGTGTGTTATAACACTTTGTGCTGAAAACCTGAATTTGTATCATTTGATAATATTTGGGTTTAAAGCTTACTGTTCACTGTTTACTAGCAGGAGAGTGTCTTAGTAGTCCATGAACTGCCTGATAAATAATAAAGACTTCTCCATGTTTGCGGCTCCAGGTTCATATTTAGTCCTTTCTTCTTTGTCGAAAGAAAAAAAAAGAAGCGCTACACTTTGCGAGCAAATGCAATATTTATGGTTATAGTGAGACAGATTTTCTGTACACAGGCACACAGCTGGGAAAGCCCTGAGCGTTTAAAATTTCCTTCTGGCTTTATGTGTTGATCAGGAGGACAGCACATCCCTTTGTGTGGATGTGAATCCTCTAGAATAAAAACAGTCGTCCTTCTGTGGGAGGTGGATGGTCTCGTCTTAGCCTTAAAGGAGCACACAGCTCAAGACGCAAAACAAAAACAAATCCTTTGTCACTTATTCAGTTCAGTCAAAAACTCGTAGTAAAAACAGAATGCAGGGGAAGTGTTTCTGTTTTCTTGGAATAACGTTTAAAAAAGTCACATCAGTTGCATCTGTAACAGGAAGTTGAAACGTTTTCGGTTCAGTTTATTTATATGGCAAAACATTTACAGCGAGGAAATGGGTTCAGTGTATCGTAGAGGGCCAAAAGTGGCACCATAAGAGTCAGGTTTTAAAAATAATAATGAAAAGGAAAACCTTCAATAATTGCCTTAATAAATCGGTTATTTCAAAGTACTTTCTGTATTTTTTACATGGTTTGGCTAGTCAGGAGAGACTCATGGGTTTTTCTTCACCCCCTTGTCACGATGACACATTTTTGACAAAACAAAGTTGTCTTTCAGAGCAGGTTCATCTTTTTACCTGCATTTCCTGAATTGGATCATTTCCAAGTAGCTTGTGCATTTTCCATACAGTTGTGTGTTTTTCCATGTGAGCTGTGTAAATGTTTGTTTTTATCGATCTGTGCAGCACTTTGAGCTGCTTTTAGTATGAAGGGTGCTTTATAAATACAATTGATTGATTGATAATCCAACTTGTAGTCAGGAATATACGGCAGCTGAATGATTAAATGTGTAAATTGTTCATCTGGAATTAAATGTCACAATTTGTTGATTATTTTGTAGTCCTGTGAATTGATCTGCACCCAGTAATGTGAGTGGGTGGGACTAACACGGCTACGGACGAGGAGATTGGTCCGCAGCTCTACTGCTGTTCAGGTTAGCCAATCAGAAGTCAGGGTCTGTTTGAGGAGCCGTAGAGTTTCATGACTTTACCACAGGAAGAATGAAATAATAATTTAAGCAATTATATATATATATATATGATATGAATTTCTTTAGATGCAGTTCCAGAGTCGGTTGATAATAAAATCCCAATTTGTTGGAAGTTGTGTAGCTAGAATCTTTTTTTTTTTTTTTACTTTTTTTTTTATTTCCATTAATCCAACCTTCATGTTTGGGTCATTTTTTGCCTTCAGATCATTAATGCAGCTGCGGATCAGAACCGAGAAGGCGTCCTGCTCCGATCCAGAGACATGAAGTTCCTCACAGGATATGAGACAAAGGTGAGAAACTCTTATTTAACTATAAGAGGCTTTAATTAAGTTGCTTTGCAAAACGTCTCTTTGTTGCAAGGACAAAAAAAAAAAAAGCTACAGCGTCTCGAACGTCCAATCAGAAGCAGGAAGCTGCTCTAAGAAGCTCTGGTTGTTTTTCACCAACAATCAGCTGAACTTCCTGCTGTCTGGATTTTGGGTTTATTTTTTTAAGCATTTCAAATTTGGATTTCAAATAATTTTGAGATTTACTTTAGTACAACAATTGTTTCATTGTAATAGTAATCAGTGGCCCAATATGAAATTCAGTTGGGGGATCTTGCTGTCGTTTTTTCCCTCCCTCTCGGTCCCGATGTGTATTTGTGGCGATGTTGCCGTGTCATTTGTGTTTCTGGTGATTTATCAGGCTGACAAAGAGCTTTTCTTCTTCGTCTGGTTCTAATTATCAGGGCTGTGCATTTAGAGGACCTCCAGTTTAATAGTTTCCAGAAGCCTTCAGGCCGAAGCCAAACATATCAAAAAAAAAAAAAAAGCTCACTGCATTATATAGAAGCTATACGTTTTATTGGCTAGAGAAACAATCTATATAGCACTTGGAGAACTTCTTCATCTTTTACAAAAAATGATTTGTAAAACATATGTTTAGCACATCTGTCACAGCTTGTAGCCAAGCATTACCTCATAATAACATGTACTTATGCGTCTATTTGGGATTTCAAGGCATTTTGAAGTGAATTTGTATGCGAGAAATTTAACTCCTAGAGTGTTGGTGGTGAATTATCGGTAATTTTATGTCTGCTATCCCTCAGTGTTGGCCATGAAAGTCATTTTCGTTTAGAGCTATTTAAAAATGTCTGTCTTTGCATAAACTGCTTAAAACCACATCATTGGCTATTCGGGGCTAAACACAAAGAGGATTCTTCTTTTGATGATATACAGATAATTACAGATATTACAAATAATGAAAACCCAAAATTTTATGTCTTAAAAAAATTGGGAATTGGGATGTAGTGAAATCGATAAATCTTGGAGACTCCTGGTGTCGCACCCTAATCAGCTAATTAACTCAAAACCCCTGCAAAGGTTTCCTGAGCCTCTAACCGGGTCTCTCTGTCTGACCAGGCAGCAACTCCATGGAAATGAACGCAATTTGTTTAAATTGATTTTACGTAATATTCTAATTTTCAGAATTTGGGGATTTTCATAATCTGTAAACCATAATCATCAAGGTTACAAGAAAGTAATGGCTTGAAATACTTTCATTCAGTGTGACCTATATATTTAGAAATGAATGATAAGACTCCAAATAAAAGGCTTATTTGACTAATGAAAATAATGTATTTTAGTTTATTTTTAACTTATAAAGCTGCGTTGGAGCAGCAATAATTTTGACATCCCATCTCGATACTTACTTTTTTTTTTTTTTACTCCTCCACATTGAACCTGAAAACTCGACTCGCTCTTTATAAAACAACTCAGCTGCGCAAACCAATTGTCGGCAGGTTTTCCAAGTTTCCGATCGTGGCTCCTGCTGTTAAATCACCAGGTTTGTGCTCATGTTCCCGGCTAAAGTAAAAACTAATCAGATGACTTGTTTCTGGAAACTGGGCCAGAGTGAGTCAGAAGGTTCCTTCAGCAGAGTGTAGCAGTTCGTCTGGCACCAGTCCGTTAGTCTTGTGGAAACTGAGTCGAATTCTAAAAGACACAAAACGTGACCAGCTAGCACCACATAAACCAGCTGCTAGACACCATTTCCTATTTTCATTCCTTTTTAAGCCAGTTCTCCGTCCTCATTAAACCTTTTATCTTCCTCTGAGAATCTTTGGTTTCCTCACCAGTCGTCTTTTACTTCATGAGCTTCACAAGTCTGATTTTGGCCTGGGGGGTCGTGTGGGGGCCCCATCTGTTCCTCTTGTAGGGGGGGGGGGGATTGTTTTACACCTCTGGGTACGATTAAGCCTCAGCTCAAAGGGAGCGACCAGTCAGACCAATCCAACGTTGTTCCCTCCCGAACGTTAACTCAGCCTCCGCTCTTCCTCTCTCGCAGTCGATGGAGAACGCCCACGTGGACGCCGTGATGATCCTCGGCGAGGCCTTCAGCTCCCAGGAGCCGTTCGACTTCGGCGAGCAGAGCACCACGGAGCGCATCCACAGGCTCATCCCCTTGATGCTGCGGGAGCGCCTGACGCCGCCGCCGGAGGAGACCTACTCCCTCCACAGGAAGATGGGCGGCTCCTTCCTCATCTGCTCCAAGCTGAAAGCCAGGATCTCCTGCAAGAACATGTTCCAGGAGGCGTACAGGAACTACTGGAAGGACGGACGCCCCCAATCTGAACAGTGAAGACTTGTGTTCCATCGGGATTATCTTGAATTATTAGCTTATTTTTTTGTATCATGTTGGAACAATTGGGGAGGGGGGCAAGTTTCCTTTTTATTCTTTTGCAACTGTTACATGGTGGGGGGAAAAAAAACTGAACAAAATGTATGTCCAATAGCAGCTATAGTTGTCTTAATCGAGTGTTTGTTTTGACTATAGGGACTAACGCCATCTTTAATCTCCATAAGGATTGAATAGTTTGTACATGTCCTTTAAGCCAATCTGATGTTTGTACTGTATGACCTCTGTATTATGTGTCTTGAGGGACTACACTCCACCTGATCTGAACAGTTATAGAGAATAAACTAATTATCATGATGAAAAAGCACGACACAACCCCCCCACCCCAAGTATACCAAAAAAATATGCACGGCGACACCTGATCGATTAAGATCTTTAGCCTTTTATTGTGGCAAACCCAGTGTTTGAATTGTTCTGCTATATCTGAGGAAAAGCAGCAGAGATGTGTAAATCTCAAACAAATATTTTATGTACATTTAAAAAACTCTCCTTAGCCCTAAGGTAAGAATATAAAGTTGATTTCTGCGGTGCCTTATGGTTGAGTGAGTGGAACTCACCGTTTTCTTTTTATACCGAGTCCTGAGGGTTTTCTCAGCTGCTGCCTCCTCATAGTGGGTTTGTTTACGCCCGCCATGATGGTGGAAAGAATCACTTGTTCTTTAACAGAAACGCTCCTGAACAGTCGGTCAATAATGCTTCGTTTCGCTTATATTTTCCCTTCGGTCTTCCTCTTTCTGCACCCCGCCCCTGACTCACTTGCAGAATATAAAAAAGGAAGTAGTATTTCTGTCTGAATGTCGCTTTAACATGTTTTAATGCATTGCAGATGTTTCATTTAACCCTTCAGAGTCCAGCAGACATGTTCAGCTCTTTGTCACATTCCTGCTTTTTTCTGAAGAGTTTCACCACGAATACAGCCGTTACCTCCCACGAGATCTCAGTGAAAAGTGTGAATACTTTTGTAGTTTTCATTTTTAATAAATACGCAAAATGTTTACATTTGTTTTCATCGAGTATTGAATTATTTAAAAATATTGCAGAGAGGAAAAAAAACAGGAAGTTTGCGTATGAATTTGAAGAGAAGATATCAGGTGAAGCTGGAGTGAAAGCTGAGCCGAACGTTACAAGCCAGCAAAGCTTCGCTACATCAAGTTTCTCTAGCCAATGCTTTATTCTGCCTTTCCTGCCTCCTTTTTTCAAACAGCAGGATCTGACCCTGCGTGGATTATTAAAAAGTGGGGAGCTGCACCAGGTCTCAACGACGCCGTCTTTCGGCTGTGGAGAGGGAAGGGCATTGGTGTGATAGGTGACCTATATATTAGTGGAACTTTTGCATCTTTTGCGCAGTTATGTTCTGAATATCATCTTCTCCCGTCAATTTTTTTCCGTTATCTGCAGGTTCGGGACTGCGTTAGGAAAAATGTAGTGGATTTTAGAACTTTAAAGAAACATGAAACCCTGGAGGAAATAAATAAATTTGATCCTATCAATCAAGGGGCAGTGTCATACTTCTATAAGATCTTTAATAGCTTACCTGTAGACACAACCAGGATAAAGAAAGCATGGGAGGATGAGTTAGCGCAGCAGTTATCTGATGAAGTATGGGAGGAGTGTTTGAAAAGTATACAAGACTGCTCAGTCAATGCTAGACACAATCTCATACAGTTCAAAACAATACATAGACTCCATTATTCGAGGGAGAAACTGAGCACTTTCTTTACAAGCGTGTCTCCAATTTGTAATCGTTGTCAGGCTGCTATTGCTAACTTGACACACTCCTTCTGGTCATGTGTTCAGCTTCGCTCACTTTGGGAGAAAATTTTTCACTTTTTTTCCGACAGCTTTTGGAAAACAATGGGACCCAGAACCACTTATTGCCATCATCGGGTTCTCCGGTGCTATGCAACTAGCCACTAAATATGAGAAAATTGCTGTCTTGTTTGGTGCAGTGATTGCTAAAAGGTTGATTTTGAGATTTTGGAAAAAGGACTCTGTGCCCACATTTGATCTATGGTTGGGGGAACTAGCAAATACTCTGCATCTGGAAAGACTGAGATATTGCAATGAAGATAGAGTCGGTGTGTTTGAGAAAATATGGGGCCCTGTACTAAAATTCCTTCAAAGAAAGACTGTTAATGACATTGTTTAGCAGCGTGTATAACAGTCTTTTTTTTGTATGCTTATTGAATGATTTGGATCAATTTGTGGTGTATTCATCATATTGTCTTGACTAAGTGTTTTCTGATGTGCCGATTTGGTGCGGGTGGGGGATGGGTGGAAATCTGATCTGTTATGTTAATGTTTGTATGTCAATTTGAATTTTTATTCAATAAGAAAAAAAAAAAAAAAAAGTGGGGAGCACACCTTAAAAGAGGCCCTACATAATATAATCTACTTTTTTATAACTCCGATGTGAATTGGCATCGTTAACTGGATCGTCTCGACGCATTGACCGTGTTCTCTATGGAGAAGAATGATGCCAAAACCAACCCTGACTTCAGTCATTCAGAAATTTGCTTCAGAAGGGAAAATGTATGTACAAAAAGTGGCATACAGTATGACAATCTTCCTTAGGTTTTTTTCATTCATGTAAATATACTGATGTGATATATTAGTAGGTAGATTTTGGAGTTATTGCCTCTCCTTTGAGAAAACCCATCTGGTTATTGTACAAATTTAGTAAACATTGGCTACAATCTCATTTATGTTGATTGAAATTGATTGTCCCTCTACAAATAAAGTGCAAAACCAATTGAAAGCTTAAGCCCAATGCTTACAAAAGTGTTGTCCAGGTAACCAACCAATTTAAATAAGCTTTACTAACTCTACAAAGAAGATTGATTTAAAACACATTAGCCAAATGTTAACAGGGGACATATTTATTCACTTATTGTCACATTTGAGCCAACAATAAACTCAAACAAAAAAAATCCTTTAATTTCATCCTGGAATAATAATGATTGACATTCATTTCCATGGTGTTTGGGTGAAAACTTTATGCGTACTCCAAATAACGGACGCAGCTTTTGGCATAAGGACAGCCACAATAGTCTTTCCACTTTTTAAAACCAGCTGCAGTTGGGTGCCAAAGAGGGAGCAGCCAATCAGAATCATCTTTCAGATGAAGTCTTGCATCGCTCCACTTGGATTGTGATGCTGGAGAAACCAAACTTGGAACGAAGGAGCTTCGTTGCCTTCCTGAGGATGATCTGTGAATCCGCATCTTCATCTGTGAAGACAGACATTTTGTTGACTACGGTGAAGCTGGTTCCTTAAACACCTTTGTGGCGTGTTTTAGGTCTATCCACCTATAGTGATGTGTGCGGAAAGCAGAGAGTGGTCCATGTTGAGGCTCCATGTGTGCAAACCGTTGACAGCTTTGACTTTTCCCACGGACAGCAGCTGCTCCCTAACGGAGCCGACGCCCTGAGGAGCGCCTAAACAAGACCAACACACGGGCAGAAAGACGGCGCGGCGCCTGCTGTCAATAAGCTCCAGTCAGCAGCAACACGCGCGGAGCAAAGCGTTTACCTTCCATCAGTATCCTGAACACTTCCTTTGAGACGGGAAGCGTCGTCCCGACGACGACGACGGAGAACAGAAAGGTGCAAATGGGATCTGCCACTTTATACTCAGGCTGTCGGCGAGAAAGTACATTAGCTGAGGTCAACAATAAAGCACTAAAAGGCTGCTAACGTACTCATGTAAATCTTTTTATTCACATAACCACAAACTTGAGTTATGTAATTTGCTGTGGCAGCATGTTAGCTATGTTAATTCTGATTTGTTCTTTTTTTTTTTTTTGCTTGCACGTTTAGATAAGTATTCCCTTCGGTTTTGGATGATGTGCACAAATAGTTTTTTTCCCCTCTTTCTGTAACCCTGGCAGCAAGGAATTGTTTTTACAACCAGGAGCAGCTAATTAGCGTCTCAAAAGCTCAAATCTTAAAGAATACAAAATACTATACAAAAGAATTCAAAATGCACAGGTACTTCATATTGCGTTTTTTGATTGGTTTGGGCCAATACCAAGTCGATACAGTGACAGTTTTACTGATGTTGATGCTGTATCGGCAAACTTCCGACTTTTAGGTTTTTTTTGTAGTTTTTCGTTTGATTTAATTTTTTCTATCCAAGGACAGAATTTGGGCTGATTTTACAAGTTTCTACAGAACATGTTAATACCTTATTGGCATAACTTGTGTGCACATTTCTTTCCTAAATAAAGTGAAAAAGATTGTCCTTTGATAGAAAATCAAAACTGTTTTGAGGTAGATCAGAGACATTACAAAAACAAACAAAAATTTCAAGAGGGAATCTAAAACTTAAGAATATATCTGATACCAACTTGATATTTATCGGCATTTTATATCGATCCGCCCTCTTCCATTTAACCAACTATGGCAAAAATAGTCTATCAAAGTTAAGCGTCTGTTTTTCAAATTCAATGAAATACGTTGGTGTTTGTGGTGGCAAAATGTAGGAAACGAGATAGAAATACTTTTTCCAAACCACTGTAAAATACACAGCAGATCTCCAGTCAAAGTGAAGTTATGAATCAGACGCTGTGAGCTGAGAGGACACGTCTGGGCATGTTACTCTGCTCTGGGATTTTACTGAAACTCACCCAGAAGTGGATGATGCTAGCAGCCAGGAGGACGCCAACACTCTGCAGCAGGTCACCCAACACATGGACGAAGGCCGCCTTCACGCTCGCGTTGCTGTGGCAACGACCCCGAGTCCGTTTGTCCCTCTGCGCTATGGGGACCCCGTGGTTGTGGCCATGTGAGGCGCCAGACTGATGAAGAATCAGAACCATCCTGCGTGAGTTAAAGGTCCGTATTAGTTACAGGGTTTGCACACTTTTCCCTGTTGATTCAAACATTTTCAAGCTCCTCCAGATTCTCCACACTTAAAAAAAGTTTCAATTCATTGTTATTCATCTATTACTGTTATTAATAATGTCTTACATTCTTCAGTAGCGACAAATTAAAATATAACATTTATGTTTGGAAATGTCTCTCACACATCCTACACACTTGACCTACACAGATCAATAAGTTATTGAGCCATTAGGAAAAATAAATATTACATAGAAACAATCCTAACAAAATCAGGATAAAATAAATAATGTTCCTGCGCACATAAAATGCTAAAGCACAAGATACAAAAATAGTTGCAAGAAAAAAAAATCTCTAAAGAATGTCACCAAGTTTTCTAGCAGTTCACAAATAGGAATTATTTTTGGTAATTCAAACCGACATAAAGCAAGTAAAGTTTAGTCAGCTTTAACTTAAGACTTTTGAATGTCTGTTCGAAATAAATAAATAAATGAAATGGAATGAATGAATGAATGAACCGTCCATGAAAATACCTGGTTTCAACTGTAAATAACATTTGACAAATTTAGGCTTTTTAATCAAATGCTAGATTGCACTTCATTACAAAACTGTGCAAACTGAACAACCAGCACTTTCAAGGATTTCAAGCACCTGTGTGAACCCTGAGCTTAAGAACAGGGTTCGTTTGGCTAAAAATCACACGGCTCACTCACAGGACATTGACGACCACGGCACAGGCCGAGGTCACGAGCATGATCTGACCGTCGATGTCGTAGTCTCCCTCAGCGATCCTCTGCACGGCTGAGAAGACCAGAACCACCGTCACGGCCCAGACCGACACGATGGAGAGGAACATCCCCAGAATCTCTGCACAGCCAAACAGCCGAGTCTTTAAATGTGTGAAAGTCAAGATGCTACTGAACATCGGAAATAGCCTAATGCTTTTAGAAAATCCAATTCGAGGAAGTTATTTTCAACAATTTATTTTTGCTTTACTGTCATTTAAAATTGATCAGTTTCTATGGTAAGAGTAGCAACCTGGCGTATAAATTTAACCTCACACAGATTTGCCTCGTTCTGTTAGCCACTGGTAACCAGACTTAACTAGGTCAGATGAGACTCCTTGATTTTTTTTTTTTTTTTTTTTTTAAAAGCATGATTACGAGGAAACTTGTGATGTTAGGAGTTTGTTTCGCTTCCAACAAGAATCAGCAGATTTGAAGTGCCGCATTGTTCGGACTATAAACTGCTACTTTCCCCCCACGCTTTGAGCCCAGTGCGGCTTTTCTGTGAATTTTCCTTCAACCACCAGAGGGCGCTTTAGCAGGAAGTGAATCATTGGAAGTCAAAATTGAAAATAAAAGAAGAAAGTGCCGTTTTTCATTTAGAACAAGCACACGCTAGCAGCAGGCATGACGGAGAAATGTCTTCAAACTCACAGCCCCTCATCATGGAAACCACACGCAGAAAGTTCATTTGATGCCGCTTTTGAAGGCCATCGATCTGGGAGTACAGATCGATAGCTGCTGCCAGTAAGCTCGTGAACGAATCCATGGTTGGAGACGCAGGGCTGCGTCCTTAATTGCAGCTTTTGCCATATAAATCTGGCAGCTCTCGCTCAGTCCCACCTGCTCGGTGCCAGCCGAAAGTCATGGTTTGAGTTTGAGGCCTGGACGAAACCTCCAGGGAGAAGATGCTGATCACGATGCTGCCGAAGTCCGTCAGAAGATGAGCCGCGTCCGTCATGATGGCCAAACTGTGAGCCACGTATCCGCCTGGAGGATCAAAAAAAAAAAAAAAAAAAAAAAAGCATCTTATTGTTTTTATTTCAGCTCAAACCTGATATTTTTTCCCCTTTTTTTTTTTTAAAACACGATAAGATCCTAGAGATAAATTTAGCGTGTTCTTTCAACAGAATTCATAGAAAAAAATAAAAACAAAAAAAAGAGCCACAGGAAATTAACTTGCATCTCACCGATCGCCTCT
The DNA here is from genome assembly GCF_904066995.2 of Poecilia reticulata. NCBI lineage: Eukaryota > Metazoa > Chordata > Actinopteri > Cyprinodontiformes > Poeciliidae > Poecilia > Poecilia reticulata. The sequence continues at coordinate 7,517,063 of NC_088851.1, forward strand.
CCGGTCATAAAAACGAGGCTGACTGCGCAGGCGACGAGGAGCTTCCTTCTGGCCACAAGTCTCGTCATATTTTCAGACTTTAACACGTCGCCCAACTCCTGCTCCACGCTGCAGGCATCTTCACCGAGCTCCGAATCGGAATCCCTAATCCCCGTAGGACTCGACCTGCCAGGTAACACAACATTTCAGATATTTCAGTCGAGACTAGAGAAGCAAACCATGCTGAAAGGCTGAGACCAGACGGTTACAGGCACCTTGTGAGAGGCTCCAGGTAAGTCTCAACGAGGAGCTGCGATTCCGAGTCAGACGGCGAGTCCATACTTTCAGCTGTTTTTGCATTAGAGGTGGAAGTAAACCTTGAAAACCTGCCACCTGTTCTAACACGAGTTATCTGGCGAGGGTGGAGCGCTACAGGAGCCAATGATGATGTGAAACAAACAAAAAAAAAAATCTAATATTTCCATGATAGCCAAGAAATTTATTTCATGATACATTTATGTTGCTATAATTTTACAAAAACGCTAAAAAGTAGAAAAATATTTGGAATGTTGAGGGGAAAAAAAAAAGTTCATTTAATATTCTAGTAAAAATGAACAGGATATATAAGAATATATTCAGGCACTTCAGAGTCATTTCCATTAGTTATACAGACTTTTTCATAATTTCATTCAGGCAGAAGGAAGAGAGTACAGACCACTAGCAAATCCAGATACGAGGCAAAAAAATTATTATAAATATAAAAATACAATATGAATGAAAAAACCTACAATCAAAAATTCAGATCTGAATTCACAGAATAATTTACCATATACGCCTAAAACAAAAAACCAAAAACGTTTTGATCCCATCACCAGATACAAGACGGAGAAGATATATGGTTTAAACAAACCAAAACCAACGTGGAGATATTTTGTAAAAATGGTATTGACATATTCACCTGACAGTTTGGACACATGACATTCCTGTTGTGGTGATAGCTCATTTCAAAACGGTGCTGCAGCAGCAAATTACCTTCAACACCTCCACGAACCTCTTGGTTGGGTTTGTATAATAAAGTCAAATTTTTAATAAAAGCAGTACACTTTTGGTTACATGATTAACTACAGCTTATCCAACTGTCCAATAATAAACTGTGCAGATTACTTTAGAGAATCAGAAGCAGCCACGAGGCCGTTTCCTTTAAAATGCTAAAGGAAAGTGTGCCTCTGGCTCCCCCTGCAGGCCAGTTTTCGAAGTGTCTCCCTGAGACCAGATGGAAACTTCCCGATTGCTTCTCTCCAAATGCTGCGCTCAATGCTACAGCCTTTTAGCGCAAACTACTGTGTTGTTGCTAAATAATGAAGATACACAGAACGGTGACTGATAAACGTTTTTAAACGAGTTACAATTTCAAAACCACGAACATTTTTCATCATGTCTTTCTAACACTGTAATGAGAGAAAGTGCCAGGGTGAGCGCAGAGCAGCCCAACCTCTCCACCTAACTGGTGCTGCACCCTGGTGGTCAGGAGGCTAAAGGACAACTCCAGCAATTTTATCGTTTATCTTAAAAAAAAAAAAAAAAAAAAAAAAAAATTTGGAAGTTTGGGAACATTTCTGGTCACAAAAACAGACAAAAGCAAGTTAAGTTATGAGTAGCATGTATGATTGCTCGTTGGTAGGATGAGCTGGCAGCGTGGCTAACTGTCAAAAATGGATGTTTCCCTGTAACCAGCCCTTAAATTTTAGGCGTTTATTGCCAATTTTTACTTAAGACTACACATCAAAATGAAAATCATATTATCGTTACCTCTTTATTTCTGTGAAACTGTAGTATTTCCACTCAAGGTCATCATACCGTAATAATCTCATAGGGGCCCACGAGTAACACCGACGACCTCGCCAAGCCACAGCTGAGCAGAATAAATAATGTAAACGCCTTTTTAAGCCGGCTAATTAAAGATTACCTAATAAAAAGGTAAAAGTAGCTAGCTGCGGCCGTGCTGGCTTTATGTGTAAATTATATATTATATAAAATATATAAAATAATCAGATTGAGTGAAGAAAGAAGAAAAAAAAAAAGCTTAAAAACCATCCAACTCTCACATGAAGATGATTAGAAAAGACATTTGAAGTACAGATAGACCAGCATCACCCAACAGAGAAACACCGGATGTGTCAACCCAAAAGTCATTAGGTCATTTATTCCTACGTGAATATTTACAGGAAGACAAGTGGTTGGCCTCAAATAATATGAATAATCTGAATTAGCCTGTTAAATATATGTATATTTATGTAAAAAATAAAACAGATGTCCACATGTAGGAATCCTGAGCGGAGACGTTTTCAGACCACTATGGCAACTTTTACACTAACCTGTGAGTTTAAAGTGCACAAGCAAAAAAATAAAACAACAGTTTTTTGAGAGATCAGTGGTTTTGATCTGCAAGGCTTTGTCATCAAAACAAAACAAAACAAAACATGGCAATACCATTATGAAGAATGATTCATGTAAACAGAAAGGCCCGATACGTTTCCTGTGCGTTGGTTTGAACACCAGCAGCTGGTGAGACCTCGAGTTCACACAAAGTCCCAAAAAAACAAAAAACAAAGTGAAGCTCGTCTTCTTAAAGACTCACTCATCCGTGGATTTATTCACTCATTCCATCCTCGCCAGGTCCAGGTTGGGCCTCTGCGGGGCTCGAGGTGCCGTTGGATGCCTGAGGCTGAATCACGATCGGTGCGTTCTCACCTGCAAAACGACACAAAGGAACAAACCGTTTGTTTCCAACAGTCACCGTATCTGCAGATCGGAGCGCTGAATGCCACAGACGGGATTTTATGCCAGGGGAAATTAAGCTTGAAGCTTTGTGATTGGATGCTTGAAAGTCGCATGCACATATGCACAGAATGATGTCGATAACGGCAAGACTTCCTTAATTAAAAAACATCTTTGATGGATGACCCTATAAAGCCAGCTATGCCGCATTCATCTGATGAGGAGGGAATGTTCCTCCTTTAATAACTGGGCGTATTAAATAAAAACAAATTACCATATTGAAACTATGCAGGCTCAACTGAGGCCTCCCAAAATCAGATCTATGCTCTCCGTTCCCACAAACAGAATAAAAAAGAAAAATGGAGATGCACGAAGCTCAGTTTTCTGATCACCAGTCATCATGAGGGAACTGTGCAGCACACGCACATTTTCTGTCAGTTGAAAAGATTTTTTCTTGTCTTGTTTTTTTATTGTATGCAATACAGCAATTTTGAGAGAAGCTGAATTTTGGGTTTTCATTAGCTGTAAAATGTAACTAAAATCAGCAGAAATTAAAACTTCTAATAAATGTTTGCGTGGAAAAAATGCAAATACAGAATGAAGCTGGATGAGTGGAGTTTGGTGTAATTCCAGTTTCTTGCTGCCACATGTTGATGTGCCTCTAAGCAAGTCACTTAATCACAAGTTACCTTCCAGTTTCCATATATAATAAAACGATAATACAATGGAAATGAAACATGAAGTAAATAACACCAAGGTACCAAAAGCATAACACAACACAGCTGAGGACGGAGCATAAGCAGCAGGAGCGCCTGACCTGTCAAACTTTGACCTTTAAAGAACAGCTGATCTGTGGCTTTTATTGCCATAATAATGACAAAAAAACCAAAACAATAATGCTGAAAAGTCTTAATCATCTTTCTGGGAAAACATTCCCCACTGCGCTTGATCCGTTTCTCCCTAATAAAAACGTCAAGTTCACCCTCATCATCCGTTTCCGCATAAATCGGATATGAATCAGTTCTCATCTTTCTGGTTCTTTTCATTTACAGATTAAACATCAACCGATTCTTCCTTCGGATACATTTTATCTTGATCAGTGGGGAAAAAAAAAAAAAAAAAAACCCCAAACAAAAACCAATGGTAGCTCAGGCAGCTCATCAAGACGATTTCCCGATCAGTCGCTCGTTATCTGACGTGGAAGCAGCAGAAACCGGCCGCGCTGATCTGCAGTGTCATATTTACCTGGTGATATTCAACCAGCGCCGCGGTGCCCTTTGCTTTATGGTGGACCATAAACAAACAAAAAGGAACCTATCGGCTTTGACTACCGACATTCACAAAGCTCTGAAAAAGCATTGAAACACCTTGGAAGGTTTTCATACAACCGACCAACACAAAGTAGTTCAGACCCTTTTACTGACATTGACGTGACAATACGGAGTAAAAATACTATTGCACGGAATGTGATTTGTGCTCTTCTTCTACTGTTTTCTTTTTATGACAGCATTGTGATGCATACGGCATAAAATCAGCATGAAAACAGCTCAGCCGGTTGAATCAAGCAGCAGGGAGCCGATTGGAGATCAAGGTTACCTGAGGAGGAACGACAGTTACCTGAGGTCTGAGAGGAGCTGGGCTGAATAACTATTACATGGCCTGGTGCTGGAAAACACAATTTAGTATTACAAAAACATTTAAATAAATACACAAAGTGTCCAAATTGAAAAAAAAAAAAATAAATCCTTCATTAAAAAAGAAAAAAAAAGTTTTTTTTTTCTTGCAGATGTTTGATGATTTAACAACGCAAACCCAAAAATTAACAAAAATCATTGTTAAAAATGTAGATTTCATGATTTAATATTGTAAAGTAGCATTACTATCAAACCATAAAACTCCATTCATTTAAAATGTCCAAAGTTAAAAGTTAAAATGTCCAAAGTGAAAAGTGGCACGTTTTCATCCGTCACAGCACAACATGAATCAGAAACAGACCCGGCGGCTCCTCACCTTCTTCCTGCTCTCTGAGCTCCGCCTCCAGGTCTTCCGGGTCGATGATGGGATGCTCTTCCTCCTCTCCGCTTTTGCACTTCCCGCAGCAGAAGCAGCAGCAGCAGAAACAGCAGCAGCAGGTGAAGATAGTGCAGCAGCAAAACAGCGCCTGGAAGACATGAATGTTAGTCGTACTCAAACCAACTAAACGTCACCGCTCCGTAAATCCTCTGGTTTCTTCCTCTGCCAAGCCAAGCCTCACCTTGAACCAGCACTTTGACATGAGGAAATGATATTTGACGCCGTCTTCACCAAACTGCTCGGCCACAGAGAGGCCCATGGAGCCATATTCGTCGTAGATTTTGCGCTTGTTCTCGTCGTTGAGGATGGCGTTGGCGTTGTTGATCTCCTTGAACTTCTCAGCAGCAGCTGGGTTGTCCGGGTTCTTGTCAGGGTGATACTTCAATGCCAATTTCCTGAAGGAACATTATGATTATGATTTAGGTAGCGTGAAACAGAAAGTGCCTTGGATCAGCACAACTGAACTGCAGCCATAAAAGTTACCACTGGCAGCACAAGCAGCAGCAAACTTATCAAACGGTTCTAACAAGAAGGATTAAGGCGACTGAAATTAATGAAGGTTGGCTGGTGAAGCTACAAAACAGATTTTTAAAAATCCAGGTTGTGCATTAACCAGCTGCCAATCATTCACCAAACGGCTGCTAAGAATAGATTAATTATTTTTTAAAATTGGGTTTTGGTCACTTCTGCAGCAAGTCTTAGCAGCTTTAGCAGCATAATCTAAAAAATAAGAAAGAAAGTGTGCACTGTTAAGCTTAATGTTAAGATCTTAAACACATGTTAGTGGGGTTTTTTCAGATTTGTGGGTAAGATGTCACCACTGTCACAGTGAATTTACGTCTGTGAATCAATTTAGTCCCTTTCATATCCATTTGTGGTCTATTCTTTGCTTCCTACTTCCTTTTTACACACGTGAACAAATAATTTTGTGCTCCTTCTACTGTGTCACTTTCTTTTTCTCTTTTTTTAGTCAAATATTTTCTTTTATTCTAAAAGATTTATGCTACTTTTTATATTTTAATGACACACAGGCTTCGTATTCAAGACGACCTGTATTAAAGATTAAAGTGACATAGATCAAATCTTACTTCTAATCTCATTTTATGATAAATATATATATATTTTTTACAGCAGATTGGACCAAATGACTCCAATGAAATATGAGTAATTATGATCACAAATCAAACCAAAATGACTGAGTACTATCCTGCAGGTAGATATTATTTACTGAAGCCATAGAACCACATTTTTCTCCAAAAAAACAAACAAAAAACTGTAATATTGTGGAAAAGTTTGACAATAAATAAACTTTTCAGGAAGTGAAACTTTGAATATACTTCTAAAAAGCCTGAAATCTCAGTTTAAAATATTGTTTAAATGATATTATTAGGATTATCACAATACGAACAACAAAACTTGACACTCGATACCATTCCTAATAACGCGTTGAAACATTTTTTGAAGGCACAATGTGCTTTCTTAATGAGGATTAATTACAATATTAGAACATTTTAGCACCTTTAATGATGAATCATGGCAATCTGCCAGTGGCAGCGATTAATATACGTGACTTGTAAGTGAATCAGTTACTTGTATATCAAATTGTAAATTACTAAGCACCCAATTAGCCACGTAAACTGCGGGCAATTTGTAAACATTAATAACTAACAAATAATAAACTTACCTATAAGCCCTTTTTATCTCGTCAGGGCTCGCTCCTTTCTCCAAACCCAGGACCACGTACAAGCTTTCTCCGGCCCTGGACATTTTTCTCTGAGGCATGTTTGGGTCCTCCATGGTTTAATAAACGCTGGCTGTGACAGGAACGCCGACAAATACGACATTTACCAACAAACACGAGCTGTAATTTCAAACCACAGGTGAGGAAGTCAGCAAACAGAACCTATGTTGCAATAAACAGTGAGACGGTCCTCTGAATCCTGACAGCACCTTTGTACACGATAACTGCGGTTTAACAAGTTCGGAGAACATTCTCATGACTTCAAGTACTTTTAAAGGTTTATGTCACTTCATGCTAAACCATGTGAGCTTCAACTCAGCCCGACAACATTACCGGTAAACGTCACAGGACGAACAAAATGAAACCTACCGACGGTGGAGAGGTTAATGTCCCAGACGTCTGTCGAAACATAGAGTCCGACAAAAACTCCGTCTAAAACTTTACGGCAACGAGAAACTAGTTAGCAACTTTCTGACTGAACTCCCGAAAGGGCCCGGAAGATTTGAGACAGAAATGAACTCTGGGTAAAAAGAAAAAGAAAAACAGGGGGGGAAAAAAACGGAGTCATAAAAAGAGAGAGGGAGGTTCCTGGTCGAAACACCCAGTGCGAAATACGTGGTCACACGCTGGCTCGGTCTCCAACAGCCGTAAACCTCTAATCTGCATAGCATCTGATTTAATCAAGAGGCGATTATATTTGGTATGTGAAATACAGCGATAGCACAACTCATAAAGCAATATTTTACTCCTTACGTAGCCATGAGAACATGCCAAGCACACATGGCATGTTTTATTCTTCAGTTGATGAAAATTAATGACGGTTCATTATTTAAATAAAAGGACAATAATCTATTCAAGTTGAGCCACGTTGTAAATACAGTGTTGCTTATCTAAATTATTACATTTATAATAGGAAACTTACTTTTCATAGGTTATTTTTGTGTTCATTGCGGTGAATTGTGTAATTGAGCTGCTGCCAACTCATTTGTGGCGTTATGCACCTCAATCTGTTTTTATATGGCATTTACCTTTTGTTAAGGTTATTAGACAAAGCTAGCTGTTTATTAAGTCAAGTTGAATTGAAAGGGAAATGGCTCACTTCCAACGTGTTTCCTGTGCTTATTATTGTCTCAACGAATTACAAACTATTTAAATTATTTATTTTTTTACATTTGATAAAACATGAATATGGTTTTAAAATTGTGTGTGCAAAGGCACAGATATAGTCTGTTTTTGTTCTTTGCTTTTTGTTTTTGTAGTTTTTAGATTGTATAACTTTTTATAGACTTCGTATTCTATGTGTAGATCTTCAGCAAACCAATATTAAGCATTAAGTATCAGGCAATCCTCCTTTGCAGAATAATTGACACAGCAGAAAACCACATTTAGACCATTTTATTATTGATTGAACCATATCTCAGTAATGTATAATTCATTACCTCTGGCCAAATTAAACACTTCGCAGCGGTGTGTCAGTCAAGGCGTCTCCTCACTTTGTGGAGTCACAGTAACAATAATTTTCCCCATGTTTCTGTTTGCTTCCATGTGTCTGTGAGCCTCTGCGATGTCCTCCAGCTTATATGTGCTGTCAATCACTGGCCTCAAGGTGGCAGGCTGCTCTGAGAAACATGGCAGCGCCCTGTCCGCAAAAGCTCTAACCAGGTCCGCCTTGTACTGTGGACGAAACATACGCATAAATTAGTGATTTACCCAGGAAGTGTTTCAAGTGCAACACAAAAATTTGTAAATTTCGGAACACCGGACACCAGGAAGAGACAGGAAGAGCAAAACTTCCACCCTTGCGCAATAGATGTAGTTGCAGTGCAAGGAATGAAAAGAGCAGCCGAGAAGTTTCTCACGTGAAGGCTGCGAGAGCGGAGGAGGCTGCAGAGTAAGCGGCCTCGCTTGGACAGCATCTTGCCCAGCAGGTCTCCCTCCACTGCCCTGCCTCCCATGGTGCCGTACAGAACCCATCTGCCGTCCACCGCCAGGGAGCTCACGTTCTTCTCCCAGTTACTCCCACCGATGCAGTCGAGGATCACATCCGCTCCTTTTCCTGGAAAATTACCACACAAGACACTACAGTACTAGGGAAGGAAGTTATCAGTTAATTAGTTAATCTAATGCTGACTGATCTTATCGATCGACGATGATTAATTGATAAGTGTATTAGGGCGGCCATTGTAGACAGAAAAAAAAAAGAGGAGCAAATTTCTGCTAAGAGAAAATCTCTGAAATTTTGAGATGAATCTCAAAAATTTTCTAGAAATGTTTGACTTTAAAATGTTGAATATCTTCAACTTTTTTGGTGGAAATTTTCTCCTCCTTCGAATACATTGTACATCTTTGCCTTCGTAGTAATAGAAAATCAAACATTTTTGAATAAGAAGTTGGTGCTGCTCTGTCATACAGCTCGCCTGAATGAGCGTTAATAAGCTGATAACTTAAGGAGCTTATTGAGAGTTTATATTTCAAAAAACAGAACCGCACAAAGTGCATTTTACATCCCACTCCAAACTCTGTTTGGACCGTTTCTCTTTCCCCTTTCTGGTATGGCCCCGCCATCTTTGTTTCTATATCAACTGGCTCCGCTTAAGGATGACCAGCAGCCAAATCTTCTAAATGGCGGCCAAACTAGAACACCAAAAGACAGTCGAAGCGGATGTTATTAGCCAATCGATTGGAACTCGTTTTAATCAAATAAGACTTTAAGAGTCGTTTGCAGAGTGTCACATTTACCTCCTGTGAAGTCATGGACTCCCTGAGCAAAGCTCTCCTCCTTGTAGTTGTATCCAGCCGCTGCACCCAGCTTCTCAGCCAGCTGCAGCTTCTCTCGGCTCCCCGCTGTGACGACGGGCACAGCACCGAACAGACGGGCCAGCTGGACGGCAGCCGTTCCCACACCGCTGGCTCCGGCGTGAACTAGCACCACTTCACCCTGCTTCACCTGCGCTGTGGTGGAAAACAAACGATGGGACGCATGGAAATGAAAAATTATGTTTTTTTTGTTTTTTTTTAGTACAGCAGCTCATTCAAAAGGTGTGAAATTAAAAGCTGGGTAGATAAACTCCAAGAACACAAAATCTTACAAAGTATTTTTGGTCTAGTTTCAAGTGCAAATGTTTTAGTACTTAATATTATTTCACATAAAACAAAGTTTAGATTGTTAAAAGTGAAACAATCTAGTTTTTTTAATGAAAAAACTAGTACTTTTTTCATCAATATTAAGGACTTATTGAATAAAAATAATCTAAATCTCACAAAAAAAAGTTATTTGTATGATATTTGCTCTAGAAACTAGATCAAAGTGACTTGGTGAGATTTTGTGTTTTTGCAGAGTATTTACAGTATTTTGTAAAGCCACCCACGCTCTTACAAGCTTTTCTCATTTCGTGACGTTAAACCCTCAAACTTAGCTGCATTTTCTCATAATTTTATGTGCAAAACCAACTCAACGTAGCGCACGATTCAAAGTTATGCACTTTCAGCAGAACAACCATACAGCCAGGGCTGTTTATTGGTTTTGATCCAAAAGTATGAGTTATAACAGTCTAGTTAAAGTCCTGACCACTTAAGTACCACTTTGTGTTGGTCTTTCACGTTGAAGTGGTTTAAAAGTTCAACAACTGAAGCACGAATAATTTTTGTAAGGTACTGTGCTTCACCCTACGTTGGTCCGTGTTATCTAATCATAACTAAACATTTCAGCATATTGCTGTCATTATCAGTGTACCTATAAAAACCAGCAGCTGAAAAGCGGTGAGCCACGCCTCCGGGATGGCAGCGGCCTGGCAGAACGTGAGGTTGTCGGGCACCGGCATTAAAAGCTCCTCGGGAACAGAAACATATTCAGCATATCCTCCTCCAGCCAGCAGAGCCATCACCCTGTTGTCTGGTTTCCAGTTCCCCTTCAGGCCTTGACCCAGACCGTCCACCGTTCCAGCGACCTCCAGACCGATTATGTCGCTCTCACCCGCAGGAGAAGGATACAAACCTCTTCTCTGCAGAAGGAAACCATGATAAGTTTCTAAAATCTCCTTCAATCCAAACCACAGATTCCTGCTCTAATTTGGCCAAACCTGCAACAAGTCGGCCCTGTTGAGGGCAGCCGCGTGGACTTTAATTAGGACCTCTCCGTTTTTGGGTGTAGGTCTGGGGATGGAGCGCAGCACCAGGTTCTCTGGTCCTCCAGGGACGTCAACACAAACTGCCCGCATCATCTTTGCAAAGCTCGAGCAACTCTTAACCCAGCTCTACAAAATACAGCAAAGAAGCAATTCAATTAGACGTGATAGTGAGGTTTTACTTTTTACACAGATACTTCATCTATACATATATTTGCATAATAATTGTTATAGATTTTCATCCACTTACTGCGTTGTAGGTTTTTCTTAGCATAAAAATCCCAGTTTGAAGGATGTGAGGCATTTTATAATCTAAGGGTTGGCTAACGTAATGTGATAAAAGTAATAAAGTGTTGAAGAAAAAGAAGAGATAAAATGAACATTAAAAATTATATATATAAAAGTAAACAGAAGCTTGACTTAAAAGAGAAACGTGATCAACTAAAAGTGACAATTTAAACAGCAGCCGCTTTCAGCCGTCTGATGAATAAAAGCGTATGCGTGTAGATTCTTCGGACGCTTCTGCTTTCCGTACCGTATAGTAAGCAGTGGGGATGGCAAAGACAGCGAATAACAAAACTATAAAGCAGAAGAAAGAAACGAGAACGGAATGAACAAAGTATAGAAACGCAGAAGAGAAACAAAAAAACTGTAGTAATTTAGTTTTGAAATGAGTTACTACAGGTTAGTACGCAGTGCGCATGCGCTGAAATACCAACGCTCTCTTTCAAGTGTTTTTGATTAAAGCAAAGTAGCTGACAACTCTGATGCGATGTGAGAGGCGAAACGTACAGATAATTCCGACATAATAAATGCAAATCAACCAGAAGCTGATTATTTCTGCGTTGAGGCAAAGAACAACTGTATAATGAACTCACCAAGCAGCGATGGAAATAGTTAATCCGCTCTGAAGAGACTCTTTTGGGAAGTTTTGTAGCGCCAAGTTTGAGCTGGAGTCCAGTTCGGCGCAGGTAGGCCCACCCTCCTCCAGAGGGCGGCAAGGTAACTAACCTGCCCACATAGGCGTTAAAGGAACATTTCAACAAAATGTAGCTTTCTATCTTGAATAGGTGGTCCGTACATATTTCAGGAAGGATATTCGGGGGGTGAAAAAAAAAAATCAAATCTAATAATAGATAACCCTACTGTCTGGTTTCTAAAGGTAAAGATGAAAAAAACTTGAGTTATATTAAAATGTTAATTTTAAATAGCAAAACACAAACTTTCCCATATTTTCAATGATATTTCTTAGTTATTCGTAACTTTTTCACATCTTGTCCCATATAAAACAACAAACTTCTCTGTACTTTATTTTGATTTTGTTCATTAAATTATCATGTTAGATATTATGGTGACAACCTCAGCGACAACTCGGCTCGGGTTGTCGCTGAGGCAAAAACTCGGGCGTGGGAGGAGTTTGGAGAGGCCATGGAGACAGACTTCCGTACGGCTTCGAGGCGATTCTGGTCCACCATCCGGCGTCTCAGGAGGGGGAAGCAGTGCAGCACCAACACTGTTTATAGTGGGGATGGTGTGCTGCTGACCTCAACTCGGAATGTTGTGGGCCGGTGGGCGGAATACTTCGAAGACCTCCTCAATCCCACCAACATGCCTTCTGTTGAGGAAGCTGAGCCTGGGGACTCTGGTGGTGGCTCTCCAATCTCTGGGGACGAGGTCGCCAAGGTGGTCAAAAAGCTCCTCGGTGGCAGGGCCCCAGGGGTGGATGAAATCCGCCCGGAGTTCCTTAAGGCTCTGGATGTTGCAGGGTTGTGTTGGCTCACGCGACTCTGCAATATCCCATGGACATCGGGGGCAGTTCCCCTGGATTGGCAGACTGGGGTGGTGGTCCCCCTGTTTAAAAAGGGGGACCGGAGGGTGTGCTACAATTACAGGGGGGTCACACTCTTAAGCCTCCCTGGTAAGGTCTATTCAGGGGTCCTGGAGAGGAGGGTCCATAGGATAGTCGAACCTCGGATTCAGGAAGAGCAGTGTGGTTTTCGTCCTGGTCGTGGAACACTGGACCAGCTCTACACCCTCAGCAGGGTCCTGGAGGGTGCATGGGAGTTCGCCCAACCAGTCTACATGTGTTTTGTGGACTTGGAGAAGGCGTTCGACCGTGTCCCTCGGGAGGCCTTGTGGGGGGTACTCCGGGAGTATGGGGTACCGGGCCCTTTGATACGGGCTGTCAAGTCCCTGTATGACCGGTGTCAGAGTCTGGTCCGCATTGCCGGCAGTAAGTCGGGCTCGTTTCCGGTGAGAGTTGGACTCCGCCAAGGCTGCCCTTTGTCACCGATTCTGTTCATTACTTTTATGGACAGAATTTCTAGGCGCAGCCGAGGTGTTGAGGGGATCCGTTTTCGTGGCCTTAGGATCGCATCTCTGCTTTTTGCGGATGATGTGGTCCTGTTGGCTTCATCGGAACGTGATCTGCAGCTCTCACTGGAGCGGTTCGCAGCCGAGTGTGAAGCGGCCGGGATGAGGCTCAGTGCCTCCAAATCCGAGGCCATGGTCTTGAGCCGGAAAAGGGTAGAGTGCCTTCTCCGGGTCAGGGTGGTCGTCCTGCCTCAAGTGGAGGAGTTTAAGTATCTGGGGATCTTGTTCACGAATGAGGGAGGAAGGGAGCGGGAGGTCGACAGGCGGATTGGGGCAGCGTCTGCCATGAAGCAGGCGCTGTACCGGTCCGTCGTGGTGAAGAGAGAGCTGAGTCAAAAAGCGAAGCTCTCGATTTACCGGTCGATCTACGTTCCCACCCTCATCTATGGTCATGAGTTTTGGGTCATGACCGAAAGAACGAGATCACGGGTACAAGCGGCCGAAATGGGTTTCCTCCGCAGGGTGGCTGGGCTCTCCCTTAGAGATAGGGTGAGAGGCTCGGTCATCCGGGAGGGACTCAGAGTAGAGTCCTCTCCACGTCGAGAGGAGCCAGTTGAGGTGGCTCGGGCATCTGGTCAGGATGCCTCCTGGACGCCTCTCTGGTGAGGTGTTCCGGGCACGTCCCACCGGGAGGAGGCCTCGGGGAAGACCCAGGACACACTGGAGGGACTATGTCTCTCGGCTGGCCTGGAAACGCCTTGGGATTCCTCCGGAGGAGCTGGAAGAAGTGGCTGGGGAGAGGGAAGTCTGGGCCTCCCTCCTGAAGCTGCTGCCCCCGCGACCAGACACCGGATAAGCGGAAGAGAATGGATGGATGGATGGATGGATGGATATTATGGTGAGGTAAGTATATTTCCAACCTCAAAGACTTGGAGCTCATCTCTAAAGATAATTTATCAAAATCCCAGTGTCAAAATGTAATAGGCTTGTCAGTGATAATAAATAGGGTTGATAACAATCGCTATATTGATTATTGACAAGAGTATAAATGAATAACTTTATCCTATGTTCAATAAAATGTAACTAAAAGGATTTTTTTTAAAGTGACACTTTTTTCACATTAACTGATCTTCATTTGAGAACTTCCAACCTCGTTTTAAAAAAAAAAATCAGAATTTTTTTTTTGTTATTGAACAAAATTATGCTTAATCTAAGTCTTCCAGAGCTGTGAACATTTTTGCACTTCACTGTTTATTAGGTGAATTATACATTGTTAACTTCATTTAGCAGAAGATTAATAGCAGAGAGGTTGAGGTAAAGACTAGCTTCATTGGTTTTTCTGGCAGCTGAAATCCTCTCGGTTGCAGAGAAACATCTAAAAGAAAGATGACATCACACCCTCCTCATGACTTAATAAATGCGTGGAACATCTGTTTATGACATCACAGTTATTATTGTATTATTATTATTATTGTATGTATCTCCTAGAATTTCAGAGTTACATGTCATTCTGTCTGATTCAGTCTGATTCAGAACAAGTTTCACTTCTTTGATCCCAAAATACGTCTTAAGTATTTGGGAAGAGCTGAGACGGCCGTTTGAATTATCGGGACATAATATATAACGCTGAAAACATGGTAAAGCAACGTAGCTACAGTCTGAGCAAAGATTGGAAAATGAGAGGAAGCAACCCCAATGATTTGTGGGCGCGGCGTAAAAACTTCAGGTATGACATCCTCGCTCGATACAGAGGAATCACAAAGTTGATCACAGAGGAGGAAAGTCAGTTGTTTGAAATGGCTGACATTGTTTCAAGTCAGCTAAATATGGCTGCGATATTAAAGCAGTTCAATAAGATTGCAAGCGTCAGAATCCGGCACAGAAACCCGGCTGCCATCCCCAGCAAGGATTCGTCTGGTTTGTGGGCTTTACGTAAAAAATGCAGGGATGAACTACTTGCACGTTTTAGGAAGGTTCCCAAATCAGTGATGGAAGACGAATCCATGGACTGCACTGAGGATACGCTAGCGGACAGAAAACTGGTAAGTTTGCAATCTCAGAAAAATCAAGGTGGGACCCCCCACATGGATTCTTCCAACTTGTCGAAAAGACAGGAACCACACTGGTCCAGAATGGCTGCTTCAAAACAACAGAATTATGGAAGCAACTCTACGAAAACTTCCAACACCGACGTCAGTGGTACGGATCAAACAAATGAGGGGTCCAACAGCGAAAAGAGTTTCCCCCAGGTACAAACTCAGAGAAAGAATCGTAGGAAGAATAGGATTACTGCTCCGCTCCATGCAAAGGACAGAACACCCAACTTCAGAAAACAAACTACAAAGTTTTACCAACACAATCCTGGTAACGTCTTTGCAAATGGCCACAATAAACATTACAAAACACCGCCGTTGAACCAAAGACGGTTTCCACAGCAGGAACAGAGAGGACATTATCACTCAAGGAACCAGACAAGGTCCAGAGGAAATATTTTGCAGTCAAGAGACCAAGGTTGGACCAGCAGAAACAGGTCCAACAGCTTTCAAGGTCCACAAAGGTTTGGAGGACAAAGTGTAAACTGGACTGTCCAAAATTTTAGGACATCAGAAGTTGAAAGAAGAAATCTCTCAGCTCAGTCTAACAACAGAAATGGCATCAACAGGTTCTTTGAGTTCCAAAGACTCAGGGCACAACAAGAAAAATGGAAAAATCAAAACTGTGGAAGGTATTATTGAGCTCTGTTGAAAATATAAACAAGATCTGAATTAAACAACTGAATTAAACAACAACAAAAAAAGTCCAAAAAAATACAAAAAACAATGCATAGATGTAAACCGTTTTTCTTTTCCCGTAATTTGAACTGATACAAAAAACTTCTCTTTTTCTTTGTTCATTTCTCTTTGTAAAACAAAAACTGCTAAAAAATAAGAGTTTATAACACAAATTATTTGTTCACATAGTTATATGCACTCACATCAGTCTCACTACACACTCAGAGTGGAAACACAAAAGTAACAAAGTGCAGTTTTTAAGCAACACTACAAAAAAGAGACCAGTGCTGTGGTCTTTAGCAGTTCATGTTTTTGTTTTCAAAAATTTTATTTGGCCTTACTTCACCTTTGAAACCACTATTTACTTTCAATAACCATGACAAAAAAATGTACCTGCCAAACAAGTCAAAAACATCAAACAAGTATTGTTTGATGTTTTTCAGCAACATCTCGCAAAGTATTTGGGTCTATGAAGTCATATAGACCCAAATATATGGGTCTATATGACCCATATATTTGGGTCATATAGACCCATATATATGTGGGTCTATATGTGTCTCTGACGCCATATAGGTGAATGGCGTCAGAGACACATGACACCATAGATGCATATGACTTCAGTATATATATATATATATATATATATATGTGTGTGTGTGTATATATATATATACACATATGTGTGTATATATATATATATATACATACATACATATGTGTGTATATATATATATATATACACATACATATGTATGTATATATGCCCTGAGTCTATATACATACATATATATACATATATATACATATATATGTATATATACACCGATGTCAGTGGTGTATATATGTGAAGTCTATGACAACAAAGACATCACATATGTCCATGTTGTCATAGAAGTCTATGACACCATAGAGGTTTGTGACATCGCAGATGCCTATGACATCAGAGGTCTATGAATTCTTTGTTGGAACATTTGTAGCTCATATGTTGGAGTAGCTTCTGTACAGTGACTCTCAGTGCGCTCCCTGTGAAGCTTACCCAAATCATTTAAAGGATTTTGCTTCAAAGTCTGGACAAGATTTTCTGAAACCCATTTCATCAGTTATCCCCGTTTCTGGTGGAGCTTTTCCCACTTTACATTTTCCTTCCACTTAGCTTTCTATGAATATGTTATTTTTTAAATTTATTTATTTTTTTTACAATATTCTCATTTTTGGAGACAACATTTTGGGCGTTCTCTATCCATCTATCCATCCATTTTCTTGACACCCTTGTCCCTTAGTGGGGTCGGGAGGGTTGCTGGTGCCTCTCCAGCTAACATTCCGGGTGAGAGGCGGGGGTCACCCTGGACAGGTCGCCAGTCTGTCGTAGGGCAACACAGTTTGTCCTGTGTGTCTACACAGGACAAACAACCATGCACACACACACTCACACCTAGGGGCAATTTGGAGAGGCCAATCAACCTGACAGTCATGTTTTTGGACTGTGGGAGGAAACCGGAGTACCCGGAGAAAACCCACGCATGCACAGGGAGAACATGCAAACTCCATGCAGAAAGACCGGGGCCGGGAATCGAACCCAGAACCTTCTTGCTGCAAGGCAACAGCTCTACCAACTGCGCCACTGTGCAGCCCGTTCTCCATCTATAAACCAAAAAAAAAAAAAAACTACAAGAAGACATAACATTTTTCACCAAGTGTCATGACCCACTTCAGTCATGTAATGTGATTTTTGTTCATATTTGCTGACATAAAATGCAGAATGTTTGTCACAAAACAGCTTATTTACTCTGAGTACAAAATCTGTTTTTCAAGTGTTTATCTTTGTGTTCAGGCTTCATCAACTTTGTCTTCACTTCATCAATAATAGTAGGCACCACATACACAAATAAAATGTATAATGTACTATTTATTATTTTCACTTTCAGAAAGTGTTAATATGAATAAATTAAACCATTTCCTTGTGCTATTTTTTTTCCAACCTGAAATCAAATAAACCTTCCAGACAATCTTTAAGGACAAGGATTAAGTTGACATGAACAATAAATGGATGGCTCCATAGAACTGGGCTATTGGGCTATTGAACTGCCAAAGTAAATGCAGCCACAGCAGCAGACTTGCCATCCATCCATCCATCCATCCATCCATTCTCTTCCGCTTATCCAGGGTCGGGTCGCGGGGGCAGCAGCTTCAGGAGGGAGGCCCAGACTTCCCTCTCCCCAGCTACTTCTTCCAGCTCCTCCGGAGGAACCCCAAGGCGTTCCCAGGCCAGCCGAGAGACATAGTCCCTCCAGCGTGTCCTGGGTCTTCCCCGAGGCCTCCTCCCGGTGGGACGTGCCCGGAACACCTCACCAGGGAGGCGTCCAGGAGGCATCCTGACCAGATGCCCGAGCCACCTCAACTGGCTCCTCTCGACGTGGAGGAGCAGCGGCTCTACTCTGAGTCCCTCCCGGATGACCGAGCTTCTCACCCTATCTCTAAGGGAGAGCCCAGCCACCCTGCGGAGGAAACCCATTTCGGCCGCTTGTATCCGTGATCTCGTTCTTTCGGTCATGACCCAAAGCTCATGACCATAGATGAGGGTGGGAACGTAGATTGACCGGTAAATCGAGAGCTTCGCTTTTTGACTCAGCTCTCTCTTCACCACGACGGACCGGTACAGCGCCCGCTTCACGGCAGACGCTGCCCCAATCCACCTGTCGACCCCCCGCTCCCTTCTTCCCTCATTCGTGAACAAGATCCCAAGATACTTAAACTCCTCCACTTGAGGCAGGACAACCCCCCTGACCCGGAGAAGGCACTCTATCCTTTTCCGGCTCAAGACCATGGCCTCGGATTTGGAGGCACTGAGCCTCATCCCAGCCGCTTCACAAAAACTGCACACAATCATGAAAGAAAACATTTACTTCTCAGCAATAAGGAAAGCAAAAACTAGGAAAAATGGAAACTGTTTTCTTCTTTCAGCTCTTGGAGATGATAGAACAATTATACAGTGGACTTGTGCTGAAAGGAGAATTGAGATAAGAGAACCAGAAGGGGGCGCCACAGCTCCAGCATAAAATAAAAACGTTGGATAAACAGCACAGCTGCACATGCTGAATGCTTCCACGACAAAAACAATCACAGGGAAGAGATTGTTGATGGTAAAATTCAGATCACGGAGGTCAGCGCGACCGAGAGTTTCTGATGAGGGAAAAACATTGTGACATACTGAAAGGTTCAATACTGACCTTTTGAGCAAACTCTTGTATTATGTACATCAAACAGTTATATTTTACATACTGGAGAATAAATTAAACAATGTCGCTATCTTTCTTAATGGCCATTAAAGCTCTGTGCACAGGAACCTCCTTCAGTAGGCTGCAGTTTTTCTTCCAGTTCGGAGAGTCGGGAAGCAGTTTGTCTGCAAAAGCACACATGTATAAAAGACTTTACAGTAAGCTTACAAATTAATTTAGTCTTAGTAAGAGAATAGAAAAAGTTATGTGTGCTATAGTAATAAATATAAAATATCAGGATATTTTAGATTTAAAAACATATTACAAATTACTCATTAGGTATGAACTCTGGGTGTAGATATGAATCCAGGCCTGAACCTTCACTGACACATAAAGACAATTACAAAATCAGTCTTCTATCACCTGAAGAACAGGTCTAGGATTAAAGGACTAATGTTCCAGCAAGATCTTGAGATCTCACAAAAACTACAAAAACAGTTCTAAAGTCCTTCCACTGGCTCCCTGTAGCAGAGAATAGGCATGAAAATATTTTTGTTAGTTTATAAAAATCACTGAATGACTCAGCACCAAAATACATCAAATATATGTTGTCATATCATCCATCCAGCCCACTCAGGTCTTCTGGTTCAAGTCTACTCTGCACCCCTCAATAATTATGTCACAACTAAAGGAAATATATTTAACACAATGGGATGTTCATCACAGTGTACAATAACCTTACCGTGGCAGTTCAGATGGACTCGAGTGGGAAGACACCTGGTGTGGTCGGTGTACTCCAACGTGCAGAGCAAGGGCGTCTTGTCCTTGGGCACAGTGAACATCAGCACCAGTATCGAACACAACAGATTGCTTTCCATTACTTCAACGGACTTGTGCTGCTCCTGCAGCACAAGCAAGAGGAAAATATCAGCGTATTCATTCAAAACCAGAAGTTCCAGCTCCTCTATTATTGCAACTAAGACGCTTCAAAGCGCTCTTAAAGGTGTATGCACCACTATAAAAAACATACAGGTTTTTGTATGTTAGAAAAGGAAACCATAACAAACATGTTAGTGGTTAAGATCAAAATTCCTACGTGTGAACACTGATAAATAAATAAGTACTCTATTTGACCAACATTTGGTCAACTTATGGTTGTCAACCACAACACTAAGGGAGTGTGAACAATTTCTAACAAATGCTAGTTGTGTTCAACATGAAACAATTCCCTGTATTCTTCGCGTCTGGGTGAGGAAGCAGGGCGGAGGCCTTTTTTGAAATACAAATCATCCAATTTATTCCAGTATTAATCATTTTCTGGAATGTAATACATTTATCCTTAATCTACAGGGTTTTATTTTTTATATTTTTCTTAACTTTCATGTTACCACTTACCTTTTGGCTTGCTGCTGTTGCGTCTAGTGTCTTTTTAATTAAGTATATTATTATTATTGTGTTCATGTAATTTTGTAGCTTTACTTTTATTCCTTTAAGGTGACTTTCACCATCAGTTCAGTGGCTAGACTTCTATTCTATTCTTACAGTCTGATTAGGGCAGACTACAAGACCTTTTCTCATGTGGGCCAAAATCATCAACAATATCACATTTGTAAAAAGTAAGACTTAGAATCGAAAGTTTTAGTTTTGCTCTAATGGCCCCTGGTCCTGACTTTGAACACCCTTGGATTAGACTAGAGCAAAGTTTGTGTTTTGGAGGAAAATTTCAATATTCACAGTGAAAGCTAAACAGAAATACATAACGCCAAAAGATCATAACTATAATGTGAAACATAATGGTGGAATGAACTGACTGTTTTCTTGAAGAGGACGTAATTATAAAAACTTTATGCCACAGCTTAAAAGGTGAGCATGCAGCCAAAGTATTCAGTACAATATTATTTTAAATAAATCACCTTCACAAGCTTCAGCTGCTGCCTGCGGCCTGCAAACGCGTTAAGATGCTGGCTGACTGTGGCCAGAAAAGCCCCCACGTCCGTCTGCAAGTCGCTCTGCTCGGCCAGGCTGTTCAGAGGAATGAAAGGCGGGATGTTGTGGCGGCTGATCCTAACTTTTGGCTTCAGGTTGAGCTCCAGGTTGTAGGTGTCCAAATATACACCCTCGTACTCGGTCGCCAGAGAGAAGCACATGCCTTTCCCTCCGTTTGTTGTGATGGCGTCATACCCACCTGGCGATATCAACAAATAAAGTTAGTGAATACGTAACAATAATTACCGGTAGGTAGCGAAAATTTTTTAATTCATATGTTAGAATTACCAATGAGGTTATGAGCATGAAGAAGATCCGTCAGCTCAGAGTGTCTGGCCATCAGGTGGAACAACTCTGAGCTCTTTGAGTCTATGTCCATTTCCTCGTCTTCACCATCTTCTTCATGTTTGTCTGCAGGTGCTCTCAGTTTCTGGAGCTTCTGTAAGAGGGAGAGGCAAACATAGACAAAACATTATTTACTCAAGGATACTGTGGCTTAACTCTGAGGTCAGGATTTGGGGGAGTTGAGACTTGTGATTTTTGCTTTGAGTCTCACTGAAAAAGTCTTATAATTTTCTATCTCTAAATTAAAGAAATTAGATTATTAATGGATGAAGGAGACAAAAAAAAACTGATCCACGCTTTTGTTTCAGGTCCAATATCTTTTTTTACTGCTGCAAAGAAAAGCCTGTTTATTCAAAATTCTGCAGCTACAAAAGAGAATCAAAGAGGCAACAAGAAACGTCTAAACACGTTTTGTTTAAGAGTGCAGTGTTGGCTCAGCGCCTCAGAAGAAGCTTCACCTTGTGTATCTGTAGCTCTGCCTTCAGCTGGTCTCTTTGCGAGGTCAACGCTTCAACTTTAGCCTTTAGCTCCTTCACTCGACTCGGCTGCTGTGGGACCTGGCTCCCTCGGTTCCGGGCCTGAACTTCCAGCAGACTTAGGTGGCTCAGAACACCTGGAGGTAAGAAACACTTTCACAAACCCTGAAATGAACTCGTCGACGGCTAATATGTTAGCGTCGCAGAAACAAACTCATTTCAAGCTAACAATAAGTTAGCTTTGCAGGTTCTGGCCTACCTCTCGTCGACGCTCCCTCCATGTTTTTCCACCTTTTTCTTTGTTTACTCAGCTACCATCTAAATTAACAACTCAAACGAAAAACATCCCGTACTTTTTTTTTTGGTGTTTTTAATTTTCGCGGTTGCTGCGTGCGCACGCTACGCGGTCGTGACGTCAGAAACTGCCGGAAGAGAATCGACAACAGTTTTGCATCACATGGAGTAGAAGCTTAGCTTGACTGTAGGTAAAAGGTGAACTCGGTGTTAAATGTTTTCAACAGAAGAAATTCAAACAAAGCTCAACTTTCTGCAATATGTGACCACTGCACTGATACTCATGCGCAAACAGGTTGCTTTTAACACATTTAGAGTTCCTGAACGTCCCAACAAACATGTGTTTACTGATACTGAATGTGATCCGGATGTCTGCTCCCTTGAACTAAAGGTGAGTCAGTGTATTATATTTACTTCCTGGACGTTTAAAAAAAAAAAAAACAGATTACACTTCGCTGATTTACTTCTACTGTTCAAATTTGTTTCTAGTAAATCTTTTAGTTGTGGTATATTGAATGCACTTTGGAATAATAAGCTTTACTAGGAACATTAACTGGTTGGTGAGCTTTATAGATTTATTTAGCTATCACAGATATTGTTAAGCATGAAGTTTGAAAAACGTTTTGCATTTTTTAATATTTTAACATCCTCAACCTTATTGTGTGGTTTGTGTACATATAAGTTTACTTGGCAAGCAAAAAAATAGTAAGTCAGTGTGATAATGAAAATAATTGGAAAACTTTTAGTTTTTTTATTTAATTATTTTAAATGAATTAAAGTAAAAATATCACAAGGCTCAGTTTTCCATTATATTTTTTATTATACCCTACAAAGAATAGGAAGCCCAATAGAAACAGGAGGCCTTGAGGTATTCTTGAGGAGATTAGCCTGTTGGTTTTTGTTTCTAATAAAAGTTAGACTTTGTGACAATGTAACAAAATCTACATCATACTAGACAATAAAGTCTGTGATGCCATTCGGTCAAATGCTCTAAATTAGTTAGATATTAGTAAATAAGCTAAACTAATAAGTTGGCAAATAAGTCCTTAGTCAGTACGACTAAATTAATGCTAAGAATGGTTAAAATTTTGGGGGGTTGAAATTTGATCAGTGTTACAAACATTCTTTGTCATATTGTTTTTTCAGAAACATGACCGAGTGAGCGCTCTTGGAAGCAAACCATCTTTGAGGTATTTTTCTCCGGTAACCTTGTCAACAAGAATTTAGCGAGTTAGGAGAAAGCAAACGAATGTACTTTTTACGATTTGCACCTTGGAAAAATTTCGTCTTTGTATGTATTTTTGTTTTATATTTATACTATAGCTAAAAAACATAAAGTTGCTTTTGACCCTCCTACTTAATTTAGAGTTAAACAAAATTAAAGTTTCCAGCTGTCTCAGCTTCCAAACTGGTGAGATAACAGTTTCAAGGATGTGATGTGACCTTGTCTATGACAAACTGTCAGTGGTGGAAAAAGTACTCAAAAAATTTATTTATTTCCCACCACTGCAAACTGTAATGTTCATATAGTGTTGATAAGCCAACTAAGTCACAACAAAACCCATTTTTTCTACATTTAAAGAAACCTTTTAAAACTGTAGTTATGTAGTTTTTTTTCTGGAGATTCTTGGTCCGACACAAACTAATTGAAAAAAACTTCAGAAAAGAGAAGGAAAAATAATAAAAAACAAAATTTTATATGGGGGTTAGCTCAAGATTATGAATATTATGTGTAGAGTTCAACACTGATGTTCGGTGGTTAATTACCAATATTTTTTCAAATATTGTTTACATTTTTCTGAGTAATATCTGAGGTATATAATCAGTAGTTTCATTGCATAGACTTCATATATTATATCCATTCCTTCCAAAACAGTTGGTGGTTCCTCTTTTTACCATTTTCTTGCTGTGCCCTTTTTGTTTGGCATTATTCTATTCTTAATTCTCATATTTAATCTTTTTTTTTCTTAGGCTTTCTGGACGGTTGTCACTGATGGGTGCGGATTTGCATGAAGGAGCAACACAAAGAGCCTCTTGAACTCTCCAGCCCAGAAAGCAAACCAAGATGGACCCGTCCGATCAAAAGCACTTTTCAGCATTTGACTACGTCGTGTTTGCCCTTCTACTGGCCGCCTCCGTGGGCATCGGGCTGTACTACGCCCTGTCCGGGGGCCGCCAACGAACCACGCAGGAGTTCTTGATGGCTGACAGGAGCATGCGGTGTCTCCCCGTTTCGCTGTCGCTCATCGCCTCCTTCCAATCAGCCGTGGCCATCATCGGCGTCCCGGCCGAGATCTACACTCACGGCACCCAGTACTGGTTCATCGGCTGCGCCTACATTCTGGGGCTTTTAATTCCTGCTCGTGTTTTCATTCCATTGTTATACAGGCTGAATCTCTCCAGCGCTTACCAGGTGTGTAAAAAATAAAAAAAGTGCATTTACATCAGCCGTGCATGAGCAATGAGTCAGCGTTGTTGTTCTTGTTTTGCAGTATCTGGAGCTACGGTTCAGCAAAGTAGTGCGGATATGTGGAACATTAACGTTCATCTTTCAAATGGTGGGTGCATTCAGAGACCAGTCAGCCATCCTGTACAGTTTTATTGGTAAAATGTGTAAGTGTTTAGTTCAGGATTTCCTGTCATGTGTTTCCCTCTGGTAGACCAGCAACCATCCTCCCCAACACACCCTCACCCCGAAAAAAAATTTGAAAAATGTGGCGTGCATTTTTATTCAGACCCACTGAGTCAATAAATTGTCTTTACAGATGTTACAGTCAAAATTTTGTGTTATTTAGTCCATTCTCATTTGCAAAGAAGCTGAAGCAGCTTTTACTGGATGTCTAGGCAAGATCCAGTAAAATCTGTCCAATTAGTGCAGGGTAAAAAAGTATAAAGGGTTTTTTGTGTATTCTATTGTTTTGGTTTTTTTGTTAAAACACTGGTTTCTGATTTGTCTCTTAACTTGATTTAAGGTTATCTACATGGGTGTTTGTGTGTACACGCCTGCCTTCGCACTAAACGCAGGTATGAAAAGTTTTATGTTTTAATTTGATTCATTAAATCGGCGATTGAAACTAATTTCAGGACCTTGCTGTGTTTTAATTTCAGCTACCGGATTTCAGCTTTGGGGCACAGTGATGATAACCGGACTAGTGTGCACTTTATACACGACCCTGGTGAGTTGACTTGAATGTTGACAGAACTGACTCTCTGACTGGAGCAATGATGTTGGCGTGTCAAGAGAGTCATTCCTTTCAATTAATTAACCATATTATGCAAAAAACATTTCCTGTGTTTATAAAACAGCAGTTTGACCGAATGTTTCTGCTCGGCTCCCCCGCAGGGCGGCTTGAAGGCGGTGATCTGGACAGACGTCTTCCAGACGTTCGTGATGTTCGCGGGGCAGATTGCCGTCATCATTGTGGGAGTGGAGCGGACCGGAGGAATGTCGGAGGTCTGGAGGAAAGTGAATGACGGAAACCGCCTCGCTGGGCTGGAGTGAGTTCAGTGAAGGCTAAGGCCTTGAGCATTATTAAAATGCACGTCAACTAATTTAGTAATTGATTTATTGTTAACTGGAGCATGCAGACTCAAAAAAAGACGCCGTTTGCTGAACAAACAACACACACATGGCAGTAATTAAGATGAAACTACACATGAAATATACACATTTTGCATTTAAGACAAAAAAAAAAAATTCTACCCAAACTCCTGATGTGGCATAGTTTCAGCTTCACCTGGTTCAGATTAAAAAAAAAAATCACCTAATAAGCATCTTTTTTTTTTTTTGCAGTCAATAATTGGTTATCCAAAGTAATCAACAGATCAGCCCTGCGCTGCTGTGTTGATAATAACTTGAGCATAAAGGACCAAGCTTTTCACATGTTGACACTAGAAGTGGGGCTGCACAGTGGCGCAGTTGGTAGAGCTGTTGCCTTGCAGCAAGAAGGTTCTGCATGGAGTTTGCATGTTCTCCCTGTGCATGCATGGGTTTTCTCCGGGTACTCCGGTTTCCTCCCACAGTCCAAAACCTGACATGACTGTCAGGTTGATTGGCCTCTCCAAATTGCCCCTAGGTGTGAGTGTGTGTGTGCATGGTTGTGTGTCTCTGTGTTGCCCTGCGACAGACTGGCGACCTGTCCAGGGTGACCCCACCCCTCACCCGGTACGCCAGCCGGAGATAGGCACCAGCAACCCTCCCGACCCCACTGAGGGACAAGGGTGTAAGAAAATGGATGGATGGATGGACGCACACTAGAAGTATTTTTGAGCAAAGTGAATTGTTTCTGTATTTTTAAAAATGTATTTTTAATATTGTATAAAATAAGGTTAAGTGGTTAAATGAAAAATCTGCAGAATGTGCCAACAAAAAAAACACTAAAAAACCAACAACTTTAAAATCTGATTGTCAGATGAACTGAAATAATCGACAGTTGCAGGCCTAAACGAAACGCTAATTTAAAAACGGTTTTCTTTCTCTGATTCAGCTTGAACCTGGATCCCACAGAGAGACACACCTTCTGGACTCTGGGGGTCGGCGGGGTTTTCCTCATGCTGTCCCTGTATGGAGTCAACCAGGCTCAGGTCCAAAGATATCTCAGCGCGCGGACAGAAAGAGAAGCTGTGAGGTATTCTGTTTTTATTTTTATTATTATTATTATTATTATGATCAGATATTTGTGTGCAAATTAATCTGAAGAGTTTTCCATGGTCTCAGACTAAAGTGCTTTACATCAATTTCCAGCTTCCTGTAGAGGTTTTCCACATGTTGACACAAACCTGGAAGTATTTTATCAGAATGTTCTTTAACGAAATAGAAAGTGGTGCATGATTGTGAACCAATAGAAACCTTGTTTTTCAAAATGCTTTACATTTAAAATGTCTTTCAGAAATCACCTAATTGGCAAAAAACAATGCTTATGGGACAAAATGTGGAAGCATCTGCCGGGTTTATGTGACGGCATTTTTAGGGCCATTGTGGGTAGATTTTAAAAAATTTCCACCAAAAAAAGTTTTTTCTGAGAATAAATAGTTTGTACACCAGGGGGCGCTGATGGACTTATCACACGGATAACCTCTTGAGTCGATGGGTAGATTAGGCTGTAATCAGGGTTTATCTGAATGAATTTTACCGTTACAGTTTCTGATTACCCAACACCTGGGTTTGTTTACAGTTCAGGACCAAATTCTGGTTTGCTTTAGTCAGATTTATTCTAGTAAAACTGATGATCGCTTAAGTTTTCATCCATGATCTCTCATCAGATTGTAAATAAAAATGGCTCCTTTGTTTTTTTTTCTCTCCTTAATTTTCCTTTTCTTTTTCTCCTTTAAAAAAAAAACTCTCCCTCTTTCACTGTCATCAGATGCAGCAAAACTTTGAAATGGAATCATTTTACTTTAATCCTAGATGGAACCAAGGTGTTTTTGTGTCAAAAAGAGATTTAGCCAACTTTAATGGGGGATCTTTTAGTGAAAATGTTTCCCATTTTCCACCTTTGCTGTGTGTGTGTGAGCAGGTCGTGCTACATGGTGTTTCCTTCCCTTCAGCTGGCTCTGGGTCTTAGCTGCATCATGGGCCTCGTCATGTTTGCACGTTATTGTGGAGAGGACTTTTCTGAGAAGCTGGGCAGCTCTTCCAGAGATGCCGTGAGTCCTCCTCTTCTCCTCCAGACATTTTTTAAAAATTAATTAATTTATTTATTTTCTTTAGAATACACAAATGTAGTATAGAAGGTTCCAGACTTTCAGCTAAAATGGTAAAAAATGTGACCTGACGGTCCTTAAACGCCAAAAAATGCAAATATTACAGCCTGGGTATTTGCATGTACAACAGTAACGTTCACATCACATTTCTCATGTGACGTAAATATAGAGTCTGTTTGCTGACCGGGGTCAGGTTGTCATATTTGCTTTGTGGTTTCTGTTGACTAAATACATATATGCAAAAACCCAAAGCTTCCAGGAAGCGGTGACGTCAGCTTTGCCTCAAACAGATGGTGATATACTTCGTGATGGACATGCTGCAAGGCCTGCCTGGACTGCCCGGACTGTTTGTCGCTTGTCTTTTTAGCGCGGCGCTCAGGTACGGGACTTTCCGCCGTGTTGGCAGATTTTTCTAATCAGGCCTCCTTATCGGCAGCCGTGTGTTTGCCTTTGCAAATGTCGAGTTGTTTCTCTTTGCATGCTTTTGAAAAGTTTAGATTATAATTTTTTTTTTCTGCATTCCCCCCCCCCCCCAAGTCTGGATGAGTTTTGAAAACACACACACACACACACACACACACACAAAGAGTGCATTTAGAAAATGTTTGTATTTTCACATTATCGTCAACATAGAGTTGAACGTTTTAGCCATTGCAGAAGTGAGTGTGGTAAAAAAATTTGCATCAACGTAATTTGACTGAGAGTGTTAATGAGAGAAGCAGCCTTGAGGCTCATGGAAACTTTTGAGAGATCAAAATGCAAAACACTACGCGTGGTTAAAAAGCTAACAGCCCACAGTTAGGTCAAATTTGTTAAGAGCTGCAGAACCTACTTTACTTTTACCCTTTGGAGAAAAATAAACCCTAAAATTTTGACCAATCCTATTTTATTTCTAAAGCACATAAGAAAGTAATGTGTTTCACCAAGTGCTGCACAATTCTAAAACAGACCAAACCAAGACACAAACATATAAATCATAGAAATTGTTTTATTGTAAAACAAAGGAACGGTGATTTAATTTAGCTAGTTACAGTCACAGTTAGTGGCATGTAAAAGAAAACTACATCAAAAGGAGATAGCACTTAGAATGTGGATTATCTGCACAATGCAAAGCAATATACATCAATATATAAAGTACTATAGTACAAAAACTCTCAGAGGAAATGTTTTCAGTTATCCAGTTAAGGAGGAGGCGTTTTCTAGAACAGAAAGTTAGCAAACTGTCAGGCCTCCTTTTATGTTTGTCACTGGTAATTGGATCAGTTATTCCAGACAAAGCTAAAAAAATAAGAGTTTATTGTTGAAATTAATAGAAAACATTTAGACCAATAGCAGTTTGTACAGGTGGGGGTGTAAAAATAAAAAATTATATTGAAGAAGTAGGGAAGAGGGTTTGGGTGACTGAAAAAAAAAGAAATTCTGACTTTAAGATTCGAGGGGAGGATGAGAAGCACCACATGGAGAGAGATTGACAGCACTAAAGCCCTCCTCTTGGCTCTGATTGGTTGTTTCCAGTTTGCACTGGGAGAAGCCACCACGTTGCTGCATGTCAGGTTTTAAAATTACTTTTATCATGTAAGGGACCAGATCATTCAGTTTTAACAAAGAAGTTCAAAAAGAGTTTCGCACCAATCTGAAATGTAGATTTATATATATATATAATTAATAGTCATGAAGTCCTAAAACTAAAATTGAACAACCTGGGGCATCATCATCAAAGATGATGGAAGAAAATGAGGAACATGAAGCTAAAAGGGATCTTTTGTGTGAAGGCAGGATTGCGTGGCATTCACAGGCTGAAGTAAAAGTTTGATTTCCCATTGATTTACAAGAAATTTACATGAATGGGTCTGTTAACAACTTCCTTCATTACAAAAGTTTTTGATTAGAAGCTGAAACATTGTCGCCTTTGTATTACGAGACGACACAGACGCTGAGTTTTTCCTGTGTTCCTCATGTTAACAGAGGAAGTGTGTGTAGGGCCAGAGTGGAAACCGTTTGTTTTGTGATACGGTCTTCACAATGGAAACCGTATCAGGTGATCACGTTGCTTCACACGCACAAGAGAAAAATAAAACCTGAGAACCTGTTCAGCTGTTGTGGATCTGCACAGATTTTAACATTGTTGCAATTAACAGAAAAGACGGTCATGGGTCTATGTTTTGCTTTCACCATTCAGCACCATCTCGTCTGCCTTCAACTCTCTGGCCACTGTGACGATGGAAGATCTCATCAAGCCATATTTCCCTTCCATGTCGGAGGAGAGAGCGACGCTGGTCTCCAAAGCTTTAGGTGAGCCGCTCTCTGCTTTAAACTAAAGTGAAGTTTGGGTTGTAGTTTCTGATGGTTCATGTTGTGGCTCTACCCTAAGCGACGTCCTACGGGCTGCTCTGCCTGGCCATGGCCTACCTGACTCACCTCATGGGCGACTCGGTCCTGCTGGTGAGCTCAGCGTTTGATCTGATTGTTTCTCAGTAACTTTGTGTGGATTAGCACTCATGTTTTCTGTTGCAGGTAGCTTTAAAGATCTTCGGGATGGTTGGCGGACCCATTCTCGGCCTGTTTTGCCTTGGCATGTTCTTCCCGTGGGCCAACTCCATTGTAAGCCAACATTCATTTGATCTGGTTTTGCATGTCTAGTCGTGAGCTTATAAACAATATGAATATATGAGCACATCTTAAACTTTCCCACATTTCCTCACGTTAATTTAACAAACTGCAGTGTATTTTATGCAACTGGCCAATGGAAAGTGACGCATAATTGTGAAGTGGGTGTAAAAGGATACATTATTTTAAATAAATTAAAAAGAAGAATCTGAAAAGTGTGGTGTGCATTTGTTTTTTTGCACATCTCTGAACTGAATATTTTTGTTCATTGCTCTTTGCAAAATACCCCAAAGTCTGATTGGGTGGAGGGCTTTGATTTTCAAGTCTTAGCACAAATTCTCAATTTGATTTCTCAGTCTGGACTTTGACTGGGCCATTCTAACACTTGTTGAACTAATTAAATAGCTAATTCATAAATTAATTCCACAGATTTTAAGGCGTTAAAAATTTAACTGTTAATCAATTTTTTTTCTTGCATAGAAAAGTCTGGAGCTGGAACCTTTGTTTTGCGTTTCTGGTATGCCAGTAAATCTGACGCACATGCAACATTCGCAAACAACAAGCCGCTTTTCTTGGGACGCAGAGGGGTCATTTTTGCCTCAGAAAACGATGTGTCCGAACGCTGGAAAATACTGTTGTTGTTTTCAAGTTGTGCTAAAAGGAGTTAGCCTGTCGGTAAAGCTATTATAAAATGGCATCTCAACACTAAACCAGTTGGAGCAGCACAGACGTCGCAATGATAAAGTTATTGGCCACACTTCATATTTTTAAAGGATTTTTTTCAATGATGTTCCATGAATGATCAGATGTTCCTGAAACACTTACAGGCTGAATGGATAATGATTTAGAATGCCTTTATTGTTATCGTGGAGAAGCAAAACAATATTTCATAATTTCAGCTCTTTACTCCTGCTTGATGGTTGAATAACCTGAATAACGGGTTTAAAAACAATAAATATCTTGGTTTTTGAGCTTATATGTGTATTTATTCAATCATTTAGCAGCACCACCTTGTTTTACTGTGGAGGATGTGTTCAGATGACCGTCTTTCACATGCTTCCCTTGTCCCCCTATATCACACGTGTCAAACTGGAGGCCCGCGGGCCAAATTCGGCCTAACGTTGCTCTTTATGTTTCCGCATAAACACAACTTTAGGATAACAGTTGTTTGCTTAAATCTTATTTTGCAAGTCAAAACAAATCGTTTTTTATTTGAACAGTGGCACATCAATCTAAAATGATATTTAATTTATTATTAAATGACTTTATTCCTGTCAGTAATTATTCCAGGCAAACACAAATAGAATAATTGTATTCAATTATTCACATACAGTCTCTGTCCTTTGTTTCCAGGGTGCGGTGGCCGGTCTGGGCGCAGGTCTGGTCGGGGCTCTCTGGGTCGGCATTGGCAGCATCGTCAACCGGAGCTCTGGCGCTAAGCGGCTGCCGCCCAGTTGCCACATCAACACAACCGCCGCCTTTCAGACGGCGATCGGCAACGTGACGAGGTCGAACTCCTGACATTAACGGTGAATGTTGCAGGTGACTTTATATCTCGCGACTAACTCAACTCTCTGTTCTTCAGCCGGCCCACTTGGCTGCACAGGTTTTACTCTTTGTCCTACATGTGGTACGCCGGCTTCAGCTGCCTGATAGTCATCCTCGTCGGGCTGATCGTCAGCTTTCTCACAGGTGTGCAAAACTGTGACATTTACTCGTAATGCCTCACGTTAATGTGAAGCATTTCTTCATGTTAAACTTTGCAACGTTTGTGTTTTTGCCAAGGCCCAATGAAAGAAGGGGAGGCGACACCTGGAACAGTCTATCCGTTGTTAGGAAAGCTGCTTTTTTTTCTGCCTGAACACATGAAGAAGAAGGTCTGCTGCGTGACTCCTCTGAGACCGGCTGTAAGTAAAGATGAAAGTTTCCGACAAAAACAGACAAGTCAGGCAAAAACTTTTCAGTAGCTATTAATGGTGGAAAGTAAGTACACCCTTGGTGCTTCACTTGGATTTATAAGGTCAGGTAACAACCAGTTGCTGCTATTAACAAAATATAATTGATTATTTGACCTTTGTCAGGCAGTGTGACCTTTTGTGCTAAAACAACATCAAGATGGAAAGAGATCAGCAATGGACCTTACCACAGGGGCCGCATTTCATTGGCTAATGCCCATTTTACGTCAGAGCGCAGCTATCACGTGCCTTACCGTCTCACAAACTCATGCTAATGTACATTGTGGACTACCAGACCGACAAAGTTTTTGCGTCAGGACTCGAAAAAAATTGGTTCTCCGTCAGTGGGGTATCTGTACAGGCGATGTCAGGTATCCTGATCGTATTTGTACAACTAAAATTCACAGATTTCCAAAATCTGAAACGGAAAGCCTTGCTTGGATTAAAGCTTGTGCACGACCGCATTTGCAGCTCAACCGTCATAGGATCAATAAGTATTGGTGTAAGTATTATTGCTTTGCTTTCTTTGTGTTTAGTGAATGAAAAAAATAAAGTCAATAATAAACACATTCATTATAAAAACCTTTTAGCCAAGTACAGCATAATGGCGGTACCAATACAACTTCTACACCTTGAAGCCTGTCTGTTACAGCCTTACATTAGCTGAACAGATCAATATGCAATGTGTACCATGTCTGACATACATTGAAGATTTTATTTCACCTGAAAAGGCTTTTTACTAAACTGTAATCGTGTTAGCCATGCTAGCTTTTACTAAACTGTAATCATGTCAGCCACGCTAGCACCGAGTACCGTGTATAAGTCCTAGGCACATTTGAACCCTCAAAACCATGAATGCCTGACTTACCCAGCCTTGCAAGAACAATAGCCATCAGTGATCTTGTCCACGGCTATATTTATGCTGAGGTTGTGAGAATCTGCTGTTTTTCTCATCGACCAGTAGCATTTAGCTGCGACGCGCACAATGTTGGAGGCATCGCGTGGCTCAAACACATTGATGTCGTCCAAAAAAAATGACATGAACTTGTTGGTTCCCTTGGCTGATATTTTGTGAAAATCCGGCAGAAATGCTACACTAATCAACTCAGAAATACTCTGCAGAGAGCAAAAATGGCATGTTTAGACATTGGAGCTAAGCTGTTAATGTGAGACATGACGTCACGTGGGACTTTCGAGGGGCGTTTCTGGCCGGAGCTTGGTAAGGTCCATGACTAGAGCAACTGATGCTTTCTGTCAACCTGGGTAAAGATTGTAGGAAAATGTAAAAAACAATTACAAGTCTGTCATTTCATAGAAGAAAAACATGTAAGAAGGGACGAACCATTAATTGTGATTAATCGGTTATTGAAATAATCATCAACTATTAATTGTTACTTTCATTTGCTTATAGAACAACACCCTCAGATATTAAATAGGCTAAAACTGTACAGAAAAATATACACATTTGGCATTTAAGATGTAAAAAAAATCTTGATCCTGTTCAAATTCTGTTAAAATATCTCATATTGTAACCTTTGGTTATCCGTTTATTAATCGACTTATCCATAAGTGAATCAGATCCAGGGTTTCCCCCAGAAAACTTGCTAAGCCCGGTGGTCAGGGCGTCGAGGCGGTCCACCGGCGGTCCACTGTGTTTTTGTATTAAAAGATATTAAGTGGACAGGAAATGTAAAAGTATTACTGTGTAATTATGTTACTGGAAAAGATCTCCAGTGAAATGCTATTTAAACCCACAACTAGTCTAAAAACAACAAATTTGCACTTCTGTTAAGAATTAAGTCAGCGGTTAAAAAAGACCACAGATACATAAATGTAACGCTTGTTTATTGAGATTATCAATGCCGTTAAATTTTATTTAATTGTTTAGGGATACATAAATTAAATTATTTTAAATTGTTTAACATTTAAATACAAGATTTTAAGGAGCTGGCAAGTTTACTTTGTAAAACTTCAAATAACAATATTCATAGTTAGATTGTTTTGTTACCATAGCAACAATCTGTGAGTTTAATCTTTGAATTTACAAAAACAAATTAGTAAACTGCGATTATAACTTATTGCTTTTTAGGCTGGCCAATTAAACTACTCCCTTCTCCCATATTTCACTAAAACGCTCCGGCCAACTGGGACCACAGACATAAACTTTACAGGGAAGACAGACACAGAGCCACATGCTGGGCAGCATGTTGAGATGTAAACGCCGCATATAATTGTTCGCTACAAGTTATTCTTGCGGTTCACATAGAGCTGCGCAACCAGAGCTAACGCAGTGGGTTTTAAACTCTTACCTAGAGTTCTCCAAAGGATCATAATTCCTCACAGTAGGTTTATGTAAATATCTATACAGGTCAGCCTGGGTCCAGTTTGAGTGAAAGGAGGCGCGCGCGATCCCGCTGAGGTAAAGCGGCGGCGTGCGAGAAAGCGCAGAGGGGCCAGCTGTGTGATTAGTCTGCGCGCTGTCGGGTTTAAATGCATTTACCTATCTATTATAAACCTATCCTATAGTGAAATGCTAAGAGCAAAAGAGACGCTTGCAGCCCGGCTTAAAAAAAAAAAAAAAAAAATTATTTTTTTTATTCCTAGAAACGTAAACAAGCAACGCTTAGCCTGGCGGCAGGGCTAGTAAAGCATGGCGGGCCGCCAGGCTTATTATAATACTCTGGGGGAAACCCTGAGATCGCCCCTTCACTGTACTGATATTAAGTCAAGCAGAAAGGGCTATAAATGATCAATCATAAAGGAATACCATCTTATTTCATCTTGGGGAATAATATATATACAGAGGGGCAAAAAAGTATTTAGTCAGCTACCAATTGTGCAAGTTCTCCCACTTAAAAAGATGAGAGAAGCCTGTAATTTTCATCATAGATGTACCTCAACTATGAGAGACAAAAGGACAAAAAAAAAATCCAGAAAATCACATTTTCTGATTTTTAAAGAATTTATTTGCAAAATATGGTGGAAGATGAGTATTTGGTCAATAACAAAAGTTCATCTCCATACTTTTTTATATACCCTTTGTTGGCAATGACAGAGATCAAACGTTTTCTGTAAGTCTTCACAAGGTTCTCACACACTGTTGGTGGTATTTTGGCCCATTCCTCCATGCAGATCTTCTCTAGAGCTGTGATGTTCTGGGGCTGTCGCTGGACAACACGGACTTTCAACTCCCTCCACAGATTTTCTATGGGGTTGACATCTGGAGATTGGCTAGGCCACTCCAGGACCTTGAAATGCTTCTTACGAAGCCACTCCTTCGTTACCTGGGTGGTGTGTTTGGGATCATCGTCCTGCTGAAAGACCCAGCCACGTTTCACCTTCAATGCCCTTGTTGATGGAAGGAGGTTTTCACTCAAAATGTGACGATACCTCGCCCCATTCATTCTTTCCTTTACACGGATCAGTCGTCCTGGTCCCTTAGTAGAAAAACAGCACCAAAGCATGATGTTTCCACCCCCATGCTTCACAGTAGGCATGGTGTTCTTTGGATGCAACTCAGCATTCATTCTCCTCCAAACACGACGACTAGAGTTTTGACCAAAAAGTTCTACTTTGGTTTCATCTGACCATATGATATTCTCCCAGTCATCTTCTGGATCATCCAAATGCTCTCTAGCAAACTTGAGACGGGCCTTGACATGTACTGTCTTAAGCAGGGGGACACGTCTGGCACTGCAGGTTTGAGTCCCTGGCAGCGTAGTGTGTTACTGATAGTAGCCTTTGTTACTTTGGTCCCAGCTCTCTGCAGGTCATTCACTAGGTTCCCCCATGTGGTTCTGGATTTTTGCTCACCGTTCTTGTGATCATTTTGACCCCACGGGGTGTGATCTTGCGTGGAGCCCCAGATCGAGGGAGATTATCAGTGGTCTTGTAAGTGTTCCATTTTCTAATAATTGATCCCACAGTTTATTTCTTTACACCAAGCTGTTTACCTATTGCAGATTCAGTATTCCCAGCTAGGTGCAGGTTTATAATTTTGTTTCGGGTGTCCTTTGACAGCTCTCTAGTTTTGGCGATGGTGGAGTTTAGAGTGTGACTGTTTGAGGTTGTGGACAGGTGTGTTTTATACTGATAACGAGTTCAAATAGGTGCCATTAATACAGGTAACAAGTGGAGGACAGAGGAGCCTCTTACAGAAGAAGTTACACGGCTGTGAGAGCCTGAAATCTTGCTTGTTTGTAGCTGACCAAATACTTATTTTCCACCATATATTGCCAATAAATTCTTTAAAAATCAGAAAATGTGATTTTCTGGATTTTTTTTCTCCCTTTGTCTCATAGTTGAGGTATATATCTATGATGAAAATTACAGGCCTCTCTCATCTTTTTAAGTGGGAGAACTTGCACAATTGGTGGCTGACTAAATACTTTTTTGTCCCACTATCTATGTATATATATATATATATATATATATATATATATATATATATATATATATATATATATATATATATATATATATATATAGCAGGAAAATTTAATTAGCTGTTTATTTGCATCCCTTAATGTATTTCGAGTATTGTATGAAAAAGTTTCCGAATATGGCTAATTTTATTTATCTAATTAATCGATTGATTGTCAGAATAATCAATGGAACAGTTAATTATTAAAATTATTGTTGGTTCCAGCCCTGCACGTAGGACGGGTTCCTGTCCTTCCAGAAATTGAAATCCATTTAAATGTTCTCCGAGGTCAGATTTAGAAATGAATTTGCATGACGCTCGTCAGACAACTTACTAAAGAGCAGTAGAGCTGCAGCTGAAACTCGTCAGGTAAGTTTAGACTTCAGCAGAGACTCCTCATGATAACATGACCTTTCCAACCTTTAACTCTTCTGTGCACCACGTTCTTTTGTAGGCAAATGTGAGGTGATTTCACAGGACCAGTGTTGACTGAATAAAGTCACTCATGGTTCTGAAACTTAAAGTGTCTAAATCAGTTCCATCTGTCTCACTCTCTGCTTTAATGTCATTTTTTCCTTGTTGTCCTAAGATCCCATCCCCACAAGGGCCATGTTCGCACAAAAAAAGCAATGGAACCGCCAGTGGGCAACACACACCATCGCAGCAGCAGAGAGAGCGTTTGCTGCCTGACGCCGACTCCCGTGTTATCGAGTACGAAACAGCGGTGTGATGTCGAAGTCGTCCACGCACGAGGACGGAAATCTCTCAGAACGTAAAGCACATGGAGCGGAGCTCTGCATTTGCGTTTGTCGTTGTGATGCCTTTCCTATGGGGTGAGGGATTTTTATCAGGTTTGCACTTTGAACCGCACAAGCAGCAGCAGCAGCAGCTCCAGACTAATTTTTTTTTGTGATTGAATGATTCGCAGCGGAAAAGGTTTTGTAGATCTCAACAGTATGTTTCCGTTCAGGTCAGCTGCATGAATGTTTCAATAGATTGCCTTTATACTTGTGAAAGTATAAAGGCAATCTTTATACTTTCACAAGTATAAAGATTGCCTTTATATTAATCTGACAACTTGCTTGTCAAATTAATGAGCGGACAAGCATGTTGATCCTTTTTAGCCATTTAAAAAAAAAATTATTTGAATATTTGAGAAACACTATTACATCATACATCGGATTTCAGGTTTTATTTGAAAGCTGACCCGATTTTTACTCTTTACAATTTTGTTTTCTATCAATTGTAACACAAGCGCCAAAAAATTGTGCTGGAGTCTCCTTTATCAAGGTGCTAGCTTTCAATGCAACAGAAAAGGAGCAACGGTACAAGGTTGTTTCCATTTATGCATTGTTGCATATATGCCTAATCCTTGACAAAACTAAGTAAAACTAAGCAAATTGATGTGTTTATAGACCAAAAATGCTCAACTAATTTTGGAGTATGTAATTAATCAGAGACGATCCATGACAAACTGGCTGATTTAAGTCTTTTTCCGATTATTTGTTGCATCTCTACTACTAAAGCTGTGAGACTTGGTACCCCATTTACTTCTCGGACTGTGTCCTGGAATTAAGACTGTAAAACTTCTTTTCTACACAAGATTAAAGATTTGTAATAAAAAGTGTCTAATCTTTTTATTATTATTACTTAAAAAATACTCATTGTAATCTACATTTTGTGGAACACAGACAAAAAGACTTAAGAGTCGTTAAGTCCATACAGTATGAGGGACTTCAGCATTTTGATTTATGCTGCTTGAACTTTTTTACACAACTGCACTGTAAAGGGACCTGTTTCCTCACATTGGTAATGCAAATATGCACAATGAAATTCTATGAAGTAATGTTTCAAAGCATAAAGAGTAGTCAAATGTATTCTACTGCATGCAGCTAAAAGGTTTCAGTAAAAGGTTTCGTTATGTTCAGGGAACAGTCCCAACAACCCAGAAGTAGAATGACTGACATTTTTGTCAAAACGTGTTCAAATTTTAGTTTGCATACAACATGGGTGTGCACTACAGAGCAAAGGTGGGCAATAGAAACTTAAGATTTTAGTACAAGTTGTCATTTTTATTGTGAATATGAAAAAATATTCACAACTTATTTAAATTCTTTTTTAGGCATTTCTGTGGCTGTTTATCAGAGCTCAAGGTTTCTCTTCACATTCTAAAAAGTCTTAAAAGTCATGTCTATAAAATTATGGCTTTGAAATATCAGTTGGCGCTAATTGCAGGTGTTACGTTTTGGACTGTTCAGTCTTGTATGCATGTTGTTTTTTTTCTCACGCGACTTTTTTATCATTCAAAAGTTTGAGTCGCGCGCATTCTGTGATTCGAGGCGGTTGGTAGCTAGCTGGAAAGTAGCTGGTAGCTATTTTTGCTAGCTAGCTTGCTTTTTTGCGTCTGTCATTAAAGTGAAAATATGTCACTAGTTACCATCATCTCACTTCTGTTGTCAACTTATATGAACCAGCAGGACCCCCTATATTTATGATTTTTTAAAGTCTTGAATTTAATTCAAGCTGACATTAAAAATTATGTTAAGTTTTAAATATGACTACCTACAATCTACAGATACCAGCAGTGGAAGAATAGTTAAAATAACCATTCTGACAGTAGAGACTGTTTATAGGGTTTTCAAATGTCAGTGATAGGAATTTATCATTACTCTAAAATCTTATAAACACTTTTACATACATCTCATGAACCAGAAATGTTTCAGTGTGCATGTAATTACTGATGCTGTGTGTGTGTGGCCAGGTCATTTGCATTACTTGACTGACAAAATGTCCAGAGTATTAATTTAGCTTTAATGTTACTTTGGGTAAAATTAACTGTGTTTTTGTCAAACATGTTTGCGGTGTATTGATGATACCAAGAACAGAACTAATATGCAAAACCACTATTTGCTGTTTTGCAACAGTTTGCACAAGGCACTGTAAGGACTACCTAGAAATTCAAATAAACACCAACCCTGTGAGAGGCTGATATGTTCAGATAGTTAAAGAAACCATAAACTAATTGCAAAATTTTACAAAGCTGTATTACCATCATTATTTAAAACCAAAATAAACTCTATTAAAATAGAAACCTGGTTAAAATTGATGAATGAAAAATATATTTTTTGCTCTTTTCAATGAGATAATGGATAAACTGACTAATTTTGATCAATGCCAAATAAAAACATTGTTAGATGTTGTACAAACTGGAAACGATCCTGTGACAGGAGTCAATATAAAGATCCCTCAGACATTTGGTTAAACTTGATAAGATGGTGCAAATTTCTGAGTACGGTATAATCTGTTTCACCTTAAAGGTTAATGTTTGACTCTGAAATGTTAGAATTTAAATATTTTAATAAAGTAAGTGCTACTTGAATAAACCTTTTACCACTTTTCTGAGTCTGATAACTGATATTTGACAATGTCCTTAGAAAAAGTGTGTCCTTTATAACTAAATGTTTTGAACTTTAGCATAGAGATACCCGAGTACAGTTCTTTAGATGTGGACCAGGTCCTAACAAACTACAGAAAAACAGCAGAGTTCAGTTTAGAATAGGGACTTAAACATTGTCAAATGTTTAAGAGAAGACTGTGTAATCTATACCTAGTATATGAGGTATAGTTGCAATAAATAGGAAACTGTGTGTTCGCTGTTCGTACACCTGTAGAGAAGTGCTGTTTTAGGATTTCTTTGGAGATTCTTTTTACAATTCAACTTTCAGATTCTCTCCAAGTTGGCACACTGATCCATATCATGGGTGTGGTTGAAATAAATCCTCTTTTATTCACATTAGACTGTATTCAAAGTTTTTGCTGGAACATTCTCATATGAGAATTTTTAAAGGTGACAGGACCACAACTAATACATTTAAGAATTATTAGTTGTAAAATTTTTCTGATAGTTTGATTTTTAAGTCTGTGTGGTCAACACGAACCCCCAGAAAGCTAGTGCAAAAATAGTGTTTCCGTTTTCTGTGTAGATATTGACAGTCTGAACAGACCTAAAGTAGTTAATTTTATGTTTGCCCCCCAAAAATGAATCCCATTTTAATGGAAAAATTGGGTTAATTTTTCAAAGTATTTTCACCATGTTGTTAGCTCATTTATAAATGTCACAATTTCAAAGTAAACATTTAATAAGGAAACTAGATATTAAGCTCAAAGCTAAATAGTTAGCTAAAGTGCAAATTCACGCGGCGAAGCCCAGAAGTGGACTATCAAAATAAAACCTGCGTCTTGGCTGTAAATGTTTGTAGCCAGTAAAACGGCTCATTCAATGTTTTAAGCTGAATTGTTGAACATATCGCTAGGAAAAGAAATGATGAAGAGATACATGAGCAACAATAGAGGAGTACATTGTTAGGCAGTCACGCCGGTAGGAATTTATTTAAAGGTTCACAAGACTTCGCAAGGTTATGGGTAAGTGAATTTGCATACCGAAACTAAATGTTCACTTTGTAAGCTAAATATTTAGCTTCAAACTAAATATTTAGCATACAAAGTAAATATTTATTTTGAGGCTGTTAATTAAATTTAATTAATAGCTTGATTAACAAGCTAGTTAATCAAACTATTACTTAGCTAGTTAACAAGCCAACTAAATATTTGGTTTTAAGCTAAATATATAGCTAGCTAGCTAACTCCATCCATTCATCCATTTTCTATCGCTTATCCGGGGTCGGGTCACGGGGGCAGCAGCTTCAGAAGGGAGGCCCAGACTTCCCTCTTCCAGCTCCTCCAGGGGAACCCCAAGGCGTTCCCAGGCCAGCCGAGAGACATAGTCCCTCCAGTGTGTCCTGGGTCTTCCCCGAGGCCTCCTCCCGGTGGGAAGTGCCTGGAACACCTCACCAGGGAGGCGTCCAGGAGGCATCCTGGACGCCTCCTGGACGCCCAGGATGCCCGAGCCACCTCAACTGGCTCCTCTCGATGTGGAGGAGCAGCGGCTCTACTCTGAGTCCCTCCCGGATGACCGAGCTTCTCACCCTATCTCTAAGGGAGAGCCCAGCCACCCTGCGGAGGAAACCCATTTCGGCCGCTTGTATCGGTGATCTCGTTCTTTCGGTCATGACCCAAAACTCATGACCATAGATGAGGGTGGGAACGTAGATCGACCGGTAAATCGAGAGCTTCGCTTTTTGACTCAGCTCTCTCTTCACCACGACGGACCGATACAGCGCCCGCTTCACGCTTCACGGCGGACACTGCGCCAATCCGCTTGTCAATCTCCCGCTCCCTTCTTCCCTCATTCGTGAACAAGATCCCCAGATACTTAAACTGGGGATCAGGACGACCCCCCTGACCCGGAGAAGGCACTCTCCCTTTTTCCGGCTCAAGACCATGGCCTCGGATTTGGAGGCACTGAGCCTCATCCCGGCCGCGAACCGCTCCAGTGAGAGCTGCAGATCACCATCTGATAAAGCCAACAGGACCCCATCATCCGCAAAAAGCAGAGATGCAATCCGAAGGCCACCAAAACGGATCCCCTCAACACCTCAGCTGCGCCTAGAAATTCTGTCCATGAAGGTAATGAACAGAATCGGTCTGCCTTGGGTGACCCTACCAGGGGCATAAAGCCCCAGACAGCATAGCTCCTAGGATCATTGGGACACTCAAACCCCTCCACCACGATAAGGTGGCAGCCCGAGGAGAGGAGCTAGCTAACTGAATATCTAATTTGGAGCTAGGCAGTTTATAAATTAAATATTTATCTAACTAAATATATAGTTTGACACTGTGACATTTTAAATGTGTAATAAAGTGGAAAATATGACTGAAAATGAATTCCCATTGCTTTGTCTTATGTCAGGCTAAGACTACGAGAAAATATGGCCACGCACCACGGCTAGCAAAGGCTGTAGCTGATTTTCAAATTCTTATTTAGAGGTAAATTAAATTGCTATCACATTATTTTCAAGGAATATTAACTCCCTTTGTTTGTCTGCTTTAAAATATTAGGTGTGTAGAAAATTTAATATTATGAATTAGAATAATTAGAATTTTCTATGCTTGGGACTCATTCAACCTAAACCCAGATTCATAGCTCTGTGAAAAGTAAAGTAAAACAATCTTCCTGTGGTGTTGCAAAAGGAGATAATTGGATGTAAATATTTTTAAGGGCGTATGTAAAGCGTCTGAAACATTCATTGTTTATAAATTGTGCTATTTAATTGCTATGCCTATAGAATCATTCTCATGTTTTATTCAGTTTTAATGCATTTTGATAAGTATTTAAAATTACTATTGGTTTTTCAACCCTTCCTCATCACAATTTAAATACTTTGTATTAAAGTCTAGATTTGACAGAGGGAAAACACAAAAGAGTTTTAATTGCAGATTTTACATCTGTTATGATACAAACTAAGCTGCGTACATTTTAGCGTATTTAATACCAGCTACATAACAGGTATAGCTTACTCTTTAAACTAATAAAATAACTTCATGCTGTCTTTTTTTTTTTTTAAAGGAGGGAAAAATACCTGAAATATAATACTTTATTTTA
Source organism: Poecilia reticulata (assembly GCF_904066995.2). NCBI lineage: Eukaryota > Metazoa > Chordata > Actinopteri > Cyprinodontiformes > Poeciliidae > Poecilia > Poecilia reticulata. The sequence goes on from NC_088851.1 coordinate 7,560,348, forward strand.
TAACAGCTACAGATCCATCGAGATGGCATGATAAAACAAAGAACCGACTGTAATCTGATTTGACAGTCAAATTAAAGTGTCGCTGGAGCCATTTTTGTTTGCATATCCTCAATAAACCCTGGTGTGAAAACTGGCTTTCTCACTGGACGGCTACTTTTTTTCCGCCAGTTTGCTGCTTTGAAGATTCACAAGGTTCACTGATGTTCATCAAGAAAACACAGGTGAGCTCATCGTTGTATTTTCTTTTTTCATAATAAATATTAATGCAATTAATTTGTTGTAGACTGTCTTAGGTTTTTATGTTTTTAATGGAGAAAGCAATTAGTTAAGCAATTAATACGGTTTTGATAACGCATTCAGTGCGCTGCATATTTAGAATTTTTTTAAACATAACACAAAAACCGCCATAAACGTCAGTATGTCTGAAATTTTTTTAAAATCATTTTAGCAATAAAAGAGATTCATTTTCATTTGTCCACTCTAAGTAAAAAAATAGACAATTTGTGCAACACGGACGCAGTGTCAGTGATTCAAGTATGTGTCTGATGAGTGTCAGATTTTTATCAGTTTTTTTGTCCTGATGCAGCCGACATGACCAGTTTTATGTGTTTATCTGTAAATAAGCATTACTCCTGATGTTGACAATAAGACCAATTATGATTGGTCTTATTGTGTCTTATGATAAGAGATGTAAACACATTCTAGAATTATGATCCATAAGAAACAAATCCAAATATAACGTGTCTATAAGAAGTCTATGACTCGCATTAATAAGTAGTTATAGTTGTTAAATATTGTAGTTTTGTGTGTTTTTGCTAAATAGGGACATTTAAGGTCCACAATCGTTTGTACAACATTTTTGTAATAGCATTGCGGTTTTACAATTTTAATAAAGACGAGACAAAAATAATGTAACATTTACTATTTTAATAACTTTATCGTTTTAACTCTTTAAACACAGAAAATACTGTGAAACTTATTTTAAATTAGATATAAGAAGTGAATATTAGTTTGATATGTCATTATTTATGGCCCGCAGTGTTCCTGTGCGCCACACCCAGTCGTCCTATTAACAAACAACTGCAGTCAATTGTTTTAAATCTAGATCAGTTCAGCCATATCTATGGTCACTTTTGCAACTTTCTAAAAGGTTTAATTAGTTGTTTTTTTTAATGAAGCATTTATCCGTGTAAGTAGGAAGGATTACAAATAAAATTGGGTCACAGGATTACAGATCCACAAGTGTAAGGCAGACATCCCTGTCCCAGCCCATCCTGGGAAAACCTGAGTTGTTTCTAAGTCTATAACTTTCACATAAGTGCCTCCAGTAAGTTCTTGATCTTTTGGTTTTCCTCCCTGTGAGAGATACTTAAAAACTAGCGAAAGGAAGCTTACTTATCAGATGCCTAAGCTTCTTCCTCTGACTGCTTTCAGTGCAGAGAAACATCACCTTTACACTGGGATGATGGACGATGGCACAATAGGCCTGTCGCAATAAGCAATAAATCAATTAACCGCATGATAAATTGAAACAATCTCAATATTTTCCAACGATTTATTGTCTTTCTCTTCTCTCTCTCTTTATGCCAAAGATTTAATGACAAAAGCCTTCAGTCTGGTGCTTTGGTCTCAACTAACCCGTTTTTTGAAGGACAATTTTGTTTACAGAGGCTTCATAATTATTTTGTTGTTTGTGTTGTTTTGGTTTATTTATTTTGGATTTTTAAGATATCTTGTAGTCCAGTGTTAAATGTTCTTTAGAAGTTAAAGTTTATTGATCATTGAGAATTAGAGGTGTGCCGATCGATCGGCCACCGATAAAAATTGGCCGATTTCCGTGAAAAAGTGTATGATCGGTGATCGCCGATCATTGTCTCATGTTGCCGATCACACAAACCGATCACCTGCATCTCATTTCTCAGCCTGCCTGTGCAGCTGGTCTCCTATTTCCTTCACACTGTGCAAACGCGCAGCAACAAATCCTAAGCGATGTGGAACTATATCGCACTGAGTGAATGGGGAGGTTTGCGTGTTGTGGCGGAAAATTGAAGCACGTCAAAATGCATCAACACGACGAATCTAATACGACATAAAAACAATGCCATACTTGACGGAGTTTGGCTACATCGAGGCTCACTGCAGTAAAAAAGACATATGGAGGATCAGATAGCAGGTAAAGCAGCGCACAGCTACAAACACTCACCCGGATTAGCATGACGGTCAGAAAGCTAAACAAATAACCCGCAAAATTATTTAAGTCTTCGAGCTGCGATGAAAGACGCTGGTTCTGCTCTCGCTGTTGAACCGCTGCTATGCGCTACAGACAGAGCGCTACTTCTGCTCCACCTGGTAGTGACTCTCACACCGAACCTGTTTAAAGCTGCAGCATCTAATCTAAAAAAATACATTTTACATACGTATTAAAACTTTCGCTGTCCTAACATGAGACAGATAATCTCTAAAAAAATAATCGATCTCCTCCCAGTTCTGCATAATTACTCTGCTCAGTCAGAAACAGCCACTCAGAACTAGCAGTAATCAGCTAGCCGCCATGCTATCAGGAAGTTTTTATTCAGTAACTCAGGATTGTTTATTGTAATGGATCCTGTATTTGCCTTTGAATGTTAAGTTTTATACTTGAATTTTTTTGGCAATGTTGAGAGGTTTTATTTTGGCTCTTTGCATTATTTAGCCTCTTCAGAGCCTTCATATGTCATCAGTCTGTTAAAGATAGTATTACTGATAGCAGTACAATTTGCAGAATGCTTGTTTTGTTTAGTTTTCTTCTTGGAAAATGTTATTAAAAACAAGTTTTTGTCTAAATTAAGGTGAATTCATGGTTCCTTTTTCCACATAATGTAACCGGTAGTGTTTATGATAAAAAAATAAAATAAAATAATTATGTGATCGGTATCAGTGATTGGTACTGGTGATCGGTATCGGCAGGAAAAAACCTGATCGGCACATCTCTATTGAGAATGTGTTCTTGCATTATATTATCTGAAAAAGGTTTCAAAGAAACAATATTATCGTTTATCGCAATAATTCCTGGGACAATTTATAGTCCAGCAAAATTTGTTGCCATGACAGGTAGGTATGACACAGAAACATAATCCAAAGAAGCAGAGTTTTACTTGGTAAAGTTTTACAATCCAGTGAATTAATTAAAATGATTTTGGTAATATTTAATGTTTTTTTTGCAGGATCAAGATGTGGGTCTTCATATTTCTCCACATACTGAGTCTAAACTGTCAGGTTTGTCATATTCCACAAAAAGATACTAAAAATTAAAATGAAAACATCAGATTAATTTTTTTTTTCCTTTGCAGGCCTCTGCAACAGGTAAAGAGCATTTCTTTACAGCTCCTGTCTCGCTGGTTGTTGATGATGATGGTAAAGGCTTCACAGGTTACCAACTGGGGGTGCTCTTCACTGTAAAGCTGCAGTATGAAACTTGTATAAAATAATTTTTTACATACTTGTTGAAAGTGTCACCATGTCGTGGCAGAATAGTATGATACAGATAATCTGTGAAAAAATCAAGCTCCTCTGACTTCTCCCATTGCTTCCAGTGCTAACTAGAAATAACCAGAGCCGGGAGGCGGGATTTAGAGCTGTCAATCACAATGTCGTGTGGCGCTGCTCATCCCTCTCCTATTCCCTCTTGCTCTCTGCTAAGCTGCAGCTATCAGAGAATGTTTTGAATGCTAATGCTAGTCAGCATAGCCACTAATGATGGCGGATAAATGGTTTTCCTGTAAGTTGTTTCTCTGCCTTTCGCACATTTTTATTAGCAAGTATGTGAAGTTGAGTGACAGAGCTAAGACCCTCCTCCTGGTTCTGATTGGTTGTTTTTTCGGTCGGGTGTGCTGCATTTCTTTAGACGTCAATAGTAGTTCATGGAGGAGGAGATTGATCTTTTCACAGATTATCTGTCTCATATTATACTATCAGGACACATTTTAACAAATATGTAAAAAAAAAAAAAAAAAGCATGTTCTTCTTAAAAGTTACATACTGCACCTTTAAGCATCAATTAATGTTTCAGTTTCTCTTTGAAAGTTTCAGAGAATTCAACGCAGATGTATTATGCTAAACTGAAAATAGACAGAAGTGCAAAGGAAGTAATCATTTCGAAGCTGAACTTTACTGTGAAAGACAGCAACGTGAGCATCGAGAACGTCGCAAGGACAACAGGTAAGAAAGAAACAAAGGAAGATTCCAAGTACTGTACTTTTAAATTTGCCAGTTCCAGAAAACCAACTCAACAAAACTTTGTCTCTTCTGTTTTTTTTTTTGTTTGCTTGTTTTCTGATTGTGTGTTTCTTTCACCCCCAATAAGAATGTAAAGAAAACAACAACGGTAACAAAACATGTAGATGCGAACCGGACCACAAATGGAGTGATGAAGTTCGTCTCACAGGGGTAAATTGTGATGAGCATAACTGCACCCTCAAGGCTGACTCTAATTCAATGTGCACTTTAAGCACTGCAGGCATGTGGACTTTCACTCTTCATTTAACCAAACGTTTTAAACTGTACATGTGTGGAGAAAGGGTTGATGCTCTGCAACTTTCTACATTTTGTTCTTAACAGTTGATATCACAGGGAGATTCACTGTGGAGGGAGATGAATTTCAAAGTTGTCTGACAGATAAGAACTCAGTCGAATATAAGAAATGTCATAATTTTCTGTTTGAAAGGGTAAACTAATTTCCATAATTAAGATAATTATCAAATATAACTATTTGATACATTGAGAAATCCATAAATAATGCAGATAATGTCTTTTTAGATGAAAATTGAATACAGTAAAATAAGAGGATTTGACAGTCTGGCAATAAAACAATTCAGGTACTTTCTTCTCTAATAATAATAAAAAATTGCACACATTGATTTTTTAAAATGTTTAAAATAATTTTTTGATTTTGTTTTTCACTAAAGTGTTGGGAGCGTTATTGTTGATTTTACAATGAAGATCGTCTCTAACGTTAGTTCGGGAGAACTGTTTAACAAATCTACCGCTCTGACAAAAGCTCTAACAGGCAGTATGTCTTTGGAGACAAAAGGTAATTATATATTTCACTGGTTGGATTCATGTTAACGTTACATTTCACAATAACTTTACATCCTGTTTTGTTTCTTCAATGACTTCCAGTGATTTTTTAAAGACTTTCACACCAAAGTTAAAATGCAATTTTACTACGGTGGAAAAATAAGATAGTAAAGTTATTTAAGAAGCCCCTTCAGCTTTTCATATAGTATTAATTGCGCTAAATAAAATTTAAAAGTAGATGGCACAAAAAGAAGGCTGCATAAGTATGCACACCCTGAAATTATCACTTTATCACATTTCTTTAACACCCCACACCTTGACCAGTTTCCATCCTGCTAAGCCTCCTGAACTTTATATGAGGCTAATAAGGTTCTCTAAAACCTACAATAATTCTGAAATAAATGCAAAGTGTTCTAATAAGCTATCACTTTACAGGGTGACGCTAATGCTACCTCCTTATCACAGCTTTAAAAGAAAATTTTAAGAATTTCATTTAACAGACTAGTTTTCTTTAGTTGTGTTTTAGAGGGAAAAAAATATTAATATTACAGCCTCATTTTTTTAAGATCATAAACTCCTGTGTAAACTTTTTAAAGTTATAAACTTTTTAAATTCACAGGCATTGTCACTTTGGATATATCAACGGAATCAGTGCTGTATGATGACAGTACTGTTGTTATTTGTAAAACTGAGAGAGATCTTCAAGCCGATCCAAAGTGGAATCTGAAAAGAGAAGATGGAGAGTTTCTCATAACTAATGGCAGGATCTCAACAGTAAAAAATGAAAACAAAAAAAGTACAGTCACGATTGACCATGTTAACGAACTCTGGCAAGGTAAGTTTGTTAACAGCCACAACATTTCAAATCATTGGCCCACAATACCTTGAAAAATATTCACAACCCATTTTGTCTTGTCATTTTGCTCAGTCATCCTTTCATAACAATTCAAGCTTAGTCAGACTGAATGGGTAGTATCTGTAAACAATTCTTTAAGTCTTTAATTGTGTTTAGCTTTGAACTTTGACTATACTATTCTAAATACAAATGCACAATAACTTTTAAAAAAAGAAAAACAAACTATACCAATAACCAATAGTTTTCTCATTCTAAATTCCTTGTTTTGTGAAAAGCTTCACCAATGAATTTGAGTCCTGCTAGCTTATTGCTAACGTCGTTAGCATCCTGGGCATTCGCAAATACTTTGAATTCTCCACCAAAGCAATGGCTTGTGTTTAAGTTGACTGATCAAATTTGACGTGTTAAAGGTCGTGCTGTGTTTGTCCTTGCCGAACCGTCTCTCAACGTTTGTTAACCAAAGTCAGCATATCGTTTTCCTCCGAAACCTTAAAAGAGCCTCCAAACCAGTGGTTTTTAACCTTTTTTGAGGTACTGAACCCACCAGTTTCATATGTGCGTTCACTGAACCCTTCTGCAGTGATAAATAAAATATGATTTCTCTTTTCCAAATTCAAAACATAGGTTTATGTCTTTTTACTGGTGCACAAAATAAGCCATGCATGAACATCACCTTGCTCAAAGAGCAAAACCATGAACTCACAACAAATTACGGTATTACTTTATTCTGGCCCCTCCAAAATATTTCAGCCCCATAAAAGAATTTCAGCCTCCAAAAAGAATTTCAGCCTCCAAAATAGTTTTTTTCACTATTTTACTCATTTAAAATAAATTTTGATTTTTTAAAAAGAATGTAAATTTTTTTTATAAATTATTATTATTATTATTATTATTATTATTATTATTATTATTATTATTATTATTATTATTATTATTATTATTTAATTTGTTTTTTGTCATTTTGAATCCACAAAATACTTTTTTGGAGCCAGAATAAAGCATTGCCCAAAACTTTATACGATGCTGTAAGGATTGGTTTGTTAACGGGTACAAATCCAAGAGCAGGCAGAGTGGCCCTTTCATCAAAACTGGCTCGTTTCATCTTGAATTCAGCAAGCATTGTGTTCTTGAATTCATGTGTAGAACCCAGGTTAAGAACCACTGCTCCAAACTAACGGCCGTTATTTTCCCTGCTTACCTGGGCTGCATTCACACGGTGTTGGAAGTTCCAACTTGGGAGTCATTCGGACCTTTATGTTTATATTTCCCTTGTGAGCGTGTAACACTCTGGGATAGTTGATTTATTATTATTTTTTTACTGTTTTCTGACAAATTTTTGAAATTGTTTATTTGCAGTCAAAAATGTTTTCTCCAATTATACTGATGCCATTTGAACTCCATGCAGGTCTCATGCAGGAGGAGTAAGAGTGCTCTTAAAAAAAGACAAACACCCACACCACCAAACATTTTATCAATGCTATTCGTTGTGATATTGGACAGATAAGAATTTAATTTCTTATCGGGCCGATAACTATCGTGCATCCCCAATTCTAACAGATAAATATGCTTTGATGTAAAACATTTCAGCTCCATTCTAGTTTCTCCCATTATTGCTGCATATCTACCTCTGTCCATCTGTCCCTTTTAGCAGAAAAGCTTGACAATACTATTGTCCTGTTTCAGAGTGGGGAAAAGTGTTTTTCATTATAAACAGCATTTTGCCTGCAGGGGAATAGGTTACAATTTGGTGTCATCTGCCCAGTGACACCAAACATGTTTCCTGTGTCTCCTACTTGACTTGCGGCAAATTGCCAAAAGGATAATAAATGTATTCTATTTGTTCTTCATAAACTCCATATTTGAGGAGCGTACTGTCAGAAATCCAAACTGAGCAGTGGATTTCTGCAGCTCCTCCAGAGTTAAATGATAAGGAGGACCCCCAGGCCTCTCCTATAGCTGAAGTATAAATCCCAAAAGCGTACTTCTACAGTGGCTTGCAAAAGTATTCATGCCGTTTTAACTTTTTCATATTTTTTCACATTACAACCACAGACATAAATATATTTGATTGCAGTGTGCAAAAGCATTCAGCCCCCTTTAGGAAGCCACTGTATTTTGTCCTCAGAGAACAGAATCTACATGTAAAAAACATAATGGAGTTTTATAGACTAATGCAGTGGTTATAAAATCATTGAACTTATGAGTGGGTATTTTATGAGTTTGAAAATAGTACTTCAGCTAAATAGCTTAATCAATTATTATCTTTTTTTAAATTTAGTAACATTTTTGTAGAGGATCTCCAGAGCCAGTACTTCTTGGTTCATAACTCAGACTCCAGCTTTGTGTTGAACACAATATGTGTTCATTGCCATAAGCAGGATTATCTAAGTAATAATACATTACACATGTACATTTCAATATATACTGCTTTAATGAGAATGTTCACAACTCTATCAGTCTATGTCATAATCCGCATTGTTTTTGAAAAGGAGGACCCCAGGCCTCTCCTATTGCTCGTGTGTGGTGGGGCAAAGATCCAACTCCTCAGTGTTAAGAGAAATGGGGTGTGTTCACCATTTTTAGAGCAGAAATATAGAGCACAACTACTTACCCAGGGACAATCAGTGTTATTTGTTAGAATTGTACTTGGAAAACAACAGGAAAAGAAAATTAGTCTGTTGACTGAGCATTTATCACATAATGGTTGTCTAATCTCTTGAAATATATTTTATACCTTTTGCCTCTGTTTGAACCCTCGATGTTCTCCCTTCCTCAGGAGAGTACATATGTCTTTTTGTTGAACAAAAAGGCCAAATAACCATAAACCATAAAGCCAACGCTACAATGGATATATGCCTCAAACCAAAGATCGACATTTCCGCAGATCCAGCATTTCCCTTGTGTAAGACAGAATCAACTGTTTTTATGGTGAAAGTGAAATGTGAGATAAAGAATACCACTGAAACGTACAATGTGAGCTGGCAAGATGGTGCCATTAAAAAACCCGTGACTTCAGGTAGGAACATTTCACTAGTGTTATTCATGTTCGCTCTTTGAACCATCTTCTGACTGAATTTATTCTTGTAATACTTGTCCTGTTTATGTCACTTTCACAGAGGGAGACAAATCTATTTATTCAGCTGATAAAGTAGTTAACTGTAAGACAGAACAGAACACCTCTTCCTCAGGGTCTCCACTGGTATATTGCGACTTTACTAATGAGTGCAACCAAACTAATAGTGCATCTATGAAGGTCGAAGTCATTTATCGTAAGTATCAGTTTGAGATAATGATGCCTTTTTATTTGACACAGTGAATTGTATGTTCTTTACTGCAATGAAAAAGCATTTTTTTGAATTTGGTGGCAACAGTGGTAGAAGTTTGTCTCACAATCGGTGGGTTGCCGGTTCGATTCTGCCTCTGTCGTTGTGTCCTTGGGCAAGACACCACTAGCCTTGACTGCTAGTGGTGGCCAGAGAGCCCGGTGGAACCGGTGATGCCTCCATCCAGTAACTTGCCACCATCAGCATGTCAATAGGTGAATGACTGAATGTAGTGTGAAGCACTTCGGGGTCCTTTAGACTTGATAAAGTGCTACACAAGTACAGGCCATTTAACTTCTGAAATGGTGGAAAAGCAAGTGGAGTCAAACATTTGGGCACATTCAATGTAGTGTAATCAATTCTGACCAGTCATGTATCTGATAGAGAAGTACTTTGAGAGTAATTCAGAATATCACAAAAAATTTAGTTTATTTCGGTACTTCAATTTAAACAATGTGAACATTTGCTTGATATGTTTCAAGTGTTTATGATCCTTAATTTTGATGATTATGTCTCAGAAAATGAAACTCAAGAAATCTGGTACTCTGGAAATGACAGTATTATATAAGTTTAATAAAAGAAATGTTAGAAACACATCACAGTCTGGACATTCAAAAAGAAGACTACTGGGTGACAGATATCCAACAGTCAGTGACACAAGGAGATTAAGCAGAAAAAGATAATTGCTAAAGAAGCTAGCTGTCTATAGAGTCTTGTCTGCACACATACTATGTTAAAGTTAAGTAGAGGGAAAAATGCCATATGAATATATGTTAATAGTCCATTCAAGGGTCTCTGGTAAAGAGCTAAAGCATGCACGGCAGCTGAAGTTGAATAAGAGCCAAAGCACATATCCAAGGCTATAGCTATCGCATGTCATGATTTCAGCAAATGCTGTCCCTGAGACGAAGTAGGAAATAAACCGGACTGTTTTTCAGTGGTCCAAAATCCTCCTTTCAAATCAAAGTCAATTTTACATGTAATTTAAAATACAAGATTTTGGCATTTGGAGGAAGAGTGAAGAGCCATACAGTCCAAGTTGCTGGAGTGAAGATTCCACACTCTTCACTCCAGTGTGATGATTTGAGGTGCCATGTCATCTCCTGGTGTTGGTCCTCTGTGGTTTATCAACTCCACAGCTTGTGCTGCTGTCTGTCTGGAACTTTTAAAGATGTCATTGTTTCCATTAGCAACTTGTACTCAACCATAAGAGTGCCAAAATCTACTTCAGCGACCAGAAGCATGTAGATGAACTGCAGTCCCATATTAAATCAACCCTAATACAGCTTAGAGAATTTATACAAAATCATCCTCAATCTTATAATTCAAAAGAAACAACTGTTTAAAAGTTAATGTGATACTTTTTGCATTTCTCACAATAACATTTTTAAAGTTGGAGTTTTGCTCTGCATAGTTTTTGTACTAAATGACTTTTTAAAATTTGTGCTAAACAGCTAAAGAGAAATACTGTTCAGCGGAAGGTGAATGGGCAGACACCAAGGCCGGCTTTACTGCAGAAATAAAATGCAAGGATAAAGCTGGAACAAGAAAGCGAAAGTGTTTACCTGAGTGAGATTTGAACTCTTCACTATCAGATAACATTTGTTTCCTCTAACTTTGAAAAACACGCTTCATGATTTATGTAACTAATGAAATCTTTATATAACATTTAATTTTTGTGCTGACTGGTTTCACTAATGTTGATTTAATAGTACCTCGAAAAATGGCCGGGAAGGGATATGGCAGGAGGAGGTTTCAGAATGTGTTGAAACGGACCTCGCTAATGTGCTGGAAAAAGCTGAAGTATGTGAACTTTACTATCATATTAACTTCCTGTCATTGTTCAGAAATTAGTAGTGCAGTAACCAAACTAGCTTTTGTTGTACTGTTGTACAGTAACGTACTTAAATATTCTTTCAACTTTTTTATTTTTATGGAATTACTGTAAATGCGAATTGTTACTATAACAATTATTCAAGTATAATTATATACTTAAGCTTGCTGATTAAAGAAGTTGCTGTAATTCTACAATAATAAAACAATAATAACTTTAATATTTATTGTTCTTTCAGATTAGTGACATTGGACTTGGTATACTGGAGTTAAATGCTGCAATAGTATTTGAAAACTTTGTAAAGGTCACAAAGACATCAAAATTACCTGGTTATGCCAACATAAAGACATCAGTTGCAGTAATTAGGACCATGGATGAAAAGTTATTAAATTTAAGTACTATTACAAATGAGACATCAATAGAAGTGAGTATCAAAGCATCTTGATCTTTATGAATTAAGACATAATTAGTATGCTTTCATAACTTTATTAAAAGGTTTATTTCATTACAAATTCACTGATGTATTAAACAGTGTTAAGGTTAAAAGAAACCATGATGACTAACAAAGCAGTTTCCAACTAAGAGCTTTCAGCCATTTTGCATATTGCAAAAAAGTTAAATGTCACAAAACAATTAAAAAAAATAGACTTTTTCAATGTAGTAATGCAGATAATTTATGCATCTTTATTAAATTAAAGATTTTTTACTAAACTTCAAATTCCTATTGCCAAAAAAATGACACTTCTTACACGTCACAACCATCTTCTAGAAAATGACCTGTGATTCTGCTTTTTTTTTTCAGAATTATCTATACTCATCCAGTCATTTGCTGAATAAAACTCTTGAAGACTCATGGAATAAAGATACCACTGACAACTCCTCACTTTCAATGGCTGAGAGATTCATGTTTTCTGTTGAGAATTTAATTCAAAAATCTAATCTGACAGAGGCGACGAAGAGGGAAAATCTGCACGTGGGTGTGTGCAATATAACCAACTGCACCATCAATGTTTTCAATGTCATAGTTTCCATTCCAGGTGGAGTGAATGTGAAAACAGCTGCATTCAAACAACTGGATAAATATTTGCCCCATCTTGACAATAAATCAACAGTCAACAGTATCATTGTTTCCACAACTGCAGACACCGTAAATTTCAAAGGCATTACCATAGACTTTGAAATGATCAACCCAAGACCTCGTAATGTTCTGCTAAAATGTGTGTATTGGGACATTGAAAAACACGAGTTTTCATCAAAGGGATGTAAATGGGGGGGTCCCTCACAAGAGCACCGCTGCTCCTGTGATCATTTGTCCTCGTTTGCATTGTTACTGTCCAAGGAGCCCCTGGAAGTCCCTGGTTTAACTTATGTAACTTATGTAGCTCTGTCAGTATCAGTGTTGTCACTCATTGTCACTCTTGTGATAGAACTGATAGTCTGGAGCGATGTAGTCAAGACGAGTACATTATATTTACGCCACACTGCCCATGTGAACATTTGTCTGTGCTTGCTGATCGGTAACCTCTGCTTTTTGGCATCTTCTTCCAACCCAGATAATATTTCAGAACTCTGGTGTCGAACCTCTGCGGTGCTGAAGCATTTCTGCTATCTGGCTATGTTCTTTTGGACGTTTTGTTTGAGCGCCACACTTCTTCATCAGGCAGTGTTTTTGTTCCATAAGGTGAGCAGGGCAAACTATCTGAGGTTCTCGTTGGTTGTAGGCTATGCCATCCCCTTGATCATAGTCTTTGTCACGTTTCTTACCTGCAACGGTGGAGCTGAGGGGGTATATTACTTAAAGAAGACCTGCTGGCTGGTTTATGGTGGACTTTTTAAAGGCACTTTTTATACGTTTATCATTCCAGTGGGAGCAATTGTTTTCATTAATGTGTTCTCAATGCTTGTGGTCATCATGAAGCTTGTTAGCCACCACTCAGAAATACACCAAAAAACTGACATTTCACCAGAAAAAGAGAAAGCAGCAGCCAAAACTGTAGTGAGATCCATTATCCTACTGACCCCGATTTTTGGTGTGACGTGGATTTTTGGATTTGCCATTTTGATTTTTGATCTCACAAGTGGACCCATAGCATATGCATTTGAATACATCTTCACCATACTCAACGGATTCCAGGTACAGTCAAAATATTTTATTCAATGTAACACATAAACAAGATGAAGTATTTGAAATACAAGTACACTCTTTTTCAATTCCAGGGCTTCTTCATTTTGTTGACCACATGCTTCGGAGACAGAATGGTAAGGAAATGAGACACTAGCCAGATAATGATACAGCCCAATGATGCTACACAGTGTGATCTACAAATGTTTCTAAGCTGTTGTTTAAGACCTAATATGATTACAGTGTACAGTGTATACTGACATTTAAATTCCAGATGTGAGAGGGAAAAAAAACTACATTTTCCACCTTTAATGTGACACATATTGTGGTTTATTCAACTGAAAAAATGACTCTTTGATTGCCTTTGTGGACACACCCTGAAATTATTTAATCTACATAATGTCTAGGTGTCATATGACTGCATTTGCTCTTTTGCGTAATGCGTCCTTTAGTGAACAAAAAAACCCCGGTAATCTCACAAAATGATAATTTGGAGAAGAGTGCAGTAGACCCAGAGTGTTATATGTAAACCTTAACAGTAATACTGAAGAAGCTGCAAACATTTCTGGTGTGAACTGGTTGTGTTCTACATTTGATTACAATTTCCTATATGCTGGATGAAAGACAGAAAGTCCATGTAAATCCCCTTCTAACTAGACTAAAATATCCATAACATGTGGAGCTTTTGATCACCAGTTTGAAAAGTAAGTTTAACACACAAACACAGCAAAACAAGAACTGTACCCATGGTAAAACATGGTGCTACTATATATCATGCTAGTTATGGGTTAATTCACTGTACAGGTAGTTTTGTCAAGGATAATGCGGTGGGATGCTGACTTGCTTAAATTAACTTCAATTAATTCAGTATTTTGTAATGGTGCCCACCAAGGTTGTTCAAAAACATTAAATTCTTAAAGGGTGGTACATGGTTAAAAGCCAGTACTGATAGCTGCTATCTTTTATCATGATTAATCATAGACATCTTTCTGCCAGATAACCAATCTAATGATTTTCTCACCATAATTTCTACAGACTCGTGAGGCTCTACTGAGATACATTAAGAAGAAAGTAGGTGCTCCGCAACTACAATTACATGATGCCATGGCTGTTTCTCTTATATGTCTTACTGCCACTTGTTCTTTCCTCTGATCTCCAGGCTCCAGCATCTAGTGTCAGTGAAAGCACCTCTAAGTCAGAGGTGACATGGAATAAATGAAATCATTTTCATCTACATGTGAAACTAGTATCACTGTTATGTGCCATTGAAAATAAATGTACAGTGTGCATTCACTTTTTACTGAAGCTGAGAGCGGATGTATACTTTTTCCCAAAGGTTTTCTCGAGATAACCAGTTAATGTTCCAGTTTCTGGAAATAACAATATAATTTCCCATTGGTTTTCTGGAGAGAGAGTTAATTTCATGATGATTTTCTTGAATCGAGTTCATTTCCTGATGGTTTTCATGGGATAACAAGTTAATCTCGATAAACCAAACTTTGCTTGTGCAAATACACGTGGCATGTATTTGAAGGATGGAATCAGGTTTAACACACACCAGTCATCTCGTGATCTTGAGATGACCACAAGATGATTGGATCAGAAATGGTTTTCTCGAGAAAACCACTGGGAGAAAGCATATGCTGAAAACGTCCACTCTCGACTACCATAACTATTTTATGTGATTGTTTATTAATGTTATTAGTAAAATTATAAATGTATAGTTAATTATTTTTAGCCTCTTTGTGTTACCGTTTGCATGAATTTGTCCTGTATGCACCTTTAGGTTTTAATGAGGTTACTCATCTTACACAAATACTAGCTGTGATCAGATTGACATTGAATTCTTCAAGTTTTAGTTGATATATTTGAAGAGAAATGGAGCAAAAGACTTGACTTGCATGCCAAAATGATGTTTTAGCGAAAGCCGAGCCTAGACTTAGTTTTCCTCCTAGTTCTGAAAGCAATGTCTTCTTCGTATTCTTTGGTTTGCTGTAAATACTCCGGATCCGAGTCATTTGAAATGCCTTCTTCAGTCAATTTCTCACGGAAGTCTTGCCACTCAAGCTCTGCTCTGCAACACATTAAAAAGATTTGCAACATTAAATCAGAAACTTTTGTAAAGATTGTTCATAATAAAGCAAAAATAGGTGAAAAGTGGGCTTTGTGTCATACTTTTGAAGGAATCGAACACAGTCTTCTTTTCCGTATATTTCGGCTAGTCTTATTGGTTTGTCTCCACAGCAGTCCTCTTTGTCCATTGGTGCATGGAAGACGTGCAGCATCCGCAGCGCAGCCAGATGACCGGACTCTGCAGCATAGTGGGCAGGGGTCCATCCGTGCACTGTCCTCAGACACGGATTGGCTCCATTCTCTAGGAGAATCTTGATGATGTCTGTATCTCCTGAAAAAAAAATGCAATACAGAGTTTTCTAAAACATAAAATAAACAGGTTTCAATCTGGTCTAGTAAACACAAACTGATATGGTTTTACGGTGAATCTCATGACTCCACAAGCCGCTGGAGAAGCGATATTGGTTAAATAAAAATGAAAGCAAGACATTTGTAGCAATTGGAAAACATTAAACCACACTTTATCTTTTATGTGGACAAAGCTAGAATGCAGGTTAAACTTACAGGCTGATTCTGTTATCCTTTTCTTAAACCTTTCTGTATTTAATACACTAGATTGTCTCATTTGGACAGGTTTTAGACTACTATTTAAATATATTAAAATAATTCCATACCATTTCAATTTGAAAGAAGGGCAAAATTCTGCATTAAGAACCATTTTTATCAGTGTAAATGAAAACTAAAGTTATCTTGGCATTAAAATTACCCCTTGAAATCAAAACCGTTGTGGCACGAAATGACCTGTTTGTGAAGGACGTAAATGCAACACAAGACTGACGGATACCATTGTCTCCATTAATAACCAAATTCAGTTCCCATATAACTAGCAGTAGCAGAAGAATTTACAAAAACTTGAGACCCTTCTCATTAACTATTTTGGGTGTTATGGGACGCAATGATTAATCTAACACTGTAATTTTGTTTTATTGCACTTTTTTTCTAATATGTGTATAAAAAACTGAAAAAAGGGGATGCACTGTAAACACTTGTTTAGTTGTAGGCAAATCAGTTTGAAGAGTGTAGTTGGAATTAAAACTATCTTGAGAACTTCAAAAATATTTGAACTTGCTTTCAAGCAGAACCACCAAGCAGCAAAAATGCATTAACAGTGATTGCATGAAAGACTACTCCAAAATGCACATTTACAGTGGCAAAGTTAAACTCAACTTCTGACAAGTTAGGTGAAACTATTATGCAACATAAATTATGTTTCAACTTTAATATCCAGGGGAAACGAAGGAAAACTTTGGGATTTCTTGATGCCAGTCGGTAAAATAAGAGTCTTTATCATTCCTGCATCTCTAATATTGATTTCACCTGCAATAAAATACATAATTTACCTGCTTGATGGTCCGTCCTGCAGTGCATTCAGAGTATTCACAGCAACTCATATTTTCTTTTACTCTTAAAACAATATCAGGATTTGTCTGTGAATACTTTTTGGATGCACTGTAGTCTTTAATGCTTGTGAAGAACAAACAAAACCGTTCCCCAGTTAAATATACTTGTATATCCATAAAAACTTTCAAGAGTGTACTGCTTACATACTAACAAAAAATCTAATGTATACTGCATTTCTAACAATTCACTTCACCTGTTAGTGGTCAGTCTTCATCTTGAGGTGCTAGGCATATTTTCTTTTTTGATAGGTTGAGATCTTAAAGCAAAACAATAGGGGTTTACCATGCAACTGAAGTTGACAAGACAAAAGACAAGCTTTAGATACTAAAATATATCTTTATATACATTTCAAGAAAAAGAGAAAAGAACTAGAAGAGTCTCGATTCTTCCGTTGTACGTCTAGAGAGAACAAGGACAAATGTAACTTGAGACAGCAGGAAGAAAAGACCTAGAGGTAGAAGGTGAAGTTCCTTCTAAAACGCCCACCATTAGCTGCTGCCCAGTGCAGAGGGGTTTTGCAGCTCCAGTCGACGTCTTTAACATTGGGATTGCATTTCGGATGTTTCAGTATCTCCTTCACCTTCTCATAATCTCCCGCTGCTACCACTTGGTGCAGCTCTGTCATTTTTCTGGAGTTGCCCAGCAACGACTTCTGAATTCAAAATGGCGGAGTCTTCACCTGAGCACGAGAAAGGGAATAGTGCCGCCTGCTGGACAGACCAGAGGAAACAGCGCATTTGAAACGCGTCAAGCGCCTGAAATAAAAGACTGACGCTTTTAAATGATTTATAGTGTAGGACTTCCTACATTAAAACATGTGAAATTGGGAAATTTTTAAAATAAATTTTGACATTTTTGCTTGTGGAGAAAGGTTCAACCTTTGAGCTGATCATTAATGTGCTGAGATTTTTGTCACACATTGCTGTGAGAAAGAAACAAAAATAAGTTTAGTTTTTATACATTTGGTTTTATGATGGACCAATAAAGAGTGACATGTGTAAAGAGATAGAAAAAAAAAATAACTTTGCAAAAATAGAAAAAAAATATATTTAGCTTCCTTTACTCTGACACCCACTATAATGCAACCAATTGACTCTAGAAGCCACATAAACGAAACACACTTGTGGGTACTTCAATATCTATGTAAATATAATCATCCAGTGAAGGTTTTGGAAGTTAGAGAATATTAGTTGGCAAAATCATGAAGACCAAGTGGGTTCAAAGCAAAAGCCAACTAAACCGCTCCTCACGGCCCACAAACCACCAGGTCATGTAGTAGACGGCCACATTTATAACTGACAGGCCAGACAATAACTGCAACAAACAGAAGCCTCAAGGGGATTAAAGCAAGGAAATTCTGCTTGCAGTTTCTTTGCTTTCAAATTAATGAAAATATATTTGAAAATGCTTAGCTATAACTGAGTATTAAAAGATTAAAAGAGTTGATTGTCCCTAGACCTAAGTCCTTGCGCAAAGGTTTAGAATACAATCTAATGTGAGAGAATTAATGTGGAAGAAGGTGCTTTAATCATTTGAAATTTCTGGCCTGCATGCTAAATTCTCAGTGGCAGCGACCCAACACTGCACATAATCCTAAACTCACCATCCCAACACCAAAACTGTTAGCCGGGACAGGCTAATAGGAAGAGAAGATGAATGGAGCTAAATGCAGGGCAATGCTTGAAGGAAGCCTGTTTGAGACTGCAAGAGACTTGAGACTGGGGTGAAGGTTCACTTTCCAGTGGAATGATCCTCAACATCCAGGCAGAGATAAAATGGAATGGTTTAAAATCCAAGCACATTCACAATTAACACACAGCAACATTTTCATTCTGTAGACCACTTTGCTTAATTAAAAAAACTAAACGTGTTTTACCTTTCAAATTGTCAGAACCATATCTTTTAGGTTCCAATAATTTTCTACAGAAAGCAAATAAATCCATTAAGACCAATTACAGAATCAAATCTGAGGTCTGTCTAACAGAAAAAAAAAATGCAATCAGGCTTTTCAATTCATTTGCTCATGAACTTCTTTATTTGGTTTTGTAGAAGTTTTAATAGACAATAAGAAATAGTGATGACAAACCCTCAGAGGCATATACAAGTCTGTTATTGGATGAGGATGTGACTGCAAGTCACAACTATTTCAGATCTTCTGGGCAGACACACTGGCACTTAAGGAAACTAGGGTCATCAAAAGATTAACAAAACCATCATACTTCTGGATGTGCTTTATTCCACTAAGACAGAACGTGGAGGAATGTTTGAGTTGGACTGCCTTATGAGCAGCTGATTGTCTGAAGGTTCTCTGTCACAGCACATTCTTCTGTAAATGGTTTCCAGTATTGTTGCAGTGATGCATTTATGGAGTCCAACTCGCATTCAACTTCCACTGCATACTGAGGAAATGGCATCTCTGAATGGCTCTCTGCACTGAACACAGTCAGTTTAAGGGGTTTATCAATCAAAAGCTTATAGAAGAAGTCATAAGCTTGGTCATCCCAGGAGCCTTTAGATTCATCAAATCCAATCAAACGACAAAGAAAGGCCTGGGGTACCTTCTCCAGAAGATTCTGAGGCAAAGGTCTTGTGTCTTGGATGTCGATGTCTGACTCATTTCCATAGTCAACAAACAGGACATGTACCATTCTGTTGTCTTTCTGGACTACCATCGCTCTGCACCACAGCTTGTCATCAGGAAACAAAGCAAGACAATGGCTCCCTGGTCCAAGACTCTGAAGGAATGTCACGTCCTGCTGCGCCTTACCAGCTTCCTGGGCTAGCTGGGACACTTCACATAAATCCTCCGTGTTGGCAAACTGACACCAGAAGAATTTTGGCTCTGCAATGCAGGACGCATACACCATTTCGGTTTTAGTTTTGAACACTTCTGGCTGCTTGTATGTGGAAGTACTTGTTATTTCTTTGGAGGGCCCAAGATTATCCTTGCTGTTGCTGGCTTGACAATCTTTTGCCACAATAGATTGTTCTCCAGAAAATGACTTCCAGTATTTCTGAATGACCTTGTTAACCACAATCTTGTCACATTCTGTGGTTACTGTGTGTTGAGGAACACCATTCTCTGAACAACTTCCTACGGCCACAATTGTCACTTTAAGTGGTTTGTCAACTATGAGATTGTAGAAGCCATCGTAGACTTCATTATCCCAAAAGCCACTGGACTCCATGAAACCATCCAAACGACACAGAAATGCCTGAGGAGCCATTTCTAGCAGGTTTTGAGACAGCAATCTTACATCTTTTTTCTCGACATCACATTCGTTGCCATAATCAACAAACAAGACATGGACTGTATTGTCCGAGTTCTCAGTTACTTGAGCTCTGTGCCATTTGTTGTCTTCTGAAAGTAGAGCAAGGCAGGGAACACCAGGTTTAAGATGCTCAGGTGAAATTACGTCTTGTGCCTTTGCAACCTCATTAGCAAGACATGACACTTTGTCAAGGTCTTCTGTGTTGGTGTATTGACACCAGAAGTAATGTGGGCCTGAAATACAAGAAGCATATGCATCCACAGACATGTTTTGGGAAATATTTGGCCAGTTGTACATGTAACCCTCTGCATTTTGCTTTGGGTAATTGTGGGATGAAAACCGAGTCATTTCCAAGTTGCTGTAGAGACTATGATTTAAAGTCTCCATCCTGCTTTTATTGTTCTCAAGAATGATGTCCAAATCCTTCACTTGCTCCACCTTTGATGATGAGGCATATGTGGGACATCTTGTCTTGTTTTCCTGCATTTCTGGGCCATTGTTGTTCTTTAACATTGATGATCTGGTGAGTTCAGGTGGGGAATGAGCCTCATTTGGCAGAGTAGTCTTTTTTGAGACGGAGAATTCGTCGTCAGTGTTAGACGCCCAAAGATGACTGCTGTGATTTCTCATTTTTGTCATCCTCTCCCTGACCAAGGCATTTACATTTAGTGATCCATCAAATAGTTCAACCAGCAGCTTCCCCTTCTTCCCTTTTGCTGCTACTGAAATGGTGAAATTGTTCCCCACAGCATGGTTGGTAAACCACTCGTTGATTTTTAGTGATGAATCTGGAGGAACATTGAACAGTCCGAGTGGAACAGCCTGAACAGGAACAGACCTGGCGATACTTGCTCCAGGAGGCAAGGGGCAAATATCAGTCTCAAGAACAGCAAGGGTGTCCCCATAGTCAACAAAGTGCACCTTGAGATTTGGGGATCTTTCTACTATTAGACCTCTGTACCACTGATCATCAGTATACTTGGCTAAGCAAATGCTATTAGGTCCAAGTGGGCAATCTGAGCTTTGATGCTTGTGAGGTAGCAGTGCAACACTTTTCCAGAGTTTTTCCAACATGTGCAAATTTCTGTCCAATTGGCAGTAGAAATGATGGACCGATTCAGAAAATGTCACCAGAATCTTCTCTTCTCCACCCACTTTAATATTGTGTGTGGAGTACTGATACTCATCCACTGGGACTTCTGGGGGACTTTGATTCCCAGTTTCAGAAAGATCACAAGACTGAGCCAGGTGCTTAGGCAGACTCTCGGATCCAGAATCAACATCTACCACATTCAGTTCCAGGTCAGCTTCAGATGTTACAGCCTTCCTAACATATTTTAGTCCAGCACCAGACACGGACTCCAAGTTCATAAAGTTCTGGAAGTCTCTTCTTGCAGCAACAGCCCATTTGGGACTGATGGGTTTTTGCAGGTTAAATGGGCAATACTGAAAAGTTAGTGCATTCAGTCGCAAGATTGCTGGATCTACAGGCTTTGATGATGTATTGAATTCTGTTGATACAAAAACATATACATTAGAGCATGTAGCAATGCCAGCAAATAGTAATATCAGTCAAATTTGATTACATTTAACAGTGCATAAGGTAGACTGTCTCGGTGTGAAAAATATTTTTTTCTGTCTTTAGCTATAATTTTAAAAAGACTACATTGTAAACTCAAAAAACACTGCTCATATATAAATGTATCATATTTCATTTTAAAACAAACTAAATTTGAACTAAAAGAAAAGTTACGTTTTTCCACAACTGATTTCTGATTAAAACTGTCAGATAACAAAAACACCTGAAGTGATGTCAGTCGTTTTGTATTTTTTAAATCTAGATTGGCTATGGTTCAAATTTCCTCATGTTTTAAACAAATTCCCATGACATTTTCTGAAATTTCATATTTTCATTTTAGTTCCTTAAATTAGCCTGAAATAACCAATCTATGCAAAACTTTGACAGAAATATGTCCCATTGAAAATTCAGTTGTTGAGCCATTGCTTAACCCAAATTGTCTGTATTTTGTCTCCTTAAAGACGGGGAGGCTATGTAAGCACACAGGCTTTTAAATAGTAAAAAGTCAAACATTTCTTTAGGATGAGGTAGTTTAGAAAGAGTAACATGTTTGGAAACATTTTAATTGCAATTATAGTATAGCTAATATTTTTAATAGGACATATTAAACCAGTGCTTCTCAATTCCAGTCCTCAGGCTCCACTGCTCTGCATGTTTTAGATGTGCCTCTATTCCAGAACAGCTGATCCAAATGATTGCATGACCATCAAGTACTGCAGAAGCCTGTTAATCATCCACAGATTCAATCCAGGTGTGTGGTAGAAGGGAAACACCTAAAACATGCAGGGCAAGGGGGGCTGACGACCGGAATTCAGAAGCACTGTATTAAACAGACATATTAAAAACTTCTTAAAATTGAAACTTTTAGAAACAAAAAAAAAGCATTTCCTTTTATTTAATCATGTTTTTGCTTCCACTTCAATAAATGCAAATTGGACCACAAACAATGATCAACTTTTAGTCAAACGCAAACTTAAGACACACACCCATCCATCAAGCTTTTCTAAAGACAGAGTGATGCATGTCCAGTTCTAGCATTACACGATTGTTTTTCTGGACAAAAATTAGACAAACTTTTTTTCCCCCCCAAGTAATTTTTATATTGATTTGATATGATTGATTTGATAGAGAAACTAGTTTTTCAGCAATCGGACAGCTTTGCTAATTTCATTCATATATTGCATTCATAGCTTATTCAAATTTAAACACATTTAAAATAATTTTACCTTCACATTTTTAATTAACAAAAAACTGGTACTTGTGGGCTTCAATGCTACTTTTCTACTTGACCATTTTAGCCCTCGTAGCAAAATGTTTGGCCACTTTTGCCTTACCACGTCCATTGTTGTTGACTGATCGTTTCATCCTGCTCCTCTCGTTGGACTTGCGTTGTGCTCACGTGGTTTTTTTAAAGGCTTCGTTTGACAGCTTGATAGTACGTCATCACCAGGCTGCTTTAGAAGTCACTTTTTACATACTTTGATAGCATCCTAAGTTTCTAAAATGTCCATGGCTCACAGGTTTGTATAGCAACACTTAATTAAAAAAAAACAAACAAAGAAACTATTTGTTTTCAGACGCGCGCGCGCTCACGCAGGTATACCGTCAGCCAATCAGGGGACGAGCCCTGAGTTCCGTGTTGCTGTAGTTTCCTTCGCTCAGTCGGTGCAGGAAGTGGGAAACAGCCCTCCGTGGCCCCATGTTATTGTGGACGGCTGCAGGCTACTGAATGATGGTAAGTGTGTTTCTACTGTTTGTTTAGGAATCGAGGACAGGCTGAAACGAGGTAAAAGCCTTCCCTCCCGTGATTGTGTTTTGTTTCGCTTTACGGCTGCTATGCTGACTGTTTTTTTTTTTTGCTTGGACAGATTTCGAGTGTGGTGGAAAAACAGCTTCATCTGCTCTGAATAACACTGACTTAGTTAATCACTGTTTTCAAGGCACATGTGCAGTATTCATCATTTGAGTGAATCTTTAAGAAGCCACGGCTTCCTGCTTCATAACAGACCGCTCGTTTTAGCTTTTCTCACAGATTCAGTTTGGAAGACTGGCTTGTGTTACTAATTATAGCCGAAAGTTTGTAGTAGCTTCGTCTTCTTGCATATTAACTTGCAGCAGAGCTGAACATTTCTATACAGTTTAGTTGAAACGTTGCTGTCACCTCTTTCCTTTCCTAGCTACATTTTTCTTAGTTTTCCTGTTGCAATAAGCTTCTTCACATTTCCTCAGAGAAAGTTCCAGTTACACATATTAAACTCCCGAGCGTAATGTAAGCACACTACATATTGACATTCAAAACTGGGCATTATTTTTTTTAACAGCTTTGCATTAATCCACGTATAAATCGGTGAAAATGTGTATGCTCTTAAATTGAACCTGATGTGCTTGGTTGCATTTTCAGTGACTCTTTCAAAATGAGTAAGCGAAAAGCCAGTGTGATTACTGATGCATCGACTTTGAAGAACAGGCGAGTGACAGCTGCAGGTGCTGAAAATGCAACGGACACAAATCACCAGGGATTATCTTCACACATCTTCACTCATGCCCCTTCGGTAGGATATAAAAAAAAAATTAAAAAAACTCAAGTGTTTTGTGCCTTTACTGCTCATTATCTGTTGACTATTTTGTCTTTTCTTCTGGCTGCAGGGGGACATTGGACTCATTGAGAGCATCACTTTAAAAAATTTCATGTGCCACCATTCTTTTGGACCAGTCCAGTTTGGGCCCCATGTCAATTTTATTGTGGGCAACAATGGGAGTAAGTGCATGCTTAGCGCTCTTTGATATGTTGCTAATTATAACTGGTGTGTTTTACACATTTAGGTGTATTTTAGTCTCAGGAAGGTCCATGTTTGAAGAACAACATGTTCATTTAGCAATAAAAAAGCAACACAGCTAAATGGTACAACAAAGACTCCTTCTGTACTGCATAATTGAATTACTATATAATAGTATTTCTTTGTGCAGAAAGTCATATTAGTTACACTGCAGTTGGTTATAAATTATATCCATTTAAAAAACAGTTTCTTAGAGGTGAAAGCTTTACTTTGCTGTAATTAATGATCACACTCAGTGCCTAACATTCACTTTGCATACTGCGTTCTAGTTCAACCTGCAGTTCTGTGCATATGTTTGACATGCTTTACATGCACTGATGTATCAGCCCTTTCTCTGTTGGTGGTGTTTTCATTACCAGGTGGAAAAAGTGCCATTCTGACCGGCTTGATTGTTGGCCTCGGTGGGAAGGCCACCATGACAAACAGGGGAGTGTCGCTGAAGGATTTCGTGAAAACTGGAGAAAGGTAAGTTGATGATGGTTCTTATTGGCTGCTGTAGTTTTCTTTACATCCAGAAGGTCATGGTGGGGATGGGGTCTCTTCGTCTGCTTAGTACTGCAGATGTTATTGTAAAGCTGAGAAACAGAGGAGCAGATGCCTACAAAAAGGATCTGTATGGTGACTACATCACCGTTGAACAACGCATCTCCAGCGATGGATCTCGGGGATACAAACTCAAAAGCAAATCAGGTGATGATTTTTCACATCCATAGATAGTTTTTACATTGTTATTAAATGTATTTAATCCTCTGAGTTTTGGTTTTATCAACACAAAGAGCTTCCAACAAGTACCAGTTGTGTTCTTCATGTTAAAATAACGTGCTTGGATTAACATGCCGTAATTTCCAGACGAAAGTCACTTTTTTTTTTTTTTTACACATTGTGATTGCTGCATCTTAAACAATGATGCAGCTAATATATGGATTTTTACCAATGGATTTTGAAATGCTGGACTGCAGCGTGATGAAAAAGACAGCACAAGCTCAAGGGCGAATTTTATCTTGAGACAAAATTGACATTGATATTGTGTTGTCACAGGAGATATTTACACATAATGGTGCTATACAGATTTTTTACTTTAAGCTTTTAATTAATTATAGACATATAATATACACATGCGTATATTATTTGTGCTTTGTTCAGAAAAAATAAATTTTTCTGGACACGGTTGCTTTAAAAATTTTTTTTTTAAAATACAGTAGCTTACCAGGAAACGTCATTGATGGTTATCTTCATGTTTCTCTTGTGCATTAAAATCACTCAGCACCAGAATCACTTCATCACACACTTCCTCAGTCTGTCTTTTGTTATCAAAAGTCTCGTCTACGTGTTAGAAGGCACATTTAATGGATGGCTTTTGATAAGGATATCTGCAGAGGCAACTGCGACCTATATATTTACAAATTTTTTAAGTTATTGGTGCGGCTTATATTCAGATATAAGCCGCACCAATAGTCCGGAAAGTACGGTAATTCTTTTGCTTCACAGACCCATCCAGACCTGCCTGATATTCTAATATTGTGATGCCTCCTGCAAAATCAACGATTTGAAACAATCAACAGGAATGACTTTGGTCATATAATCAATTTATAGACTGAATGTAATCTGAATATTACTGTTGAGTTGGTGTATATGTAAATAAATTGGACTGGATATTCAATTGACTCATTCCTTCAACTATAGATGTCATTATACACACTGTACTGTGTGTAGGTAAAACATAAATCTGTTCTGTTCTGAATATCTTTGCAACAATTTCCTTCAGTTAGATTACTGTATCTAATATAAACTAATTCTAATTAATTTGAATTATGTTAAAGGGGTTATTATTTGTTCTTTCATATTTAGGTCAACTTGTCTCAAACAAGAAAGAAGAATTGGTAGCAGTTCTGGACCATTTTAACATCCAGGTAACAATTCTGTTTCCTTGAATTTAAAGGAATATTAAGGAAAATCGGTGGTTTTGGTTCTGAAACGGAGCGTTTGTTGTTGTTTTTTGTGTGTGTGTGCGTGTGTGTGTGTGTGTGTGTGTGTGTGTGTGTGTGTGTGTGTGTGTGTGTGTGTGTGTGTGTGTTTCAGCTGGATAATCCAGTATCCATTCTCAGCCAAGAAATGAGCAAACAGTTCCTGCATTCGAAAAACGAGTCGGACAAATACAAGGTCCCACGCCACATTCGCTATGAGATCACTGATTCCAGTTTCCACTGGGCTAGCTTTGTCTTTCAAGCTGAAGTTGTGTTGTTTTATTGTTCCTAGTTCTTCATGAAAGCAACTTTACTTGAGCAGATGAAGAGAGACTACATCCACATCAAGCACACTGAAACCATCACACGGCAACAGGTTGAGAGGCAAGAGGAGGTACAGACCTGCGTTTATCGCCTAAAGCTCTTTTACTCTGGAGTTGATAAATCTGCCAGATGTTTGATGGATGTTCTGATTTCCAATCCACATATTTATCAATGACTTCATGTCCCTGAATTATGAAGTTCAAAAATATAATAAAACATTTAAACCTTGTAGTTTAAGGTGGTTTAATACATACATTTAACTTAATTCAGCTAAATTTATGGTGTGATTATACACTCTATAGAACAAACAAGTTCAGCTTATATCCAAATACCCATGGAATATTGTTTGGTTCAAATTAGTTTCATTTCAATTCAGTTATTCCAGTCTATTTCCATTATAGACTGGAAATAGACTTTGGTCATATAATCAATTTATAGACTGATTATATGACCAAATCATATAATCAGATTATAAAATAGATTTTATAATCTATTAAATCAAGACGTTTAATAGATTATAACGTACCGTAATCTTTTATATTCATGGTTTCTCTTTTCTCTGTTCACTTTTTGTTTGTTTATCAGCTTCTACCTGTAAAGTAAAATACACACTTGTTAAAAGAAGCACTACTTAGTAATGTCATAGATTTCTATATGAGTACAATAAAAATAGCTATTCATTTATTTCCCCCTTTCTTCTCCAGTCTCTTATTTTTGAAGCCTAATTTATATAAACTTTCTAAGCTCTGTTTTAAGAGGCATCTAAGAGACTAAATTGCTGCTGATACTTTAGCATGTCTGTGACACATTTATTTTTTAAAAAAAAGGAAAATGTGTACATCTTTGTTTTGTGTTTAGTGTCTCAAGGACTTAAAGCAGGAGTTCCTGCAGAAGAAAGAGCGATATGAAAGCTTGTCATCTTTCAGTGATTTGAAGGAGAACTTGGAGAGCCTGAAGAAACAAATGGCGTGGTGTTTGGTAAGATGCTGTCTGTCGCCGATGTGCTCAGCAGACAATGTCTCCTTTTGGTTGCGTTTGGGACTCTTGGTTATAATCGCTTATATTCATCCGAAGTCGAGAGTGTGTAAAAACAGTTTAAAAGAAAGCAAGAGCAAAGCATCTTGCATGAAACTGCAGCAGTGAATGGAAGCAGCTGAAAGTCTCTGTATGCTACACAAAATCAGGCTGTGTTGCACTCATGGACACCGTCCATGATGTTGAAGAGACTAAACTCTTAAGTCTCTTCAACCCAGTTCTTTATTTGTGGTAAAAACAAGGGAAGCTAAAGTAAATACTGTCGTACAAACACATGTATGACAGCTGCAGACAAACGCTGGCTTGGCTCGGAGATTAAGAAAACAATGACTTGCTTCTGTAGTTCTTGATCGTAGGTAAATATGCAGGAGAAACAATTGGAGCGAGCGGTTATTGATTTAATTTAATAACTTTCTCCATGAAGGTTGCAGTGGCTTTACTTAAAGAAAACACCGCTCTGTAACACATTTTCTTAGTTGAAAAACTTTATGCTCACAAACAACGCCTGTAACGGCCTCTATAATGTAGCTGCTGATTCAGTGCTAGAGCTACCCTTTGTAGCCACGACGAGCAGAAGAGCTAACCAGTTCCTCAATCTTTTTTTTTCCTCACCTTGAAGTTAAGAGATTAGAGGATTCATAGCCTTGATACATTTTGATGTGTCTTGATGTATTTTGAGAACAGAGAGACCGTTGTTTTTGGGTTTTTTTTTAGAAAAAGTCTGCCCCTTCCACCTTTATAAAGAGGAAAGGTCCGCCTCTTTTCCTGCGTAAAGATGTTTGGAAACAATTGTAGAACTCACGCCACCCACTTTCTGTGTTTTGTTAATTGGCAAAACATCCACTTGAGATTTATTTTTCTTTTCTTAAAGAAAAAACAACAGATAGCCATGCTTTGTACTTCCAGATGCCATATCATATCTAGTTATGGCATTCCTGTTCTGCTTTAAAACTTTGTGTCTCCAAGAACTTTTTTTGTGTCTAAAAAGTAAATTATCTAATAAACCTTTCTATCCTGTAAAGAATGAAAGAAGAATCTTGACTAGGACTAATTTTTGTTTATTTTTCTGACTATAAGTTTTTGTTGAAAGAAAAAAAGAAACTACCTTAAACTAGATAAAACAGGATGTCATCGCCTGTCGTTTTTACTTGGATAGCTAGTGTTTAACAAGCTGTTGCACCTAAACACGATAAACATTTTATCACCTTTAGGTCAGGGACAAGGAGCAGTTAATTCAGCAGCTGAAGGAGGAAATTCAGAAAGAAGAGAAAGACAAGAAACACGAAGATAACCTGCATCTCTGTCAGGTGTGAAACAAGTTATTCCCCTTAATTTGGATTGCCCAAGTCTGTTTATAAATGTACCTTGTCAGCTTTTGCTTTTTTTAAAAAAATCTTTCTTGCAGTCAAAGCTCGCACAAATGGAGAAAAGGCTGCAGGTGATTAAAAAGAGAGCTGACAGCCTGAGAGAGGAGCAGAAGTCCCTCAGAGAGGATAATCTCAACTTTAAACAGCAAGCAAAGATTGTCAACAAAGCTCACAAGGAGCAGGAGGTATTCTTTACAGCTTTCTAAATGATTCTGTTAAATAGACTGCATATGTTTTTTTATTTATTTATTACGTCTTTTTTTTTTCTTTCTTTTGCAGCTTGTTTATTTCCGGGCTTTGAACAAACTTAAGCAAACAGAACGCGAGCAGAATCTTCTCCAGGAGAAAATTAACAAGGCTAAAGCGAGGTGTGGAGGTGTTCAGACATCTTACACTGCAAAAACACTAAATCTTACCAAGTATTTTTGGTTCAGTTTCTAGTGCAAATATCTTTGCACACTTGAAGCAAGATAAAACTAACTTAGAAGTAACTTTTCTGCAAGATGTTGGAGGTTGTTTTAAGTCACTAATTCCTTAATGTTGATGAAAAAGTGCTTGTTATAAGTGAAATAATCTGGAACAAGACATTTTAGCTTATAAAACGGGAAAAATGTTTTTTTGCACTGACAGATTATTTCACTTACAGCTAACACTTCATCAATATTAAGAAATGATTTAATAAAAAAAAAAAATCTCATATTTCTTGCTAAAAAGTTACTTGCAAGTCAGTTTTGCCGCATTTCAAATGCCCTAACATTTGCATTAGAAACCAGACCAAAAAGTCACTTTGTGAGAATGTTGTGTTTTTGCAGTGTATTTATTGGCTTAGTTTTCTAGAAGACCAAACAGCAACTTGAAATGTTTCCTCTGCCGTCAGCGAGAGACTGAACAACAGCGGCGAAACCAGACGCTCCAGGCAGCAGGCGACGTTGGGTGAGCTGCAGGAGCAGCTGGCGGAGCTTGTGAGGACGGGTTCGCAGCTCAACGAAGACATCAAGAAGAAACATCAGGCACTCCTGAAAGGAAAAGAAGAACGGGACAAGCTAAGGTACGAGAAATACTTCCTGCGTCTCATCATTTTTTTTTTATTTGTGGCTAGGCAGGATTCATCCCTTTGAAAATAGTAAATAAAAACCCTTCTTTTATACCAGAGTTGAAGCAAAGAGTGTGCAGTTTGCTTACGAGTGCAAGCAGAAGAGGAAAAACCAGCTGCTGGCCAGTCGATCCAACAAGCTCAAGCGATTTGGAGACGATGTTCCTGATCTGATCGCTGCCATTAGTGATGCGTTCGCTGCAGGAAGCTTCATCAAGAAACCCGTCGGGCCAATAGGTAACTAACCGTTTTCACGTTGTTCTGGTTTCATATTTGTCGTCTGGATTAATATAAAAAATATATATAAAAACTGAAAGAACGAAAGAATTGCAAAAGAAAAGAAAGAAAGAGGCTCACTGTCGCAGATCAAAGCATATTGAATTATGATTAGAGACACAACAATATGAGCATTTTGGGCCAGTATCAATACTAATATATTAATATTTCTGTTGTAGTCAATAACCAAATCACTGATTTGAATAGTTCAGACATTGCATATTCTTGGACGCTGTTGATTTATTGGAAAGGCGACTTTGAAAGGTTTATTACATTTGTTATTTTTAAAATATATCGAAAGTTATCTAGCGTTTAACTTCCACTTCACAAAATGTGCTATTTTAAATCTTAATAAATCCGTTTGCTCTTCAAGGTGTTTTACTACATGGTGATTAAAAAAAGTTACATCTTAATCTAATATTTCTGCTTATGTTGTATTTTGATGAAGTGATGCTCTTGCCTGTAAAGTAAGCATGGCAACATAATCAGTAAGCAGGCAACTAATCAACTAGTACGAATTTGTTTTGACGGCTTTTCCTGTTCTGATGCCGAGTTTAGATAGCTGGTGACTATCAGTGCGTTCATGCTGATTGTGAACGTATGATATAGTTTCAAAGTTTGCAAAAGTTGTTGTAGCCCTGAAATGTTTCAGAGTGTTTTTGAATTGGGATTTGACGTGAAAGGCTAACACAAAGTAGTGCATAATTGTGATGTAGAAGAAAGTGATTCATGTTTTAAATGTGTATACAGAAAAATCTGAAAAGTGTGGAGTGCATTTATATTTAGCAGCTTTGAGTCAAACCTTGTAGAATCACTTCTCCTTGAAACTATTGCTAATTTTGAGCCTTCTTATTTGCTAAATAATCCGAGCTCAGTATGACTGGACGGAGGGAGACCGTGAGCAGAAATGTTCAAGTCTTGCCACAGATTCTTAACTCTTATCTAGATCTGGACTTTGACTGGGCCATTCAGTGAAAGGGGCTGTTTGCAAATGAGAACCCCAGTATTTTTTATTTATAGTAAATATTGAAAAGGACTTACTTTTTCCCTTCCACTCCACAGCTACAGACTGCTCTGTTGATGTGTCGTGTAACATTTATCGTTTGATCTCAGGGGCTTGCATCAGTTTGAAGGATCCCACCCTGGCCGTGGCGGTGGAGTGCTGCTTGCGGAGCTTCATGAAGGCGTTCTGCTGCGACAACTACAAAGATGAGTTAGTCCTTCAGCGGCTCATGTCTCGCTTCTATCCGAAGGGCAACAGACCGCAGATCATCGTTAGTCCCTTCACTGATAAACTCTACAACGTTCATGGGCGGTAAGAATCTGCTGCTGTTTCTACTCCACTTGCATTTCATGAGAACTATTGAATTAAATTTTTTCTTCTCTTTTTTTGTTTCTTTGACCACTTTCCAGAAAAGCATGTCATCCAGATTATCCAACCGTGCTGGACACGATCACATCGGCGACTCCTGTCATCGTCAATTGTCTGATTGACATGAGGGGGATAGAAACCATTCTCATAATCAAAGTTGGTCCCTGTCTGGACTGATGTAAATGTTAGTTTCTGGGGTTTTTGCACCTTCTGGTTCACTAAGTGCATCAATGTGTGGCTACAGGAAAAAGACAAGGCCAGGAGGATCATGCAGAAAGGCCGGCCTCCAAAGAACTGCCGTGAAGCCTTCACAGCTGAGGGAGATCAGGTGTTCCCGAACCGCTACTACACCTCTGAGTTCAGCATGGCTAAATACCTCAGTGGAGATATTGAGACGGAAATACAGTGAGTACTTTGGGGTTTATTCATGCTAGAATACGTGTAAAATGTACAGTTGGCCTTGGAGGTCAAAATGGGTCACAGAAAGGATCTTGACATGAAACCGGCTCTGTTTTATGGGCTGAACAGGATTAATGTTAATGAATAAAACTACAAAACTACAACTTTGTGTTGCTACTCCACAGGAAATGGAAACAGAGAACAGTAATAAAATTTAAAGGTGACCTATTATGCTTCCTGGAACAGGTTAGGATAGGTTATACATTACATTTTCCCACAAAATCAATCTTAGATCATGAGATTTTAGTCAGCTCAGTTCAGCCTATTTTGAAATCACTTCAGAATGAGCTGTTTTTGGGCCTCCTTTCACTTTTCATTTAAATAAGCTGCTGCTGGCCACGCCCTCAAACTCGATGTTTACACTCGCACATGAAAATGGTTACAAACAGATGTGAAATTATACAACCATACATCTTTGAAAAGCAGAAGTGGAGTCTCCTGCACAACCAACAAGAATGTAGCAAGGGGTTTCTGGATGGTAGGTCAACAACAAAACTTGTCTTTTCCAGTTGAAGTTGTACACTGCATACAGCGGTAAAACCAGCTGACTAAATGGGTTGGAGCTCCGCTTGGGTTACTGCGTCATGTGGCTGGGTTTTGCTTTGGTTGCTACGTAACGACGCAGAGCCCGTCGGATGTAACTTAACGTTTTCAGCTTACCAGCTAAAGATGCAGTTAGGAAGACAGCAGGACGGGTTTGGTTTGTCGATTCTTGGCGACCCAGAAAGTGCAGGAAGTTTGGATCAGACTCACTCTGATGTGGTGTATGATGGGATTTGTAGTGTAATTAACATGAGCAGAATGTAACCAACAATCAGGAGGCCATTACACATAGATATTTTAAATGGTCTTGCCGGACGTATAGTTGTTTCACAGGCCTTC
Organism: Poecilia reticulata; assembly: GCF_904066995.2. NCBI lineage: Eukaryota > Metazoa > Chordata > Actinopteri > Cyprinodontiformes > Poeciliidae > Poecilia > Poecilia reticulata. The sequence continues at coordinate 7,593,532 of NC_088851.1, forward strand.
ACCGTGACACAGCATTTTTTGTTATCCTTTTTTGTTGGGAGCTCAATATCCAGGAACCGTTTCTTCACCTGGGCTGCTTTTGTGTGTGTTTTCATTGTGAGGTCAGAGAACTGGGTCGTTTATGTAGATTACGTTCCCTGGGTCAGAGCGACTCCTCCTCCTGCTGCTGGAAAGCTGCTGCAATCTCGGGACACAGATCCCCACCCGACACAGCAGTGAGATTCAGCATGATTAAACCAGACTTATATACGATTAAACTGAGGTTGCTTTGTTTACAAAGCAACCTTTTTGTAGTTCAAAAGCCGTCTGCTTCCACTTACAAACTTTGTGGAAATATGTTTGCAGAATGGATTTTTTAATCAGTTACACTTGAAGAAGACGTAATTTATGACGTGTCATAGCGGTTAAGCTCAAAATGTTAATTAAAACTGGTCTTAACACAGTGGTAGTTTGCAATAATCAACAGGTCATTAATATTTAAAGCATGTGAGATGTAACTTGTAAGAACAATAATATTCAAACCTAAAATCAGCAGTGGTGATCGCTTTAATCTGTATTTTATAACTTACACAGTGAAAAACATTAAATTTACCTGTTAAAATCTCTTAATAAAGGCTGCGATGAGAGTGTTATGCTATCTATGAGTCTATGAAAGTCTGCTTCCCTTCAATAAATATTAAAAAGGGATTTAAATGTTTGTCCAAAAAGTATCAGCACCAGGGTGGATTTCTACACACTTTCATTTTCTGCTCTGTTTCTGGCTTCCCTTAGTGCAAGTGGTTATCCCAAAATGGTTCCAGCAGCATAAAAAAAGGAGTAAAATAAAATAATCAATCAAACTGCTGTAAAAGGTTTTTACACAATTGGATATCGCAGCTGCCCTTTATGAAAGCACAAACCCTTAAGTAGCTTTTACAGCTATCGTGTTGCCATAATCCTCGTTTAAAATCGTCAGTCAAAGGAACTGTAAACTGATCTGAAATTACCTGGGATTGCTCAGAAGGTAAAATGAGCCCCAGTTTGACTGCAGACCATCACAAAGACTCCAGAGCTTTTTTTCTGCTGTGCATCTTCACACGAAGATCATCAGAACTGACGCCGATCCATCGCCACAAATTCTAGTTCAAAACAACTGAAGAATATTCAACACTGGAAAACATTTCAAATGTCCCAAATAAACAAACGAAACAACAATAGTTAAAATGTATTATGAAGTCTCTGTAGCCAAATTGCATTTCAAAAAAACAATAACTGTTAAGCTCAGACAGGAAAAACAGGCAGAAGTGACAGGCAGTGCAAAGATCGTACTTGTTGTCAAATGTTTGCGGCGTTTCTCAACATGCCAGCTTTTCTTTACGACATTAAAGGGAAGCATCTCTTTAACGACTGTTGTCCAATTGGAAATTATATCTATCGTGCAATTAATTGATGTATTGCTCATTGTGACAGGTTAACAGACCGCTGCATGTGCTGTGCTTCATTATTATTGCTTTCGGCCCATAGTTGGGGTTTGCACAGAAAAATCAGAGTTTATGATGCGGAACCTTTTTGTTTTCTGTGGAAATACGCAACATCAGTTCATAGACGCATTCAGAACAGGAACACACTCTGAACTGCATTGGTGGAAAAACCCCAACCATTTCAATGGATGGCATGAAGGAAAGGTCAAACTCCAGGTTCTTCACCATCGCCTCTGACCGGACACTGATCCCAAATTAAGTCTGGCTCTAGAGATGTTGAAATGAACACGTTTTGAGTCCAGTCTGAACTGTTCGGATTCGCTGACCGAGAGAAAACCTCTGTGTGTCGCAGTGTGCTGGAGTCAGAACTGGAGAATCTCGAAGCTCAGCTGTCCAGGTTTCAGCTTCAGGTGAACTCCGTCAGCGAAGACATAGTCAACATGGAGAGCAGCCTGAACAACACCGTCAAGACTCTGAAGAAGACTCAGGTCAGCGTGAGGCAACATCACCTCTTAAATCTAATTTTGCCGTGTCATTACCTACCCGCTCTTCAAACCCTTTTTTATTTTCTTTCTTATCATTTGTCTGTTTTGGCTGCACCACAGGCCTCTGAGAACCAGGTCAAGGCAGCATTAAGTGAGCTGGAGACCGCTAATGAGGAGCAAAGTGATGACATCTCCTCCTTGGTGACCCTCGGCTTTATCACTGTCAGATTCAGACACAACGTTGATGAGCTGTGCCAGATTAACGCCTGAAATCTCAATGCGCAGGAGGAAGTTGCCCAGGAGAACCAACAGAAAATTGAGACGGAAAAACAAGCCGTTCAGGAGGCAAAGGCAGAACTTGACGAGCAGCAGAAAACATCACAAGAGGCGGACTCCAAGTACTCCTCCGTCAGAGATCAAATCGATCAGCTGCTAGAGGAAATGGAGCCACTGAAGGTGAAAAAAAAAGAAAATTGCTGAACATTTTTGACATTTTCACCCCCACAGTGATCGTAATGCATTACTCTGTTCTCTGCTGCTACTTTTATCATCCAGTATTTAAACACGAGGATCTCCTGAAGGTGAGAAAGATCATTTGTTTTGTTCTTGCCATCCAGGACGAGCAGCTGAAACTGGAGACGGAGTTTGTAAAACATGAACGTAACCTTAAACTATTAGAGAAGAAACTGAAAGGGCACGAGGGCAACATCCAAGCATTGAAAAGCGTACTTTCAGGCAAAGAGCAAGACTTGCAGGTAAAGGGAACTCTGCTTGTTTTGTTTTTTCTTTTTTACTTTTCCAATCTGTTTCAAGTAAACCTAGTTTCTGCATTTCATCAATTAGGGACAGATGGTAGAGCTGCAACTAAGGATTATTTTAGTAATCGATTACTCTGACAATCGGATAAAAAACAAAAATTACACATTCTACAGATTTTTCCATCAAAAATCCTGCTGAATAAAAAAATTTGACATATTCTAAAATTTGCAAATAATTAAATTCCTTTGTTAAATAAAAAATCATTTTGTTGTCGATAACATAACGTTCCTTCGGTGAATTTGATTCGGGTGAAGCTACAGCTTGACGAGTTTTGGCTAAAACATATTTATGTTCTGATCTTAAATGCAAAATGTATTTTGTGCAGTTCTGGCTCAATGACTGCTCGGAATATGTTGTGCCTTTCTCGAGTCTGTATACTCCAGTTAACAATTAATCGATTACTAAATCGATTATTTCAATACCCGATTAATCGTCCAAGCCCTAACAGCTGGCTTATTCGCCTGTAAAGACCCGACTCTGACCAGACATGATTGACGTGTTGACAGGAAAACGTGAAGAAAGCCACGCAGATTAGCCCCGAGCGGCAGCACGTCACTTCCACCACCAAGAACATCGACACAGAAATCACGCGGCTCAAGAAGAAGCTCAAGGTCTACGAGGGAAACCACGGCGAGCAGGAGCTGGTGATCAGGTGAGAGATTGCCAACACGGATCAATCGGGAAAACGTCTCTCTGCTGCCACATCGATGGCAAACTAGACGCAGACAGATGTGCTGAGTACAGACGTTTTCATACGTTTGGATGTTTGTGTCTTCAGATTTGCCATGTTTCTGTAAAGAATCCACAGAAGTGTTATTGCATAAGGTCCAAGCTGAACAAAAACAAACATATGCACAGCTGGGTTATTTGAAATAGGTCAGACCAAGACAGGAAATCAGAAGATGTAATAAAGGATGACAGGAAGCAACAGGTTTCTTTTAGTAATTGATAGCTATGTTCAGAACCATTACCTCTTTTATTTCAGTGTATTTGTACATAATGGTAGCGATACCAACTCATAGCTTCCCCACCAGGTCTTCATTTGCCTCCTGCCTCTCTCCTCCAGTTGCATTTTAGGAAGTAGGACTTTGTTCAGGATTTTAGGCTCTGACCCATTTCTCAGTCACATGCAGTAGGAAAGAGAGAAACGAGAGAAGCCCCAGAAAGAGATCACCAGCGTAAGGAGGAAAAAAAAAGAGGAAAAGGAAGCAGCTGTAATGCACACATTGACAAAAAAAACAAAGACAGTCAAACTGGGATGCACAAGAGGAAGAAAAAAAATAAAAAAGCCAAACTAAGAGGGAGAATTAATAGAAGCAGCAGTCTCATTGGATCGGCCGAACCTCTGCTGAGCCTCCTTTGTACCTTAATCAGATCTGCCTCTCGGCTATTCCTAACTCATCTTGTGCCCTGGTTTCATGTAGTTTAAGTCAGAAATATTTACGCCATGCCAACTTCTTCCCTCTGACCTCGTTAGGGAGTACGCCGAGGCCCTCTCGCTCTACAAAGAGAAAACCAACCAAGTGAGGGATCTGCGCAAGTTCATCGACCGGCTCAACAACATCATGTCAGACAGGCAGAACAGATACAAAATAATGCGCAGGTAGAGAAGCAGCCACCACCATTTCAGATCTGTTATCTTACACTTATATATGCCATCTTACTGTGGTGTGAAAAAGTGTTTGCCCCCTTCACGACTTCCTGTTTTAAAGTGTTTCAGAACATCAAACCAATTTACATAGGAGTCGAAGCCAACACAAGTAAACACAGAAAACACTTTTCATGTAAAGGTGTTTAATATTAAGGGAGAAAAGACATCCAAACATACCTAGCCTTGTGTGGAAAAAAGTGATCGCCCCTCAACCTAATAACTGGTTGGGTCATTCATAGCAGCAACAACTGCTATCAAGTGAAGAATGAAGTCAGGACTTTGACTTCATTCTTCAGTCGTTCAGAGGTGGACTTGCTGGTGTGCTTTGGATCATTGTCCTGCTGCAGAACCCAAGTTTGTCTCAGCTTGCAGTCACAGACAGACGGCCGGACGTTCTTCTTCAGGATGCAGAATTCACGGCTCCATTTATCTCAGCATGTCCTCCGGGTCCTGAGCACCAAAACAGACCCATCACACGACCACCACCGTGTTTTACTGCTGGTGTGATGCTGTGTTGTTTTCACACCAGGTGTGACGGAGCAAGCATCCTCTGAAGAGTTCAACTTTTGGTCTAGTCAGTCCGCAGAATGTTTTCCTAAAAATCTTAAAGGGAAAACAGAATTTTAAAATTATTTTTAACTTCAGTTGAAGTGGTGTCTGAGAACAGGTCTGGCAGTAATCTGGTCTGGTTGTGGCTAGAAACAGTGACCTGAGGTGTAATAAACCACAGTTATGTTTTAACTGAGGGGCCAATGTTTTTTTTTGATTGATTTGAAAACCCCATCTTGTGTTTACGTGACTAATATTTAAATTGGTTTAATGTTCTGTATGACAAACATGTAAAACCACAGGAAATCAGACAAACACTGCGTCACACCACTGTATTCTACTGGGCTTTTATATGACAGAACAACAATTTCCTCCTTTCCTGTCCTGCCTAAGGTCCCTCTCAGTGAGGTGTAAGCTGTACTTCAATAACTTCTTAATCAAGATGAACTGTTGCGGCGCCATGATCTTTGATCACAACAACGAGACGCTTTCAATTTCGGTACGTCTTTTATCTGTGCTACTCATCGTATGTAGAGCTGCTTTGGCTTGGTTTTGCACGTGCAGTGATCCAAAACAGTTTTAGTTCCACAGGCAGATTATTTCACTTATAACAAGACATTTTTCCCATGTCATAAGTGAAATAATTTGCCTGTGGAACTAATACTTTTTCATCAATATTAAAGAATTATTGACCTTAGACAAACTCCTACTTCTTGCTGAAAAGTTATTTGTATGTTAGTTTTGTCTTACGAAGATATTTGCAGTAAAAGCTTTGTGAGACTTTGTGATTTTGTCTGAGCCGTATTTAAATTGAAGTGCACAGTTACACAAAAACCAAGTTATACAAAATAAAGACGCCTGCTTTCATTATGATGTTCAAGAATAATTCACTCTTCCAAGACAAGGAGTCTGTTACCTTTAGGTCTCTGAAATCTTTTTTAAAAAAAAGAGTAAGTACAATTTGAGTAATAGCCAATTGTGTTTTGCTCCATAGGTAAAGCCTCCAGGCAGGGACAAAGATGGTGCGAGCGACATGAGGTCTCTGTCTGGTGGGGAGCGCTCCTTCTCCACCGTTTGCTTCATGCTCTCCCTTTGGGAGATCACAGAATCACCGTTCAGATGTCTCGACGAGTTCGACGTCTACATGGTGAGCGCATAAAAAGCATTTGAAGAACACCGACACGTGTGTATGTCTTTGGAAAGAAAGGGGGGGAAAAAAGCATGAACACTTGGCTGATGTGAAAGCTGTTTTCTGCAGGACATGCACAACAGGAGGATCTGTCTGGACCTCCTCCTGGAGCTTTCAGAGCGGCAGCACCTTCGGCAGTTCATCTTCATTACTCCCCTGAACACCAGGTGACGCCTTATTTCACATATACCAGGGTGTCCATGCGTCCTTAATACGTCTTAAATTCATGTATCTAAAATTAAGGCCTGAGAATGTCTTAAAATAACTTTTTAAAAAGTAAGTTGGCCTTAAATATGTTAATCACAAGTCTTAAATTTTGTCTTGGCAAGACTGTTTAATTGCGTATATTCTATGCATTTTTTTCTGTCAGGCAAACGTTTGAGTCACACTCAGACATGTTCATTTCTTTCTGTGACTCGCTGCTAACATACCCTTGCTAGCTAGCTAGCAAGGGTATGTTAGCTAGCTAGCTAGCAAGGGTATGTTAGCTAGCTGGTTTGAGTCTATTGCGTCAATTTATTGGAAATTGGCTGGATGGAGCTTATACATTTCTTTTGAAATGCAGATCTTAAATTCCAGTCATCGTGGTCTTAAAAAAGCTTAAATTTGAGTTGGTGAAACCAGCACAACCAGTTGCTGAATAATTTGTTTTTGAGATCCATAGAAATTAACTTCCAGTTGCTCTAAAACAAGCCTAGAGAGCTAGCGAAGAAAAACTTACTGTAAATCTTGTTAAATGTATTTTATCTCCCATTAGAGCGGCTCAGTGAGAGTGGGGGCGTGTGACCAGTTTAGGTTTGTGTCAGAACCCCAAAATCCCAATTTTTCAACAGTCATTGTTTGAAAACAGCAAAAGATATTGCAAACCCGCATAATTTGGGAATAGCCTAAAGCCTCGTCAACCCTCTGAACTTTATATGGTGTTTCTGTCTGGAAGTATTACGGTTTCAACTATCACTAAGTTGTAGAAACATTTGAAGCCGTCCACCATTCATTTAAATGGTATTCTAATGAGTGAGATTTTAAAAAGCACAGATGTAGGAGATATGAAAAGTCATACCCTGGGGGTGGATTTTCACTTTGAGATCTCCTTTTTTTTCTGTCATTGTAAATCAGATGTAAAAGTTAAATAATGATTGGCTACTTGAACTGTGCCATTTACATATCCGGAGAGGAAATAATGATTTGTTTACAGCAGCAAGGTAGTTTAAACTGTTCTTTTGCCTGCAAACTTTCTCTTGTTTACACCATCAAGCTTTACTGGTGTGACATCAATGCTGCCACAGTAATGTTTGGCACCCAGTTAAAGCTGTTGATTCTCTTTCAGCAACCTCCCCAAATCGGCTCTCATCAAAATCCATCATCTTCGGGATCCTGAGCGAGAAGACGGCCAGTCAAGAGACAGAGATCTGTAACACACACCAGCCGTGCTCTTCATACATAAAACGGTCTTAAAGCATTGCCAGTTTGTGTACTGGGGAGGTGCTAAAACATTTAAACTTTGTCATTACATCTTCTGGTGTTTGCTGAAAAGTATCGTTTTTATGAAACTTAAATAAGTAGAATATAAATATCTGGGTGTATGATTTATTTTTCTATTCTTTGTATATATTCTTTGTGTATATGTAATAGATGAAGATTTCGATGGAAACCTAGACTCTCACTGGCAGTACTGTATTTCTATGGTTTTACTTGATGTTTACCTGTATGTGTTTGAGAAAAGTGTTTTTAAGGAGTTGTTAACCTAAGAAGTACGGTTTCAACCTGTGTGGTTAAATGTTTATTTATGAAACCTTATTTTGTTGTGAATTATGTTAAATCTCTAAGAAAAGCAAAGAACTTAAGTGACCTTAGTGTCGCAGTTTGTGTACAAGTTTTGCATAATTTTGCATTGTGAAAGCTTTATGAACAATCATATGGAGATAAAGTACTTGGAAGACATTATGATGTTTGGTTTGTTGTCTTCTGTATATTTTAAAGTTTGTCTTTGTGTATTATGTCCCTCCTCATTTTCTATAGATGCGCCTCACATACTCCTCTGCTGTGTTCTAGCTATTCACTGTTGACTAAAAATTATGAATTTTACTTACCTTCTGTGCCTTCCTCTTTTTTGTTTTTCTCTCTGTCCACATGATTGATCTCTCGTTTGTACTCGCGCTGTGTGAGGAAAAGCAGGTGGTCTTGATTCGGGCCGGCATGAGACTCTCACAATACCATAACTGAGCATAAATACTGCATTCCCATGTTGTCTTTTTTTACACAAAAATGTGTTACATGAATGTATAACGTGAACTAATCGGTTTAACTACATATAGAAAAGCAACAATTGTTCCTACTGTTGCTGACTTAAACACCCATTAAATTATGTAGTTTTCAAGTGACTGTTGCAGAAAATAGTGGGGCTTTTTTTGTGGTTCAACAGTATACTGATTTTAGCTAATTAGTTACCTAAAATCAGGTGTAACATGCATATTTTAGCCAGCTAATTAGTGGAACTTCCTGGTAAAACTGGACACTGTAGTCCTTTTCTTGCTTCTCATATAAAGGTTTTTAAATTCTAAATTTTAGCATCTATCCTTAAATTGCTTAATTGTCCAGATTAAACCTAATGGCCAAAGTCTAACAAATTGTAAGGCTAAATTATATATTTTCTTTACTACGTTCATGTAAAATTTAAAAACCTCATCATTTTATTAATAAAACACCAAGATGTATACCATTCAAATTTTCTTCTCCACTAGCTAAACCTCTGAGACCATTCTGGATTAAACACAAAGAGCAAAAATGATTACTTGTTACAAATTGGAGACAATTGTGAGACCTAAAATTAGTATTTTCAATGAATCCCATAAATCTTTATCACATTCACGTGTGGATTTTACTTGATGCAGATAGTTACTCATTCGTGTTCATCCATACAAGCATAACGCAAACAGAGGAATGGCTAGCTGAATTAAAAAGAACCTTGAGACGCTCTCAGCTAGCCTGGTCATTACCTTGATATGCTTGATTCAAATATGGACCTTACCACAGGGGCCGCTTTTCATTGGCTAATGCCCATTTTACGTCACAGAGCAGCTACCACGCGCTTGACCGTCTCACAAACACAAGCTACAGTAGTAAATACATGCTAATGTACATTGTGGACTAGCAGACCGGCAGAAAGTTTTTGTGTCAGGACTCGGAAAAAGAATGGTTCTCCACTGTCAGTGGGGTATCTGCACAGGCGATGTCAGGTATCTTGATCGTATTTGTGGAACTAAAATTCACAGATTTCCAAAATCTGAAACGGAAAGCCTTGCTTGGATCAAAGCTTGTGCACGACCACATTTGCAGCTCAACCGTCGTAGGATCAATAAGAACAAAGGAGTGTCTGCTGGTGTAAGTATTACTGCTTTGCTTTCTTTGTGTTTAGTGAATGAAAAAAAGAAAGTCAATAAAAAACACATCCATTATAAAAACCTTTTAGCCAAGTGCAGCATAATGGCAGTACCGACACAACTTCTACACCTTGAAGCCTGTCTGTTAAACAGTCTTACGTTAGCTGAACCTATCAATATGCAATGTGTACCGTATCTGACATACATTAAAGATTTTATTTTACCTGAAAAGCCTTTTTACTAAACTGTAATCGTGTTAGCCATGCTAATCGTGTTAGCCTCCGAGTACCGTGTATCAGGCCTAGGCACATACGAACATTTACCAACAGAAATCACCCTCAAAACCATGAATGCCTGACTTACCCAGCCTTGCAAGAACAATAGGTGTCAGTGATCTTGTCCACAGCTATATTTATGCTGAGGGTCTGAGGATCTGCAGTGTTTCTCATCGACCGGTAGCATTTAGCTGTGACTCGCACAATGTTGGAGGGATCGCGTGGCTCGAACACCTTGATGTCGTCCAAAAAAGATGACATGAACTTGTTGGTTCCCTTGTCCATTGTCCGGCAGAAATGCTACACTAATCGACTCAGAAATACTCTGCAGAGAGTCAGTCGAAATGAAATTACACATAGAAACTAAGCACCGCGAGGCTTTGTTTGTGAGACATACAGTCACGTGAGACTTTTGAGGAGTGTTTCGGGGCGGAGCTTAGTAAGGTCCATTCACTTCCCCCTCTGGGCTTTCTCCCATTGAAGTGGGTTTCTCCGGTATAATTTCAGTCGGGCCAATCAGCGAACAGAAGCAGAAGACGTGCAGATGACGTCAGTTTTCTTTGCCGTTTTAGAATTAGCTTAGCAACAGCAGCGGAGGAAGTGAACGAAGTCTTTCAGTCCGCGTTGGTCACACTTCCTAACATTGAATTAACATTAATATCCTGCATTCTGCTCAACTCTTCTCTTTTCGCAGTGGAGGATGGTCAAATGCAACACAAGCAACTTCCGGTAAGCTTCCTTGCGTCGAACTGGCGCATTACATGTACTTAACGGACAAACGTTAGAGATTGAGTAACATTTAAAACTTCAACAGCTCCAGAAACCAATCATTTCTCAATGGCTGACTGAGAGTTTTGACTATAAGACTTTTTTTTTTTCCTACAGGGCTAGCTCTGGCATTCTTCAGCCGTGGCTGTACCCAGTTTTGTGGTCCCACACATGAAAGCTTCATTTCAAATTTCTATGATCACACATTGCCTTGCAGAAGTACTCACATCACCGTAACCACTTTACTGTGATGCCCTTTAAGGAAACCCAGTGCAAACATGTTGAAGTAATTGGTAAATAAAATCAAACTTATAATTCAATCTGTGTCCGGGAAAATATTTTCTTAGGTCAAATGAGGCCAAAATTGACCTTTCTGACTTGGATGCCAAACTCTGTGTGGTGAAAAATTAACAACAATAATTACATTAAAGTATGGTGGTGGCAGCATCATGTTGTGAGAATGTTTCTGATCAAAATTGAGTTGAAACAATCCACAGTCTTAGTATTGTTTTTGTTTTTTTCTTTATTTTGGATTTTTAGTGCAGACCCAGTAACTCCACCTACCAGCCTGTGTCTTTCCAAAAAGCCTGTCGATGGTTTATTCATTTCAAACACTACAGAACTGAGTTTGGGTGCAACACATGCCACATGTATAAAAGAATACAGTCAGTTGTTATAATGAGTTTTCATATTTGATAGAAACATTTACTCGACAAAAATAAAGGGGTGGGGGAGAATAAATCTGGACTAAAATGTAGAAATAATTCAGTCACTGAAGATGTGGGGGTTGGCTTCATTTATGTTCCAGACATAAAAAAGAAAAAACTATGAAAAGCTTCTTCTGCAACTTCCACTTGTGCAAGTGGACAACAAGCAGACTCCCAGTCCATGCTTGCATAGCCTAACATGAGAGGAGAGGAGAGGGGTGGAGGGGTGGGCAGAGGAGGGGAAGAGGTGCAAACTATCGGAAAGAGAAACATTTCGGCAGTAGCCAAACGCGATCGTCTCACAGTGTAAGAAACTCCATCAAACGCCTCTTTGAGGTTCCCGCATCTTTAATGATCGCTGCAGACAGGTAAATAAGAAGATGACACCTTTCAATAAAAAGTTTCTCCTTACAAAAAAGTTTTACACAAAGGAATGCAGTGTGTCCAGTAAACATAGATGAGGCTTTTTTTTATTATTATTGTTGTTTTGGCTGCATTGGAAGTGGAGTCACCCTCACAAGCTCCCTAAGCCTTGAGAGCGAGCCCCAAGCAGCGAATCCAAAAGCCAAGAATGTACTCGTTTCGCAGTGCTCTTTGTTTCTGTAAACATGTTGATATGTAAGTTAAAGTTACCCTTTTTTTTCATTACCATTATTATTATTATTATTATTATTATTATTATTATTATTATTATTATTATTATTTCTTCAAGTTTAAATCAAAACAAGCGGCCTGACAAAAAAAAGAAGAAGCCAATTAATTGGAGTACTGCACCTGATGATGGCAGGGATTCTGACCTTTCCTCTAAAAGGGCAGCAGTACGACGTGATCAAAAGAAAAGGGGGAAAAAAAATCATGTCCACACACACGAGTAGATTTCTGCTCATCATACAAGCCACCGAAGCCAAAACACGGTGCAACGTGTCGACGTTAAAGCTCTTCAATCCACAGCTGCAGCCTGAACCAGTGGCGCCCCCTAGATTAATTTTATAGGGGTGGCCAAGAAAAATTTTAGGAGGGGGTACAACAAAAAAAAAAAGAAAAAAATCCAACTATATATATATAATATCTACTATATGTTATATAGCTACTTATATATTTTATGTTGTTTATTTATTGAGTTTTACATTTATGTTTTCATTAAAGAAGACACTTTATTCCTTTCTATGACATTAATATGATTCTCTGGGGAGGCCAGGATTTTTTAAGAGGGGGGCCACGACTCCCCTGTCCCCCCTCTTTGGGGCGCCACTGACCCGAACACCTTTCCAACAAGTCAAGTATCACATACTAATGCTTAATCGAATGGGAGGGGAGGAGGAGTGGGGATGCTCCCACATTACTGGGAGGAGGGCAGGGGGGTGAACCAATGACAGAATGCGTCACATACTGTACAGCCCATGCAACAATACTAAATGAATTTCCGATTTTTGTCTTTTTATAGCCACCTAAAGATGCAAAAAAGGTAAGAGATTATATAGTGTTTTTTTTGTTGTTGTTTTTTTTTCTCGACACGTAATATATGCATGCAAAGAACCTACTCTTCTCGGTTCCACTGAGTGAGAACATCTGGAACAGACGGGAGCCGCTTTCTATTCTCCGAGAGCTCAACAAGTCTGGATAGTAGAGACAGTTACAATTATCATAGGAATTATTGTTTTTGTTACTATCATGTAAAGCATACAGTAGTTGCAGCGGTGAACACTGGGAGACGGGAAAGGGGGGAAGGGGGTTCCTAAATACTGTTGAAACAAAACTGAATGCAGTGCTCCACTGATATACAAGCTAGAGGTGAGAATGTACAGGGTCACTTTGCACGAATCACGTTGGCATGTTTAGAAATAGAAATCTGTGATATCTTATAGCTATTTTTCAAAATTATTCTGCATTTTGACATTCTCATGCATACGACCACAAGAAGCGAGTCCATTGAAAAATAGTCCAAGCATTTTGTTTTTTTCTTTTATGTTATTATGGGTTGTTTTTCTTTTTTTTTTCTTTTTCTTTTTCTTTTTTCCTTCTCCCTGTGGAAATGGCAGAGAACCTAATGAGACATTAAAACGTGTGCGGCTGTCCAGTGTGTGTGGATAGACTGGGTGTGGGGGGGCTAGAGAGAAAGAGGCGCAAGCAGGAAGAGGGAGTGGGGGACAGGGGGGTGGAGGTTTTAGGTGGGGTGAGGGATGCAGCTTCACTTCTGCATGTCACACTGCAGCAGGAGAACGATGGACGGGTCGCTCTTCGCCGCCTCCTTGAACTCCTCCAGGGAGATCTGGTCGTCGTTGTTCTTATCCATTTTGCTGAAGATCTTGTCTACCCTCTGCTGCGGTGTCAGGCCGTCCTCGTTCATCTTCATCATGATCACGGTGCCCACCATTTTGTAGATCGCCTGCGGGTGAGAGGGAGTGCGAAAATTAGCCGAGGAGTGTGCTTTTGTTATCTAATGCGGCGGAGGCCTACGTGCTTAAATAAAACGTGTGCAGAGTTTGTCAAGCGAGGTGATGTAACTGTGGGACCAGAGGAAAGAGTTTTAAAAACAAATGTTTTGTTCCCTAAATCCTGGACGAGTTAAAAGTAGCTCCCTGTCGATGAAGATGTCACTCGACTTGAATTTCACGAGTCATTCGCTCATCTCTGTCGTGTTTATTCACTCTTCTGTGAACGATGGACGAAAAGCCTTGAAATAAAATAATCTTTTATTGTAGCAGTATAAAATATTAGCAAACACTCATTATTAGCACGACCCCTAAAATTTAAATGTAGCATAAGCTTTTTGAAATTTATGCTTGACTTTTAAAAGTTAATCAGAATGTCTAGGACCTTCTAAATTGTGACACATAACTTCCTGCTTCCTTGGGGAATAAAAAGCATGCGACACAGATATTTATAAAGTTTACCCACTGGACAAAAGACTTGAAGATTAGCATTGGATGCTACACTGAAGAGCTACACTGAACACTTATTTTATGAGTGTTATTTTCCCAACACTGGGATTTGTTTTGGTGTTTCCAACTGACTTAGGAGTGAAGCATTGACAAAATTGTTTTCTGTCCCACCATCACAAACACAAACATGTAGGGTTTGGTCAGAAGAGACTCCACTTTGCTGTTTTTTCAAACTACCTGGTAAATATAACTTCCAAATTTTGTTATAATTTCTATAAAATCAAGGCTTTTGTCCTTATTTGTTCTTCTTTACTTTTCCTTGTCCGCAAATAATTAGGGAAGTTCTGCCAACGTAAAAAATATAAGTGCCAAGCTGATGACAAAACAGACTTGCAGAAATATGAACTGAGTAAAAACGGCAGACTAAATGCTAAATTTAGTTTGCGAAAACACATGGTGTGTCTGATATGACTGGAATAAAACACTATATTTATCCCAGCTGGATTCGTCAATACTCTCCAATATCACCAACACAGATCAGATTCATCTTATAGATTGTGTTCCCTGAAATAGCATCAAGACATTCAATACAGCTGAAGCTTTGCCACAACGAAGCGCTGTGTGTACGTGTGTGTGTGTGTGCGTGCGTGCGTGTGTGTGTGTGTGTGTGTGTGTGTGTGTGTGGGGGTGTGTGTGTGTGTGTGTGTGTGTGTGTGATATTGCTGCTCTGAAGGTGTGCAGCAGACGGATGGACAAAACGCAGCCAGTCCCCTGATGGGTAAAGGCTTAACGACTCGATAATCCCTCACCTCGATTATCTCCAGCATCTCCACTCTGGTGATTTTGCCGTCACCGTCCAGGTCATACATGTTGAAGGCCCAGTTGAGTTTCTGCTCAAAGCTGCCGCGGGAAGTGATGGACAGGGCGCAGATGAACTCTCGGAAATCGATGGTGCCGTCTCCGTTTTTGTCGAAGGTCCTGAAGGCGTGTTGTGCAAATTTTGACGCATCGCCGTACGGGAAGAACTGTGCACGTATGAAAACAGAGGTGTGTCATGAGTTGACCAGCGTGGATTTTGGTGAGAGGAAGCGAGAGAGCGGTGCGGGTCACACAAACCTTGACGTAGAGCTGCTGGAACTCCTCCAGATTCAGCCGGCCGCTGGGGCAGTCTTTCAGGAAGCCTTTGTACCACTGTTTCAGCTCATGTTCATTAAACTCTGTGTTCTTCACCAGATCCTCCATCACCTCAGGAGTCAGCTTGCTGTTTTGCTTTCCCATGATTCCTGTGGTAAAAGAACTTGCCGTTAATGTCAGGGTTGAGTGTTGCCTTTGCATTTCTGTTGTTTTTGGAGTGGTACTCCTGCTGCAACAAGGCAGACAAGAACGCCCTGTAGAGGACAGTGAGGGGAACAGGACTCTGAACCTTGACAGACACGCCGTCAGAAAAACAGCAACAGAACATCAAACACAAAAACACCTGCTGTTAAAATACTGAACTGCAGTTAAAGTCACGCACTATGGCGCTTTGCAAAGCCACAACACTTGAACTTGAATCACAAACTTCATTGTGTTACATCGACATTTTTGGACTAACACAAAGTGCTGTATCTCTTATGCAGATGCACTCATTACTTGTTTCTTAGGGTGTGTCTCTACCAGATTTGCACATCTATAGATATGGAAAATATCTCAAGCTCAGAGCATCTGCAAACAATTTTTTGATCGTTGCAACAGACTTTCAATTGGGTTTGTGTCTCGGATTAGGCTAGACTACTCTCACACTTCCTTTTACCTACACCTGAGACTGGAACACTTTATTTCGAACACCAGCGTTCAAGGGCAAGTGTCCTACAACTTTCAGATCCATCTCTGGTCCAAAGTGCTGCTGTATATTTGAGTTTCACATGTTGAAGAATATTGGTGTGTAAAGGTTGCAGGGCCGTCGATGACTGGAGTTTAAGAAACCTGCTCTAACAGGATTGCCCTGAATCTAGCCACATCCTTCTTCCCATGCTAGCACTGCCTGAGACGATGTCCTGAGGGCGACGATACGTCCTGGTTCATCGGACAGCTGGGGTTTGGTTGTCTTGCAGTTAGAAAATGTTGACTTCCTACCCCAGCAAGATGTTTTTTCTTTATTGCATCAACCTTCCAGACCACTCAGGTCTTCTGGTTCCAGTCTGCTCCGCATTTCCAGAACCAGAACCAAACATGGAGAAGCAGCATTCAGTTTTTTATGCTCCACTAATGTGGAACAAACTTCCAGAAAACTTTTTCAAACAGCTGAAATACGGAGTTTTGTTAAATCAGGGCTAAAACCCCACCTGTTTAGAGCTGCCTTTGATTCCTAGTAACTGGAACAATGATCAACATATTTGATGTGCATTCGCTTGATGATTTTCATGATTTCTTTTGACATAATGTAATGTTTATTGCTTGTTTCATAGCTTCTCTGTTATGTTTTTATGGTGTAAAGCACTTTGAACGGTCTTGTTGCTGAAACGTTCTGTACAAATAAACTTCATTGCCTTCATTGCCCTGTGCTCTTGGGCAAGGCATTTCAGAGCGCCTTCTTCCATATGTTTGCTGTGTTCCCTACATAGCTTGTGGAAAGCTTTAAATAGAACAGGTTTTCCCAAACATGGCTCAGAGTTTAGAGTTCACTTTGTCTAGCTGGATTTACAGTAAGATTTAATTACACGCAAAATGATTTTTTGCACTTAGTAAGTGCAAAAAAATCCATTTTGCACTTACTAAAAAACCCTTAAATCAAATTTACTGCAACAAATTACAGTTGCGGTAAATTTGATTTAAGGGTTTTGAAGTCAAGGAAGTGAAGTGAATTCAAATGCACAGCACATTTTTTAGATTTTCTGTCAATCTGCTTCAGTTGTGCACTCCTGTTTGGTCTTTTATTCTAAATAATAGACCAATAAAATAAAATCCGTTGCAGTTTGTGAGTAATGTGACACAAGGTGAATGCGGTGGTACTCGTTTACGTATTTATGTCTAATAACATTTCACATTAGTGAGCTCTAAAAGGAAAAACTCTTGTTCAGCTTTTAGTCATACCAACTATAAACTGATTCGATCCTCTTCTTGGACGGAAGCACGGATAGTTCCATGATGCTCGTGTTCTATTTCCGTGGCCCTTTGCCGGTGCCAGGCTCCGGGCCCCCAGTAAGCTGTGACCTGGATCATCACTGTCAAAGCAGATCCAGTTCACCAAAACGTTCGATCGCTCTCTGCTATCAAGTTTCCACTGCAAACACCGTCCCCACGCCGATGACAGTCACAACAAAGCCTCCGCTTACGCGTAAGAGAGACACAGCTGCAGTGAGTCCACACAGACGAGGGGACGGTGGTGGGGGCACGCAGGAGCGCGCAGCAGGGCTTGCTGTAATCTGGATCAGTGGGGAATATGGCTTATAACTGAGTGGTCTGTGAGTACCGCTGTGCCTAAAACCAGCTGCAGACAGTCCGGTGTGCCGTCAGCTTCAGATTAGTTTGTTAACCACATGATGAAGGCACTCAGCAGCAGCTACGACAGCTCCAGCTGCCTCTCTGAAGCCCCACGTTCATGAATTATTGACTCATGATGTGGCAAATGACATAAGACGGCCAAGAATAGGCAGATGCATAATTAAACTAATGAGACAGCCGGATATTATTTAGATGTGTGGATGCAGGGGTCAGAGAAGGGAAATGTATGCATTTGCTTTTTGTCATGTCACAGCTTCAAATCCCAATGTCTTTCACTGGGATTTTTATACATTAAACCAACATAAAATATTGTTTAAGGGTATGGCTGAGCAATATCGACTTAAGGTTTTGTCACAATAGTTTGTGCAACCATAGTGATTACAATAACAATAAGAGCTATTTATTACGTCTTTTATAGGTTAGTGTATGACTGTAACTGTGTGTCACAGCTATTATAGTCCCACAAACACAATTAAAACACATTTAATTGTAATGTGTTCTTTTAGGACACCAGTCACATAAAGGAGTGTGATTTGTGTCACTAACCTGCACACACAAGTCACTGTATTTTCAAATGTATCGGCATTTATTGATGCTCTGATTGAACAACAGTGGAGAAAATAGTAAAACTATCAACCCTGACAATAAAGACAGTTTTGGGGGGTTTTGAACATCATTAATTGGAATTTATTGTGACAACAATAAATCAAAATTCTTACCGTTAGAAGAAATTTATCACGATAAACGATCCGATAAATGCACACTCTTTTTAACGATGCAAGCTTTTAGATGCATCTATGCTTCAAAACATCCAAATCAAGCCATGAGGTCATAAGCAGAATTTATTATAACATGACTGCATCCTTAGGTTGTAATTCAGCCATTTTATTCTGATCGCTGGAACAGGGACACGGGTCGTCAAGGACTGATCTGAACTCACAACCCAAACAAGCAGAGCATTAACCAGTGAAGCAGCCAAGCGGCCTGGTTACTATGAAGGAGCTGCAGAGGTTAACGATTCAGGTAGGAAAACGTTTTGGCAGTATTTCTGTTTGGTGACCACTCCCACAAATCTAGCCGTTGTGACAGAGTGACAAGAAAAAGTGTTTGCTGAAAGAAAGCCATTAGGAATTAGGCACAAGACATAAAGGTGTTGGGATCCAGACATGAAGGACTGAAACGACATGGAACAGGGAACAAAGAGACTGGAATAAAAACTGTTCATCCCAGAACGCAATGATAGTCATTTTACTCATGCCATGTTAGTTTATGTTAGCTTGCGTTAGCTTACTCTGTCATATTAAAGTTTTCCTTTCATTTCTTCATACTAAATTATAAAATTGTCCAAAACAAACATGCTAAATGGTGTCTGTTAGCTTAATGCTATTGGTAAAAAGTAAACGCTCTGCTGATATTGATTCTACTTTTTGCAACACAAACAGAGAAAGCTATTCTGTAGTCGGTCGTGGCAGAATGCTACTACTATTAATGGTGCTTATAAATTCTGTAGGACTTAGAGATTTCCAAAATGGTGGTTTCTTCAGTTTTAAGGTGTCATCTTGTGTGAGATGGACGTCTAAATCATATCTCTCATGGCTGTGGCTGGTCATTTAAGAGTCAATTTTCCAAAAGGTTATTAATATCTAATTCAGCCAATTATTAAGCAAAACTTTTCTTTCTCAAAATAAATGTTTTATCTTGACTTCTGTTGTCAAGATTGTTCAAACTTTTTCTTGAGCACAGACCAATTACTCTTAATTTAGTTTTAAGCTAATCTTTATTAGTTAAAGATTAAACTAATCATTATTGGTTTAAAGCTAATTTTGCTTCTTCCCAAAGTCTTCAGTACAGCCTTTGGTTTTTAAAGGTCTGCATATTCATAATGAACTATGATATTACTATATGTCTATTATATGGTTCTAAAAAAAAACAACTACAAGTGCATGCCACACTACTCAGATTTTTACTTGTAAATATCTTGGAACCATACTTCCATCTCCTGAACACTTTGTCGGCTATTTCTTCCCTCACTTTATGTTTGATGGAGACATTAAATTAAGACTCAAAAGTTGGTGGAGTATGGATCAATGTTGGTCCACATCTCTGCAGCAGCAGCAGCATTCTGGACAGCTCCACCACACTCTGCACTGCGTTGACTCGGGCCTTTCACAACAAGCAGCAGCAGCAGCACTGCGCCGCAGCCAACAAAAAAAAAAGAAAAAAAAATCAGTGCAAAGCCCCGCGTTTTGACGCTCAGCCTCCTCTGCGCTTCACAGAGCCAGTTCCAACCCGCATTATTGGCCACTTGCAGCTGCGCGGATCCGCTATTTGAACCGCAAGCTGGGCTGCCGTGAATGACCTTGAGGACAAACAGTTTGCATCTGGAGGACGGGAACAATTTGGACAAGGAGGTCGGCGTACTGCGGCGTTTTTGTTCCCTCTTTACATCATCAGAATATAAAAACAAAGCAAAAACACACACAAAAAAACCCCATCATGACTGATCAGGCCTCAGCTGGGAACAGCGTGTTTCCTGCCAGACTGGGTGCCAGGAGATGCCGTATTCCCCCTTTGGCGCTTTGGGCAATAACAAATGAGTTAATGGTATTAGAGCCGTGCGCCTCCTGTGTGAGCGAAGAGGAGGGAGGGAGATGGAGGAGGGGGAGGCGCTGCTGCATTCCGATGGAAACGACGCAGTGAGAGCGTTTTCCCACCAGATCCCCTCCATCACATGTTTTCAGCTCATCCCAGCGACAGGCATGAAAAATGCCACAACCTGACACACCTTTTTGTTTGTTCGTAATAATCTAATAAATATTTGACGCATGCGAACACAACTCCCTCGCAGCCTCCGCAGAGCCACGTTGGAGGCGTTTAAAGGCCAATTAGCTTATCTTCAACCGCCCGACATTTTATTGTTTCGCGCTGTAAATCGCCTCCGTCTTGTTTTTGTTCGAATAGCCGACTGCAGGCGGAGCGCAGAGGCTTTTTTTTTATTTTTATGGATGCGCAGGTGCCTCAGAGCCAGCCTTCTCCTCCATCCCCATTCATTCCCATGTAACATCATGCGCTCACACAGAAACAACACACACACACACACAGAGACGCACACACACCCTGACGGCTGTATGTAAGAAGAATAAAACCCCCAACACGACATGCACGCATGCAGACATCCGCGCTCTTACCCGATTAAAGCCTATATCTGCTGGTTATCTGTCGGAATTGAGCAGCTCGTCTCCTCTGCAAAGTCCAGAAACCCCCCTCTCTTCCTCCGATGGAAACGTTCACCTAAAAAACGGATTATTCTCAACAACGATCGCCTATTAAAAAAAAAATTAAAAAAAGAAAAAGAAAAAAATCCCGAGCGCACACACACACACACACACACACACACGCGCGCGCACACTCTCTCTCACTCGCACACGACACGGAGAGAGTCGCGGTTTTTGCGGGATTTTCCCCCGACGCTGTTCTTCCAGATGAGGCGCAGCAGGGTCGGATCCCACGCCAAGTCTGCGCCTGTCTGTGTGCGGACTAGAGGAGCGCGGCGTCACCCGTGCGCATCACAGCCTGGTGGGATGAGGAGTTCGCCTGTGCGCTGCCGCTCCGTGTGGCTCCAGCTGGCTGCTGTCGCGTTACAGCCGCAGCCTTTGCCCCGCTGTGGATGGAGGGGGAATCATTAAGCAGGTTGTGGTAGAGAGAGGGCCAGGTGAGCGCTGCTGCTGCAAAGACTGCTCGTTAATAAAGCTTCTGCGAAATCAATTTCGACTTGGTCTGGTTCATTTGTCCGTGAAGTTAATGTTTTATTTTGGTTGCAACTCAACGGGGAGTTTGGAGCAGAGAAGAATTGTTTAGAAAAAGAGAAGGGGGATTACGGGAAGATGTGAATAATAAAAAAAATAGGAACAACAATGAAAAGCATAAGTGTAAATTTATTTATAGATGAACGAAATTCAGAAACAAAACAATATTGGATACTCACTGAAGATTCAGAGGGTTTGGCGATTTGGATCGGAGGTTTTATCACGATATTTTGTGAGAACGATAAAAGTGACGATAAGAACTATTTATACTTTTCACATAAAGAATGATTTGTGTCACTAAATGGCTCACAGCAACTGCATTTAATCATATTTTTTACATGAATGGACATGTAATGATACTCTTATTGGAAGAAAATACTCAAACTCCACAATATGGATGGTTTTGTGGGGGTTTAAACATGAATTTATTATGACCGTAATAAATCACAATTTTTATTATTTTAAGAAGTTTATCATGATAAATGACTGCGATACGTTCCCACCCCTACTTCATATCTTAAAAATATCTAAATTGCACATAAAGGAGTGTGATTTGTGTCACTAACCTGCACACACAGTCACTGTATTTTCAAATGTATCGGCATTTATTGATGCTCTGATTGAACAACAGTGGAGAAAATAGTAAAACTATCAACCCTGACAATAAAGACAGTTTTGGGGGGTTTTGAACATCATTAATTGGAATTTATTGTGACAACAATAAATCAAAATTCTTACCGTTAGAAGAAATTTATCACGATAAACGATCCGATAAATGCACACTCTTTTTAACGATGTAAGCTTTTAGATGCATCTATGCTTCAAAACATCCAAATCAAGCCATGAGGTCATAAGCAGAATTTATTATAACATGACTGCATCCTTAGGTTGTAATTCAGCCATTTTATTCTGATCGCTGGAACAGGGACACGGGTCGTCAAGGACTGATCTGAACTCACAACCCAAACAAGCAGAGCATTAACCATGTATGTAACATTGATTTAATATACTATGTATTTTGACATAAGCTTATATTGAAGAATTATTTACAGGGGTGGGAATTTTTTTTTAAAACTCCTTTTTGAACAGCTAAAATGACTCATTCTTATGTTGCAAAACATTTCTGTGTCTAAGTACATGTGTTTATGTATTCTTGTTTTTTTTTATAAAGATGGCAAAAACAATTGCTTTTACTTATGTTTTTTGCATTTGCAGTAGAAAAACGTCTGTGTATTTCAATGGGATTTTCTGTAACAGGCCAACACAAAGACACTCAACTGCAACATTTCTGGGTTCGTTTCTCTTCTAGAGTCTCAAATCTGAACAATGGGCAAGTCTTCTTAAAAATTGTCAATTGAATGTAGGTGTGGACTTTGACTAGGTCATATTGCATAATGCTAATCATCCCATTCCAGCTCTGACTGCATGTTTAGGGTCATTATCCCACACGCAGGTGAACCTCGACCCCAGTTTTCATCCTTCAGCCTCTAATAGTTTTTTATTGCCGTGTTTAGCGCCATCCACCTTCCCATCAGTTCTGACCAGCTCCCCTGTTCCACCATCATTTATGACCATGGTGTGTTTAGGGTGTGATGGGGCAATAGTTTCAACACACAAAGTGTTGTCCATGTCAGAAAAACATGAGTAACTTCTTCAACATGTCTGCTGTCTCTGCTATGTGGCTCATGACAAACTGCAAACTGAACTTCCGATGTATTTCTTTCAACAATGACTTTATTCTTGCCATTTTTCCAGAAAGGTCAGGTTTGTGGAGCGCACAGCTGATAGATTTTCTGTTAACGTCTTCCCCAGTTCTGCATCTCTGCAGCTTCCTCATAGGTGGTGTGAGGTGTAATGAAAGAAACTTGAAGCTATTTTAAATACGTTTGTTCATGATTATGGAAATTCCAGCTCCCCCTGAACTATATTAAATCTATTTATTAAAAAAAAATCTGAAATATTAATAAGGTTTGAGTTTTCACATGCAAAATTAGATTCACTGTCAGACATTTTAACCCTATATAACTAAAAAATCCATCTCTTTGTTTATCTTCTACCTTAGAAGAGCAGTTTTTTTTTTGTTTGTTTTGTTTTTTCTTTCAGAAATGGTGAAAATAAAATCTTTCCAAGACGTCAAAGTTCACAGATCTCATTTCCACATGTGGATGCGGTGAAACGGTGTCAGTGGTGCTCTGGCTTTCTGCAGACTTCGCTCCTCACTGTTCCATCCGTTTTCAAAGAAGCGAGTGTAAATGGAAATCCAGACTTTCGTGCAGGTCGGACGTCCGTACCGCATGTTGTCGGTGAACATATACGCAGTTTATGTCATGAAGAAGACTTGACCGTGTGTCTGAAACTTCTCAATTTGACAAAATTCATGCTGCAATTTCCAAATCTAAATTACTTAATTGGCTAATGTATGAAAGGAGCCAGGAAACATCTCAATATTAGATTTTACTCTCCTCATCCTGCCCATGATGTGAACATTAAGTTGTTGTTTTTTTCAGTTTGACTCTTTTCTCTGTGCTGGTTTTGTGAACTGGTTGTTCAGCACAGGCTGCCTGACCAGTGTGTTTTTTCTATATGATCTATAATCTAACATGATTAGATTATTAAGATTATTTGTGCATCTCCTCTTTAGTTGCATGGCAAAAACAGCATGACATTGTTCTGTTTTGGTGGAACATTTCTCATGCAACTAAACTACGATAATAATAATAATATTAATATTAATAATACTAATAATAATTGGACACAGGCTTAATTCTGACATCATGTTTTAGATGTTTTTGCACTTAATTACTCTTTTTCTAGAACATAAAGTCCTTTTGTTGAGTGATATAATGTATGGGGTACTGCGGTACTCCCCCACCCCCACCTGTTGCTGCCGCTGGCTGAAAGACGCTGCCATTTCCAAGGAACAGTTTATAGAAAAAGATTCACAACTCTGGCAGACATAGGTCGAAAGTAATGTTTTATTTTATTCTTTTGTGTGTTCTGTTGAGGTTGGAGAGACCTACACCAATGTGGTTTTAGTTTTCAAAGTTTTGTTTAGAGATTTAAATCTGAATTTTGTGTCTTCGACTCCCCTTTTATTATGTTACCCCTAAAGAACAGTGCAAACAGCCGCTTTTGGAAATCAGCTCCTTTAGTAAACCGTCTGCCTGTGATGTTGCTACATGACTGGACAGAGTGGTGCAACTTTGCTGCGGTCTTTTTTTAAAATATGTTACTCTGCTGTAGGTATGGCTGACAGGTGAACCTGTTCCTGATTAATAAGGACCCTTGAAAACCCCACAAGGAACCGCAGACGGTCCCTGGAAGACGTTTACAGTGCCAGAAAAATAGGTCACCTTCGTTAATCCCCGAGTGTGTCTGAAGAGCAGATGAGGCTAAAACGGCTCTCAGACCCAAACACAAACCTGACTCCATGCAGAGGGACTGGAACGATTAATTGTGATTAATCGTTTATTGAAATAATTGTCAATTAATTTAGGAATTGATTAATGGTTAGCTGGAGAATGCAGACTCAAAACATTCATTTGCTGAAAGAACGTCACATTCAGAGCAGCAATTAAGGCAAAGCTGTACATACAATATGTACATTTTGTATTTAAGATGAAAATAAAAATCTTTGATCTACGTGGAACTCCTAAAGTTTACATAGTTTTAGCTTGACCTGGTGCAAATTCTGTAAAAATGTCTTGCTATCTGATTATTATTAATGCAATTGATGGACTAATAATCGAGCCTTCACTGAAGGAATACTCTGCTGCTGCATTGCAGGCTGTAAAATGTTTATTCTCTCATTTAAAAAAGAAATTGAACTATTTGTATATTTTATGCATTTCTAATGTTGCATAAAATAAGCTTAAGTGGTTAACTAAAAAATTTGCTAAATGAGTCAATTTTTAAAAACCGATTAATCATCATCATCAAAAAAAATAAAAAAATCGATTCCTAAAATAATCGTTAGCTGTAGCAACCAAAAAATGAAATTCTCCATTCGAAACGATGAAAAGAAGTGACTTCACACAAGCGCTTTTGGACTCTTGGTTGAGTTTTAATGCTCACGTACAGTACAGCACAGTCAGAAGATCCTGTGGAGATCTCACAAACACAAAAGCAAACAGTTAAATACGTAGATAAAGTGTAGCACCAGCAGAGCCTCGGCGGACTCTCCTAAAAACTCTTCCTCGCTGTGGTTTTCAAAGTAAAACGCCTCCGTCTGATCTCACTGGACACGGCTCGCCTGCAGTGTCTCACAGCAGCGTTCACTTACAAAGGTCAGTGATTTAGAAAAGGACGCATACCGTGCCACCAAAAGTGGCATACAAAAAGCAATACTAAATAATAAATGCATTTACATAACCGTCAGGGGTTTCGGGTGTTTTGGCAACTTTCTATATCGACACTAACGTTTAAATAATAATAAAAAATAGAAAAACAAAAAACGTCATCTGAGAGTATATGAAGCAGAGATGACCGGCACGTGACAATCTGGCATTCTAAGACATAAATATATCACACCGACGGTGCCGTCATCTTCTTTGTATTCTGCGTTATTTTGCTTTGCTATACTGTTTAAATATTCAAGTTATACAAAAACAAAGAGTGACAAATCCATTACTTCTTGTAATACAGTAATGTGAAAAAATAGTATCAAAGTGATTTTCTAAACCTGTGAATCGAATTCTGTACTAAATGCACCATCGTTCTGTACTGGTACAGATATGCGTTGAGACAGCTAAGCAGACAAGATGACAACATGTTTGGTGGATGATTTATGATTGTTGCGGGAAAAAAAAAAACTGCATTTTTTTTTTTACTTATTAGGCTACATGTGTGAAAGATGTTTTTCAGAATCAAGATTGTACAGTTCTGGTCAGAAGTTTACATCCACCCATTCTGGGCATTAACATAAAATCAGAATTATATTATCATAATTTTGAGGATTTAATTATTTTTTTCTATTTGATTCCATGATAGAAAAAAATGGAACAAAATGAAACAGGAATTAGGTCCACAACTTTGGATTTGTTGTGGATTTTCTCTAATAAGACTCAAATATTTACATACATACACCCTCACTAGTCTCTAGTTAAACATATCATAACAGAGATCTTCTATTATCCACGATGAGGATAAGTGACTTCTGACTGAAACTGTACGTCGAGATCTGTGAACGTAGATCGGGTAGAGAGAGAACGAGAGGCGAATTTGTGACATCATGAAATTATTGGCAAACTGGTTCAAAAAGAGTCTTCTGGTCTGTGAGCCTCTGGGAATCTCATCGGTTGTCTACAAGTTGTCGGATCAGATTCTTTGGCTGTCCGTCTGCTTCCATTTGCTCTGTTGGTTAAATAAAACTCAAGTCAAATTTTCCCCCCTAACAGCAGACGTTTTTAATTTTTAGCCTCTCGAACATAAATTATTTACTTTCTGTAGGTTCTCATCCACTGAAATGCCCTTTCACAATCCAATTAGAAAGCATTTAATGCTAAAACGAAGGTAAAACTTCTGCTAAAATGTTTCTAAAAGGCTGGAAATGTATAGGAAGGATCCTAAATCAAGCGGAGACTTTTTCTTTCCCATCAGATCACAGACCGGCCGCCCACAGAACCGAACCCCTCTAGAATGTTCTACTGGACACCGGGTTTGGCACAGTTTTCAGAACTTGGTCTGCTTTAGTTTGTCGATGTGGTAGCACAGCTTCAAGGCCGGCCCGAGCTTCAGTCCCAGGTACTTCATGATCATGTCGCTCTTCAGGAGCAGCAAGGCGTTTCCGTCAATTTCCTGGAGGAAGAAGAAGAAGAAGAAGAAAAAGAAGAGGTTGTTTATGTGGAAATCAGTGAGGTTTTCCTTCTGGACTCACAAAAACAACGGCAAGGAATCAATGATGGATACTTAATAGTTATGAATCAAACGTTCTATCAGGCATAAATGTTTCAAACTTAACTGAGTAAACTGATTTCCTTAATCAGGGAGATATTATTGTACCTTTACAAAAAACGAATTTAGAAAAACTAAATATATCACATGATATATTGGCACTAACATCAGTATTGGCTAATATTCATCTTTTTCTTTTACATTTCAGTATTGGTCCTATAAATAAAACTGGGTCTGTTTTAACAACCAATATTGATTTCCGTGTTCTTGCCATTTTGTTTCGGGAGGTGCAGGAGAGAAGGGTGGTCATGTGGTTTTTGTTTTGTCCTGTGACAGTGATGCAGCAAAGGATTGTGGGGAGTTTAGCTGAAGCAGGGAACCAGTGGTACTCTTAGGAAGGTCAGCGTCTGATTGGTTGTAAATCTCCCTCCTGTAACTGGATTCTGTAAAGAGTAACTGGTGAACCAAACAATTTTGCCACCAAACTCTGAAATACGGCAGTCGGGCCTGGATCTTTTGATTCTGACTTGTGTTCTTCTTTGTCCCGTGTTTTATTTCTCAGAATGGTCTTTGAGTCAGCAGAAAACAGCTCTCCTGTGATGTCATCAGGTGCTTTGTATACAAATAATATCTGCTTATAGAGTAGTTATGGATCATTTCAAAAGTTTAGCCATCTTCCAGCTAGCAGAATGAGATCGTTAGCTTTGTGAAAAACTTTGGTGTGTGTGTCAATTAAATTGCGGTGTTATGTAAGATCGATTTTTCTGGGCTTTTCATTCTGTCATACTGTCATTCCCTCATTGAAAACATACCTGGAGTTTTGCCTTGATTCTGTCATGCATGTTTGAGAAATCCTTGAATCTCCTGTGGCAACCATTTTGAGGTGCTTAAGTTGTGTACTTTTCAGGTTGTAAACGGCATAATAGAGGAGCAGTGTTTTGATGACTTCCTGAAGGCAGAGTGTTGGAAAGAGCAGCAGCTTCTTAAAGTGACAGAGGTCCAATTTCAAGGAATCAGAATTTAGAAGTCAAATCTCTTTAAAGTTATATTTTAAGTACAGAACATATTTATGTCAACTGAAGGTAAGAGTTACTTGTTATTTGTGCTATAAATTGGTACTATGTGCCTGGAAAAAAACATAAATACATTCTTTTAACATTATGACTGATGGGTCTTAAACATGGGATTTTTCAACAGTCTCAGAAACCTCATCTGTGGGATGAAACCATCATTTCAGCTCAATCTAAAGACATGATAAAGGTCTTCTTCAAAGTTCTTGTCAGAGCTGTGACAGTCACACACATCGCTGCACACACATCCGACTCACGTGCTTCCTGAAGATGTCTGCATGGGGGCCCAGAGCCTGGGGATCTGCATCTCTGATGAACCAAACAACATCCTCCACAGACCACGTGGTCGGGTCCTTATTGGCCGGCGCTTTGGATTCCTGGGATTCTGGAGACACGTTATATCCTCCTGAGAGAACAGAGTGAGGAGTTTTTACTCCTGTCGGCGGAACAAAGGTCATGCATGGACAGGACAGGTTGGCGTTGGCGTTGGGGCCGTCTCTCACCCGTCCTGTTGCCGTCCGGGAACATGTTGGGGCTGGAGGCTGGCTGCCTGCACATGCTCATGGAGCCCGGGCCGCCGGAGAACTGCTGCGAAGAGCGAAACCCGTAGGAGGACTTGGAGGAGTAGGAGGAGCTTATTGAGCCGAAGGCGGAATCGCCGTGGTCGACCGAGTAGCGCTTGGCTTCTGACTGGTCTCCATGGTAGTCGTCGGCCACAGACGTCTCAGCTAGTGCCAAGACAGAGCCACGTCAAGACAGAATCAGAGCAAGTTTGGTGTGTCTGACTCTTGGAGGGTAAAGCGATACCGTCTGAGTGATAGGATCCACCGCTGCGCTGGCTAATGGGCTGATCACTGAAGAGGTTTTCACAGTGCAGGCTGCGACAGAGCTTCTTGAGGAAACGAAGCACATAGTCGATGCTGTTCACCACAGGGAGGCTCAAAAGATGCTGCTTCCCATCAAATGTGGCTGGAAGCGCAAAACGACACCAGTTTACACTTTATTTCTCACAAATCGGATTATTAAACCTCTACCAAGGGGGCGGGGTGGGGGGGGGGGGCTCTCTCTTCTCAACCCAATCTCAATTTAAGTGCAAAAAAATAAATAAAGGTTAAGTAAACAAGCAGAGAACAACACCTGGTCGAGGTCTTGGTACAGCACCTGATATTTTTTCTCCTCCGTAGCCTTGCGTGAGGAGAGTGAACACGGTTTTTTGCTGGAAGGCGCTGTCGATGCAGCCCTGGACGGCCTGCTGCAGCACGACGGACGGCCGGTCGGGTCCGAAGTGATCGGGAAGCTGCTGGATCTTCTTCCTGTCCAGGTTGGGGCCCGTGTTGGCCTGCTTGTTGATGTAGATGCAAACTGAAGCAGAGGAGAGATGGCACCTTGGATTGGGTTTTTCTGACAAGTATGGGTGTGTTTTATTTTTATTTTTTAAATCTCTTGAGGTCAGGTATGTACAGAACCCTGGAAAAGGCATTAGGGATGCAAGTTATCAATTCATGAATTGATCTAAAGTTGACTAACGAATGACTGAAAACCAAAGTTTTCTCTCATATAAAGAGAGTTGACTGTTTTTCCATAGATTTAAAAAATATGTATATCATAAAACTTAAAGAGCTTGTCGAGTGTTTATATTTCAGAACAGAACCGCATAAAGTTCATTTCCCATCCCACACCGGACTCTGTGGTGTGGGAAGTCAGAAATGACAAAGAGAAAACTGTGTCATTTCTGGTATGGCCCCGCCTCTTTGTTTCTGTGTCAACTGGCTCTGGTTAAGGATGGCCAGCAGCACCCTCTTCTGGATGGCAACCAAACTACAACACTAGGAGGCGGCAAAAGAGGACTTTATTAGATAATCGGTTGGAACTAATTTTAATCCAATAAACTATTAATCGACGATTAATCGTAAGTCGATAACTTGTTTGCATCCTTAAAAGACACTTTTTACTTATTTCATTATAGATATATTTCCCGAAAACGTTAAGGTTTGTGGTTATAGGGTTTTAAAACAGGAAAAACTTCAAATTGTCTGTAAACTTCTGTAAGGCGATTTCTTCTTTTTTTTTTTTTTTACCTGTTAGCACCTGGGCTGTGGCAGAATGGGGGATGGTAGCAGCGTCCTGAGGGATGGAGCTCATATCAGGCTCGGGCGTGCTGCTGGGTGGAGAAATAGCCAGAGGGGTCATCACCATCCGCGGTTTGAGCTGCAGAAGAAAAAGTTTCAGAATGCATTTTAATCACGCAGTTAATTATCAGAGAGCTTTTTTAAGAGTTGTTCCTCTAAAGTTGGAACAGTAACGTGTCTGCAGCAAAAAAAGAAAAAATCTCCCAGATGCTACGTTTTACTCAGTGGTCCCACCAACTAGGTATACTTTCTACAATCAAGCCACTGTGAAAGATGAAATTGTGGATCTCAACAAGGCTACTTGTGAATAGGTGGAATAAACAAAACAAAATATGAATACATTTTACAACTTGTTTTTGTTAGATGCTTTTTGTCTCCCACTTTATAGTTTTATGCAGTTCTGTCAAATTTCTACCAAACTTAACAGAGACACATTTTCATAAATCAGGGATTTACTTCCACTTTAATGCAGAGTTGGAAAAGATAAATAGTTGAATCTGAAGCTTAACAAACAGATTTATTTGAGCTTCTGTCAATCTGAGGTTGAAAATTAAACCGTCTGTTAAACTGACTGGATTGCTTTTTCTCTTACCATTAATAAAATGTGTATTTGTTTTTTTCTTGAGTGATTTATTGATTCACTTTTCTTTTAAAAAAACAAACCCTAACCTTTAAAATCCAACATTGAACATTTTTTAAGTAAATCTTGTATTTAAGTAATTAAGCCAATAGTAAGCTATGCTTCTTCTCACTCCTGAATATTTTCTCTGGTTGTTCTATAATTATTGTATCTCCTAAAGTTTTACTTGATATTATGAAATTTATGTTATTTTGTTACAGGCTGGAAGCTATCATTCACATATTCAAAATAAATGGCAGAAAAAAAAGTTTCTGCTGCTAAATTTGTTATTTTTGTAATAAGATCCCTCAGTTTTTGTTTAAGGACTGTGGGTTTCTGGATCTAGGAAGTGTCATATGACTGGAGTGTTTTGTTTTTTTGTCATATGTAAAAAAACCCAAAGGTTTTATATATATATATATATATATCGAATCTATTAACGGGAAGAACAGTTAAGATCTTTCAGTATTTGACCGGCTGATAACCCAATCAGAGCTCATCAAAACAACATTTTGCCAATGTTAATATCTGTGTTTTTTTCCTTTTTGGTTAAAAATAAACAAAAAAGAAAACATATCAGCCAAATCAGAAATGCGCCCCAGCCTGTGTTTCCAGCTCCCTGTGCTCACATCCATTTTTAATCGCCCGCCCAGCACAGTCCCATCCATCCCCATCTGGCTGACCTTGAAGCCCGGCTTTCTCCCCCTCTTCTTCGGCACTTTGAGCGGCGGCAGCGACTCGGGGTACCGGTTGGGGAAATCCATCTTGGCCACGCTGCGGAGGGGGGGCCTGCCCCTCTTCCTGCCCGGTATCTTCCCCGGCTGGCTGGGGATGAAGGAGGGAGCCACTGCGGCCGACTGCATGTCACCGTTGCTGCTACTGCTGCTGCTGCTGCTGTCTGACTTCTGTGCCGCTGCAGCAAGTACACTCATCTGGAGCTGCAGACAGAAATGAAGAAGAACAAGGGGGGGCAGGGGGGGAAGCCTTTCAGACCTGCACTTTGCTTGCACATTGATCCTGGATACTACAAGTCGCAGCATTAGCATCCATTAGACGCGGGCTGGGTTGGAAAAGGAAGCGTGGATTGCAGCAACATCTGACCAGTAAAAACACTCTCAGGAGAAGCACTTAGCTCTGTCGTAATTAAACAACACAAAGAGAAGCCATGTAAGGGAACACCACCTCCATCCTGCACTGATAACACATAAATAAACCTGATAGGGGAAGGGGAGGCAAAGAGGGGGAGTCACTATTACCTGCTGTCCTCTATTGTGAAAGCCCAGCAGCAGAGAGCGATGGTTTTATATCCAACAGGCCTAAAGGTGACAAACAGCTAAATCCCTCACAATGCAGGAAAAGCCATCTAGGTTGTGGTGTTTTTTTTTTCTGCATGCGGCTTTCTCCTCGTCTCCCTTTTTGGTAAACACACTGCTACTGCTGCTGCTGCTGCTGCTGCTCGGCACACAGGCTGCAGACATCTCATTAGACTAATGCATTCAGCACTGCCAGAGAGAGAGAGGGAGGGGGAGAGGAAGAGGAAGGAGGAGGGGGGGATTGACTTCACCATGGCTACCCAGCTATGAATTACCATTAAGATGACAGCGTCTACCCTGGTGTTAAAAAAAGATCAAACAGAGGGAAGGGAAAAAAATTCAACAAAAAATAAAATAAACAGATAAGGACTGTGGTTCATCTTTTCCCCTCTGCAGCAGCACGTACAACCAGAAACAATAAGCCGGCTGCTCTCATGCTCTAAACATCTTAATGTGAAGAGATCGACGTGAAAGACGAGGCATGTAAACAAACGAGGAATCGATCCGTCGGCTGGACTCACCATCCGAATCAGATGTGGAGATGTGGAGTATCCCCGCGCTCCGGGCTGCTGCTGCTGCTGCTGGCTCTCCTCCCTGCCTCCAATAGCGGAGCGCCTATATGAAAGCAAGGCGGATTCCACTGTAATACTGTACGTGTGTGTGTGTGTGTGTGTGTGTGTGTGTACAGCAGACACTGACAGACAGTGAGCGAGTGACAATATGTGTGTGTGTGTGTGTGTGTGTGTGTGTGTGCGTGTGTGTGTGTGTGTGTGTGCATTAAAGAGACACGGAGGGAGAACAGGAGGGGGGCCTCTGTTGTCATGACAACAAGCCTGTAAGCCCTGCCGGTTGTCTGCCATGTTTTATCAGCAACTCTGGCTCAGTGCAGAGATGATAGTTTCTCCTTTTCGTTCCTTTTAGTTACAATGCTTTATGGATTAAAGGCTGCAGAGGTTTGTTGGGCAATCTCTAGCATGTTTATGTTATTATTATTATTATTTTATATGAAGAACAAAAGACGAAAATGCTTGAAATATATAATGGTTTTAGCTATCCAAATGGTATCAGTCAGTGTTTTTTCGCTGCATTATAAAACAATGAATGTGCAATGATGGAAGTTGTGGGAAAATCTCCAAAAACATCCATCAAAACCATCTGATTAACTGCAGTTTGAGAGAAACAAAAACTATTGGAAATGCTTTCAGTGATTATTTCAAGTTAACTAAAATACATATTTAAAAGACCAGTAAAGTAACAACTATTAAAAACTGTTTGAAAGATTATTTCAGTCGTATCAATACACATTCCAAAAATAACTGTGTTATTAATGATTTTCCTAGTATAACTTTTATGTCCAGGTCCTTACAAATGTATTTATACGTTAGTAAGGCCCGTACAATGTGACATTTTATTTTAAATTGTCACATTGTACCAGGGTGAAAAATGTTTGAAAAATTGTCACCTTCAAACCAAAGTTTTATCTATTTTATTAACTCATTTTGTGAAGTAGAAGAAAAAGGATACATAATTTTCTAAACTTTTTTCACAAATAATATTCTGTCTTTTCCTTATTAACATCTGATACCGCTAAATAAAAATAAATGCATTCAAATATTTTGTCGCATAAAAACAGCAACAGAAAACGTCGTTGGTTTTTCGTCGTAACGTCATAAAATGTGAGATCTCAAAGTTAGAGATCTGTCGCCCCCTGCAGGATTTAACAGAAACTCATCACTGTTCTTCTGTTCGGTGTTGTTGTGCCAATAAAGTTTCGCAGATGACCTTTGACACCAAGATGTCAGCCTACATGCCGCTTTTTGTGAAGATGTCACCGTCAGCCTTGGTGGGCATAAAGTGCGTTTTTAAAGAGCAGTTTTGTTCTAGAAAGATTTTAAAATACCTAACAGAGCTCTACAGGCGAGGTGAGGCGAATTGGTTGCGTGTTTTAATATAATTAGTGTTTCTTTTATTAAAAGCATCTATAAATGTGTCATTTGTCTCGCTAATTGTACGGTTATTGTTGTTTTGTACAAAGAAATAGCGAATTTTTACACCTTCTCAGCTATCAAATTAGTTACCTTCTCAAATTTGCTCGCCGTTATAATCATTTTCTGACGTTTGAAGCGGGAAACAATGAACTGACGTACCCTTTTTTGTTTTCGGTGTGATGTCTGTCAGGTTACTCGGTGACAGCTGGCCAGGCGGCGACGGCGGTGGAGGTGGAGAGCGGTGTGACCGCCGCCGGGTTCAGCGGTCCTTTGGATCACTACAGCGGGCTGATACGAGCCGGGAGCCTGCGGGAGGACGAGCACCAGAGAGCGGTACTGCAGAAGCTGGACGAGCTGCACAAAACGCTGAGAGGATACACCAATAGACCCACATCCATCATGTCGAGGGTGAACATTCACATGCATGTCCTCATTTTTATGTGGTCACAAAAAAGCCGCGTATTCTTATCACTTAATCCAGAAAAACATTGTACCTTAGTTATCTGAAGAGTAACAGTTAAAAGTATGGGTTGCCAAATGCGCCAAAAATGTTTGTGCGTGTGCATACTTTTCTGTGTAACTGTACACAGTGCAGCAGCTGATTGTGACATTGTCTTTGTAAAGACATAATTAGATAAAACATTCAATATTATTGGTTGTATTGGTGTCGGCACAATGGTGCCGCCAAAGATTTTGTTGAGAAAGAAAAAAATGTTGATGTTGCCCGCCCCCCCCCAGTGATGACCTTTTCTCAAATTTATTTATTTATTCTGCCCATTCAAGATATGTCTGATCTCTTTAAGGATTTTTTTCCCCTTCCTCCATCATTATTGAGTTTATTTAAACTTTGTTTTTAACTTTGGAATTTATTGAACTTCTTAAATTTCCTTTTGGAATCAATAAAATATTTTTGAATAAATAAAATATTTTTGAATTGAACAAAAATATTTCAAATGCTTCACTAATGGTGAAAAGAGAAGAAAGCAGCCTCTGCTTATTCATGAAACTTCTTTCAATTATTTTTTTACGTGATGAAAAATCTTCCTAAATCAAACTGGTCAGAATATTGTTACTGATTTATTTGTGTGTGTGTGTGTGTGTGTGTGTGTGTGTGTTCTCTAGTTTTTCTCCAAACCAAAGCCCCCTAAAGGTTGCTACATCTACGGCGACGTCGGTAAGAGAACTAAAGCCTGATGATCCGGATTTAATGCATTTTATTTATTCATACGATCCTAACTGTTATGTTTTTTTTGTTTCAGGCACCGGGAAGACGATGGTGATGGACATGTTTTATTCACATGTGGAAACGGAGAAGAAAAAGAGGGTCCATTTCCACGGTTTTATGCTGGACGTGCATAAAAGTGAGTGTTTTGTCTGGTTCTGAGGTAACAACTCATTATTAAATTATAAATTAGCTCTGAATGCATCAACAAAAACTACATGCTCCTCCTCCATCGAGAGACGGAAGTACGTTTTGGGAAAAGTCATACAGGGATGTTAATACTTCTCCCAACTTGTTTTTACACCTAATTTTCGCTGCTTGGTTTCAGGAATCCATCGGTTGAAGCAGAGCATGCCCAAAAGGAAAGTAGGGAAAATGGCCAAATCTTATGACCCCATTGCTCCGGTCGCCGAGGAGATCAGCGAGGAGGCCTGTCTGCTTTGCTTCGATGAGTTCCAGGTGCTGTAGGTGACCTTCTTAAAGAAACAGAACGTGTTTGTTCACGCTGTTAAAAATTACTTTTATTGCTAACTTTCATTTCAGGTCACAGATATCGCTGATGCCATGATCCTAAAGCAGCTTTTTGAAAATCTGTTTCTGAACGGCGTTGTTGTCGTGGCGACGTCCAACCGTACACCTGAAGGTCATTAGTGAGGTTTTTGGCACATTTGCTCAAAACTGCATATTTTTTGTAGTTTTTCTCTGGATAAGAAAAAACTAATCAATTAAATTTGAAAACAATTATTGGAAGTTTTTCCTCCTCAAAATAACCAAAATTAAATATTGTATGTCTTGTGTCGCTCTAATATTATTCTACAAGTAAAATTTTAGGTTGGCACATTTACCCAGGCAATCATTCTAATTAAACCAGTAAAGGAGTCATTTTTTCATAAATTTTTGTAAGAAAGTGAAGTTCAAATCATTGTAGATCCAAAATTTTGAGTTTTTGACATTATTAAAAGAATCACATCAAGTTTGCAAATACTTTTGGACTCAGATGGGGAAAAAAATGAAGGAAAATATTCAGGCTTTGGGTTTGTTTCTGTTTAAAACTGATTTGTTTATTTAATATTTCACAAAAGCTGCAGCTAACATTTTACAACCCGTTATGTTCCATCAGATTTGTATAAAAATGGCCTCCAGAGAGTCAACTTTGTGCCTTTTATCGCGGTGCTGCAGGTAAGTTAAAACATACCGAACCCGCCCTCCAGCTATGCGCAGGCGGCACTTTAAAGGTGAAACGTCTCTTTTGACCGCCTGCAGAAATATTGCCAAACTCTTCGCCTCGATTCAGGGATCGACTACCGCAAACAGAACAGGCCTTCTGCGGGGAAACTTTACTTCCTGTAAGTCCCGCCCAGCTTGACAAAAACCTGACAGGAACACTGCTTTTCCTTCCTTTTAGCAATTCTTTCATTCTGTGTAGCTCCGGTGAACCTGACGCCGAGGCAGCGCTGGACAAAATGTTCGACGAGTTGGCTTTTAAGCAGAACGACAGTGAGTGCTGAACTCTACCAGCGTCTCCTGATGTGGCGCGTGGCTAACGTTTGTTTTAAAATGTTTAGTTACCCGGCCGCGAGTTTTAAACATTCACAACCGCAAGGTCCGTCTGAACAAAGCGTGCGGGACGATCGCAGACTGTACGTTTGAGGAGCTGTGCGACAGAGTGAGTCTGTTTGTTTTGCATTTTTAATGTTGGTATTGTTTGACCTAACAGGGTTCATGCACTCAGCAAACACAGACAACCCCACACTGCTAAAAGAACAAAATATTACTAAGTATTTGGTCGAGTTTCAAGTGCAAATATCTTGATACACTTGAAGTAAGAGAAAACTAATTAACAAGTATTTTCTCAGCAACATATAAGAGCTTGTTTTAAGTCAATAATTCCTTAATATTGATGAAAAAGTAGTGATTAAATTTGTCAGGTTATTTCACTAAAAACGTGTGGAAAAAATCTTGTTACAAGTGAAATAATCTGCAAATGGAACAAGAACTTTTTCGTCTATTAAGGAGTTATTGACTTAAAACAGGCTCCTATTTATAGCTGAAAAGTTGTTTTTAAGTTAGTTTTGTCTTATTTCAAGATATTTTCTATAGAAACTAGACAAAAACCAAATGGTAAGATTTTGTGTTTTTGCAGTGCACTTTGAAAAACACAGTTTTAAGTGTCTGTCTTATGAAAATAAAACATTTGCTTTCTATTAAAGGTTTTTGAGTAAAACTTAGTGTGATTCTCTGCTTGATTCTAAACATGAAACAAGTTTTTTTGAAACTAAGAAATCTCTCTCTCAGCCTCTAGGGGCCAGCGACTACCTGGAAATATCAAAACTGTTTGACACCGTCTTCATCCGACACATTCCTCTGCTGACTCTCAACAAGAAAACTCAGGCCAGGCGGCTCATAACGCTCGTGGACGCGCTCTACAACCACAAGGTACGGCGCCGCTCATTCGCCCTCCCAGCCCGTAAAGCGAGACGCAAACATGGAGTCTTCTCTCGGCTCAGGTCCGGGTGGTGATCCTCGCCGAACACCCGCTGGAGGACATTTTTGTTCACGACGGGGATCACAGTCACGACGAGAGTCACATTCTGATGGATGACCTGGGGCTGAAAAGGGTGAGAGCGGGAATCTGTTTTACTGTAGAACCTGTTTTCC
The DNA here is from genome assembly GCF_904066995.2 of Poecilia reticulata. Lineage (NCBI taxonomy): Eukaryota > Metazoa > Chordata > Actinopteri > Cyprinodontiformes > Poeciliidae > Poecilia > Poecilia reticulata. The sequence goes on from NC_088851.1 coordinate 7,631,877, forward strand.
ATCTGGGCTGTCGGGACACAAAAACATCAGCAATTAAAGAGGCTGTCACTCAGACGGGCTTAGAAAAACGTCAGGAAACAGAACTGCAGATCCAAAAAGTCGAGTTTCTAGTGGAAATATATTAATGAACTTGAAATGAGACAAAGCTAACGCACCAGTTTCAGCAGGAAGTATGAGTTTGTTTTAAGTAAATAATTTCTTAAACTAGTATGTAAAATCAACTTTTCTGAGCTTGTGATGACTTCCTGAAGGCAGTTTCTAAAAGAGCAGGATTTGTTTAAAGAGATAGAGACCCAATGTCCTAACTTTTCTTCAGCTTGAAAATCCAATTTTGTTTCTTACTTCTGTTTAATGAGTAAAAGTTAGTTTCTATGGTTCAAGTGCAATCAGATCTCTTCCTTTTCCAAACTGAAATTAGGCATTCAGATCGGAACATTTCTTGAAAATTTGTTTTAAATACTTTTGTAAGATATTCTAATTTGTCACATTTTTTGCATTTTTTAAATTGTATTTTTATATCTGAATCAGACGATCAATTTTCTGTTGATTCTGTAAAAATTGAGTAACTCTGTAATTTTCCGTCTGTCTACAATGTTCTGAAAGTTGAAAACAACATTTTGCATTTTGGACCAGCATTAAATCTACTAATTTACTTACTTTCGTGCCCCAAAAGTCACTAAAAACTCGCATTTCTCCACTGATATTCATGGGTTTCTTTAAAGCGGCGCCTGTTTTCACTCAGTGAACTTTCCCTCCCTAACAGGACGAAGCCAGAAGTCTGTCCATCTTCAGCGGGGAGGAGGAGAAGTTTGCCTTTCAGAGAACCGTTTCTCGACTCACTGAGATGCAGACGGAAGATTACTGGCTGGACGGGGACAGAAGCTTAAAAACTTCTGAAAAATAAGAATACAGGGTACTTTATGAACTGCTCTCTTATATGCCAAAAACAAAATACTACACTACTCCATCTCCTCTTGCACGGAGCACCGGGGGTCTGCTCAACAGCATCTGTGCAAATGTGCATACAATATTTATTAGTATCTAAAATCATTTTATCATTTAAATGCAAATTTGCACTTTAAGGATGATTTTAAGGTGGATTTTTGGGGAGGCGTGTTGCTTTTAATCCAGTGTCATATAATAACTCAAGTTTTTAACTTCTCTGTTGTTTGGGGGGAAATATATAAAAACACAACATGGACAGTTTATAGAGATGCAGTCCAGCCCTTTACTGGAGGTTTATGAGTCTGTTTTGTTTTGAGTATTTCAATGAAATGATTTCTTACCGAGTTGTAATTTATCTTAATAAGTCTAAGTGGATGGATCAGTCCAGTCTGACTGAAATGGTTTCTGAAGAGAAGATAATAGAAATATAACTACTTTAAATCTTGGTTTCTAATTTGCAAAGAGATACTTTAATTTTATTTATTTATTTCCAAAATTTCAGTGGACAAACATGAATTATTCATGCCACTTTTTGGCATTTAGTCAACCAGACTTTCATATATTTAAAGGGGATTTTGTGTGATTAGACCAATAAGTACCACATATTTATAGGGTGGAATAATAATAATACAATTTTATTTATAGTGCACTTTACATGTAAATCTCTAAGTGCTGCAAAATGACAATTAAAGCAATAACCAATGTAAAAACTAATTTGAATTAAATGGAAGGAAATCGATACACCAGAACATTTTCAAGTCAAACCACAGATACTTTGGTTGGTACTGAGCTGTGGATCTCTGCAGCTCCTCCAGAGACACAGTGAGCCTCCAATCTGCTTTTTTACTTTTTATTAAACCAACCAGTCGAGTTTCATCTGTAGAGCATGATTTATACATTCAACTGGAACTCAAAGTGCATTACAAAGGCTAGGAGCAGACAAACACGATGAAATGATCAAATCAAAGGAAACTAGGTGAAACGGTAATAATTATTGGTGATAAAACAATGAGGAATTAAAAGAGAGAGAGAAAGAGCTCAGTCAGGAGAACTGTGGAAAAGCACTTAGATTAGCCAAGAAACACTTGATATCAGATCAGATACAGCTTATAAAAACGCTGAAGTTAGGAAATAAAGTAGAATTACAATAATCTATGAGATTATAAATGACTTTAATCTTCAACCAAAAGCCACAGGACTGTTTGCTTTCAAATTAATACATTGGATGCAGAATGCGTTAAACGTTATAAACCATGTATCGTTTTCTTTCTGATTATTTTGCATCGTTTTCCAAGCGGCTGCTCACTACAAATACAGAGCTAGACTCCATGACTAATCACTTCTATCTCGTTTTATGACAAACGCAACCTAATCTGCATCATCAATCCCATTTAATGCCGTTTATAAATGTATCTCATGTGACTTAACACTTTAAATAATGTCCTGATCCTTCAGATTCCTCCATGAGTTTCATCCTCTGCACCAAGACAAACACCTGGTTTACTGGAAATGGTTCGTCTTCTCAAAGGCGACACGTCGACTGGCTGACATTTAACATGTTAACATTAATTGTGATGCATATGCACTTCTGAAAACAAAGACTGCAGCATGTGGGATGTGAAAGTGAGAAAACGCTACATAATTTAAGTTCCTGTGCAGCGTTTGTTTGGTGCAAACACACGGGTTTTGTCCTTAAAATGAAGCATTGTGTTGTCATCACTAAAGATGTGAAACAAACTGAAAATCCGAAAACTGTGAAGGATGAAAAATGTTTTAATATCAAATTGTTTAATGAAACTGGGAGGCATGACCGCACTTCCCTAACCAAACGGAGCGAGATTTTAAAATATTTTGTATGAAAGAAGAACTTGTTTTGGAGCTACGGGAAGAGAAGAGGGTGGTGTGTCCTTTTAAGGCTGAGAAATAAAGAAAAGAATGTTGCTTTAGATTTTTAAAAATGGGTAAATAAACTAAAACTCAAAGACGTTCACCACAGAAAAGCCAGTCTTGTTCATTTTAATTCTACTGTATTGGACAGAAACGACCGTCTGTGATGACCCTCTTGTAGGAGCTTTGAACTGAAGATGCTGCGTTGGTCGAGCCGCAAATGTTGTGTAAAATTGGTGCAGTGGATGTTGTGCAACAATCGTCTTTTCCCATCCAACCCTCTGCAGGCCTGTGAAGCAGTCCTGACAGCAGAGGCAGCTTTCTTTATCATTTTATTCACTTTGCTCAAATCTGCTGCCTCAACAGACGGCTTTGAAGAAGAAGAAACACACACACGCACACACACTCTGCCACAGAAGATTATGCAATGTCTTGCCGCAAGCACTGAAGGAGCTACCCTTCCTCTAGAATCTGCTCTGTCCTACTGCTGTAAACGGCTTCAGCATTGTGTTCATCAGATCTGTTGTTCATGTCGGCACTCTGACGTTTAGAGGCCATGGTCTTCTGAAGCTGACCATCAACTCTGGACTAATTCACCATCAAGACCATGTGATTGTACCCACTCCTTGCTAAAAAGCACTCCATCCAACGTCCAACGGCTCTCAAGACATCCGTGATCATTTGACTTTATGTAGATGATGAGGCTTGGAGTAGTTCTGGAGGTCCAAAGGAAAATATGGTAAGTTTAATATGTACAGAAGTAATTCTTCTATACTGATACTATCGTCCAATGGAGGTTTGTGCCCTAAATCGTCACAAACTAATCTAGATTCCGCGCCTCTCTGCTGCCCTGACCTTTGACCTGGGTTTTTGAAATGACTAGATAAATGTACTTTCATCTGAAAAGAGGACTTTAAGTTGCTCCGCAGCTAGAGTCTCTAGCTCAGGTTTCTGGTTCAGAACTGGTTTGACCAGGAATGGGACTGTTGTAGCCCACGTCTCGGATACGTCAGTGTGAGTTTACCTTCTTGTGAATCTCTTCCAAACTCTTAAAAATGGCCATCTTCAACAATCCCATGTTGCCTGTGCACATTTTGTCATCACACTTTTTCCCTCCACTTTCCATTGAAACGCTTGGACACGGCACTCTGAAAGAGAGTCGATGACTTCCTGTTGTGTGGTAATTAATTAGGAAAATATGTACTTTTAGGAGTATTTTTTGATATGGTGTACTTCTTACTTTTGAGTAATTTATTTTGAATTATTGCTACTCTTACTTGAGTAAAATGTCTGGAAACTCTAAACTGTGAGACTCAATGGAGAACCCAGTTGTTTTAACCAAACATTCACCACAGACACACACAGCCACACACACCTGTAGTTTTTATTAAAATTTTGTATTGAAAGAAATTGATTTGGGGAAAAAAAATGTTTGCCTGACTTTTATTTAAAGTTATTTTCAATTCGATCTTTAAAATATGAAAATTTCCAAATCACTTTCTATTTTACTCCACCTGATTATGTCATTTTTAAATATCAAATGATTGATATTTTGATCATTTACTAGGTACTTGAGTTGCCTATTTCCCAAACATTTTTTCTCTCACTTTAGTAATTTCTTGGACAACTACTTTCTACTTTTACTAAGGTAAAAATATCCTTCAGTACAATTGTTGGGTACTCTACACGCCCCTGCTTTCTGTCAATTTAGCAGCTGTCCTCATGACTGAACATTTACAAGATGTAAGTCATATTAATCAAAAATACAATGAAAAATCTTTTTATTAAAATCATTATTTGAATTAGTTTATACTGAAATAATATTGTAATTTATTGAAATACATTTCTATAGTGCTCCTGTGTCTTTTCTCCACATTAGGAAATACAGGGAGTTATTTTATGGATTATTTAGAACTGAATAGTTAAAATAAAATAAAAATATTTTTAGCCATTTTTTTTCTCTATGACAGACTTTATTACTTCTTACTGTGAACATTTACAAACGAAATCCCATATTATTCAACATTATTTTAATTATGTTTAAGTAATTATTTATACATATGAAACAACCCATTCAATCTGTCAGACTTGGTGGAATTCGGTCATTCCTATGGAGACAACTAAAATGTATTTAATGTAACATAATTTCCAGCCTTCCTTTGTTAGCGACGTGATGTTTCTAAAGGGTGATGTCACCGGCCAGCGGACATCTCTCCACACTGTCTCTTTAATTTCAGCGCAGTCCAGGGGGCAGGATCGCGTCTTTCCGCCCCTTCTCCTCTCAGTGTTTGCGCCTACCGCAGCTGCAGCAGATTGAATGAGGAGCGTCGGCGGGCTGCTGGCCACACTGCGCTGCTTTAGCCCAGGATGCCAGGGATGTACAGCCAGGATGCACCAGTATTTCTCAGCTCCTCGTAAGGCGGATTACTTGAGCCTCGCCTTCTCCCCTCGCGGCAGCTCCCGGGGCCTTGAGGAACACCTCCTCTCCGCCTTGATGGTATCTGGAGAGCGGCGCACCGCTCCGGCGACTGGCAGCGCAGCTCTGCGGGCTTCTGATTAGGACCTTGAGGTGGGGTAAAGGCGGGGAAGGAGGGAGGCGGTCAAGATGGCAGCTGTGCACGGGGTGATGGAGCTGTGATGTGGGAGGCTCGTTTGCTTTTGCCCACTCGGGACTGGAGAGCGGGACGCGCGTAAGGGAACGCCGTTTGGATTGCCGTGAGGTTCCGCTGCCCCTATCGCTTCTTTTTAGCCCACGCTGGTCGGGGTGTGGGCTGTACGCCACGAAAAGAAAAGGCGATGTTCTGTTAACGCTGGTCAGCGCAGTTGGCGCTTTGAGCTGCGGATCGACGCTGGTAGACAAGCGGGACACGTGTCGGGACTGAGCTGCGGGGGTTGGAGAGAGGAGGGGGGGGGGGGGACAGATTTGCATACCGCGTTGCATAGTAAATAAACTCCCCAAAGAAGCCTGCACTCAACATTGATGGAATGCGAGCCGAGTGATTTTGCGATCTCCTGTGCATCGACCGAGAAATTGCAATTAACATGGCCGAGGCGCCGCTCAGCTGCGACGAGCCTCCCCCGAACGTTGAGATCGACCCGGACTTCGAGCCCCAAAAGCGGCCGCGGTCCTGCACTTGGCCGCTGCCCCGGCCGGAGTCCGGCGCGGGCAAGCCCGGGGCGAATGACGCTGACGTAATCCCCGAAGAGGAGGATGATGAGGGTGGGAGCGCAGAGAACGGCTCCGTGCAGAAAAACGGCGACTCTGTGAAAGAGCCGAGCGGCGGCTCCATCTCCCAGCCCGTGGAGCTCCAGGGCGGCCCCCGCAAAGAGGAGGCCGCCGACGGATCCCCTTCCTCCGCACAGATCCCCGGGGCGGCTCTCTGCGGCTCTGCCTCCCAGCAGCTGAGGAAGTCCTCCGCCCGCAGGAACGCCTGGGGCAACTACTCCTATGCAGACCTCATTACCCAGGCCATCGAGAGCTCGCCGGAGAAGAGGCTGACCTTGTCCCAGATCTACGACTGGATGGTGAGGTCTGTGCCATATTTCAAGGACAGAGGCGACAGCAACAGCTCCGCTGGCTGGAAGGTGAGCGCATGATGGAGCTGTCATCACAACAAAGCCCACACTGTGGTCATGTTAACACACAATGCACACAGCTATTGTTAAAGCGGCTAGCCAGGCATTGATGTGACATTTAATCAAAGCACTTCAGATGTAGATTTTCACCTATAGAACACGCCATGCACAGGTTTTTCTATTTAATTTGCTCTTTTAAGTCATAAAAGCTACCCTCGTGTTTTCAAGCTTCCACGCCTGCATACTTACAGTGACATCACATGAGGCACTACATTTGCCTACATTGTTTCCTTTGTTTTTCCTCTTCATAGGCAGGTTTTGAAGCAACAATTTATAATTTCACTCAATACAGCTGCAACAAATTTTTTAGCTTTATGTCATGTTAGTGTTGTTCCCTCATCAAAAACATACCTTGAGTGTTGTTTTTTAGGAATCCTTTGATCTCCCTGGCAACCATTCAGCTGTGCAAAACATTAACGTGAACCTCGCAGTCCCTCCTACCCCGAACCTCCCCCACTCAGCTCCGTCAGACTAGCCAGCAGCAATTAGCAAACATCTGGTGGAACTGCGCATTTGCTGAGTTCATTATACAAGCTACTTCGAGCAACGCTGATTAAATGTTATGGGGTTAATAGAAGAGCCATGTTGTGATGACTTCCTGAAGGGAGGCGGAGTTTCAGAAAGAGCGGGAGTTTTTAAAGAAAGAGGAATAATGGAAAAAAAGCCAAGATAAAGGTTTGTTTTAATGTGCCTTGGTAATGTAATGTAAAAGATTTGTAAAGCTGCTAATAGAAAATTTGCTTGATAGCGACCTGGAACGGTCCAGTTCAATAGCCAAACATTTATGCTAGAGTGTTTTGTGTAAAACTGAGTTTAAACTTTAAACGAGTCGATTCTCCTCCTTGGCTCTGTATATTTCTGAGGTATTTTTGGCTTCAAAACGCCGTGTTTGATAACATTTGATAACAATAATTAAAACTTCTCAATGCTTGACATTGTCTAGCAAAATGTTTTTACGTCAGGCTACATAGCTGCTACATGGATGAGCTGCTCTATGCTGTAGTTGGGGATATGTTGTTTGCTGCTGAGCATAATCATTTTGTGGCTAAAAGTTAAACATTATTTTTACATCAACTTCTAAGTTATGTGAAACTAAAATCATTTGAAGGCTCAGAATCAGTCCAGTACCGGTACCGGTCCACATTCTCAGGGGAGAAAGACTCACCCGGTATAAATTAAAATTTTAGCTAAGAATATCAAAGAATGTCATGAATATGTGTGTAGTGCTGCACCGATTGTAGTTTTCTGGCCGATCCCTGGTTACCGATCTTTAAGAAGCCTGACCTGCCGATTTTGATTTTGGCTGATATGAATTTTTCTTTTGTCTGAAATGTTGCTAAATATAGCAAGAAAGTCATTGAGCTGGCAACAGTGGGGTGAATATTGAGTGTAAACGTGCAGACATGACCTGGTGGGACGGTCAGTCAAACCTCTCACTGCAGAACAAAGGCTGATCTTAAACCTTTGCTGACTAAGATAAGATGGGCTTCACATGCAAGTATCGGCCAATCACAATCCCCCAAAATTAAGGAAATCTGCGCCCAGAAATCAAATGGTCAATTAAATCAGTTGGCCAATAAATGTATCCTATATTATACATATATATAATGTAAACAGCAAAAAGTTTATAACAGGTGTGTGAATGATCTAATGATCGGACTGCTGACTGCAGCCAGTCCACATTGTTAGCAGAACTAGAGGGCCCCAAAACCACATTTTGCTTAGGGCCCCATGGAGGCTTGCGCCGGCCCTGGTCATTATCACAGTTTGCGTCAGATGGCTTGGAGGTCACAGAGTCAGACACTGACTGGGACATGTAAAGCCAAACTCCACTGCAACCTGAATGTTATATGCTCTACTTTGGAATCTGTCTGTATTGCAAAGCTTTGTGCTTTTGGTGGTTTTCTATCATGAAATGGTGCCAACTTTTTCGTGATATTAATGCGTCATATCTGCCACGGCCACAGAGTTAATTTTCTCTAATCTAGTTTTAATCTACTGTGAGGAAATTTGGTCACGATTCAAATATTATCCACCACCCAGGAGCCAGGATTTGGTTACAGTAAAGTTGAATAGATCAGGGGTCATACTTTGTCGTAATTTATTAATCAACTGGCTCAAGTAAATAAAACATGCAATTCAGTTTTCAGGTACTATAGGGTTTAGTTAAATCGTGTTAAATTTTAACTTTTTTTTCTTATCTGTGTAGGATCATTTGTGAAAATACTTGGCTACAACCAAAAACAAAGAGTGTGATGCGATATTTTAAGCACAATCTTACAAAATTTAATTTTTACCAGTGTGAAATGGAGGTGCGAATTGGCAGAGGCTAATCAACGTGGAGCTACTCGGTTCTTGTACCTCTTGTCATTGTCTTAAAAAAAAACATACAAAGCACAATTGGCAGGTTTTTCCTTTAAAATATGGTAGCATTTTGTGAAATCCTGTCATGGGAATCCATACATCATTATTCAGATGAGTGTAAATGTGTCAATGAACAAAACTACTTTACTGTATTGTATCTTTAAAGTAGTGGTTGGGTCTAAGCACAACATAGCGTAACATGTTACTGTTGAATATTATGACTACATAACAGACATGTGTATATATATATAGTTTTATCTCAGTGGTGTGAGAACAAAGGTGTGGATTTGTCGGTGTGACTCAAGTAGCAAGAAACCACTAAATCTTACAAAAAAAAAGGGTGCACAGTGATCCAGTGAAGAATAAACGGGTATGAAAGTGGTGGGTGAAAAACGGGCGATGCAAAGTTAATTTCACTTTCAGAGAAACTGCTCATGCTGCAGTGAGACTGCCTCACAGGGGGGCCCCTCTGCGTCGGTTTGATTTGTCAGGATTAGTTTGTGCCGGACCGAACCAATTCATCTGACATGGAATCAAGTCAGATGAAAGCTTTGAGCTTTCTGCAGGATTTAGACAGAGGGGAGGGAAATAGGTTTGTAATCCCGCACAACTGAGGCAAGGCGGGCCGCTCCCAGGGAGCTGCCTTCTGAATATTGTGTGTGTGAAACGTTGACGGGGGGAAAAAAAATCAGGCTGTAAAACACAAGCGCCACACAAATGGGTGGTCATCACTAATTGGTCTCATCTGGTTCGGTAATGCTCCAGATTAGAGGCGGTCAGTTTTCATTCATCTTCCACTTGGTGCGTTCTGCGACTCAAGACAAGAGTCTGGCGGGGCGAGGAAAGGGTTAATGCAGAGGGGAGGTTGAGTTGTGCTGACATCAGCATTTCTTAGGAGATGCTTTGTGTCTCTGCGCATTTGGTGGCAATCTGTCCGAGGTTGCTCATCTTCATGCGTCATCGTCGGCATGTAAAGTCAGACCTGACACACATCGTGGTAACATCTCGTCATCGTTTGCATCCAGTCTAAATATAACCCCCCCCCTCTCTCTCTACTCATACACAAGCAGCTTCGCCCAACTGTGTGCCAGCCTCTCTCTTTATGTGGCCTGGGCAAGGGAAATCAATTGACTGGCTATAAATTATGTAGGTCAATGTGTGGCGGTGTGAGAGAGCAGCTGAGTGTTTCTCTTCGGCCGAACTGGCACGGCTCCCGTCCAGTCCAGTCTCTCAAACTGTCCTGCTGTGACTGCGTGGGAGGGGGGGGGGGGGGGGGAGAGAGTAGACGCTTGCTCTTTTTTGTGATTTATCTTTTAAATACCATTTGGCACATGCTGCATGCACCCGAGTAGCCTGCCCGAAGGGATATTCCTGGATTTTTGAAGTGAGGTTCTGTTAAAAGGCTATAGACAGACGGCTAGAATCCAAAAAGAAAACTCCTGAAATTCTGTAATGGCTTTTCAGTTTTCTTGTGCCAACACCAGAATATCACTTTGGAAAGTTTGCAGAGGCACTCCCGGCTGTTTGGTTCTAGAAACAGTATAACGCTTAGTCCAAAAGGGGTCAAAACCAAAGTGGACTTCTGCCGTCTCAAAACATCGAGTGAGTTTTGAACCTTTTAACAGTCGTCATATTTGGATTGGGCTTTTATTTACTAAAAAGTCCATGATTATTTACACAGGAAATGGAAGTAGGAAGCAGTGCAACAGCAGTGATCTTCCTGTGTGAAACATGGACATGAAAAGTATTTTCAATTGAAGTAACTATCAAACAAAAGTCTGGCAGTGTGAAAATGAGCCAGATGGTGTTAGCTTAAATCATTTTGTTTGCTTACGTTGCTTTTGTTTACAATAACAGGATGTCACATTCTTACCACATGTTTCAACCACTTGTGAATGCACAAATATGGCCCTTTCTCACTAAACAAAGATTTCACAAATCACAAACTAGGTTTTAAATGTTTTGCTTTTTGTTTACTCAATGTTTGAAGAGTCCAAGTATTGACATCTTTAAACTAGAGCAAATTAAAGATACTCAATCTTGTCAAAGTTCCAGTGGAATTACCCTTTAGTCATTTGTCAAATGGGAAGCCAACTTCAACTCCGTACTACATAGTATGTTTATGCTTAATGTCCTGTAGATTACAGTAAACTGTCAAAAAAAAAAAAAAAACGTGTGGCGCTTACACATATTGTATGCCAAGCATTTTTCTTGATAAAGTTTTCTTTAAAGAAAATCACGAGTCATGGGTGACCAGCCTAGACATCCTAGTCGTTTGCCTATCCAAGGCTAAATAATGCTAGCCACATAGCAACGAGGTATTTCAGCTTCCAACCTGTATTTTTATTCAAAAATATGTAATTAAAAAAAATTTGCAAATTGGTAAATTTTCCACAAATAACCAAGTGCCTTTCCACAGAGAAATACAGGAATAGGTGACTATTGAACTGCGAATGGGCAGGAGTCCACTGTATATTAAAGTATAACAAAGTTTAAAAACGCAAACTTTTCAAAACTGTTAAAAAGCCCAATTATCAGCTGGTAAAAGTGATATTTTCCACAATAAGCAGCATCCCTAAAAAAAACATTTTTAGTAGCACTTATTTTTGTTGAAGCTTGTGCATCAAAATCAAAATAATGAATAAATGTTCTAACATTATAATAACTGTAATAAATAGTTATTAATAAATAATGTAATCATTTTAGCTACTGGAATAATTGTTCTGTTTTAGAATGAAAGCAGTCACAAATTTTATTTTTAAATATTTGTGTTTATTCATTGATGTCATGAATCTGTGTTGTATTAAGTTCTGAACTACGATGCAACAGTTGATCTGATTTCTTTTAATAACTCTAACAGGATTGAATAAATGACTCCTAAATGAACTCTACATGACCCAAAAAACCCAACCCTTCTTTGGTAAATAAGTACCTTTTTTTAAAAAAGCTTTTATGTTCCATTTTCTTTGTGCCGGAATTGTTTAGATTCAGTGCTTTAGCCTTTGTTTGTGGTTGTACATCTGCCTGTTGTAATACAATGCAGTCCAATTCGGCATCGCCACAAATTGCAGCCTAGTAAAAAACCGCAGAGCAGAATCACTACCACCTCTGTCAAAACTGGTCGTAAAAGTTCATTTATTTACTGCCTTTCTGCTGCACTGGATTACAGTAAACTGAACATAGGACGTGGTTTTATTCTGCTGTCAACTTGCAACTTACAAAATGAGCAACATGTCGGGATGTTTCTTCTGAGGCTTCTTTTTGACGATTGTGAAACGGTTAAATCGAGCGTCTATTTTGGCCACGTTAGTCCCAGATGACTTATTACATTTTTTTGACAGGTTCCCTGTAACTGATTTGTTACCAAATTTGATATGGAGAAAATGGCTCACTCCTCAGGGTGGCACCGTCTACTGGGCAGCAAGACCGCTAAAGTTTGCCCTCCAAGCAAATTCTCTTACTTTTGTGCAAAGTTACATTGTGGTTAATGGTACTCTGTTGTGCTCATCTCAATGAACTGCGAATACAATTTCCTCATCACATTTCCAGTTGTTCTCATCCTGCGACATCTTGAAAAGATCTAACCTTGTGCTGCACCTCTGTTCCATGTTACAGATGTGCAGCTTTGTACAACACTAATAAAGACGAACTGAGCCTGTTCTGTCGTCAAGAAATAAAACTTGTGCTTTAATGTTGCAATCGAATCATAATGGGATTGTTTCAGACTGGACTGTGGGCTGCAGAGATCTCTGCAGAGTCTCTGGTTTCTGTGAGGTATGACTGGGCTGGGTGTGCAGGCTCCAACTGTTTAATTTTGTACATGCTTGGGAAGATCTCCAGAGAAATCCTGCAGACCTTTTCGAGCAGCCAGAAATAGGACAGAGTGAGAGGTGCAAAGCAGTCTGTTGGACTGCAGTGTTCACGCAGCTTGCGTACACACAAATGAAACCCACACATCCAGCTTTGGAGGGTTTGCATCGCTTGTTTATTCTCATTTCACGCCGTTTGATCTATGACCAGATGTGTTCACGTTAGCAGTTAATGTGTTTCTGATCATTTTAACAGCTCTGCAGAAGGCTGACTAATTTCTGGACATGGAATTTATTGCAATAACAATCTTGAGTTTTGTTTTTTCTCTAATAATGCATAACGGAAATATAGAACAATGTGGTGGATGTTCATATATCTACTCCTTATCCAAATGATAAGGAGTAGACATATTATCAGCTGGTAAAACTTCTTTTCATTTGCATTTCACTCTGTTATTACTGGGTTAATTGGTTGAATCAAGCTGGAAGATTTTGTGAGACAAGCTAGAGGGAAAAAGCTGGTCAAAATTATAGTTTGCTGAAAAAGTTAAGTTCCAGAAATGCTGGATGCTGCAATTCTCAAAACAGTATTACACAAAGCAGTTAAGTGGAAGCAAAATTATGTGTGGTTTTCAACATTTTCTACACCTAAAAGTCTGACATGGATTTGTACTCTGCTACCCCTAAATAAAGGTGTGACCAATTCCGTTCAGGAGTCACCTAAAGGGTAAATACAGTTAGTTTGTGGGGAGACAAATCTTAGCTGTTCGGTGAAGGCTTTAGAGGTTTGTTAGAGGAGATTGGTGAATAAAGGACAAGAGCACAGCCATACACTTACCTAAAAAAGAATCCACAAATGCTTATCACAATCTTACCACAAAATAATGTGAGATAACTTTAGGTCCATATTGTCCACTCCTACCTTACACCATGTGTTTTGTTCTGTTTTTTTCAGAATTCCATTCGACACAATCTCTCCCTCCACAGCCGGTTTGTGAAAGTCCAGAATGAAGGGACAGGGAAGAGCTCTTGGTGGATAGTCAATCCGGAAGGCGGTAAAGGAGGCAAAGCTCCCCGTCGCCGGGCCGTGTCAATGGATAACAGCAAGTACATCAAGGGAGCCCGAGGACGGGCCACCAAGAAGAAAGCCTCTCTGCAAGCTGCGCAGGACGGCAGCTCTGAGAGCTCCTCCAGCCTCTCCAAATGGACGGGGAGTCCAACGTCCCGCAGCAGCGACGAGCTGGACGCCTGGACAGACTTCCGCTCCCGGACCAACTCCAATGCCAGCACGCTCAGCGGCCGCTTGTCCCCGATCCTGGCTAACCTGGAGCTGGACGAGGTCCCCGACGATGACTCTCCTCTGTCCCCCATGCTGTACTCCAGCCCCAGCAGCATGTCCCCGTCCACAGGACCCACAGGACTCCCTGACCTGGCTGGTACGATGAACCTGAACGACGGGCTGTCGGACAACTTGATGGACAACCTTTTAGACAACATCAGCCTCACTGCAACCCAGCAGCCTCCTCCTGGAGAGGAAGACCCCGGAGCCATCAGCCAGGGAGGCTCCGTGTTTACCTTCAGCTGCGCCAGCAGTCCCTCCGGAGGCTACGGGCCAAACCCTCTCTTCAGCCCCACGTCCATCACAAGCCTGCGGCAGTCACCTATGCAGACCATCCAGGAGAACAAGCAGACTACCTTCACTTCCATCTCGCACTTTAGTGATCACCAGGACCTACTGAGCCTGGACTCCCCCAGCCACAACAACGTCCTGCTCACCCAGTCTGACCCCCTGATGTCGCAGGCCAGCACCGCCATCGCCCTGCAGAACTCTCGCCGAAACGCTATGCTGCTCCGCAAGGACCCCATGATGGCTAATCTCAGCGGAGTGGGCCAAAGCGCTTCAGTGCCTGGTTGGCAAGCTGGCTTGCCGACCCCCGACAACGACGGAGGCGGTCACGCCAATGGCAAACCGCCGCACCTGAAGTCTCCCGGCAAGAACGCCACGATGCAGGACCGCTTCCCTGGTGATCTGGACCTGGACGTGTTCAACGACAGTCTGGAGTACGACATGGACTCAATCATCCGCAACGAACTGATGGAAGCGGACTGCCTGGATCTGAGCTTCGACGTCCGCCTCGACTCCACCTCCACCCAGAACGGCAACAGAAACTCGGGAAGCTTCTCCGACGCAAAACAGACCTCCCCTCAGAGCTGGGTGCCGAGCTGAGGAGCAGCACCTCAACGTGTAAATTTGGGTTCATTGTCCTGCATTGAGCACCTAGAGGGGAAAAAGTGTATTTATGTAGTATTTTCTTCCAATGTTTTTAATGTGAGGCATTTAGTGCGGTACTGTATTTCAAGTGTCTGAGACACACACAGCGGTATGACGGCGTACTATGGCCATTGTGGATAGGGGTAAAAAAGAATTTAATTTCTGCTAAACAGATTAATTTCCAAATTTTAGAAAAAAAACCTTAGAAATTTCTGTGTTTGAAAGTCAAAAATTTGCTAAAAGAAATCTCAAATTTTGAGGTTAATATCTGATACCTTCTAGAAAAAAATGTGAAATTTCAGAGCTTCAAAAGTTGAAAGATTTCCAAGTTTTTTCCTAGAAAATTCCTGAGATTTATCTAAAATTTCAGAGTTTCTTTTCTTGGAAATCTTCAACTTTTTGATCTCAGGAATTTGCTTTTTTTTTTTTGGCAGAAATTTACTCCTCCTTTTCCCGTCTGCTCAATGGCTTTTATACACCATTGTACAGCAACGTCTTTGAGGCAAAGAAAAAAAAAAAAAAGATTATTGCCAGGATGCCGGGAGGAACGGCATTGATGTAAATCTTTCCGGAAAGCATCAACTCATGTTAGTCTCAGGGAATCACTCGTATCACCAAGTGATAGGTGTAACCGAAGATGAATTGTGTTTTCCACCTGCTTTCTCTGCTCTTTCACCACCTTTCCTAGACCAACATTTTTTGCCAAACCAGCCGTCCGCCTCTTGCCAACGGCCTGTTTACAGGAAAAAAACAAACGAAGCTGCAGAGAATGCCCCATTATTCCGTTCAAGTGGAGGATACTTGATAAGCTTTGTTTTCGGCACATTTCCCCAATGATGCACCGAGTCGAGCACTAAATATCAGTCTGTGAAGGGATAAGGTCTTATCAAGATGTGAACAGGTCTGCGTTGTGTGGTTTTTGTACCTTTTTTTTTTTTCCCTAAAACCAAATTCTCCCGTGATTTTAGTGACAGTACTGTGAATTATTTTCCTCTGGAAGAGGTTCATCACTGCAGCAGATCCCTGTCCAACGTTTTCCATCCTTGGAAGTGATCCTCCCGTGTTTAGGACAGAAACTGAGGAAGGGGATTTTCCAACCATCTGCGTTAGCAAACCCAACCATTAGAATCAGTCCTTGGTCGCAACATGCCAGTCTTAATGTTGGAAGGAGTTCTTGGTGCTATTTTAATGAAGATAGCAGGGAGTGGCTGCAGATGGAGCAGCCGCTCGTTTTGTTATCAGCACTTCAGCAGGTGCTCTGGAAAATGGGTTCTACCCTGCAAGACGAGGGCGTGTATAGTTCTAGAGCCATCTTCTTTGCCAATAAGAGAGGGAACCACAGTATTTATCATATTGCCAAAATCCTTTCTGCATATAAGTGGATGGATGAGGAACTACAGTGAATAAAAAGTAAAAGTCGGTGTTCTTAAATAATTTTCAGCTTACTTTTTTGTAGGAACCAGAGGCTAAAACTTCTTAAATGTTTTTTTTTTTTGAGCTAAATTATTTGAATGAAAGAAAATATTTACGGTGTTTTCCAAAAGCATTGATATCTCTTGAATGTATTTGTCATAGTTTGTCCTGTTGTAACCACAATCTAAGCATTACATTCAATGTTAAAGAAGATGGTTTGGTCTGATTAAAAACCAAAAAGTTGAACTTTGTGGTCTAAATACTAGTAATCCTGAACAAACTTGCGTTCCAACTCACAATAATGTCTCCTACACTGTGGTGGTCTATCATGAAGAAAATATACAGGAATTTGTGGTAACATGACAAAGTGTGAACATGTTCAAGAGGTGTGAATACTTTTTTCAGGTCAGGTATTGTTTTATTTCTTTCTGCAAATGTAGTTGCGTGTATATCAAAACACTACCTTCCAAACCAGCCTTCATTTTGTTGTAGATGAGATGCAAAGGTTTGGCTGAATCTGTTCATTAGCTGAACATTAAAATCCAAACAAATTAAAAAAAAATCTGTGAAACTATTCTCAACATGTTTTCTTCTGGGTGAATGAACATATAATGGCGATTCTAAGTGATTTCACTGCCTACATGATGTTTCTCTTGGTCCTACAAAAAAAAAGGAAAGAGGAGAAGGAAAAAAAAAGGCAGATGTAATTCTTGTTTCCAGTTTTTTAAAGAAAGTATGTGTAAATAAATGTCAAGAACCACTGAAAATCAGGATGTTTGTACCTTTCTTTTCTTTCTGTTTCCTGTAAAGGTATAGCACAGCAGCTGACTTCACTCTGCAGGGCACGATGAAGGTGAATTGCTATTGGGTAGGACCTGCATGAGCCAAGAACCAATCACACGCTGTATCCACGAGAAACGGAGCTGCTCAGATCAAGATGAGGTGTTGCTGAGGAAGGTGCGCCTCAGCAGCTGATGTCACGTTTTACACTACATATGGCAAATCATTGTGTTCTCGGGTTGGTGACTAAAAAGCCTCAGTAAAATGTTCCTAAGATGACTAGTGAAAAAACAGAGCCCCCTATTGGTCACATAAAGGTACTGAGCATGTGTGAAGATCAGAGAACGGAAAAGGACGAGGTCTTCATTGATATTTACAATTCAGCAGTGACGCAGAGGGAAAAAAATGAAGTATATTGTTTTTAAATGATCACAAATGACATTAAATTGGTTCTTTAAGAACAAAGCCATTGTTAGAAGACGGCACTTTGCTGAAAATGTGCTATATAAATAAAATCACCTTGTCTTATGAATTTCAGTTTACATGTCGCCACAAACAAACCGTATGAAAGAACGTTAACAAATGAGGCTAAATGTAAGCAAAAAAACTGTCATTAAGACAAAAATAATGAAGAAATGGTAAATCCATTATAATATTATCCATTATAAAGCCGTTTCCCTGACAACAGCTAAGATTTGCAGTTAATTAGCAACGACTGCTTCAGGGTTATGAAGCTCTGCTAGCTAGCAGCGTTAGTAGCACTGTGGCAAAACTAGCTAAAGCTAAATTCAAACTTTCATTCTAGTTTCCACGCAGAAACTTTCTTAGCTAGAGGTTTTTTAGTCGTAAAAACTAAGGTAATATTATTCATTCACAATACAACTCAGCTAAACAGGAGGCCGCCAGTTCTCAGGTGGACAACACACATGAACCAACAAGTTCAATTAGCTACCAAGATAAAGTAGGTAACTTGAAAATGTAATTATTACTAAACACTACAAACTAATGTGCATAATTAAAATTTACCAAATTTTAATGGCTAAAAATTTTAATTCTCTAGAATTCATTTTAGAATAAATTGTCCATGCTGGGGATGTCCCACGTACTTGCTGACTTTATCGCTTAAATAGTGCAATGATTATATTTTGAAGACGTTCAATTATTCCTTTTCGGCATCTTTTACTTATTAAAATATCTTTATTAACTACTAATTAAATATGGGAGTTACCTGAAGCACGAACCCTTCACAGCCTTCAGTGCATGCTTCTGTTTGAGCGCTGCTTATGGCTGTATCCGCTGCTCCTGGAAGATGGCCTGAACATTGGAAGAGGGGCGGAGCCTCACTGTCTCCATGGCAACAAAGATGACCTTGACCAGGACGTTAAATCTAATGAACTCAATTATGGCAGCTGAAATTTAATGGCTGCTCAGGCGAAAAGGACATGCGTGTTTTTATATGTATATGAGATAATACACGACACAAACGGAGCTCTGCTCAGGTTGTGCATGTTTTACATGTAATCATAGCTGCTGTAATATGGAGTTGAGAAGAAAAAAAAGGAGGTAATGCTTTTCATCAAGACACAATCAGGATTCAGTTTGAGGTTAAGCCAATGAATCAGCATGATGTGTGTAAAAAGAGCTCATTATGCTGAGTTTACTGCTCCCAGAGGACCATCAGCATCACCATCAGCATCAGTTTTTAAAGGTGTGGCTACAGATTTAAGCCGCCAATAATCGGGGGTGGCATATTAAAAAGCAAATCCCGTAATAAAATTCAAGAATACAAGGTCGGGGCACGGGAGTTCAAAAGTGATGCACTGTATGGGACAAAAACAGTGGAATAAATATAAAGAAATAAAATTAAAATGGTAAGAAAAATGCTGCACAAAAGCAATATGCTGATACTAAAACATGGTGGTGGCTTCAGAATGCTCTGGGGTTACTTTGCTTCAGATGTAAACATGGCTTTGATTAAAATGGTTTAAAACATAATTATTTCAAATCCCCATCAGTTTTTGACTCAAAATCTTTGTGTGTTTGCTAAAAATACAGAGGAGGGATTGTATACTTATATTAGAATCCACATGAGAAAATAAACATTTTGGACAAGAACATTTAGACTAGACGTGCTCATGGTCTTGTCAATCTGGAGAACTTTTGAATGGGTTAGTCAAGATGCTAAAAACTGAAGAAAACTGAATGCTAAAACTGAAACAAAAGTTTCACAAGTCATTCATTGAAAGGGTTTGAACAGAATGAATAGTAAACCATTACATGTAGCAAATGAGGAGGCACTGAGTTCAAACTCCTAGTTTGTGTGGAAAAAGTTCATTGCGATTCCGATTTTTCTTGGAAACTGAGAAGTCCTTTTCTTTATATTATATTAATTGAAATGCGAGACAATTGATTATCAAAATAAAGACAAATACTGTAGCAATTACAAAGACTGATATGGAAGATTTTCTTCTTAAAGTTCTAAATGCTGAACAGAAAAGAAAAAAGGTTTCGATTTATTGTTAGTCTGATCATAGTACAGGTGAAATAAATTGCTGCACTACTCTTTTCAGCCACCAGAGGCTGAAGTGGTGAGTCTTTCTCATTAGGACCAAACAAACACGTGAAGAACCATGTTTCACTGTGATTACAACTGCAGGCCTTTTGTTGTTAGTCTCTACCAGGTTTGCACATCTAGACACAAACTCAGTCAGATTAGATGCAGAGTGTCTGTGAACACTAAAAGTCTTGCCACAGATTCTCAACTGGGTTCATATCCATTTATCCAGGGAGTGGGAGTTGTGTGGAGCAAAATGGATAGATTGGTTCAAGAGGACGGAAAGGCAAAATACCTTCTTCAAAACCACAACATGTCAAACTTTTAAGAAGTTTGACTACAGCAGAGCTACAGTTTTCCTGTCTAATATTGTCCAATTTTGGTGGTGAGCCTTTGTGAACTGGAGCATCAGTTTTCTGCTGTTAGCCGTCGGCAGCAGCACTCCTGTGTTGTATTATTGAAAAAATATATAATTTTTCAGTGTTATTTTTTTATGTACTTTGCCTGTTTTATGTTTAAAGATTTACATGGATGTTTGATACTTCTTATCGTTTTGCAAATGTACCTTTGAATTGATTATATAATTACTCAATTATATTCCATTCATCCATCCATCCATTTTCTTGCACCCTTGTCCCTTAATGGGGTCGGGAGGGTTGCTGGTGCCCATCTCCAGCTAACGTTTCGGGCGAGAGGCGGGGTCACCCTGGACAGGTCGCCAGTCTGTCGCAGGGCAACACAGAGACACACAGGACACACAACCTTGCACACACACACTCACACCTAGGGGCAATTTGGAGAGGCCAATTAACCTGACAGTCATGTTTTTGGACTGTGGGAGGAAACCGGAGTACCCGGAGAAAACCCACCATGCACAGGGAGAACATGCAAACTCCCTGCAGAAAGACCGGGGCCGGTAATCGAACCCAGAACCTTCTTGCTGCAAGGCAACAGCTCTACCAACTGCACCACTGTGCAGCCTCAATTATATTCAAAACTGTTATTTATGTTAACATGTGGTATGTCCATTTTAAGCTGTAAATTAAATAAGTATAAGGGAGGGACTGCTCAAAATCTTTCAACTTGTGGAGAAAATTGTTAAAATATATTCAATCAAATATGAGTGGGAGTTTTTAGGCTTTAGCTAGAGCCTTGAGCGTACTTCAAAGTCAAAATCTCAACCTAATGTTCTGAGCTTTTCCCGTTGAAGAGAGGTGATAATGAAGTTCTCAATATCATCAGATACCTTGAAGATTTTTTGTTTAACTTCGACTTGTGTTCTGCAGTAAACCTCCATGCCTGTTCTATTTCTGTCCCAGGTCTGCTCAGGACATTTTGGCAGCGCCAGCAGTCGACCCTGGACGTTGGCAGCAAAACAAACTCAACACTTCATGAGTTTTCAGCACTGCCAATAACCCAGAGAGCAGAAACAGCAAGCGGTGGGTTACATCCCAGAACAGAAAGACCGAATGGACTCTTGGCAAAGTGCGTCCTTAAAGATTTAGTCTGTTTTGGTTTCATTTAAATATTCCAAATAATGATCTCATTTATTAAGGGGGATAAAAAACCCTATTAAGGAACTCCATAATTTAATAGCTGTTTGTGACACTTTTGGTGGCTACAACTGCTCTTTTTACTTCAGAGGAATTGTGGTCCGTTATCCTTTATACAATGATTTTATTTGAAACACATTGGTTGGTTTTTGACCATGAACAGCCCGTTTAAAGTTATTTGACAACATCCTAATCAGATTTAAGTCCAGACTCCAAAATCTCCATTTGCCACTCAGAGATGGACTTGCTAGAGCGCTTTGGATGATTGCCCTGCTTCCTGACCCAAACGTCCTTGAGCTGAATGGCACACCACAAACCAATGGCTGTAAAATATACACATACCCTCATGACTTACAGTTGTAATTGCAACAAAAGCCTCTTCTAAAAAGTTTTTAACTCAGACAGGAAAAATACAAATGCACACCACACTTTTCAGAGTTTTATTAGTAAAACAAAAATTTTCTTTCACTTTACAATTATGCACCACTTTTGGATGGTCAATCACATAAAACCCAATAAATACAATGATGATTGTGGTTATAATGTAAAAAAAAGACAGAAAAAGGTCATGAATTATTTTGTAAGGCACTGTACAAAGATTGTTAAGTTCAGGCTACATCGTTCTTTCTATATATTTTTGCTTCTATTCATTTTTAATATAAACATGTTAATGTTTATATTTATTAGTTTACGGCATCATTATTTTCCTGTAAAGACTTTTGTGTTGTCTTTCAAATCGCACCAGATTATTTCTTACAAATAAACATTTTTCCATTCAAGACTTAAGCTCTCTGAGTTCTAACATTGTATTCTTTAGTTTATCTGTTAGTTACAACTGAGAAAATGACGGCGCCTGCATATAATGAGCAAACCAAGAACAGGCCCTTAATAGTGTATCCAAATGAGAACAAAATACAGACCTTTAACTTTTAAAACATCAGCATAATCACAACTTTAAAGAAAAAAAGAACATATTTAGAGTCATTAGCCAAATTGATCATTTCATTTTCTATCCAAAATGTGACTGTTGGGGAAGTAGGTCAAATGATACAAAGCTTATTAATAACACAGGGTTTCTGCAAGTTTCACCAACTAAATGTAAGACTTTTAGAGATATTTTCAAAACCATTATGAATAGAATATAAGACTTGATTCAAGACAGAAATGTACAAAATAAAATCACAAATAAATAAACAATATTGGTTAGGCACAGAACTGAGCCAATGGCTAAGATGAACATCGTCCAGATAAATTAGCACTTCCCCATGATAGATGTTTAAAACCTAGACAGTCACGCAATGAAAAGCAATGAAAATGTCTACAAGACTCAGTTTTACACAACAATAAAGTCCTGGCAGAAAAAAATAATGCTAGTGGTATATAGTATACCACTAGCATACCACTAGCATTTATACTCCATGGTATATGTGCACTAGCAGGAATATATGCACTCCATGGAGTGGCAGAACAATTTAATATGAGATCAATTGTTCTGCCACCACAAAATTTAAGATGTGTGATGAATGTATTTCATCACAGTTTATTGTTTTTCAATCAATTAAAGAAAATTTGAAGGCCTTAATTTTAGATACATCAATTTAAGACTTTTTAAGGGTACGGAGAGACCTTATGGTAATCTTCTTATTGATTAGGATTAGGTGTCTCCATTCTTTTAGTGTAATCTTAACATTTAAGAAGGTCTCCGCATTATTATTATCGATGAGCTGAACAGGTAAAATGTTCCATTTCGTTTTTGTTCTGAGCACAGGCCAACTTTCTGATCCGCCTCCATCCATAACAACAAACGTGTCAGCAGCACCGGTTTGTTAGCACCTTCACATCTTAGTTTGCATAATGCATTCCTCTGAGCTGTCCTGGGGAAGGCCAGTGGTGTACAGGTAAGACACGGTCCCCGCCTGGATCTGGAATGTCTGCCCCTGGATGTGGTGGCTGGAGATCTGCTCGCTGGTCTGGCTGATGGAGATCGGTTGGCTGACCTGGCTGCTGATGTGGATGGCCTGGCTGTGAACCTGCGAGCTCTCCTGCGCCACGGCCAGCTGCTGCGGCTGCTGCATCACCTGGAGGGGCCGCGCTATCTGCAGAGGATGCGGCGGGCCGTGGTGGGCCTGCAGCTGGTCCATGGCTTCTTTACTCAGGGTGATGACGTGCATCTGCTCCGGCTGGTGGCTCTCCAACATGCCGATGGAGTGAACCTGCGGGGCGTGGGCCGCGGCGTCTCCCTGAGCGACCAGCGCCAGGTTCTGGATCGGCCCCGCCGGCTGGGCCAGGAGGGTGACCCTGGAGTGGGCCGACTGCGCCGTCTCTCCGTCAGCGGCGACTAGGCTGATCTCCTGATCCTGACCCGGAACGAAGTTGATGTTGTTCACCTCGCCAGCCACCACCAGCTGGATCTCCTGCTCAGAGCTGAGCGCCGGCGGGTATGGCTGCAGATGGAGGACGTTGCGCGGCTCCTCCGGCGGCGCGGCTGGTGAGGCCTCGGTCGCCGTGGCGGCGGGTCTCTCCTTGTTGTGAGACTTCGTGTGCGTTTTCAGGTTGTCCGGCCGGGTAAAGGACAGGCCACAGAAGGAGCAGGTGAAGGGTTTCTTCCCAGAGTGGGAGGCGATGTGGCGCCGCCTGGCGCTGGGGTCTGAGAAAGACTTCTCACAGATGCTACATTTATACGGCTTCTCACCTCTGAACAGGAACGTAACAGAAAGGCTTTAGTCAACATGAAGCACTGATTGTTTATGACAACATTACAGCTGGTGTAATATTAGAGGTAGGTGATATGAACTGAAAGTTTTATCACAATATTTTACAGTACTACTCTATTAATTAGGTTTTTTGGTAACACTTTATTTGAAGGGGTGACATGACACTGCCATCAACATAAAGGAGGCTACATGAATGTTTAGGTATGTTGTCATGACAGGTGATTTGGTCAATGACGACACTTTTAACGCAAAGTCACATTAAAAGTTGCATTAAAAGTCCTTTAAAATTGTCAACTTTGCATTAAAAGTGTCATTATTTCTTAAGTGACACTTCATGACAACAGTCAAACATTCATGAGGCCTCCTTCATGTTTATGACTATTTATATGATTTATTCTTTTATCCATTTTATTTATCTATTTATCACTGAGGGTACCACTGCAATTTTGCTATGTTCTAGAAACATAGCGACAAATAAAAAATCTTAAGTCTTATATCAGATATTTTACACTATCCTGATATAAAAACCCTTTTTACATAATTTCTACACTAAACCATAGAGCTAGCAGATGAACAGAACAATGCAGCTGAACAGTCGGGGTAAACAGAAGTTGTCACAGTCTGCGTTAATATAACTGGAGAGTGTAATCGTTGGATATCTGTGTATCTAGACCGCCAATAAATCAGTAACAACTTCCATCCCTCACCTGTGAATCATGATGTGTGTCTGCAGCGTGCTCTTGGCTGTGAAACATTTGCCACAGATTTCACAAGTGAAAGGCTTCTCACCTGTGGAAAACAAAGTTTCCGCACGCTGTGAAAATGACGCTTGGTTTCTGGACAGAAAGATGAAGAAATCGTTTGGATTTTTTTTTAATTTTTTTTTTTTATTTTACCAGTGTGAGTTCTGAGGTGCTTCTTCAGCTGAGCTGCATCCATAAACTTGTGATGACACAGATCACACTCTGGTAACGATTTACCTTCAGATTAAAAATAAGGAGAAAAAAATAAAGTGATGTGAAAAGTAATAACACCAAGCATGAGCGTGCTTAGCGGGTATTTTCTTACCTGTGTGAACTCTGTAGTGGCTTTTCAGTTGTTTCTTTTGAGTGAAGGTCTTTTCACATTTATCACAGTCGTAGGATTTCTGTCCTGTGGAAACAAGTAAGTCGATTAAAATGGGGAACAAAATGCTAACACTTTTATTGAACAGTGGAGAAGATAGTAAAACTAATAATTCCAACAATAAGGACAGTTTTAAGTTTTAAAAAAAAAACCCATCATTAATTGGAATTTATTTTAATCAATCAAATTAAGATATTTATCATGATAAATGATAAACGATACGATAAATGCCCAACCCGAGATGCAACTATTACAAAGTGGAAGTTTTTTTGTATTTTTAAAAACCTTACTTTCAGAGTATACTTAACAGAAAACCATAAGGCTCGTAGTTTTTATGATGAACTGAAACTCAGAGCCCTGATGAAGCCGGAGCAAAGCGCTGTGGCTCTACCTTCGTGGAGGTTCATGTGCTCCTGCAGGGAGTGTTTGGTGGAAAGCGCTTTTGAGCAGATGCCGCAAACGAACGGCTTCTCCCCCGTGTGAATGCGTTGGTGAGCCAGCAAGGTGTGCTTCTGAGTGAAGCTCCTCCCACAGACGGAGCAGTGGAATGGTTTCTCTCCTGGATGGGGAGCGGGATGGGACACAAACAGGAGAAAGTTCAGTGAGAGCAAGCGTCAGGACTGTTGGTCACAGACTTGTTGAATGAAATCTGTAAACAACCGGTGTGAGTTCTTTGGTGGATCTTTAAAAACAGATGGTGCTTGAAGACTTTCCCGCAGTCGTCGCATCGCGCCTCAGTGTTGGGGTACTTCCTCATGTAGCCCCTCCCCCCCGGCTCTTTGCTTCCTGCTCCGTCACCGCTGATCCTGTAGCCCTTGTATTTAACCGGCGTCCTTATCTTACGTTTGCTTTGACGCCTCTGGCCAGATCCGGTGTTGTGGTCTTCAGCAGGGTCACCCTCTGCAGCCTGGACATCGTCTGAGCCGTCACGGAATCCACCTGCGCTTTTCTTTGGCCGCCCTCGTTTGCGTTTCGACAGGTCCGCTGCCTCGGTTCTGTCTGGCGTCTTCTCGTCCTTCGTGCCTGTGGAGTCTGTGAGCTCAACGAGGACGTGGACGAGCTCGCTGACCTTTACCCTCTGAGCCGTGGCCAGGAGCTGCTCCGTGGAGCTCTCCTCCACACACACCTGGGCGCTGTAGATGAACTCCAGGACCGCGCCGAACGTCTTCGCCGCCATGCCGTCCAGCCTGTAGGTGGACCGCGGGACCGGCTGCTCTGCGGTGAACATGAGGGAGAAGTACTCGCTGCTGGCTGCCAGCAGAGCCTTGTGAGCCTTGAAGTGTACGTCCTCCACCACTAGAGTTATGTCGCAAAGCAGGTCTTTTTTCCGTAGCTTGTCGAATTTGCTCAGAATACTCTGCTGATGCTCGTCAGAGCGCAGGGGGATGATGGAGGACGACGAAGCCGTTTCTTTCACAGACATCTTCTCCCTCAGAAGAAACTTGTTTAGCAAACAATCCTGTAGAACAATAAAGAAAAATAGGTAATTGCGTGCATCTTCCTTTGTTGCACTTTTTATAACTTCCCAATATGCAGGCTAGATATTTACTTAAGAAGCTTTATGGAAAAAATTTACTTTCAGGAGTATTTTTACTACATTGTACTTTTTACTTGAGTAATTTTACTATGAAGCTATTTTTACTTGAGTTTTCTAGATACTCTTCCTTCCTTTAACCAGAAATTCACCAAACAATTGTAGTTTTTGTTAAAATTTCATATTAAACATATTAAAAGAAATTGATTTGGAAAAAAATATTCTTCTGCTTGATTTATCTTTTGTTACTTTCTAATTATGTTATTTACATAACTCATTTTTTATCTTTAATATACCATAAAATACATGTAACTTTATATTTTGGTCTGTCTGATGATGTAATGTTTAAATATATAATGTTTGATGTTTTGCTCAATTATGAATAGCCTTTTTGCCAAATAAGTTATTACTTTGACTTGAGTAATTTTTGAATAGCTACTTTGTTACTTTTACTTAAGTAAAATATGTTAAAATAGTGCTATTCTTAATTTAGTATAATTTTGGGCTACTTTATCCACCTGTGTAAAAAACATTTTTACTTGTTTTCTGTAACAGCAAAGAAACAGTCTTTTTTCTAACACTTCAGATATAAATGTTAAATTTTATAATGTTAAAACATTTTAATAAGTCAATTTATAATAGGGGGTTGCACAGTGGCGCAGTTGGTAGAGCTGTTGCCTTGCAGCAAGGTTCTGGGTTCGATTCCCGGCTTGGGGTCTTTCTGCATGGAGTTTGCATGTTCTCCCTGTGCATGCGTGGGTTTTCTCCGGGTACTCCGGTTTCCTCCCACAGTCCAAAAACATGACTGTCAGGTTAATTGGCCTCTCCAAATTGTCCCTAGGTGTGAGTGTGTGTGTGCATGGTTGTGTGTCCTGTGTGTCTCTGTGTTGCCCTGCGACAGACTGGCGACCTGTCCAGGGTGACCCCCGCCTCTCGCCCGAAACGTTGGCTGGAGATGGGCACCAGCACCCCTCCTGACCCCACTGAGGGACAAGGGTGCAAGAAAATGGATGGATGGAATTTATAATAGGTTTTCTTGCAGTTCAACTGTGAGACAACACATTCTCCCGTTTTCTACATGAAGCACTTTGCTTTAAATGACATACATCTTAATGTCCAGTGTTAAAGAATCATGCTTTCTTTCTTCATTTTAACATTTTTACTTTGTTCAACTGTGTTTTCATATTCTTGTCAAATGTGTTTTCAGGATTGACCAAACTGCAGGCTTCTTGACAGACAGGGGGGGGAAAGTACTGGAGTTTCAGCACATACATCATAAATTATACGCAGATAATCAACACAAGATGTTAGGTTATTTTAATATTCAAAAAAGGATTTAGCAAATATCGAGAAAATTGCTCTGAAGTCGCTTCTGCGCTCTGTTGCCATGGTGATTTAACTAGCTTCAAAATTTCTCCTTCACCATACAGAAATTATCCTTTTTTCAGATCAACTTCTCTCCGTAGTAGACTCCTCTGAGGTTGGTACAACAAAGCCGAACTGATACATTTAGTCATTGCTTGGTTTCAATGCTTGTTGTATTGTATTAGCAGCGTTCAAATGATGCAATAAATGTTTAAGAGATTAATTGAAGCCTTGACAGTTAGCAATCAAGCTAGCCTTTTCAACCAATGCATCCCAGGCTGACATGAATGAAGCCGCAACCAGCTAACACAGCTATGAATACGGTTGTGTTAATGTTCTATAATGAATGGCTGCTAGCAACGCATTCAGCAGACTTCTGAGAGCCGCAATGTAACTAAAACTAGTGAGCTTTAAGGACCTTACCTTCGCTGAACTCAGTGTGTCAAAGCGACTCGTTTATCGCGAGATGTAACGCGTGATCTGCGGTGCGCTGATCTACACATGCTCAGGATCGGCTTCACACAAACTCTATGAATGGACAACAAAACGATGCATGATTTGTAGATCAACAGTAACGTTTGTCCGCAACCTTAACCACAAATTCGCAATGTGACAAAATGTGGAAAAAGTTGAAGTCAACTCGCACCTGGAAATAGAGCAGCAAACGCGATCCCTGAACGTACAGAACAGGGATATTTTTTTCTAAGTAACTTTCTTTTTGTATTTTAAATGTTGCATTTTATACAACCAATATTTGCTGGCTATACCGCCTTTAGGACCTGTACGTTCGCGACCGAAGGATGGTCATCCCGGATGTAAGATGGGAAAGTTTGCTGAAGTTAGCCTCGGATTTGAAGCTTCCGAGTCCATAAAAAAAAATGCTTGATTTTTTTTAATTTTTATTTTTTAACAAAACAGAGATCAAATATTTTTACATTTGTTGAGTATTCAATTTTTATTTGACTTGTAAAAGCCAAGTAATTAAAGTTACCGTTGTGTAATGTATGTTAAATGCTTTTATTTTGGATAATTTCTTTTGAAAGTACCTATGGTAACAGAATACAAGTGTACGTGAAAAGGTTAACAGCATTACAGAAAAAGTCTGAAAAGCAACTCAAGTTTAGCTTCAGTCGATAAAGGAACAAGGTGAGTAACTATGATTGAAGTATTTTTGAGTAACTAGAAATGTTTATGGAAAAATCTGTGATTGTCGTTTATGAAAATAATTTATGAAATGGGCTATGCGTAAAGACGGATGGTGAAAATGATCGATAGAATAAACAACCTGCTCCAGTCCAGATTGAATGAAGCGGAATGGCCCTTTTCAAAAATCAGAAGCTGCGAATCGGAGGCCAACTTCAGCGTTGTAGAACTTGGATAAATACTATATCAAAACAGAAAGTCTGTGGATCGTTTTCTCTCCCTTCGGCGTTTGGTATCTATCTGAAAAACATTTCTCCTGTCGTGGAAGCATTTTTGTGCTTAATGTGTCAGCACAGCAGATGTATGCCGGCAGGTGTCGTTTTATAAATATGACATTTCAATGGCCGCGCTGTCGATGATTATCGCGTTATCACGGAGAAAGTTGCTCACAGTGACGTTTTGGTTGTTGGTTCTTGAATGGGATCAGTTACACCGCAACTCCTAGTTGAGGATTAACTTGGGCCGATAAAAAAAAAAAAAAAAAAGTCAAAGCAAAGGTCTGTGTTTCAGCAAACCGGGACGCCTCTGCTGCCTGCGGCCGTGAGAGATGACGGGAGTCCGGGTGGTCGTGGTGGGGGCCGGGGTGGTCGGGCTCTCCACCGCCGTCTGCATCGCGGAGTCGCTGCCCGTCTGCTCGGTCACGCTGCTGGCGGAGAAGTTCAGCCCGGACACCACCAGTGATGGAGCTGCCGGGATCGTGTTTGCGGCTCCATTTCCAGGTGCGAGTTGACTTCAACTTTTTCCACATTTTGTCACATTGCAAAACTTACTTTTTTAGGGGGGAGGATGGAAGCAAAGTTGTTCATTTTAGTCTAAAGTGGTAGAAAAATTATGTTTTATGATCATTAAAAACCAGAAAAAGGCTGTCAGTACTATCCCCCGTAACTCTGCTACCCATGAATGAAACAATTTAATCTGAAGTTCAAGCATCTATTAGATTTAACTTGTGTACAACAGATGGTGTGTGGATTGTTTTCAACATATCAGTGTTATAGATATGTCTGTTTTCAGTAATGTCATCATTTCTCAGCAATAATGTCCATTTTTGTGCCATATTTATATAAACAAGTCGTCTCTTCTCACATATGACCTTGTACAAAAGAACTGAATGTATTTAAAAATGTCCTATATCAGATTTTAGTGGGTACTTTAACATACAGTAGATATAGATTATATTTTGTGAATTTCCCTACCATCTGATTAATAAAGGACAATACTCTGTTCTTCAGCAGGGATGGAGGCCGTTGGAGGCAGCAGAAGACTCAAAACTCAGGTGTTAGTTCAGTCCAGAGCTACAGATAAATTCATATTAGACTGGCCCAGTCAAAGCCCAGGTCTAAATTTAATTTAGAATCTGAGACAAACGGATGTTTGTACAAACTGTTCAAGGCACTTTCAATTGCCTTGTTGCTGAAAATGTGCTATATAAATAACATTACCTTACCTTAACCTTCATCTAGCCTGAGTAATCATGAGCCAGTTTGTAAAAAATAGTCAATTACTCTAGAGAGAAGAAACAAACCCCAAAAGACACATTGTTCCACAAAGTATCGACTCAGAGGACCGAATAAGATATTTTTCCTTCCGCTGTTACACGGTGAATTTTGATGTGCCGTGTTAAAATGTGTAAAAGCTGAAACTGATGATTTTACTGCACATCTCCCCCCCCCCCTCAGATATTCCTCTGGAAAGACAACGCCGCTGGTTCAAGGACAGCTTTGATCACCTTCTGGCTATCGCACAATCCCAGCACGCTCCAGATGCCGGCGTAATACTCAGCTCTGGGTACCATTATATAGATCATAACAGAAAAAAAAAATCACCAGTCAATTTTCATTCATTCATTTTGCTTTCGTTTCTTTCACAGCTGGCAGATTTTTAAGGAGGTCCCAGCCACCAAGGAGCCGTACTGGTCCGACTTGGTGATTGGCTTCAGAGCCATGACCGACCGTGAACTGAAACGTTTTCCAGACCACAAGTTTGGACAAGTGTTCACTACTGTAAAATGTGAATGCTCCAGCTACCTTCCCTGGCTTGAGGAGAGGTTTGTCCTATTTAGCTGATTTAAAGGGGATCTTTAAATCCACATTTTACACGTCATTTTGTTCGTATTTCCTTTTAATTCATGTAAAGCACTTTGAATTGCCTTGTTGCTGAAAATGTGCTATATAAATAAAATGACCTTACATTATTGTACATATATTTGGGTTTCTACCGCTTCTAAAAACGGGTCAAAAAACCATAACCGTTTTTGGCAACAAGCTCAAGTATTTTGGCGTCTGGAAAATGTCCCGTTTCAAAAACCTTCCAAGTGTAACATCACAAATCAGCAGGTGTTGCACCTCACCTAGCAACCCCTTAACTAGCAACCCCTTAACAAGGCAGCCCTAGCTGAGCTCCAGCACATTTGGTCAGCCAGTTTTACTGCTGTATCCGCTGTACAATGGCTGCTGGAAAAGAAGTGTTATGTTGTCGACTTGCCATCTAGAAATCACTTGCTGCATTCTAGTTGAATATGCAGGAGGCACCACTTTTGCTTTTCAAAGATGTACGGTTTGGAGCTCTGCCCATATCAATACCGAGCACTTCCAATCCAGAACCTGCAGCAGAATGAACAACATTCCTCATTCCCCTCATTACCATCCCATAATGTTTGCTTTGTCTATGTTTTGCTATATTGTTACCTAAAATATTGCTACTACTACCAATAATAAAGATGTAGGGTTGTTTAATTGCACATCTGTTGCAGCCGTTTTCATGCGAGTGTGTAAACGTTGAGTTTGGGGACGTGGCCAGCAGGACATTATTTGGATTTAAAGTGGCAGGAGGCCCTAAAACGGCTCAATCTGAAGGAGATTTAAACAGGCAGAACTAACCAGACTAAAATCTCATCTAAAAATGATTTTGTGCAAAAAAAAAAAAAACAGAACAAACATTTTCTGTATAGATCTACGGTAAAGTGTTCAAGGAATAGGTCACCTTTAAAATCTTACAGACTTGCTGTAACGTAAGCCTCATGAAGTATTGCTCGTTTTCCCTGCAGGTTTAGAAAAGCAGGAGGCCGGGTGGAGCAGAGGAGAGTCAGCAGCCTGCAGGAGTTAGGTGACGGTTTTGACCTCGTCGTCAACTGCTCCGGTCTCGGCTCCAAAGCGCTGGTGGGAGACCCAGGCGTGTACCCAGTCAGGGGCCAGGTCCTCCAGGTGGAGGCCCCCTGGTTGACGCACTTCATCAGGGACGGGGACGGGAAGACCTACATCTACCCCGGCGTCCACAGCGTCACCATAGGCGGGACGAGACAGGAGGGAGACTGGCGCCTCCATGTGGACAGAGGAGACAGCGCCAGCATCCTGGAGCGCTGCAGCAGGCTGGAGCCGTCCCTGAAGAAAGCGAAGGTTCTGGGCGAGTGGGTCGGGTTGAGGCCGAGCAGGAGGAACCCCAGGGTGGAGAGGGAGAGGATGCTCCTGCAGGGCCGCACAAGCGTGCCGGTCGTTCACAACTACGGCCACGGGGGCTGGGGGGTCACCATTGCCTGGGGTACGGCTTTGGACGCCCTGGGGCTGGTCAGACAGTGCCTGAAAGAAATGCCTCGGGCTAAGCTGTAGGCTAAACTAGTACGGCACTAAAACACGTCTTTACTAGAGACAGAACATCCTGGTTTATCACCACATAATATCCCCACACATAAAAAAAATATTTGGAAATATTTCCATTTGCAAAGAAGCGTAGGAGCACCAGCCGTCTCTCATTAAGGTAGCTGACTAACCAGCTTTTTAAAAAAATATAAAGTGAAGGACAGCGAAAGGGTGCAACATTCTGTGCAATAAAACAAACGAGAAATACTTTTTCCTTCCACTAAACCATCACTGACCTTTTGCCAAACTGTCGACTCACCTTGATTATGTGGGCCTTTGTCACATTATTGTATTAAAAATACTTTAAAAAAAAAGATTTTATACAAGATTCTAATTTAAAAATATAAAAATGAAGTGAAATTAATGCTCGAAACATCTGTAATGAATATGTGCCATTTATCAGTTTAACGTTTTTGATAATGTACTAATTTACTGGGAAATCAAAAGAATAATTACTTGGATAACTTTGTTAAACTGTAGCATAATGAAAATCTATGAAATTCTCATACCGGCTTATTTAGCTGTAAACAGAATATTTTTGTAGCAGTAAAATCTGGAAAGAATATTTTAAATTGAGATTTTTCTAGAGATTTTACAGAATGTCAGACCCTTAGCAGCGTGCTTGTACTTTTACATACAACATATTTAATAAAGCAAACTTTATTACTTAAATTAATAAACAAGTAAGCTGCATGCCATTTACAATAAAACACTAATTGTGGGAAACAGACAGGAAATGAGTCATGTGATGCTGCGGCTGACGTCTGAATTCTGTAAGCGTCATTACATTTGTATAAAACATTCATCCAAAAGGACGCACTGTAAACATTTCATTCATCTCATCTGGGAAGATATATTT
The DNA here is from genome assembly GCF_904066995.2 of Poecilia reticulata. Lineage (NCBI taxonomy): Eukaryota > Metazoa > Chordata > Actinopteri > Cyprinodontiformes > Poeciliidae > Poecilia > Poecilia reticulata. The sequence continues at coordinate 7,665,522 of NC_088851.1, forward strand.
ACTTGAATGCAACAAGCATTCTCCAAGTTTGAAGCTTATGAACCTCGGCGATGTCAGATGAAATGCTGCTGAGCTGCAGCTGGACTCGGAACGGATTCCATTTTTCTAAATCAAAGAAAAGCCACATCCAGACACAGCTGCAGCAAAGACAAAAAAAAATTACAAAAAATTAAAAGTTTCCTTATTGCACGTGAAATCTCAACTTTAGCACAAATTGGTTCCAGTTTTGGGTAAACTCTTTGGAACTGGAATCATTTTTGCTCCTAATTTACTGAATGCGTAGAAACCTTGGCATTTCTTTTCATTTTCAGCCGTCGAGCTTCTGAAGCGGCAGAAACGGAGCGACTTGCAGAGACCTGATCGGTGCGTTCGTGCCTGCAGGTGGTTTCTGTCGGGAAGAAGTCTCTGAATGAATCTGGCCGACTTAACTTCTCTGGAGCTTGGTGAAACTGAATGCTGCTCCCCGTTTTTTCTTCCTGTTTAGGGGCCAATGCCTGACGTTTGACCGGGTTAGACGCTCTGCACGCATCCAGAGGGTCTACGGCGCGCTGTGGGGGCCGGGTGGGCGTTGCGGTGGGCAGATCCCAGTCTTTAGGGTTGGGGGGTTTCCTCTCTTGATCTTTCTGGAGAGCTTTTAGGGAGACGCAGTGCCGCATCTGAACGGCTGCCGGGTTTCTTCTAAGCTCTGTGCAGCTGTGACTTCTAGAGTTCCGGAGGCCAAAGCAGTTCTTCTGGAGTCTGATAGACGGTGGAACGGAGGGGAGCGGAGCTTTGGTTTGGAGAGGAGACAGCGAAGGGGAGATTAGGACAGGATCGGGGGGCGGGATGTGACCGGTCTCAAATCCAGACGGAGACCTGTTGATGGATGCAGCGGATTTTCTGAGCCGTCCTGGAATAACAAGGGAAGTGTGTGTGGATCATGGAGGTGCCACCCGGTTCTTTTACACATTGTACCAACAGTTTCTTGCAACTTTTCCAACCATTTCCCAACATTTTGTCATGTTAAAGCCACAAATTTTACACATTTTACTTCGATTTTGTGCAAACGACCAATGCGGGGTGGGTGGATGAAAAACAAACATTTGTTTGCAAATAAAAATCTGAAAAGCGTGACTTGGATTTGTATTCAGCCACTTTAAATTTGATAACCATAATAATAATGATAATAATAATAATAATAATAAAAAGAGCAAGCATGTCTCCACCTCACTCAGCTTATCAGACTGGAACTTAGTGGCGGCAGCATCATGCTGTGGAGACAAGAAAACTGGTTAAAAATAGGAAGATGGATGGGGCTTTTCCCCCCTCGGAATTCTGACTTTAATCCTCCATGATCAAAAGTCAGAATTCTGAAATAAATGTCATGGTGATTCTACCTTGTAGAGGTACGACATACTGCTGTACAGTAAGACATACTGCTGCATGTCTCACTGTTAGATAGTCAAAAATTCACTTTGTGTTGATCCATCACATACAGTACGTAGAAATACGTGGCCGTAACACAACAAAATGTGAAAAACTTCAAGAAGTGTGAATGTTTTTATGAGACGCAGAAGAACGCCACAGCTGGAACACGGAGAAGCTGCAAAAAGGAAGCGGCCAAGCGGTGAGAGCTGGAATGAATGATGTGTGAAAGAAAAGGCGAGAAGTCCGGTGTGGTGAAGCATGGAGCTGTTTATTCCTCACGCTCAACCACGACAGAAGCCCACTTCAGAACCCGAGCTGCTTCTGGAAGAACCGTCTAACTTTCACTCAAAACGTCACATCAGCTCTGCGTTCTAGTGCATTTTACAAGTTAGTTATACAAAAATGCCACATTTCGACAGGTAGACTATGAAGTAAAATACTTTAATTCCACTGCACCAAGCAGCTTTCAGGCACATGATAAAATATTGTGCAACATGACATTTCACAAAACTAGAAAAATATACACACGAAAAGCAGAATCTCAGCAGAACACGGGTGAGGCCGAGCCGACACGGTGACATTCAGAGCGTTTCATCTTTTTCTTTTACAATAAATACAAGCGTTTATGTTTTAACAGTTAGCAAACTCCAGCAAACAACCACAGTAAGCATGATGTACAGTTCAGAGGTTTACACAGTCGCAGAACAAGAAACTCAAGAGGTTTCAGGCTCTTGATTCTACATCGAAATGACATTTGAATGACTGTACAACTTTAATTAATGTTGCTAATATGAACTGATGGCAGTTTTGTTATTGTGAGATTTTTTCTAATCTGCACAAGTTCAATCTTGCTGCTCTATAAACTCAAATATATTGAAGTGGCATGCTGTGTTATTCAACTTTAGGCAATAAAATGTTTATTTTCTGATAAAAAATGCATTTATTTTGTTACTTTAATCGTTTGTTTTTCTAATATTGTATAAAAATGAAAAATCTTAAACATGTCAAACTATTTTTATCCGATTAATCGTCAGAATAATACTGAAAATAATCGTTTGCTGCAGCCCTACGTCTCGTTTTGAAAATTCGCTCATGTAGTCGTTACATTTGAGTTGGTTAATAATTTCAACCTAAAAAAGGAGCAGTTCAACTACTTAAAGTCTGAAACGACAAGATTCATGTCAGCGACGACTGTATGTAAACTTCTGACCCGCCCCGTAGCTGTAAATAGGCCAAGCACTCACGGTAAGTATGTACTGCAATTACGAGAAAGTTAAGAGAAAGTAAAACAAAACACGAACAAAAGCTCGATTATTAAACACTCTCCTCTCACGGCGGTTCAAACATCTCTATTTGCAGCGAAAGCAGAAAAGAGCTCAGACCGCTGAGCAGAACCTGCAAGCTGCTCCACATTTAGACCGCTTGAGGGTTTTCGAGGTTGACCTTGAACTTCTAGTCTCATGAAAACAGAAATCCGTCATCGAGTGTTTAGTTTAGCTCTGCCTGACAAAGTGGCGCAGCAGCAGAAAACCGGGGGAAGAAGAGCATCGGCGGTAAATGGTGACAAAGTCTTTCGGGAAGAGCGTGAAAGCTGAAGCTGGTGGGTCGGAATGCCGGAGCGTCGAGGAGGAAGAGAAGCCTCCGGAGTGTTTCTAGACTGAGGAAGAGGAGGGCTGAAGGAGAGAGGACAGGGCTCAGAGGCGGGTCAGGCTGTCGTTACCGTTCTCCAGGTTCTCGTTGCTCTCGTAGCAGCCCGAGTCCCGCGGCGAGTCGCCCAGGGCGCCGCGCCGGTCCAGGAGCAGCTTCTCCTGGGACGGCCCGGACTGGGCGCTCCGCTCGGGGTCGCTGCTTCCTGCAGCCACCAGCAGGGGGCGGACAGTCACATTAGTGTCACATTTATATCCGAGCATCTGCTTGTGCGTGTGAATATTTTTATACATACACAATTTCCAAATTCAATTTTCCAAATTCAGTTATTTGCTTCAGTAATTTTTTTCTTAAAGAAACAGAACTTTACTATAATTACCACGTGAAGGAGGAAACTTAAGACATAAAGGAAGCATAGAAAGACATCAAAGACATGAAGGACCGAATCAAGGAAGGATATCAAAGGAAAGAAGGAAAGAAGGAATGATACAGGAGACGTGAAGAAAGGAAGCAAGGAAGGATATTGCAGAATGAACGACAAAATGAAGGAAGGAATGAAGGACATGAAAGAAGGAAGGAAGGATACCAAAGACATTTGGTGAGAGCTGGAAAATAAATCAAGTGTGGGTTGAGTATTTTTTCTACCATTTTGTTTTTCCACATTTATTCCGAGTTGTACATCACTTTTTTTTCTCCCGTCTTTGCAGGAGTCCTGTCTGTGCCGTTTCAGACCTACCTTCATACTCCTGCAGCAGCTCCACGGCGGTGAGCAGCACCGCTCTGTGCTGGGGGTCTGTGATGTTCAGCTCGTCCAGGTCTTCCTCCTCCAGCAGCTGGAACGTGTCCAGATCCTCATATCCGTTAAAAAGGAAGGTGGGGAGATGCTCCTGTGGAGAGGAGAGGTTTTTATAAAGCTTGACAAGCAAGTCATGAAACTACATTAATCCCAAACAGATTTCAAAAAGCTCCAAATACAGTTTGAAAGTTTTCTCATGCATTTGATTGTATTATCTGGATCTATTGTACTCATTTCTGAGCAAGAAGTATTGCAAACATATAGGAAATGAAAGAAGTGGAAAAGTTTTTCTTTACAATTCGAAGGCAGCCGACAGTCTAAACTCAAGATAACGATCGATAAACACACCATCCGTAGGGGCTACCAGATCACATTGGGGTGTGTTTGTATTTAGCTGCATTCATAAAATCCAGTTGAATTGACAGCAACTCTCTTTGGTGAGGAAGTTGTTACTTAAGAATCTTAACGTTATTTCCAGATTCAGTTAGTTGCTTAAAAATTAAGTTAGAAAATTAAGAGCTTCAACTGATTATCAATCTCTAAGAAAGTTCTTTAAGCTCTCAGCTGCATGTTTTTCTTGAGTGTGGTCATGTTCTACTGTGTTTCCCATTTTGAACTGTGGTTACGGTGTGGTTGGTGCTGTGGGTGAGATCCTTGCTTTAGCACCAAAAACTCCTGTATGTTTCTGTTTGTGTGGCTGCTTGTCGTCACGTTTACCTTCAGATTAATGCGCTCCAGCAGCTCCTCCACCGATGTGGGTTTGGGGTGCCGGGCCTTTCTCCTCCTGCGCGTCTTCTTGGGCTTCACCTCCTCGTTCAGAACATCCACGTAGATGAACTTGAAGGTGCCGACTTTCCCGTTGAGCATTCCCATCCAGGTGCCCATCGGGGGCTTACTGATGATGTCGATCACGTCTCCACACTGCAATCAGAGCTTTGGAGTGAGTTTCTTTTGATACATCAGGTGTTCTCTGTGCACTGTGTGATTTAGGGTGTTTTCACACCTTTTAGTCCGGTAGACTTGGTTCGATTCGGGACCAAAATTACAGCATTTGTTACATTTTCAGCTGATGCGGTTCACTTTTGTACGGCACTGTGTCAAACAATCCAAACAAATTGAAAACCTGCTCACGCAGCAATCGCCTCTGGCGGCGCTGCACCAAGAACTGCTGAAGAAAATGTCACAAAAACCCCAGAAGAAGACACTGAACGCAACTTTTAGTAGATGAAACTAAGTGGTTTAAGATTTTAAAGGTTGTAGGATTTCTCTTTCGCTGCTGGTCAAAGACCACGAGGCATTTCTCCCATTAGCACTAGACTCTTGTGTTTGTTTTTGTTGCATTTACCCAGAATACCCTGCGTTATAGTCCACTTTCTGCTTTTGCAGCGGTCTCTCTGTTCTGCTGAACCGCACCAGAGTTCACTTCAACTGAACTGAGACCGTGGTTCTTAAACGGACTTCTTAAACGGACTAGAGTTCAATCTTTAGGTCTGCATCAGAGTTCGATTGTGCCTTCACGCCTCCCCAAACGAACCGGAGTACGATTAAAGTGGACCAAACAGGGCTGGTATGAACGCAACCTTATTGCAGCGCACCTTCAGTTTGAGGGAGTCCGTGTCATAGGGACTCGGGATGAAGTCGGTGTGAACCAACGCGCGTCCACAGAAAGGTCCACGGTAAGGCAGCTCGTCTTCTTCTCCATCCTCCGACTTCACACTTTCTCTGTTGCTGTTGGACGAGTCGGTGGTGCCGACCGTCTGGCCACCTATGAAAATCACAAAAAAAAAAACAAAAAAAAACCATACATCAAGATCACGAGCTTCTATGGGTCAATCAGCAATTTTTCATCTGCTTTGTAACAGATGGGAAAATGCTTGGACAATAAACACAACACATCTGGTCAAACACAAACTAGGCAAATCCTACCTAACAGCAGCAAACCAGCTGACTTACTCATGGAGCTCTGGCCGCTGAGGGAGCTCCTCAGGCTCTCCACTGAGCCTCCTGGCTTCAGTTTGGGTTTCTCCAAAGAGTCGGCGTCGGTCTGAGGCGAGTGAGGGCAGCTGGCTACTCGGTCCGGACTCGACTGTGGCAAAGTAGAGCAAGAATAAAGAGGTTATTACCAGAGTTTTTAATGGGTTTGATGACCAAGCCTCAACACTCTGTACCTGCTCGGAGAGAGAACAATGGTATCTCTTGGATATGTGTTTTCTCATGGTTTCCCTCACTGACTTGACTTTTTTACCCAGAGAAATCCGTGACAGCGAGGGAGACTTGACTTCGTCTCTGAAGTCACTCTCTCCATCTTTTGTCTAATTTAAACAGAAAAAGAAGGAGAATGGTTCAATGCCTTGGAAAAGTTTTCACACATCACTTTGCTGCATTCCAACCACAAACTCCATTATATTACACTGGGATGTTTTAAGCACATTTTCAACCCGGTTTAACCCTAAACAAACTCTATATAAATCCAGTATACTAACAATTATAACACAGAAAATGCTAAGGAAAAGTTCTGACATATTTAGAAGTTAACAGTTGGTTAGCATAGTGTTGAAGTTAGCCCATTTTAAATTTCAGTAACATACAGTGCTGTCAATGTCAGAAGTGACTGTTTGAACGGAGCGACTGGTCAGGTCAAATCCTCCAAAGCTGCAAGCTCTCTGCGAGAAACCACAGAACAAAACATTCAAAAGTTAAGAGTTTGTTAATAGATACTAGGAACAGTGGTCGGGGACTGTTCCTAGTATCTATCTATCAGTGCAGCATTTCAACATACAAGCAGAGACTAATGGATACACAAGACAACTGAGTCCCGTGTCACATAACTGGTCTGGACTGAACCAGGAAGGAAGTCCAAAAATAAATAAATAAATAAACTGATGAATGACCAGACAGAAGCCCAAAAATACAATATTTTTATGACCAGTGAATGATCCTTAAGTCCTACCAAGTGGTGTGAATCTGACACCCCTTGGCCGCGTCACAGAAACACTCTTCGGTCTGGAAGCTGTTACTGAGGGCAGGAAACTAGGTGTGCGCGCATCCTTAAGAAGTCTTATTGTATCTAAAATGAAGGCATTAAAATATCTTAAATTCATGCATCTAAAATCGTTGAGGCTACCACTAACAAGCTGCTAACTTATCTTTGCTAGCTAGTCTCAGTATCTACATCCATCATGGGTAAGTGGAAATTTATCACCACTTGGCTGGACGAAGTTACATTTCTGTGGAGAAATAGGTTTTAACTTTCTTCAATAGTGGTCTTAGAAAGTCTTAAGTTTGAGTTGTTTCATGCAGATACTGATGTCTACAGTTAGCCATGCTAACTGTGCTAATTGAAATATTACGACCCGGTTTTACTTTTGCGCGGTTTTGCATTGCTCACTCTCACACAGTGTGACGTAGCCTCTCTTAATATAAATCAGTACCTTTCATTCATGGCGGGAAGCACTGCTAGCAACATTTAGTTTCTAAAGTTGATACCGGCAAATCAGGACATTACAATTACCGTATATTAGAAATCAATCAGAACATTCTAACCAACATGATGCAGTACTCCAGTACCACCAGTACTCACTCCATGATGGCTAAGCAAGCCCAGAGCCCGATGACGGAGCTCTCCGTCGGTCACCGACCGCGCCATTTTGGGCTCCTCTTCGCCGCACCCCTCCGTTTCCGAGAAGGAGGAGCCCTCGCCGGCCTCCGCCACACCGGCCTCCTGATGAGCGGGGCTCCCGCTGCACCTCCCGCAGCCCTGCGCTGCCTTCTGGCTGCTGCACGTGTCCAGGCTGCTGGAGGACGGGGACGTGGTCAGGCTGTCGGAGTCCAGCTGCTTCTGCAGAGCAGAAGCCAAGGAGTCCAGGGGACAAACCAAGGGTTTCCTCTGCACACCTGGATGCTGGGAGACGCTGCTGTCACCACAGGGTAGACCATCTACGCTCAGGCTCTCTGGGTAAACAAACGTACAACTCGCATGAAAACTGAGTTCTTAGAAGAACAGGAATGTATGTAGAGTTTGCACAATTATAAACGACTACAGTCCGTTTGCTCAACTGCACAGATGCTAAACTACCAAGAAACAATGCTCATCTAATCTGACCAGAGGTTTAAGCAGAGAAGAAACTAAGAGGTCCAGTGGTTACTCAGGAGGAGCTGCAGAGATCCTCAGCTCAGGTGGGGGATGCTCTTAGTTTTCACACCATAAATCTGGATTTCTTTGTCCCCAAGCTTGGTGAGATGAAAGCCATTGTTGAAAGAAAGCTAGGAGAAGTCATGAGAGCAGCATCCTGCTGTGGGGATGCATTTAATCACCGGGGACAAAGAAACTGGACTTGAGAGATGTCGACCCCCATGTTTGAGTGGCAGAAATGTCTGTTTGTGCTGTTATTTTAATAAATGTTTCCAGAGGTCAAATGAAACATGGTGTCAATTTCACACCAAAAATGTTATTTGTGCTGCTGTAATTTTTAACATAAAAAAAACAAAAACAAAAAAAAAAAAAAAACAGTTTCCAGAGGTCACCTCTGCTCTCACATTAACAAAATCAAACAATTTTTTTACTAATTTATTTTGCTAGGTTTGTGCAACTAATGTGTGTATATATATATATATATTTAAATCACAATTTATTGACGCAAAATTGCTTTGATTTTATAAATGTGGTGGGGAGCTGGCTGACCTTTGATGACCTCTGGAAACACGTCCTAATATCTTTAAACAAACTTTTTGCTGCGCAAATGTTTGACACCAATTTCGATTGATTTGAAGAAGGGAAGTGAGGAAGACAAACTTCGCTCAGATGGAAGCTGGTCCAAAAGTGACGCAAACATGGATGATGTTAAATACAAGGAAACACTGGAGACAAAACAGAACCTGAACCTGAACCAGAACCAGAGATTGATGCAGAGGTTCAACGTCCAATCACCCTGAAAACAGCAGGAGCTACACAGACCTGGCTTAGAGCAAACCATATTTAATTATCTAGAAGAATCCCCTACTCAGATTTCAAACCTAAATCCAATTCAGAATCGCTAATAAGAGTTGAAAGTTAGACAGACATTTTTGGGAAACTTTGCACTGAAGAATCAACAACAAAAATCAGACTGAAGCTGAGGCAAACCCAGCAGACCTGCAGCTATACGTGTGGTTTCACACGGAGGATGGAGAGCGAGGGTTAGGTGAACACTTTCACATCACATTTTCACTTGTGAAACAAAAAAGTTAAAGGGTTAGTAATACTTTTATGTGTATGTAAAGAGACAGAGGCTTCAGTACCGTCCGCTGCGAGCCTTTTGGACTCATCTATTCTGATCAGCTTCTTCTTCACTTTCCGAGTGGAGTTGACCAGTTTGTGGAGCCTTTTGAACGTCGGAGATTCCTCCTCGTTGTCAGACTGCTCAACAGGCTACAAAAAAACAAAAAAGAAATAAAGAAATGTTGATATTTCCATCTTAATTTAATTGAACATTGTCTATTTTTACAAACAGTAACACAGCCTGCCTCTGCTTCTCGTTACAGAACATCGTTGCGTATAAATACACTGCAGGAAACCACAGAAGTATTACTGCGCATCAGGCAGATGGCAAACCATTAAGCTACGTGTGAAAGCAAGGCTAAAATCAGGTGTGTGAAAAGGCACGGGTGTGTGCTCGGAAATAACGCCAGCCACCGTCTGAACTGGAAGTCAGCGGCGTGTCTAAGGTCTGACCAGAACGGAGGCAGCGAGTGTGACCCAGAATACTCATCTGGAGACAAAACAACAGCTGGTATTAAAAGGAAACTTCAATATGAGGGGAAATTAGACAGAAATCAACAAATGAAGTTCATCAGAAGCAAAGAGGACGTTCAGATGAATCTGAAAAATGTGCCCTTATCGGCCCACTGGTGCATAAAAGAGCTGCGGCGTGCATAACAGTGGGCCTGTGCTGAATCAGGCCGCCCGCTGCAGCACAATGGGGGGTTAGCGCTTTGACAGCAATGAATAGGAGTCCAGCCGGAGCCCTGCGGTTGGGAAAGGGCCCTGAGCTGCAGAGCTTTAGAGGGGCCTCGGTTCACCGCCGGGACACAGGCAGAGCCAAAGAGGAGAAGTGCTGTCAACAGCTCAGTGGCCTTGGCAGCAGCAAACCAGAGGCGCCGCCGCTGCACGAGTTAGCAATTCAGAGGTAAACAACGAGCAAGGGGAGCGGAGAGACTCACGGTGCAGTTGAATGAGTCGTTTGGGCCGGGCCCCGAGGGTTCCGGGGACTCGGGGGGGTCGCACCGGCTCGTCTGTCTGCTCTGGGTCTCAAACTCCTTCAGCTGCAAAGAGAGACAGAAGCGTTTCGGTTGGTTCAGTGAGACGAGGGAAGTTTGTCGTAACAAGCAGAAGAATTTTGTTTACAGAAACCTCATAAATCCTTTTATTTGTCATTTCTATTGTTTTGGATGTTTAAAATGTCTTCCATTTTAAACATCCAAAATTGAAAGTTTATTGGAACTTTCAATTCCAATGAAAGTTCCAATAAACTTTCATTGGAATTGAAAGTTTATTGATCTTTGAGAATCTATTATTATGCCGTTACCATTATGTTTACTTCAACATGGTCACAAAACAATATTATCGTTTATCGCAATACCTTCTAGAGCAATTTATCACTCAGTCATACAGGTAAATATGGTTTACAGTTCAACAGTGGAGGATGGAACATATTTCATTCATGTTTTTTAGGTTAAATAAAACATACAGATGCATCTCAATAAATTAGATCTTCAGTACATTAAACATGTGAAACATTTTTTACACACTGACATATTCAAAATATTTATTTTTAATCTCAATTTTGATGATTATTAAACATCATGAAGTGTGAATATAAATGAACTTAAAAATTATTTTTTAAATCCAGACATGCAAAGTTACAGCTACGCTAACACTATTGAGCTAACGGTTGTCAGTCCTACAGCAAAAGATTTGAGCCAAAATGAGTCAGTGCTGGAAAAGCTGGTTGTTTACAGAATACTGTATCGACATTTTTTTTACAGGAAAGTTGTGTGGAAGGAAAAAATGTGGACGTATATGTTTACAAATGACTCAATAACAAAAGTACCCAGAAAATGTGCACTGTTAAAGTAACATGAGCTTCCCCAACACCTCAGCAAGGTGGTAACTGACACTATGCTGCATGGCTGCAGCAATTTATGCAAAAACAACCCAGATATGGAGTAAAAACACTGCTTTTTATTGATGTTATGGAATATTAAACTTATTTGAGAAACAGAATTTGGAGTTTTGCTCAGCCGAATTCATCAACATTTACATAAAGACATGAAATAAACCACCCTGTCTTTATTGAATCTACATAAGTTTCAGTTCTGATCATCCTTGATGATGTCATGTATTTATCTCCACCTGTTTGCTCATTTTAACTTTTTTTTTTTAAAGAAACTTTTTCTAACAGGTCTTTGTTGATTATTAGCTTGTCTCAATTCACTGCAACTTTTCTGTTTTGCGAATATAACATTTATGACTCCATACCCGTGCGAGGGCTTCCTCTATCGAGATCATATTCTCCTTCACCATCATCATCAGCTGAATACGCTCTTCATCGCTCATCGTGATCTCGCTGGCAACGAAGCCAACATCGTCACCTGAAACAAACAAGCGCAGCGTTTAAATCAGCAGGTCAAATAATAAAACACTCAGCTATATTGCTCAATAACTTGTATTAATCACATTATTTTTCTGTTGTTTTTTTTTACCTTTTGAAGTCTGGCGCATCACTCCCTTCTGTGACTTGCGGAAACTCTGCCATAAAGACTTGCTCTTTTTCCTTGCATCCCATTTTCCTAAAGAGAAACATGCAAGGAGCACGCTTTTACAATTTGACATTAAAAATGAAAACATGATTATGGTATCTAAAGGAAGAGTCGGGGAAATACGAGAACGCCAGTAAAAAGTTGTTCCTACCTCCTGATCCGTCGTCCGAGCTGGATTTGTGGACAGGAAACCTGAAGACATTAAATCTACATTTAACTATTGAATTGTTTAGATGTAAAGTCAAACCCCCGACCAGAGCCAGTACCTTCGATCCAAAATTATTCTCTTCATCCTCAATCCCTTTTCACCATTTTTCACCCCCTTATCAAGAAGTCTTGTCTATCTTCTCCACTTACGTCAGATTCACAGAGAACGAGCTCGTGAAAACCCAAAAGGAATCACAAAGGCGCACTGTGCCTCATGACAACAGCAGGGCAAATTAAAGCAGTGGAAGTGGACGAAGCAGAGTCTGTGCTGCTCTGTGTTGATGAACAGAGGTCAGCGCTCTGCGGCCATCGCTGGAACAATGGAGGCTTTTTCTCGTCTGGTTGGAGTTTTGTGGCAGCAGCAGCAGCAGTGTGGCCTCTGAATTCCCCACACACTTTCACACTCCCTCTCTGTCTGTCTCTGGGCTCTTTGTTATGCATGACTGTCAGTCCCTCCCTCAGCTGACTCCTGTTGTTTCTGTGCATTTGTCTTCAAACAGATCAGACCTGCTTTGTGGTGAATCAAGCATTCAGGTCAACCATTCTCTTCACAGAATACAGAGAGCAACTACAAGCTACAGCAATAAATAGTTGCCTTATTGTATTACTACTTTATAGAAGCCAAATACAAATTAAGCCCTTCTTATAGCAGCTGTTTGCAAGTTGCACTTGAGGGGCCTGCTGACCATCACCCTAATCTTTAACTCCACATGCAGGTGATCAGCTGGGCGGCTCTGAAACAACATTACTAAAATATTATTTTAGACCTAAATCTGTTGGATTAACTTTACATTCGAGTCTTGTTGACACAGCAACAGCTTCCACATTAAAGAGGATTGATAACAGTGCATTAATGCTTAGCTGTGGTGCGTTTACTGATCAAAACTGGATTGGATTTCTGAGTTTTTGACAGGTCAGATACCAGTGAGTGCTAGTTAGACAAATTTCTAATCCATCATAGTCAAGTTGGTTTTGCATTTGAGATTTTTAATTTATCTAGGCTTTTGTTTTTATAACCTGTGTTCTGCAGTGTGAAAAAGGCTGCTGTATTTAGATTATATACTAGCTATACTACAGCATTCCTCATCACTACTCCTAAAAAAAAGAAAGCTATTTTTATGTTCTGCTGTGCATGATTACATTAAAAAAGTGGATTAATTATTATTTTAGCCTCAAATAAATTCAGCAGAAAGTGGAGATTTGCACAGCTTAGACAAAGAGACTAACAGATCTAATCATGCTCCTTTCTTGTTTGGCAGCTAATAGTCAGCTTCCTGAGGTAAATCCCGCCAAGAAATTTAGGAATAAAAATAGATTTTTAACTGCAACGTTGGGATTTTAAGAATAAAATGTGAGAAATAAAAATGTCTTTGATTTGATACTTTTTTCAGGCTTGTGAGGTTATTTGCAACAATATGCTTTTAGCCCACTAGGGGGCAGTATGCGCATCTTCTGAGTGGATGTGAAAGTGGAGTAACAAATCCATTCTTTTGTTTCCTACAGCTGCATCCAGAATTATAAGACTGGTAGTTAGAATGAAATGTCTGAACTTTCAGTCTCTCTTCCTCTCTCAAACAATCCTGATCGATTAATCACGACTCTTTGGCATTAGTCATCACCTATGTCCGTTTTTATAAATCTGATTCAGCTTTCTAAGGTCAAAAAAACGTGAGTAATCCTTATAAACCTTCGGAAGAGACAATGCAGGGAAGGAAGGAAGTGCGGAGGTTACGCAGAAACGCTTCATAAGTGTGACTGCGGGGTCAGCAGGAAGGGGAGGAAACGCACATGGCTTTAGGCCTGACGGAGATAATGCAGGAAGCCTAATCAGGCCGCAGCCTGCAGACGTAGATCCAGACTGCAGATCCTAGATCTGACCCTCCCTTTACCGAGAGAACCGGTCGTTAACGGTTTTGTTTGTACCTCCTCTCAGTCTCCGGAGTCGATGTGCCGCTGCTGAGTCCAAGAGATTCCTAAAAGGATGAGAATCAATCGATGAGACGTTTAAGAGTTTCAAATCTGAATCCCTGAAGATCACAAAACTATTGCTTCACATTGTGTTCTAATGTGAACCAGCAGCCAATAAACGTCTCATGTTTCGCCTCGTGTTTACATCTGTAAGCTACAGTTTCAAGGACAGCTCCTCCGCGTCCCCAGCGAGTCAGATGTTACTTTTTGGGCTTCTCACGTTGCTTTACTCGGCGATCATCATGACCTGGCGACCCCCTATCGAGCGGTCTTGTCCTGCTGACGCACAGAACAGGAAGCGGCAGCGTCCTCCTGGGGCCTGACACTCACCTGGATCTGAGAGCGGAGGTGTGGCGACGCAGCCGCTGAGTCAACCTTCCCCTGAAACGCAGTGGGAGCAGAGGAGTAAATCACAGTGTCATCGTAATGAAACACTTGGCTTGAGGTTCGTCTGGTTTATATGGTCAGTAAACATTTTCAAAGTGTTACTTTAAGGGCTGTTTAATCACGTCTGAGCCCAAACGGGGCAGGACATCAACACCTACAGGGTTTTTTCTCTCTCAACGCTTTAGTTACAGTGGATGTGAAAATAGTACGTTTCTGATAAAATGTCAGATTTTTGTCCTTTTTCCACCTTTAGTGACACAAGCAATAACAGCAAGGCCTGTCACAATGAACAATAAATCAATTTACCGCGATTACATTTAAAATTTATCGTTTTTCTCTTCTCTCTTTCTGCCAAAAACTGGATGACTAAATCTTCAGTCTGGTGCTTTGGTCTCTCAAATGGCTCTTATTTAGTCTCTTATTTTGAAGGACCGTTTTGTTTACAGAGACTACAGTATCCATTTTATTTGTTGTTTCTGTTTACTGTGTTAAATGTTCATTACAATTTAAAGTTTATTGATGTTTCAGGATGAATTCTTGCATTATTTTGCCATTTATATCACTTAAAAATGGTCTCAAAACAACAATATTATCTTATATCACAATAACCTCTGGGACAATTGATCATCCAGCAAACTTTGTTATCGTGACAGGCCTAAATCCGCATACAGAATCACTCAAAAAGAAAATATAAAATACATATAAAAACAGAATAAAGGATACAAATATTGCACATTAAGGGCAACATCACCAAATCAAACCAAAAATAGACCATTACATTTAAATCTTTTAAAGGGGAAAATCTAGAAAAAGAAAAAAAAACCCTCTGCAATAACCAGCTTGCATAAATCTGCACAATCAAATTTTGCATTTAGTCTCATTTAGTTCATTCAACAGCATCAATGGTTCTAGTGAATCTAATCAACCTGTGCCGTTAATAAGATAGTGAAACATGGTGGGGCAGCATCATGCTGTGGGGCTACAAAATCTAAATGATCCAAATCTTACATCCAACAAGCAAACTGCTTAATGGGATGAAAACTAACATTTTGGAATGGCCTACTCAAAGTTCTGAACTAAATCCTTAAGAAAATCTGTGGGGTTACATTGAGATTAATAAAAATATAATTTTAATCTAATAGATTTGGCAGATATACAAAGCTGTGTCATTATGAATCATTTCTACTGATAAGACTGAAGGTGCTTCAAAAAAAAAAGTATTATTTTGTTCATTTACTTAAATTAGGACTATTTTAATATTAATCAAAATGTCAGCAGTTGGCAGTGTAATGGAGTTAGCACAACAGCTAATTTCATTTAATTTCAAATATAAGATGCCGTATAAAATAGGCAAATCAGTAGTTTTCAAACAATGTTTCAAAGAGCTTTTAAAACTGGAGAAGGTGCCACAGATGAGTTAAGAGTATTAGTTAATTAAGTTAACAGTTTAAGATCGCACATCTGATCAAAATATTGCAACTTTTTTTGTATACGCGTCTCTCTGAAAGATTTTGTTTAAAATGTGCAAATTAAATGTCACTTTAAGGATAGGAAATTGATGCAAACTGTTCCATTACGATTTAATCTGACCTAAAAAACAAACTGACAGCAGTGTGAACGTTTTCCAGAACCTCTGTGGAAATTGCTCCACAGAGGAAAATAAATACCCCTCTTTTGTAGTTTGTAGGAGAAAATGGCACCCTGCAAAGACAAAACATGTTATTGAGGCTTCTGCTGTTTACAACGAGCTGCACACCTCCGCTGCAGGCCGTGTATTTATCCCGAGGAAGACATTTAATCTTCTCTGCTACCTGAACAAAGCAGATTTTTTCAGTGACGTCAAACTCTAAAAGAAACAAAAACAAAAAAACAACAAAAAGAAAAAAAAAAGAAAAAAAAAGGTTAAAGATTCCTCACCATCTCCATCTCTTGCACTAGTTTGCGTTTCCGTAGCTCCTCCATCCGTTCGCACACGTCGCTGAGGGAGGTGCCGTAGTACTGCGAGTACTCCTGGGCCAGGTCATCAAGGTTCCCCACAGAGCCATCCTGCCACACACACACACACACAGGTGTCACAAAACAGAGGAACAAAACGAATCCCTCTCAGCAGCAGCCACCGTCGTGATAAGCCATTGTTTGAAACTTTTGCCGCCGTCGGTGGCAACACAGATAAGCGGGAAGCGGGAGAGATAAAGCACCAGGAGGGCAAAAGCTGTGATAAAGCCTGTATCTTCACCAGAACCGTCACGTTCCTGCTCAGATGTGACCCCTGCGGGGGAAGGAGAGGCCCCGACTGACGCAACTCCGACACTCAACATCCTCAAAGCCATCGAGACTCGACCTAAGAGGCCGCGGATCATCCAACCGTGAACCACAAGGAGTCGGTCACATAACTCCGCTCCACGTTCCTTCAACTGTGCAACTCAGAGGTTTTGGAGGGTTTCTTTTTCTGTGCGATAGATAAATTTTTCAGAACATGCTCTTTCCGGTTAATGTGTAAAAAAAAATTAAAATCAGTTTCTAGTTTAAAAAAAAAAAAGTCTCACTGGTTGACACCGATTCCCAGTTTTCTCTGACATCTGATCTGTTTTTTTCACAATTCAGGTCTTCTTCCTATGTCATTGGGTTCCGTCCAACTTTACCATGATTTTATCATGTTATTTTGTGGTACTATTGCGATAATGATAAAAATAGTGATCAAAAAACTACTTACTGTCTTCTTTAACTGCGTGTCTGTGAAAAACGCTGCTCTTCCCAACTTCAGCCATGTTTACAAATGTTACCAATATTTATGTTCTTGTGGAACAAACTGGACAAAATGATGAACATAACATTTCTAATAATGTCACTTTGCTTTCAGGTCATTTAACATCTCCAATGGAAATTGAAATTTTCACAATAAACAATACAATAATGGCTCACACCTAATTGATCCCAATTAAAGAAATGTTAAATGATCAGCATTAAAATCAACCCCTGATACGTGTAGTCGATGTACCGACATCGATGATTTATGTAAAACTAGTAGATTTCTGGTTTTTCCTTCAAAACAATAACATTTTCCTAAGGACTATGACATAAAGAGAAGAAATGCACCGTAGATTATTGATAGAGGTATTGATCATTAATCCGAGGGTTTCTATACATTTTTTAATGCGAAGCAAATTTGCAGAGTTCTCAAATATCTTTAGTAAGTTAATAAATGATACAGCAAATATTGTGACAGGAGCCAGATATAAATATCAAACCTTTCAAGACAAAGACGAAAGAATAAGGAAAGAAGGACAGTATAGAAGAAGAAAATGTGAAGGAGGAAAGAGAAAAAAACCAACACAAGGAAGAAAAGAAGAAAGGCAAGAAGGAAGACCAACAAATGACAGATTGGCATATGGAAGGAAATGATTAAGGAGGCATGAGGAAGAAAGGAAGGAAGCAAGGAGACAAGAAAAAAAGAAAAGGACTGATGGAGAGACGGCAGAAAGAAGAAGGAAACAATTGAGGAAGCAAAAAGATAGAAAGGAGGAAGATTCGAATGAGGACGGGTCATAAGACAAGGAGACAAGGAGGAAAGAAAAGGTTTAATGGAAGGAGGGAGGAGGAAGATAAATGGGGACAAGGAAGTGAAGCAGACAGGAGACAGAAGAAAAGAACGGACTAAAAGTGAAGGATGAAGGAAGGGCATAAATAGGAAGACTGGAAGGATGCAAGGAAAAGAAGAACAAAGAAAAGGAAGAAAGAAAGGATATTTGGAGAAAAAAAAATGGAATCATCAGGAACAAAGGGTGGAAGAAGGAAACGTTTAGGGTTAAATAAAACGTTTTGCATGCTCATGGAAAATGTTTGAATCAAATCCACACTTTTCATTTTTAAATGAATTTCAAACAAGCTGCATCAAAGTGCATGGGTGTAGTCGATGAGTTTATAGTCTGAAAAAAAAAAAAAAAAAAAAGCAGCTCCTCTGATGCATTTAATGAACAGGATAAAAATCTGACTTTCTTGATAAGAGGTCTTCTGACCTCTTAGCCATCCTTAGAAACCAAAATATAAAAAAAAATCTCCAGGAAAACAAAACCAAACGGCAGACTATAAGCTCCAAAAACCTGGGAGGCCCTTTAGGACCGCGCACACAAACACACGCTGCGTCTGTAATGAGCAGGTACTCCGCTCATAAACCGCCGCACAGATCATCATCATCATCATTACGCCTCACCCTGACGTTATGCAAATGCTCCAACTGCAGTGAAAAGCGATACCCTGGACTCCGTCGCCTCGTGTCCAGACAATCTGTGACTGGTCCGACTGTCCAGAAAAGAGAGGCCCATTCATGGCGACCCCGGTTCCAAACGGCCTGAGAAATCCTGCCTGCTGTTCGTTCGTTCGCTCAATAAATAAGAGCAAGAGCGGGTCGGTCTGAGGAGCTGCGCCTGGCAGCAACCACTCTTCTGCCCCCAACTGCCACCGCTTCACATAAGCAGCCCTTTGTACCCGCAGCCACATGATATCGCAGCAGCCTGGGCGCTTATTCAACATGGTTTGGAGAGCGTGTATGAACCCCCGCTGCCCTCCATCACGGATGGATGTGCATATAGAGAAAACTAAACTAAACAAACAAGTTAATAGGCCTGAACTCAAGCTTCGACTGTTTCTGTGAAAATATTCACCACAAAAACAAAATCTTTTTTCATTCTGCTCTAATTTCTAGTGCTAATATCTTGGCACACTTTTATTGAGATGAAGCTAACTTAAAAGTAACTTTCAAGCAAGATATAGGAGCTTGTTTCAATCCTTGATACGGAAAAGTTTAGCTTCACTTATAACGTGGGAAAAATGTGCTAGAAACATAATACTTTTCCTTATCCATATTAACGACATATACATAAAATCAGCTCTTATATCGTGCTTAAAAGCTACTCTAGTACGAATTTGGTTGTTTTTTTTGCAGCGTTTTCTCAGCCGCATGCAAATGGTCGGTGTTCAGGCCGAAGCTGCAGCGTGACACTTCAGCCACAGAGGTTTTAAAAAGAAGAGTGTGGTGTCACGTTTCTCAGCATCACACAGCGAAACAAAAGCTCTGCAATGCCCTGGGGGTCCAGGGTGTGAGTGTTTGTACAGCTCATCTGACTTGTCTTCAGGAAACCAGGCCAAAGTACCATCAAATCATGTACTTCAGGATGTTAGAAGACTTTGTTCCTGGGTTTGCTTTCAAAAGAACTTTTCACGATAAATGATTGACTCAACACGAATGGATGACTGAACATGAACGACAAGGTGGACTAAAACTAGAGATTTGTCTGAAAAAGAAATGTAAGGAATGACACATCTGGATAGATGCAGGACCGGCTTTATGGATTTTGCGTCGAGGATGTTTGAAAGTTACAGAGTTACAGTTTTGTGTGCGTGTGTGTGTGTTAAAGGTTCCCCGAGTCGTCAAAGTGAAATAATGACCTAAAACAGAATCAAATCCCCACGTCAAGCGGTCAAAAAAGCACGCACAACATCTCGCTTTGTAGCAAGAAAACAGATTTCTTCAATGAATCTCCAGAGGAAAAACCACATTCACAGGATCACATTCCAGCGCAAAACATTAAAAAAAACAAAAACACTCACCACAAACAGGCATCTGGCTGCCAACAACAGCTATCCAGCAGCAGCAGCAGCAGCAGAGTTTAGTCCTCCCACAGCTCTGTTAAGTGAAACGCTCAGCTCAGAAACTTAACTCAGTTTAGAGAGCGGAGGACAATACATCCTGCAGCGAGAGGAGGGGTGGAGAGGGGAGACCGATGCGCATAAATTAGACAGTCTGGCTGCGGGGAGGTTGGGGAATTTGCAACCACATATGACGCTGGTTGCAGCTGGGTGGAGCCGTCGACTCGCTCCAGCTGCGGCCCATGGGGGAAACTGGCTGACTCATGGATCTGCTCTTCAAATAAACTACCACCTCAAAGTGCATGGAAGTGCTGCTCTGTTTGCCCCAATTCACGATGATGAGGTGAATTATGTGTCAAAAGGTACGTTTTGATTTCTGGTGCTTTACGTACTAATATAGGCAAAAGTAATACTCTTTACTTAAAAAAAAAAGGTACAATTAAAGAGCAGCGATTCAAAACGAACGAGATAAAACCTATAAATCATCAAACTGAGTCAAAACTAAATCACAGTCTGCTTTCCCAGAGTCTCTCTGAGGAGGCAAGTCATTTCGGAACAATTTTTGGATACAGAGTGAGTCTTTGGATCCTAGCCTCGCTAAAACTGATGGCACTACCAAATACGGATGAATCGAACCAACAAGATTCTTTACATTTTTTCCCCCCAGTTTATAAAAAAAAATGCTGTACTTAGCTTCAATGTTAGAAAGATCCCAGGAAGAAGGGACAAGGAAACAGACCACTTCATGCCACAGAGACGGCAAGAAGAGGCAGACTATGGAGGCAAACATGGCTGTTTGTGAGCATAAAGTTTGCCAACTATGGTTCTTCCTTTTCGTGTGCTCCGACAGTCTGAATCACATTAATACAAAAACACAGTCAAAACCACTTTCTCCAAACATTATACCCAATGAGGACCATATTTTGTTATCCATGACAGCTTATCATTAGATTTAATTTTATTTTTAGGGTTAAATTACATATTATTTTAAGAAAACAGTAGATGGACTTAGAGTTTGAGTGGCATGACAGACTGACATCAAAATGTGTTGGCAGCTACAATACTGTGGTGCATTTAAATTGTTGCAAAGTGAGACTTTTGGCTACTTCCATTCACTGCTGTTACATTTTATACAATGTAACAGCAGCCATTTACAGTGGTTTGGTGACATAGTCACTAAAAGAAAATACACTTGTAGGTTTGAAGTGGTGAATTACAGACAGACTGGACTCACAATGCAATTTTAAACCTGCATGGTTTGCCGGTCTGCTAGGTATCTCAGACATTTCTACTGACTTCCTCCGCCTCACTGGACAAATCACCATGTACATCTTCATGTTATGAACTCAAACTGAAGCCAGAGACTATAAGAATGGCTTCTTCTTGAGTCACCATTGTTTCATGCATTAATGTCCAAATTTAGAGTTTCAAATGTAACATTAAGACGCTTCAACAGCATTTGGCCACAACCCCAGCTGATTGAAACGGCCTTTTTCACACGTTTTCCTAACTTAAGACACAACAAGCCAGCACTGCAAAAAAAAATATATATATACAATACCAAGTAACTGTGGTCTAGTTTCTAGTTTAAACATCTTACTGCATTTTAATCAGTACAAAAACTAACGTACAAGTAACTTTTTTCACAAGAAACAGGAGCTTGTTTTAGTGGGGAAAGTATCTTGTTATAAGTGAGATAATCTGTCAGTGAAACTAGTAATGTTTTTCTTATTATTAAGTAATTTCGTCCTTAAACAAGCTCCTATTTCTTGTTGAAAAGTTGCTTTTAGTGTTAGTTTGTCCTATTTCAAGTTTAATAAGATGTTTGCACTTGAAACTAGACCAAAAACACTTGGTAAGATTTTGTGTTTTTGCAGAGTGGACAACTAAAAAGAGCAATTTATAAAAATGATACTATATACAGTATGTTCTTCCTAGCTGCATGGCTTTACTGTTCTATTGTAGTTTTCTCAAAGTTTGAAATGTCTCTATTACCATCCATATAGTTTTAAAGTTTTTAGCAAAGCCTTAAACTGAACTTTGTGCCCAGACAAAAACCCAGATTCTGTTGTAGAATTTTTTTTTCTGTACTTGGCACACTGAGATTTACACCAGTGTTCAGCTGGCAGACAGGTGGCCTCACATTTAACCCAAGAAAATTTATGCCACAAAGGCATAAAAAGGACTTTGTGGTCAACTGGTTGATTGAAGGCTTCCCAGTTATAAGTGCTTTTAAAGCAGTCCAGAGAATAACCATTCCCCACCAGCACTCTCAATTATAAAACTTGATCGCAAGCCATTTGTTTTTTTATTTTGCCAAATGTGTCTCATCCGTCTAACAGATGTTCTTCTAAAGTTGGTTTCAGATCCAGCTGCCTACATCTCATTAGGGAGAAAAGGCTTGCTTACTTGTCTAAAATGTTTTTTTTGTTTTTTTATTTAGTCAGTTTTCTCATACAAACATCTGAGATTTACGTTTCTATGTTCAGGATGAACGTGACCACACTTAGAAAAACTGTCAGCTCTATTGTACTGCAAAAACACAAAATGTCTAGTTTATAGTGCAAATTTCCCAGTAAACTTGAAATAACACCAAAGTAACTTTACAGCAAGATACAGGAGCTTGTATTAAGTCAATAAAACTTGAAAATGGAGAAAAAGTGCCAGTACAATTGGAAGATTCTTATTTTCTACACTTAACTTGTCTTGAGAGGGGTATTTTTTGCAGTGTGATCATTTTTAGCATAGCATGATACACTCTAAAAAGTCAGAAGCTGTCTTTATGCTTAAATGACGGCTTCATCATCGCTGAGGTCTTTCCTGCTTGATGTTGTGGGAGCAGGAACACAGTCCTGGGCGCTAAAAAACACCAACCAGTTTAACAATCAGGACATGATTTATGTGCTCTTTTAAAGAATACGAAACCTTATGTTTGAGATTATTTATGTATTTTTAAAACAAACTAAATGCTCAACAGTAGTTATCCGTTTCCTCCCCCTTTTCTGGCTCTGGTGATAAATCAAATGTTATAAAGTACATAATTTGTACTTTCTATAATATTCTGATTCTATAAAACACATTTAAGATGTGAAAAATAATTATTGTTATTACTGCTATTATCAACACAAGACGTGTGCAACAGCTACCAAGCAACCCCCACCTCAGAGGAAACGAGCATAAATAAAAGATACCGTTTCAAAGAAACAGGCCAGCAGTATGTAATCCGCATTAATGCCTGGATGCTGAGCACAGACCCATATACGTTTGTGTAAACGCAACACACCAGTAGGGGGCAGCAAATGGCTACTTACGTGCCCCTTTCCCAGGTCACACAGAGGCATGAGGGCAGGAGGCGACAACTGTGAGGTGAAAATAAAGCAAACGTTTTGGATGGAGGTGAAAGTGAATGATTCATGAGAGTAAAGCCGTAGGATTTTCTTCCTCTGTCAACAGCTGACGAGAGTTCAAATAAAAAGAGAGGCGCCTTTACAGATACTTGAAGCATACATTATACATCAGGGTGGTGACCTCGTTTGCTTGCGGTGTTACTCAGAGATGTAACCAGCGTCTTATGTTAAATCATGATAGCGCTTATTGTTCCGCTTTAGCGCGCGGACCCCCGACTCCAGAGGGAGGAGAAGGAGGCCGGAAGCAGGAGTGTGACCTCCCGCTGCAGATTAGGCTGAGCTGCAGATGGATGGAGGAGACGGTGGAGGGCCCGGTTTAGCGCGCGGTGCCAAAGGGCCGAGGCAGCGCGTGCCAGAAAGGTCAGTTTTCCGCCTGGCTTCACAGCAGAGGGGCGGCTCGTCACCTCCGCGCGCGCAGCGGAGGCTGGAGACGGACGCCATTCCTCTCCGTCAGCCAGCCAGCTCCGTTTTCCGTCACAGCCGGGTCTCCTGACTACGTGTGCGCCAACCTGAGCCCTCATCCGGGCTTTGATCGCAGAGGGCGCCGCTCTGCACTCAAGAGACGGGGAGGAAGTCGACCGGCACTCAGTCCGTGAATAGTTACAAAGCCAGACCCGTAGCAACACTGCTGGAGAGTGACTTCATGTTACAAAGAGCTGGTATTAAGTTAAGTGGAATTTAAAATTGCTCAAATTATGTTTACTGCATCTAATAAACTGCTGCCTGAGCTCATACAGAGCATGTTTTATGAAAGAGGGATATAGCAAACTCAAGCTTAAGGAGTCGTAGTTTACGCACAAGAAAGAGCTTTTGTATTTCAGTTCATGATGTAAAATTAAGTTAAATGAGGAGTTAAAGTCAAAATGTAATACAATTTAAAAGGAAATTAAGTTTTTTTTTTAACATATAGAAATATTGGTGAGAGTTTAGCACTAATGGGTTTATGTAAAGTGAAGCCATGAGTGTGTGTAGATATGGATGCATTTAGACATGTAAACCCAGATATAATGGAAAATCAACTTATGTATTTTTTATATAATAATGAGTGTCCATCTGAAAACATGATATGAGTTTATGGGGTGGGAGTTCATAAGTTTCTTCCTGCTCCTTTTTGATTGTGTTAAGATTATTGTGGTACAGAAATGTGTGTCTTTTGCATCCCTTGTTCATGTGAGTTTATACTTCTATGTTCAAAATAAACCAATAAATTAAAAAAAATAAGTTCTGTAGATATGCAATATATTTTCCTCTGGGGAGGAATTTCTAGTTGCTCTCTGCAATCTGGCACCAACAAGGCTTTACAGACAACAGGTCAGTGGTCTGCGGCTCCGGAGCCCCAAGAGGCTCTTTTGTGATTTAACTTGGTGAAAAATTTGGACACCACTGACAGGCCGTGCAGGCAGGAGGAGAGAGCTGAAGAAAAAAACAAAACAAAAAAACTGCCAGGAGTCTTTTGGTAACTCTAGACAGATCCAGAATCTAGAGATTATGAAAAGAAAAACACCATCCATCATGCAAATCCACAAGTCTGGCTTTTATGGTAAAGTAGCATAAGAATTCCCATTTGCTGTTCGCCAGAAACCAGGAACACACAAGCTGGAAGGAGGTGATACGACTGCATGTGTTGGCCTGCGTGCAGAAAGAAAAAAGTGTGATTTCTGCGTGTGGAAGAAATCACACTGATTCCATGGTGAAACATAGTGGTGGCAATATTATGCTGTGGGGGCAGCTGTTTCTTTCAGGAAAGCTGGTCAAAATTGATGAAAACTTCCAAAAGGTTTCAAAATACGGTTGAGCTGCAGTGGTGAAAACACAACAGAAACTCCTGCATATCCTTCACTTCTTGCCGACAATCTGTGAAATTCTACGTTTTATCATTTTGTTTATTAAATTTTACGGTTCCGTCTGCGCTTTCTGCAAAGCAGCAGCACCTGTAACTGCTCCTTCCTAAAGAATCACTTTTCACTTCCAAGTGAAAAGTGATTCTTAAAAGTGTTGACTGAAATGCAGAGTGCTACAAATGCACGCCACATTTTCAGAAGTGAAAACCTTTTATTCCTTTCCTTGCACTTCGCAATTACCATTAACTTTGTGGTGTACCACATAAAACCCCATAAAACACTCGAACGTGACTCATAGGGCTGCACAAACATGATTAACCTCAACAGTCAAGTTAAAAAAAAAAAAAAGAGAAAGTCTACACATAAATGCAGTTATGCAATCAATCAGCAGCTTTACATGGCAGCAGCGATATGGTACACGGTAAGATTTTTACTTCCATTCCAAAGCACAGAGGGCCAAAGACCGACAGGATCCCCTGGAGGGGAAGAAAGAGGATCAGTGGAGGAGCTTAACCATTCATGTCTGAGTGGTTAAGTGGATTCTGACAAGCCCCAAATGCAGGTTTGATGAGAGGGGTCGCACTGTAACATGCATACCATCGCTAAGAGATGCACAGATGGCACAGAGAAAAACCGGTCGTGTTTGAACTGCATTAGCGATGTCCGCATCAATCACTTGAGATCCCGTCGTTGCAGAAAATTTCTCTCATCCAGAACAACAAAAGGTTCTGCTACATTACAGGACTCAAGCTATAGAAAAGAAGAAATTAAATATTGGAAGAAATTAAATAAAAATACCTTTTTAGCTAAAAGACACACAAAACTAAGGTTCAAACAATTAATTGAAAATTAATCGTCTTGATTAATCGTTTTGATTAATCGAAATTGATTATTGAAATAATCAATTTCAAAACTCAGTTTTAGCTTCACCTGGTTCAAATTCACTAAAGGAATGCTGTGTGATTGCATTTTAGGCAATAAAACATTTTTAAAAAAATAATGTATTTCTAATATTGCATAAAAAAATGCTAAAGTGGTTACATATTAAATCTGTAGATTGTGCCCGATTAATCAATTAATCGTCAGAATAATTGATTTCTAAAATAATCGGTAGTTGCAATCCTACACAAAACAACAACAACAAAAAAAGAAAGCTGACCAAATAGTCTCATTGTTTTCTGGCATGCTGCAAAAATATAAAGATCATACCACCAGCAGAGACCAGCCTGGGAGCAGATTAACAACAGACGGGAGTGAAACTCCAAAGAAGATTAAAAGGGCAGACAGGAGGCAGATTAAAAAAAAAAAAAAAAAAACCTTTTGTCTCCAAAATTCAATCATTGGGCTTGATGGAGATTTTACACATTAGCTAGAAATGCAGCTCTCTTGTATAAATAAGAACTATTCAGCTAAGAAGTGTACACACCCCTGTTAAAATAGCGTAAAAACAACAACATTGAGATAAATGATTTCAAACTTTTCACCCCTATCATGTATCATATACAACAGGGGTGTCAAACTCCAGTCCTCGAGGGCCGGTGTCCTGCAACTTTTAGATGTGCCTCTGCTGCACCACACCTGAATAGAATAATTAGGTCATTAGCAAGGCTCTGGAGAACTGATTTACACTAGAAGGAGGTAATTAAAGCCATTTCATTCCAGTGTTTTGTACCTGTGGCACATCTAAACACTGCAGGACAGCGGCCCTTGAGGACTGGAGTTTGACACCTGTGATATACAATATACAATTCGATTGAAATCTAAACAAATATCTGAGGAGAAAAACCTGGTTTTGCTTTGACATTTTGATATCAGCATTTGGTTCTCTCCAACAGCATTTCAACTTGGTGATACTTGCCATATAAAGTTTATTTTCTGGCAGATTTAGTTCTGAACTCTGAACAATTTTTAGTTGATTTTGAGACACACTTGGACTGACTGCCAAACTGATGAAATAAAAATCTCTGGATGTTGGGTCAGCACTGACTGGACATCCAAAACTGTTCATAACTTTATTAACTCAGGTCAACATCAGGAAAAATAAGCCCAGAGAATGACTGCCACCACCATGTTTTAGTATAGATATGTTGGGGGAGTTTGTGCTGCACCAGGTTGTTTGTGCCAATTATGTCTTTTGGGATCAAGTTAATCAGACTTACTATAAGTATGCAGAACTAGGGCTGAAGCATGCATTTTGAAATGCTACTTGTCCTGTATTTTGACTAAATTCTGCATATTTTGTCCCATATTTGTGAGTCGTATTGAATGCAGTATCACCTTGTTGCAATCTAAGGTGTCGGTGTGTCACTTGGTCATCACCCCAAACAGGAAACTGAACGATAAATCTGGATTAAATTATTAATTTAACGGTGACATGGAGTTATTGGAACTTTTTCCTCTTTAAATGTTTTTATCCTGAAGATATTTCCTTGTTGTCCAGGATAAACGCTGCTTTAAAAGAAAGGCAGAAACGTTTTTAAATGAATTATGATGTCAGATCTGTTCCGCTGCTCCATAATAATCAAGAAGCTCTCGGCTGTAATGTGCATCGCGATCCACAGCTGAATCATTTGCGTGAGCCCGTTGCTTCTGAAATGGGCCCGTGGATTGTTCTCGGAGTAGCTTTGAATTTTCTCCAGAGCCTTGGAGCGTGCTTAATTCAAAGATCAAATGGTAAATTTTATTCAAATTGCAAGAACTGAAATCCCGTGCAAGCCAAATCCCCTCTGGATGGCGACGTGTCTGCAGTCTGGGTGGCATGCAGATTGTTCTGATTCTTTGGAGCATGTTTAATTTAGCAGGGCTGAAAACAAACACAAACTCCCCCCCCCCCACATCTCCCAAACTTTACCCTTCTCTTTGAAATTCAACACAATTCACACCTAGAAACTGTACAGGGCCTTCACTTTTTAAAAGGCTCTATGAATAGCGCGGGGCTTGATGCGGAGCAGCCTGTGGATTGTTCACAGTCCGTGGACCGTGTTTAATTCGGAGGTGCTGAAATCGCTTCATGTGACCCTCACCCCAGCGCTCGGGTAATTACCCTTGTGTGACTGTGGCGCGATCCCCCCCGAGACGCGCCTGCCAGCTCGCTGCGTTGCCGGCTGCATCAGAGTGGCAGCCCCGCTCACCCCGCGCAAGCAGGGACGCAGCATCCAGAGATCCTCTGCCGGGTCAATGGGGAGCTGCCAATCATGACATGAAAGATGGGAGGAGTGGGAAGGGGTTCATTCTGGGGAGTGGGGAAAAAAACACGTGAAGCAGCCCAATCAGAAGAAGCGCCCCATGGAGTCTGCCGTCTTTCAAACATTACAGGAGCACAAACTGAATGAGTGGCAAGAAGCAAAGACACTAAACTGAGAGGTGGATGTTTTAAAGTAGAAAAAAATCATCAAACTAGGGCTGGACCAATTTGTCCTTAAATTTGGGAAATCGGTGATTTGCCGATACTTTGATGTGAAGCCGATCTTATCCACCTCAGCAAAGGTCTAACAATAAACTGCTGTCCTCTTCTGCTCTCACCTGAGAGGCTTGGCTGATCCACCGGCTCACCAGCTCATGTTTACAGTTAATAGTCAGCTCACTATTGATAAATCAGCAGCTTTCTTACTATATTTAGCAACATTTAAGACAAAAAGAATTGGTTATCAGCCAAAATTGGATTTGGCAGGTCAGGATTTTTAAAGATCAGTAACTGCAAACGATGCACTCCTACATTAAACTCAAATACTTCAAAGTCATCAAGAAATTATGAACTGAAATTATTTCAGCAATAGAGATGCACTGATATGACAATCTGAACCGATTTCATTTATAATATTACTGCTATGGCAAATAATTGATATTTACCAGTACATATATACATTTCACTATCCTTTCCACACTTTGAAAAAAAATGACCACAGCGCCAACTTCTTCAGTTAGATTCCCCACAATCCTTTGCCGCATCACCATTACATGACCAGCCTCCTCCACTCCCCCTCCAGAAAGAAACGACAACAAGATGGAAATAAATATTGGTTGTTAATATCGACCCAGCTTACTGGACTGATACCAACATGTTAAAAAATGACCAGTATCGGTCGATAATGATGTTAGTGCTGATATATCAGGCTTCCCTCACACTTTAAGAGCCTGGAAATCCAAATCAGGGTTTTGTTTTTGCATGAACCCAAGGGAGGTGGTTGCCATGGCATTCAACAGTTGCTCAGGATGTGTGAGGTCAGTCTTTGCAACAAACTGCAGACTAACATGAAACTGGTTCCAACATCAGACTGCTGTAACCTCTATGGACCATAAACAGCTACAACTGCAGAACAGAACACTGATTTCTTAAAAACTGGGCGACACCTGCAGTGTGAGGCGTCGGCTGCATGCGACCCAGACGGTCAGGTTGGCGCAAACCACAAAGAGCTGGTTGTTCCTTAACCCAGCAGTGACCCCCGCTTTACTTTTACTCGAAGATCCGTTTCTCATCTTCACACGGCGGCGATGAACTCTGAACGTCCACAGGCGTCCCATAAGAGCTGCCGACATGACTTCCTGTCCGATTCAATTTCCTTCTCTCTTCAAACCTTCAGTTTGTCTCTCCTGTAATTTCACTTTAAAAGCGATCGCCTTACAGCCGCAGCGTCTTCTGATGGAGTCCATCTGCGGCTCCACTTTAGGGATTTTTATCCGTAAAAACCGATGAAAACCCATTCGTTAACTTCCACTTGGCAATTCAGCACAACTTTGTCTTGGTTCATCATAAAATAATCCCAATAAAATACATTAAACTTCATAGATACATCATTATGATTACAACACATTAATCATTTTGAATCACTTTTTGCCTAAAAGTTTTTTACTTTTGAACCGGGTAAAAGATGATTGAGAAAACGTCTCATCTATAAATCTATAGTTTAAGTCTTACATTGTTAATCTTGAGTTAATTTTCCAATCCTCACTGATAAATAATAATAGTGAATGTCAGAGAAAACACACGGTTGAATTAAATCTTGAGTGATTTCTGAAGATTTAGTGTTTCTTTGCTGGTTCAGTTGCAGGATGTTTGTTCAGGAAAACAACGTGGCAGCAAAGGGGAAGGAGAAAAGCAATGAAAAATACATATCATGTAGCAATTTAAGAGTTTTCTCTGCTTACAGTACACAAAACAGGAGAGATGTGTTTATCAGTGACTTTGAGTGTTTTTCCATCTTTATGCCTCTGCCAGCGCTGAATTTGAGGTAATCCAATCAAGAGCTTCCAGCGCACAAAATCCACTTAATGCATTTATGATTACCTTTGGAGACTTCAATCACGCTTTTTCCAAAAGCTCCACAGAGGAAACGGCAAAAATATGTTTATATGAATGTTTACAGTTGCTCTGCATGTGAACAGTTATGAAATATTAACTTAAGTAAATTAAGGAAAACACTGGAAATGCTAGGAAGAAAAAATAATTCAAAGAACTAAGATGAACCTTAGTTAAATTGAATTTCACGAGTTATGATTTATCCAACTGGACTGGTTTGCTGAATTATTTAATGTGAAAAAAACTGGATATATTTCAACTAAAGTGAAAGTATTCAAGTTTGTCATTTATTAATTGGTAAAATAATCCAGCATTACATATTCATGAGTGGTTGAACTTTGTGAAATCAACCAATGAAACAGGATTTAATGTTGAGCTAAAGAACAACACAACTCTGACTAAACCTTTTAAAACAGTTTGTCAAATTTTAAGTGCTTAAAATAAGCAATTACAGTTTTAGACCTGATTCATATGTTTGATGGCTGCATCCGAAATCAGTCAGTACAGAACTAGATGCAACAAAGAATATCAATTGCAGCACATGAGTAAAAATCTCATTTTGTGATTCTTTGAAATTAATGGTCTAAACGCTGCAACTGGAATTGGTAAAAGTATCAAACCAGCAGGCAGCAGTGAGATTCAACAACTTTACATTTTCTAATGAAAACCTCAGAGGTTGTTGAATTTCTCTTCATATTCATCCACAAATGCAGTTAGTTTACGTAAAGATCATTTAAAGTCACCATGTTGGACAGAGTCAAAGGTATCACTTCAGAAAACTTATGTTTATATAATATATATAAAATCTTTTTCTAGTTCATTTGGAATAAGCTTTTGTTTAAAAATGTAGCTGTGGGAATATATATATATATATACATAAATTAAATTTAAAATGAAAAAAACATGTTTTTATTTTGATTTTAGTTTTGCTTATGTACATGTCAACTCCCTACTGAACCTGTTTAGTCACAGCCTCACCTGCTGTCAGTCCAACTCGCTGAAAACAAGTCAAATAAAGCTGCCGGTTTTCCAGAAGACTGCAAAACAGCTGAAACGCTGAGTGGCTAAAACCCACCAGTTTAGAGTTGGTTTTGAACCATGATAAATGAAACATTGACCAACTTATTTGATGTGCAACAATGATTTTGGTGACGGCACTCACCAAAATGTAATGTTTACTAGTTTTCCCAATGCTTGGTGTTTTTATGACTTATTTTTGAGTTTTTAAGATGTAAAGCAGTTTTAACTGCCTTGTTGCTGAAATGTGCTCTACAAACAAACGTTATTGATAGTAAAAAGTCCAAGCAACAATGGACAGACAGTAAATGCTTTAAAAAGGGCATCTTTAATTCATGTTTCCTGGAAATGGATCGATATATAAATTATAAACCCTTCCCAGATAAAAAGTGGCAGGAAGGTCGTCTGAAGCAATAGTTCATGGTTGTTGTTCTGCACATTCTCTGTCCACCCTGCAGGGCGAGCGCATACAATACCTGTCGTGCGGCTTCCCGTCATTTCTCACAGAAACGCAGCGTCTGCATTTCTCTGGAGTTTCCCCATCACAGCTATCAGAGCACCTACATCCTCTTTCATGATCATGTTTGCCATGTTCCAACAGCAGCGTTAATATAAAACAGCAGCCGTCCTCACGGCGCACATGCTGCTTGTCACGCACAAAAGACATTACCGTTATTTCTGGTGGGAAATCCTTTTTTTTAAGGTTTAAAATAGAACTGCACTGGTTTTGTTTTGTTACATGGAGCCGAGAGACTTTCAAACAACAGTTAATCAGAGTTGTGTCGGTGTGTTATTCTAAGAGTGTTATTTTTTTTAAAAAGAGAAAAAATGTTTTTCCGTTCTAAGGGTTTACAGATCGGAGAAATGTAATCCACTTTTTACAAAGTTCTAACTATTACATATTAAAATAATTATTTCTCAATAAGAAGCAAAGAAAAAAAATATGTACATAAAGTTGTTTTTTTTGTTTTTTTTTAAGTGTGGCTGCTGTGTGTTTTTGTTAAAGTGATGGAGTTTCAGCCTTTGTTTTTTTTTAATCAGACAATTTTAACTTGCACGGCTTGCAAACCTGTATGGAAGCCCATGCACATCATTTCATGGCTAAAAATAAAATTACCATCAAAACTGCGAAAGGAAAGCAGCCAGAAAATCTCAGTTGACCATGTCTGAATTATTTCTAGAAAAATATTAGGAAAAAATTCCAAGTTTTTCTCCTGCAAATTTTCAAACTGAGAAACTTCCACATTTTTTTAATTATTCGGATCTCTCTCTCTCTCTCTCTCTCTCTCTCTCTCTCTCTCTCTCTCTCTCTCTCTCTCTCTCTCTCTCTCTCTCTCTCTCTCTCTCTCTCTCTCTCTCTCTCTCTCTCTCTCTCTCTCTCTCTCTCTCTCTCTCTCTCTCTCTCACTCACTCACCAATTCCTGTTATCTGGTAAAGTCTCTCTAACAGACTGAATTGCAGACATATCTTCAGTTTCCTTGTCATAAAATAAAAATATTTTACAACAAAGTTAGACTAAAGTCTTCAGCCAGTATTTGAATCAAACCCAAAAGATTTGTGCAAGAAATGACAAAAGAATTTGATTAGATTCAATATATCCAAGGAAACATTTAGAAGAAAAAACATTTACTTTGTCAAATATTAAAATGATTACCAATCAGATATATACGCAGATACAATTACCGTCTCTGCTGCTTTAACTTGCGGTCAGAAAAAACAGATTTGATGTCCTTCCTCTCCAATTTAGTACCTCAATATATGAAATCTTAAATGGCAGATGAAAAATTTGGCAGTGAAGCTGAGCGTACAACACGCTTTGTCCACTGGGGCTTCATTAGCTCACGGACTGCAGGAGATTAGCGCAGATGTTGTTCAGATGTTTACCTCAAAGCTTTGCTGCCTGTGGCTGATTATATCAGTTGAACAGTCAGCGACAGTCACACTGGGAGCACAGATTTAGTCAATGCACATAAAAGGGGGCTTAGACCACAAATATTTTTTCTTAAAAACTGTGGATTTTGATGAGAACAATCGAGAGTTATCAGGAGGTGGCGTTCCTCTGAACATGACGATCTGAAAGTCTATGATCAGTATCAGCAAACACTCTGTTGCTTCAAATAAATAAAAGCTTTGAAGCAGGACTTGCAGTGTATGTTTTCTACCAGTTATTTTTTGTAACGTTAGACAGCAGATTTATCGTTTTAGCGCATTTTCAGCAGCTTTAGAGAGCATTTGGAAAGCCTGACCTCTGACGCTTAAAGCCGGCTACTCTCAAAGAGCTCCAGTTTATTTACATCGGCTTCCACTGCCAGATCTGCTCAACTAAAACTCTCTTCCTTCAGACAAAAAAAAAAAAAAGAAAGCATGATGGACATGAGGTAGATTTTTTATAGAAAGAAAAACAAACTGGGTTCTTCCCTGGAAGTTAAATGTCAGCACGGATCTACTGCGCTCCTTCAGGTGCGATCACACGGAAAAGAGTACAAGTGAAGAGGCACCTTCTGCTTTCAAAAGGGCAAAAAGGGAGACGGGAGAAGTCATGCTTAAGATCAGCTCTGAGCGCCGCGGCAACCACTCTTTGTCGGTGATTTTTATCTTTGTCACACTGAACAGAAACATACAAACCAGACCAGATTCTCTGCTTCTCGGCTGAATGCAGACTTGATTTGTACCAGATTTCCTCCCCACAGATGTGGAACGATAGACATAAAAGCACCGGGGAAAAAAACAAAATCCCCACTGGTCTGAAGTGCTAACCCGACGATAAACAGCAGAAAAATCTGCATTCTGTGATTTATATGGGACATGTTTAATTAAAAAAAAAATCCAAATGAAAGCCATTCGACCTCTTGAAGCTGTTAAAAGATGCTGATAATTAGGAAGAAAGCAATTTCTACACATTTTAATGCCTCTTCCATGTTGGTATCCAATATAGGAGAATGAATAATAAATGTATAGCTTTATAGAGCTTTGTGCTGTTAAGTTTTCCTCATAAAAACTTTATTGATCATCAAGGAGTCCATTATGAGATTAATAACCAACAGTGATCAGAGATGACCATCACACGTGGCTGTATCCTTGATTAGGACGTCAGGACGAAGCAGACGCCGCAGTTTCTGCAACCTGAGATGCATATGATAGAAATTAAATATCTTTACAAGAAACTTTGATTTTAATTGCAGGAGCATCATCAGAAACATTAAAATTTCCAATCAAGAATTTTTTTATGTATAAAAACCACCGTTTGCATAATCACCCCCACTGCATTTTGCCAGCAAGGACTAAAAATTTCTCTTTGTACAATTTCTCTAAAACATTTTCGTTTTGGGCCGAATCAAGATGATGAAGGCTCTTAAAAGGCCAGTTGGGCCAGAGCGTATTGATAAAACCTGATCATAAACTGTTAAAATATTAATGAATTCTTAAAATTAAATATTATTGAACATCTTTTTAGTCCCTCCAGCATTTTGTGATTATTTTTTGTTCTCCTTTTGCAATAAAAATCAAAGTGTGTGTGGTACTAATTTGGAAATATTTGCAATATTTGCGTTTATTTATGGCGGTAAATGTGACTTTATTACTTGCTGTGAAGATGATGGACTATAATCTGATATTAATGAAGGCCGAGGCAGCCGTGTAGTACAAGTAAGAAAGTTTGACAATTTTTGAGAAAAATCCAGAATAAACTCCCAATTATGTATCGGCACAAAAAAGTTTGGGGTGATTTTGTGTGAATTTCCAATTCTCAAGAAACTAGAGATATTGATTGATGTAATTTGACAGTAAGCAGATAAAAACTATTGATTTGATTGACAACATAATATTTAAGCACACTTAGTGTTTAGTCCATCATGTCAGTCTTTTGCACAACTCTTCAAATAGTGTTGCTGAAAACATTTTCTTTTAACAGTAACATACTGCTTCTTTAACGGCTGGGTAACATCAGTACACTACAAAAACTCAAAATCCTACCAAGGTTTTTTTATGGTCTAATTTCTAGTACAAATATCTCAACACACTTGAAATAAGACTAACAAAAAAAAAAAAAAACACTTTTCAGCAAGATATAGAGACTTGTTTTAATTCCTTAATATGGCAGACAAATTAACTTATAAAATGGGAAAATTGTTATAAGTTAAATAATCTGCCAATAGAACAAATGCTTTCTCATCAAAATTAAGGAGTCATTTACTTAAAACAAGCACCTATATCTTGCTAAAAAGTTAATTGTAAGTTAGTTTTGTCTTATTTGAAGTTTACCAAGACATTTGCACTAGAAACCAGACTGAAAATACTTTGTAGGATTTTGTGTTTTTGCGGTGCGTTAGTGATAATACTCAAGACATTGAAAGTGAAATTCAAGATTGTCAAACTGACTATTTAAACACCCATCTGCATCCAGCTACACCTAATGGGGCAACGTTCTCTTCCATCTACAGATCAAGTCTTTCTGTATTAAAATCAACTAGAAGAAGATGAAATAATAAAGCCCTTCCAAAAGCCAAGAAGCTTTCCCTCACTTCATTATTTACATCCATGGTTGAACCTGTACGGCTCCGACTGTGTGCAAAATGTCTTGCACTTTCAATCAATGTTTCTGCAACGATGGCTCCAGAAAGGAACTTTGAGGAGCTGAAAGTTAAATGTCAGCAGCTACGAGCATTCTCCTGGTTAGTCTACTGCAAAAGGCTCTTCATGAACTTAACCTGGCTGTTTGAAAGAAAAACACAAAGAAAATTCAGCTTTAACCAGAACAACAGGCGTCCCCGTTCGGCTGAGTAATGCGCTCGCAGACACGTCAGCACATTAAAACAAAACGAGAGAGCATGATAAATATTCAGCGCCGTGGATTTGAGCCACGAGGCGACGTCGCTTCCCTCGGGGCGAGCAGCCGCACAAACAAGACTTTTCTTAGGGATCACTGCTAAGTCAGGTCATGCGAGGCATTTGATGAGTCGCGCACGGCGCAGCGGAGGGACAGCTCAGAAGCAATGGGCCGAACACCGAGCTTAAACGCGTGGTGTCAAAACCGACGATTCAAACTGTGACGTGTTTGAGTCCAGCTTCTTCTGGGCGTTTCGAATCAAAACCGAGACGAAAAGGGAGTAAAACTTAAAGAAAAAACTAATATTGGTAATAAATGTCAGGTAAGTTAAGTGTGTAGCAAAACATAGGCAGGTCCATTTGCACCCTGTACCTGTAATTAAAATATTAAAGTATTTTTGATGAACAAGTCTTACAAAGAATCTGATTATGTTTTATTAAATGAAGACCACTGACCCCGATCTGACCCCTATTCGGGCCAGGTGACCCTTAATGAAATACGACAGATTATGACCTCTGACTGAAACAAAATAGCAGAGCATCCTCCTGCTGCTAGATGATATTTCATTTATGATCCATGAGCAGGTCAAAGAAAATCACTTCAACTCGTCGCTCACCAAAGCAGGTATGAAACGTCGTTTAGGTTCGTTTTATTTCTATTTTTTCCCGTTTATCAGTAGTGAATAAATGAATAGATTCAGGAAGTGACAGGCAGATTCATATAAATGTAAAATATTAAATAAAGAGCCCACAAATTTAGGACAAATTTACAACGTAAAAAAATACAAGTATTTAAATTCTAGATTCAAAGAAAGGTGCAACTGAGTGGGATAATTTAACAAAAATACACTAAATGTTCTTGTAAATGATGTTGAATGCTAGTTGAATTTTAACAATTGATTTTTTATTATGTATTAGTGTTTTTTTTTGTTCTTCTGCTTTGTCTTTAAAAAAATCCCAGGTGAGTTGTAGCAGCAGACTGAGTTATGTCTGAAAACACCAAGAACTGACAGCACCGTTTCTTCAATGAAGGACCAACAAATGAAAATAAACTCAAAAATATTATATGTAGTTACTGTGTGCAGATTATTTTAATTTCTATGTTGTTTTTAATAACGGTATTTGTGTTTTGACTGAAGTTAGTCATAAAACATTGTAAATACCTTTTATTGCCACTTTTATCACTGTCAGAATGAGGGATTGTTGCAAAGTTAATGACATAATGTAAGCACCAGTCTCCCATTGTTGCAGGCTTAGACATTTAAAAACATTTAAACCAGTCGGTGTAACAAACCAGTCTGGATGGCATCATAACGACTGTCCAATTGGAGTGAATGTAACATATTCAAAATGCACAGGAATGGGTTCAAATGCAAATCTCTGGATTTAAACTGCATCTGTTCGTCTAGAGCCATTAGTAGTCAGCGCCACATAAACAATTGAACTGAATTATTCCTGGAATCTTTAACTAAAGAGTTAATTTGGATTGATTCACTTCGCTCCGCTTTCATTACGTAACAGGAATGGGTTCCTGGAAAGCTAAAGAAGTCACCACTGAAAATGATTAATTATAAATTAAACTTATTGGCTTTAGAACATGAACATAATTCAACTATCGCTCTTAACAGCTCCTCTGGGAGTGTCGACTGAAACCAAAGTGACATTTTTCCATCTTGCAGAGGACAGTTTGTTTACCTCCAAACCATGCCACCATCCACACCCCCCGACTGAACTTACAATCTAAATGCCAACAAATCTTGTTGGCATGAATCATTAGAGTGACATAATATTTATGTGACATTTAAAAAAACTTTCATTTTTTTCCCCAACATGAAAACCGTCAACTTGGATTAAAATCAACAAGTGGTACAAAAAGCAAAGACCTCGACGCGTCTCCATTTCCGATTCCATCATTTTAATATTCATTAGATTCATGGCTGGCGGGACCACCGCTCTTATTTGTGATTCCCCCCTCCACAAGAACACGCGAGACGTCAGGGGCCAGGGGTCCAGGTTCATCGAGCTGGCCTCATTGTGCCATATGGAATCGCGGTGAGAGCCAAACACACACCAACAGACATGCCATCCACCGTGACCTGCCACGGCAAAGGTGAACCACGGGGCCTCGGCGTCTCGCACAACTGTCACGTCTGGGGGCATGACGGAGAGAGCCCGTGGCAGAGCAGACATCAAGTCAGGCTGAGGTCAGGCGGAGACGCATTAGTTAATGACATGCTGGCAGTTGGAAAAAGACCCGACTCCGCGCCACGCGGCCCCTACGCTCAGTCTCCCACCGGCTTACGGAGCCGATCGACCGCAGCAACAGAAGAAAAAGGAAAACGGAAGTATCAATCAGAGACTGTGTATGTTGTAAGTGTTGGTGTGATGTTTATTTATAGCCTCTCTGAGCAAAATGGCTGCATGATCCCAATTACGCCCCACAATGCTTTTTAAAATCCCTCGGGGGGCTTTTTATCATTAGTAAGAGGTCAGGTGGAGGCCAGAGTGGATTTAACCTACTTCGACAGAATCGATTTTGGTATAACGTTTATAACATTTCCAGTTTCTAACAGCAGATGAAAATGGTTAAAAGACAGCTTTAATTACAGGGTTTTTGTGTTGTCTGATGCAGGCTTCAGTTGATCTAGACGCAGCACACGGTGAGCGTAACGCAGCATTTGTGCTATAAGACGCTGCAGGCCCTGAGTGATGCACCTCATGACCCAGTCATTGGAGCATAAACAAAACGCACAGAGTGTACATGAATGGAAGCACTGCTCATCCATTGGATCCCACTTCGGCGTCAGCAGAACAAACGTCTCATTGCGGTGCACACTCTCACCATTTACCGCCCCGCGACACACAGCCACTCCCACTTCCTGATGAGCCGAAGGTCGACTCAACTCTGACGTTCTCCTCTAGAATGAGGCAAGTTCTACCTCGCATCAAGATATTACATACACAACCTTACAGAACCAACTTTTTGAATTTTTAATTTTTTATGTCCTATAGTTAGCAAAGTGGAGCATCCAAGGGAGGGTTTAATTCCCCACCATCTCTGCTCCACATGCCCTCGGGCAGGGTACTGAACCTTTGACCCCGAAGCGCTCATCAGTGTGAGTGTATATGACAAAGAAATCTGCTTGGTTTGGATTATTATACACCGATTATATAAATGGGTGGATGGATGGATGGATGGATGGATGGATGGATGGATGGATGGATGGATGGATGGATGGATGGATGGATGGATGGATGAGTGGAGTTTGATATTTATGAAAGCCGTTTTTGGAAAACATCTAAAAAGTGTCGTCTTTTCCCCACAAACATTGTAAAACCTTTGTCTCCTCTTGTTCTCATGAACTCTGCATCTCATCTTGGGAGCAAAATCAGCATGAATTTTAAACGCATTATTAATAAGACAAAGAAAAGAACAGCAATGTATTATGATAAACCACATTTTTAATGACAAAAGTAAGCTTGTGAGAGAGACACATACGCAAATAGGCCTAAAGACAAAGAGACATGGCCCATTTACCATGTACTGCACCATCAATAGCTAAAGTGGCTAATTATTATGTTAAAATGTACATCAATAAATAAGTGGGCAGGAGGTCATTGTGAAAAAGCACATGTACATAATAGTTTTGTCGATTCGTTTGGCATTTCATTAGATTAGTTCCTGCTCTAAATGGAAAGCAGTAAACGCACAAATGGAAATAAGTGCAACAGCTACAAGTACTTAATTGGTTTCACATAAATTCACTTATCACATATAAGGATCGACTTCATTCAGGTAAATCCACCTTTTGCTCCAACACAAAGCTGCGAAATCATCCGAGTGCCGTCTACTGTTTAACATTAGCCTACAAAATGTAAATAAACCCCAAATTATGCTTCCTTCATCAAGTTTCTCCATGTAGAGAAAAGAATGTCCTCTGTATACAGACATCAGCTGTATTATATCACCCTGTTGGCAGTGGAGAATGGGGATTTATCCAAGCTGCCATGTTTGGCCTACTTGAGTGCCAAGCAGAATGGGTCTATTGCACCATAATATATCTCATTTAACGTTTCACTAAACCACTTGGCAGAAACACCAGAGGATGTTTATGACACAGCCCGTCTGACTCTCTGGGTTTATTAAAAACACAAGTCCAGCACATGGCCTGTGAGGTAGCTGGAACCGAGATGCAGATTAACAGCGAGTTCAAACCAGATAAGGCTAAACTTTAAGCTTGTTAAAAATTACAATAATGTGTGCATGCAGAAAAATTAGGGGAATACACCAAAGGCAAGTTTACCATTAGATATGCTGCAGTTGGATGTCTGTCCATATAACTGCGTCTATGTGGAATTATGAGTCAATTATAGCTGCAATTAAAATACAAATATGCGCAAAACTTTGTCGATTGTTGGGGGAAAAAAAAGAAGATTTCACAATTGCGGTGTATCAGTTAAAGAAAAGCAATTAAAATCACACCTAAATGAGTGTCATTTTATAAATCATTAAAAAAAAAGTCATACCGTTGTCCTAACACTTCCTGTCAGCTTCTCCGTTTTTCCAGCAGCAGTAACATCTGGCTTTTGATCACATGACTGTGATGCAAAAAAAGTGTTTCCATTGCAGCTTGTGTGAAATACACCAATTTTAATACAGCCAAACAAAACAAAACAAACAAAAAAAAACACCTAATAGTGCAAAAACTTTTTAACCAAAAATGTTTGGTAAAAAAAGTTGTGTATTTTTATTTTATATTTGCTTGAAATATCCATTACTGAAGGAGAAATTTGTCTCAAACTTATAATTAGGACAAGGATACATTTTATAAGATTTAACTGTAACGGAGGAATGCTTTTTTTCCGCTAATGCCTCACCGTCATGTCAACAAATTCTACAAAAAGAGTTGAAATCATAAGACTGAAAAGTTACAGAGATGCATTTTCATGGTAGCTTCACTAAAACGAATCTAAAACCTACCAACTAGTACAAACAATTAATTACACTGCTTCTTAAAGGAGGAATGAAAAACGCATCAAATGGTTCATAGCAGAGATGGTGCAACTGAAATAGCTAGTACATTAATAATGCCTACATGTGAACGTAAATAAAGAGGCATAAAGAGGATTAGATGGCAGCCAAGACTTGAGAAAGGGTCGTTACCGTCACCAGTGTCGACATGTTACCTCATTGTTGTCTAGTATTTATTTCTAACAGTAACATCCTGACAAACAGCTGCAGTGCATTTCTAAAACAGGTCACCTTAAATAAAGTAACATAACCTTGACTTCTGCTCTGAGTCAAACATGCCGACCATCAAACTAATGAATCACTTACACCTCCAAGAACCTCCAATCATCTGGTATATGATAATAGTAATTATACATTCCCAACTTGAAATTGAAATTCTGGCTGAGCAGCGACATAAATCTTGACGGTTTTTGTATGGTCTTCATTTTTAATTTTTCTTTTTGCTACATACTTTATCGTAGATGACAGTATTTATAGGAATGTTGGCTGTTTTTTTCTCTTCTTCCTTGTTGGAACTGTGATTTTTTAAAACTAGTTTTGCATATAATGTGAAATCTCTAAAATATATTAAACTCAGAAGTATATGAAAGTAGTAAATGAAGCAGTTCTTGGAGGCCATTTTGGTACCAATGCCATCTACATAAATTTCATAACTTTTTCCAAAAGGTACAGTTTATTAAACATTTGTTAACATTTCACAACCGGTACAGGCTGTGGTTCATGTTTTCTTATCAAGAGTGGCAACTCCTCCTCTTCTTTTCTTGTGTCTCAACATTTATGAAGCATATATGCACACAGCAGACCCATTTTTAGCTTGGGGATTGTAATCCTTTCTCCAGCACAGACATGCACACACACACAGAGCAGGATTAAACACTAAGCCCATAAACAGAAACACTCCTTTCACCAACACAGGACTCTGCAATAATGTGATTCTAATAGACAATGCAACATTAGACTGAAAGTCTGTGGAAAACAGGGATACTGAAATAGACAAACAGGCATCACTATAGATAATAGAAATATTAAATGTGCAGGTTCTAGAGGCTGAAAGTCGACCGCGCCGTCTTCAAATAAAAAGATAAAAAATGATTTTAAAAAAAAGCAGCCGTTCTGAAAATTAAGTAATTTTTCAGACCAGATGCATCTCTGCGTCATTTCTCTGTTGATTTCATTTCTGCTTCTTGGAGACATCTTCTTCTGATAGTACTTTTCTGTCAAACATATGGCTGCTATTGCAAAAAGAGCTCATCAATTTCCTAGAATCTTTTAAATGATGAAATGCACACAAAACCCAAAATGACAACGCCACATCTTCTGAGTTCGTCTCTCACCAGCTATAGACTAAAACTTCTTTTCCAAACAGCTCAAGCTCAGTAATACCATGATGCTGTGGTTCAGAATAGGGCTGAGATTATTCAGTGGATTAACTGTGATGAATCGAATATTTAAATAATTGTCAATTTAGAAATCAATTAATCATTAACCGGAGTATACAGACTCAAAAAAGGCCATTTGCTGAAACAACAACCTCAGAAATAAGGCCAAAACTGTATGACATAAATTTACATTTTGCATTTAAGATAATAAAAATGTAATATATATATTCTACTTAGAACTCTTCAAGTGATGGCTTTAGCTTCATCTGGTTCAAATTCTGTAAAAAAAAAAAGTCTCAACTGAAAACATGGCATGAGTTTATGGGATTTCCTACTCCTTTTCAAACATGTTAAGATTATTGTGGTACAGAAACGTGTCTTTTGCATTCCTTGTTCATGTGCGATTTTATGCTTTTATCATTATGCTTTTATCATTCAAAATAAATAAATCTAAAAAAAATTGTCAACAGATTAACTTTACCTAGAATTGAGCAGCAGGAAGGGCTGAACGCTTCACATGTTGATGTTAGAGATATTTCATCTGTAGATGCATCCTTTGCTACAAAGAATGTTTACTTTCTTACTTAAAGGAACCAAATATTTTGGTTCTTTTATTGCATCTCTAATGCTGAATAAAAAAAGACTGAAGAGGTTAAATGGAAAAAATCTGGAGAATAATTTTATCCAATTAATTACCAGAATAAATCAATAGAATAGTGAATGACTAAAATAATCAGTTGCAGCTCTAGTTCGATTTTTTCAGTTTTAGAACGACTCGTTCAGTTATGCGTTTCCAAGAAAAAGGCGACAC
Organism: Poecilia reticulata; assembly: GCF_904066995.2. Classification (NCBI taxonomy): domain Eukaryota; kingdom Metazoa; phylum Chordata; class Actinopteri; order Cyprinodontiformes; family Poeciliidae; genus Poecilia; species Poecilia reticulata. Next base: position 7,708,984 of record NC_088851.1, read on the forward strand.
AAAATGGGTAAAATCCCGAACTCGTCAATCAAATAGTCTGAAAGAAGACTACCGTATTTTCCGGACTATAGAGCGAACCTCACTATAAGCCGCATCTACAAAGGTTTTCGTTTGTCTTTTTTTTTTTTACTAGAAATGTGCACATATATAAGCCAAACCAGGCTATAAGCCGCTGGTGTTTCTGCCGCTCTCGGTTTTTCATAAATCTGCTGGATTTATTAGGACGCGTCTCCAACGCTTTACCATGGATTTGTTCATGCCGAAGTAACGTGCAGCGGCTCCATTTCCCTCCTGTACTACCAGATCGATAACCTTCAATTTAAAAACTGCCTGAACTTCTTTGTTTCCATGATGAGGGGGTTTGAGTTTGAAAACATTTCTCCGTCGTGCCTGCTGCTAGCATGTGCTGGTTCTAAATGGAAAATTAGCACTTTCCAATTTTGACTTCCAATGATTCACTTCCTGCTAAAGAGCCCCCTGGTGGTTGAAGAAAAATCCACAGAAAAGCCGCACCGGGCAATAAGCCACATGGTTCAAAGCGTGGGAAAAGTCAGGCTTCTTATGAACTGAAAGGTAAGAACAGCCTCAAGAACTTCACAAAGAAAAATGAATGTAGCTTTCACAACCGATCTCCATCACAGATCTGTATGGTTATAAGAAGTGAGAATCAATATTTCACAACAGGCATTACTTGTCATGTGGGTATGCCTAGCTGCACAGTGTGCACCTATTTGGTTTGCCCTAATTCTTTCAGCTGATAACACAACACCCACCCTAATGGTTTCCGAAACGTACCTTTCCACAGCTATCGCTTTCTCTCTCGGCTTCCCAGGAAGGACCTGGGGGAACGTCAAACTCATTCGGTGAACATGATTCATGTCATCTACTGTCCAGGGAACCCCGCCTGCTCGTCAAAGCTTCTTTAAAGAGGAACGGGTCTCCACACAGTCACTGAAGTAGGACAAACATTCAAAGAGCTGTCAGAAACACCCAGGTAAGATTTAAAAAAGGCACACTGCATGGGCACATTTTTATAAGACGAGGATGAAGAAGGTGGCTTCAAAACTTGAACTTGGGTCTAATTAAAGGAAAGAAGTAACTTCAGTCTGAATAAATTCAATACTTCGGCAACTTCCTGGAAGTATTGACAGACTTCCGCATATCATATTTACTGTAACGTAAAAATAAAGTGAGCGTAAAGCTTAGACACCTTTGGTTTCACCCGCTCCGACTTCAGAAAAAGCTCAGTTTACAACACACCGTTACTTGGTCCAGTTCTTTTCCTTTCGACCTATTTTGAAGCCCAAAGTGATACATTTTTTATGAGGGGCAGCAGAGGTGAAACAGAATGCATTGGCACTTCACAGCACTTTTCTATTTAGACCATCCGAGCACTTACCTTAAAAAATGTTTCCCAGGCTTCATTTAGTTTCCAATAATTTTGATATGCTCTGCAAAAAAAAAAAAAAAGTCTGCGTAGGCTAATTTTATTGCAATAATTTAGAGAAAAATGTGCAAATAGGTGAATTTGTGAATACTGAACCACAAAAAGGCGAGGCCCTGCTATAATACTTATACTGGTGAATTTAACAAAACTATCCCAATATTGACAATCGTCATGATACAAAATGTTTAGACTTTGTGTTAGTGCTGGACAACATGGCTGAAAAACAAAGAATGCTATAAAGGTTCCATATCAGTCGATGGGTAATTATTGATTAGTTTTTTGTTGTAAATATCTGAAATACCGGCGTGACTTTTCCTGTTTTATCCACCCTTTCCTGTCGAGCTGTTTTCACTTTTCACCATTTTATTTTTGAAGCTGCAAGTTACTCAACAGGCTGTTGCTAGGTAACCAAAGAATGAGTGATTTTTTTTTTTTTACTTTATTTCAAACAAACATTAACATATATAGAGACTCTTTAAATCAGGTTTGTTAAGATTATTAAAGGAGTGGATTTTTTCTCTCCATTTCATCTTGTGGACATAATATTTTTGCTAGAATTATAACTATATTTGCTATATACATTTCAACTAAAGAAAAAGGTTGAAAGTATGAGTGAGTAACTTGATGCTGCTAACCAAGCTTAGCTCGCCGTGAGAAGCTGAGCAGCTAAAGTCTTTCCTCTGCCTACATTCCCCAAAATGCTGTGCGGTTCTGGATCGGAGTTTAGTGAAATTACTGAATATTCTATCAGACGCATTTATCGCGATACATATAGTTATTGATTTATTGTCCAGCCCTACTTTACATCTATTTAGCTGATCTGAGGAACTTTGACATGAGTCAGGTTTTGCAATCCCTCAGAAAGGAAAAGTTGAGAGGAACTTCAGCTTGCTCCGACTGATTTACAGCTAAACAAATCTGAAACCTGAAGGAAGCGGATCAAATTTCCTCTAAGAGGTTTGTCTAAGATCATAACGCCCCGCGCTTTTAGTCAGACTACTACATAAGCAGTAATGCACACAGTCTGATGGATATCATTTACATCCGATCTTTACTGGAAGAAGGTAAGAACGTAATCAAACCTTGACCTAAATATAGAAGGTTTCTCAATCAAAGACGCGTTATTTGGTAGATCGTCTTAGATTGTTAACATCTAAAAATTCTTGCTTATATTGTTTGTACATGTTTTTTTTGTTTTTTTTACTTTCTGAAAAAAAAAAAAGCACCACCGTTTTCACATTCATTGATCTACTTTTGTACATTTCTCATCCCAGAATAAGCAATGACTTAAGCTTGTAATTTTCCCCTAAAAGTGAAGAAGAGGCTAATGGGCGACTGAGGCAATACTGAGAGTAAAGGGCAGCTGCATCCATTTTTCAAGAATTTCTTTAAGTGGATGCATTACTTATGCTGGTACATTAAATAGGCTGGGGAAACTAAATGCATGATAATGTGGATAAATGTAGGAACCGCTGTCGTCCCAATTTAGCAAGACACTGATCACTAGACTTGAGAAAATTGGATGTAAATGGATCAGAGTGAAAGTAGCTCAGCTTACGGTTTGTTACGGTTGGATCTATGGCAATGCATCACATGAACTGTCATCTGAAATTCATAAGGGGAGGATGGTCTTAGCCGCTGCAGAAACGAGCAGAAAATGGGTCACAATCAGAACGTATAGCATTCTCTGTTGGACAGAAGTGTGTCCCCCTGGCTTGTTTCTGCTTCGAACAGCCAACGCTTCCCTAAAAGGTCAAGTACAATGCTGTCTCTGTGGTCTGAAGGCTCACTTGCACGGACAAGCCGTAGACGCAGGGCAGGTCGTGAACTCTTCATCTGCAGAGTGGCTGTACACGAAGGGCCACGATAAGGATCCGAGGGGAAACTTTCACCACTCTGCGTTCAATGGACAGACATGCAAACTAGACCTTGAACGGCCTGAGGAATTATCCAACGAGCATCTATGCAGCAGGGCTGACCCCACGAAAAGGTCTCAAACAGAGCGACTGATTTAGGAAGTCATTTGTGATTTTCCCGACTGCTCTTATTGGACAGACCCACGTAAACGGCAGAAGAAAAGCAATAAAACTTAAAGCAAATATGTACCATGAAAAATCTGTTTTAAATCTACGCATCTGATGCAAAAATAGGAATTTTTAGTTGGCCAAAGTGAAAAAATAGAAGACAAAGACAAGCCTTTAGCCAATAGCTCTGCATTTACTAATTGGGTATTAATGCCAGTATACATTCAGATGCACATACATTCATGTCTTTAGAGTAGATTAATTATTAATATCATGGTGCACTAGGCAGCAATAAGTGTAATCCTTTGGCTTTGAAGGGCAAAAATGAGCCAAAACAAAACCAGAGAAGTCAAAACCGGGACTTAATTTTGATTCATAGATTTTAACACATTAAAAGCTTTAACACACTTAAAACTGCAGTATGTAACTTTTATTAAAAGGAAATGTTTTTAACATATTTGTTAAAAACTGATCAAGACCCTCCTTGTCATGAATGTGGTTTGTGGTGGAGAGAACGAACGCAGAGACCCAGGTTGTAATGAAGATGAATTTAATAATGAAAGTAGCTCAAAACAGTCCAGATCAGGCAGCACGGCAGAGACGATAGCACACAGCTAAATACCAGTAGCAACTGACAAAAAGACTGAACAAGGAGCAAAATGTAGCCTCAGGACTATACAGTTCAACTGAGAACTACGGACTGACTGAAACACACGGGAGCAACAAGCAATGGACTTACGACAACCGACAAGGATCTGACAAAGAACAGAGACAACAGGTGGGCTTAAATACAAAGAGGGTAATTAGGGAGACTAGACACCTGGGAACAATCAACAGGGAAGACACAGACTTCAACGGCGACAGAAACTAAACACAGAATAAAACTTGATCAAAGATTTTAACTACCAGATAAAACATCAGAAAATATCTGCAGGATCCTTTCAGAAGCAAGAGACTAAAAAAAAACAAAAAACAAGCATTTACATTTTAGAAAACCAACCGAGAGTTGGGACCTCAACATAATTTATGACTTAACATAACTATAAAAGTATGATTTTTTTTTAATATAAAACAACTCCAACTAATACTGATTTATCAGCCATTTATAATCCTAAATGGATTAAAACAATCAATTGTGATGAATTTATTTATGGATAAACCATTTGAGTTGCAGTCAATTCTCTGTTGAGTCCTTAATCTGCAGCTTTGTTGCCACTGACATTTTTGAAATCATCGCAGGGCGGATTGCATAGTTGAGTGTTTAACTAGATCCACTTCATCTGAATGCTTTGTTAGTATTTCCCCTCATTCCTGTACACTCCCCCTCCCCCTTTCATCCCTCTTTCCAGGTGAATTATGGGACACAACGAGGTCAAGCTGAAGCCAAATGAGTCAGAGCAAGCACACCCTGACCTTTCATTGACCCCAGAACAAAAGGCAGATATTAAAACTAAAACTGAACAGACAGTAGAAAGGTGTGAAAAAATGTCAGATTGGATTCAATTTCTGCAGCTAAATCTAAGACAAAAAAAAACAGGAAAAGTCTCTTCTGGTTGTTAGTCTGCTGGTTGTTTCTACTGTAAACCAGACAAGTGCAATTAATAAGAAATGACATGAACAAAATGGATGTTCCTTTTTAAAATGGTCTTGGTGTGAACAGTAAAATGGAACAAGTAATTTACATTTCAACACCACTAAAATATTAAAAAAGAAAGCATTATTCTGAATATGAATAAATATGCTAGAAGAGCTGGACCTTTAGCAGCTGAAGAAATTAATCTCATACTCAGTCATTTCTCTGTGTGACAAAAATCAAGAGGCACTCATTACTAATATATGCCATGTTGAATTACTATTAATGTGCAAAGAGCCTGAGCATGTAAACAAACCATAAGCTGCAACATATGACCTATATTTTAAAATCTAATAGGCAACATTTCTCCCTCTGGTGTCCAGATTATGATCAAATCATCTCACCATCGGTTTCATTAATCTTAATAAATGCTTTGCTCACAAAAAATACGAATGCATTTTACGTTATTTTTTTCATGAATTAAAACTCCGAATTGAAGCATGACTTCATATTCTTGTAAACAAAACATTGAATTCAATAAAAACGCTGATTTACTGAGTACAGTCATGAAACACAAACATGATGCATAACAATAAAAGTTTGTTAAAATATAGCTGCATTTCTGAAGTAGAAAAGTAACTATAGCTCCGTATTTACTCACTGTAGGCACGACTTACAGTTAGCATAAAAAGAAAGTCAAGGTTTTTAATGCATAACTGATCATAACCTCTATCAGGTTGTAAAATTGCTGAAATCGAACGTGTGTAAAAAGATATGTCTCAACATATGAAAATGAGACTCTCTTCAAAAGAGAGTCTCATTTTGAAGTAAGTAAGGAAACGGTTCTTGAGTTGCCTTTTTTCTCTAAAACCAGACAAGATATTTTCAAAAACCAAGTCAAAAATCCAAACCAATACAATAAACTTGCTGTTCTACCGTTTCATGCGATGTTTCTGCCAAGGAGACATGAAATGCTTTGATAATACAGTTAATAATGTTGACCATGCCAGCAGTTTTCCATCCTGAATCAACATCTGTGACTTCTGGTAAAACAACCTGCTTAACTTGGCCAATATTTGTCCAAGGGCCGTGAATTTTGACCTCTACTGAAGACAGACGGCACATAATCACTAAATCTGTGGTAATTTTTGGAGCCGCCGTAGAGCCTCATTAGGTTTCAGACAAATCGGATTTCACCAACTGTCAAAGACCTCGGAGCCGCAGATTGATGCTGTTGTACATCCATTTACCTTGGAAGAGGAAAGTAAGTAATCCCAAATGCATGACTTTTGATCCTCCTTTGGGAAGCAGCAAGATGAAATGCAGCTTTCTGGTTGAACAGATTAGTAGCTCACTTTGGCCAACTAAAATTTTATACGTACATAAAAGAAAAGGCTTGGATTTTTATTCTCTCTGGAGACGTAAACATGCCAGAGTCGTGGTTTACAGACTAAAATTTGGTCAAAGCTCCCATCCTCAAGTCATGTTCCAGAAATTGTTCCACCTGCTTTCTAGAGTTAGAAGATAATCCAAGTGCAAGAAGAACTTGTCATCAAGGCTTCAACATCTTAGAGCTTCTTCAGTGACTCGTATGGAATATCTGTATTAGTGTGGAGGTGCGCTAGTTAGATAGCAGCGCACACTAAGCAACTCCGCTACCTTTTTACCAAAACACTTTCACGCCTGGAGTCTTGGGGTGTGACGATTCCTCGAATGATTCCAGTACCTTGATTAGTAAAATAACTCAAGCAAAATTTAGCTCCATTAAATTATGTTTTATCATTCAACGTGTCATGTTGAAGTCGGATCCTTATTCGTGTTGGGCAGAGCCCTCACTTCCCCCTACGAGTTGTTGCTAAATGCTAGCAGCATAACGTCGAATTGTCCGAGTTTTTATCTTTTCTTTTTGAGAGAGAAAGAGAGAGAGAGTTTTTCTCCGAGTACTCGATTAATCCTAACAGTAATCGATAGTGTACTGGGTTACTAAAATATTCTTTTATTACAGGCCTAATGGAATCGGTTTCTTTTTCTTACAAAGCCAGTCAGTGGTTTCAGATAATTCGTCATTGTTGCAATTTCTCATTTTTACTTAGCTTTTATTTTTTTACGGTTTTACTTGCATATAGTTTTATTGTTATTTTAAGTCAAACTTTTTGTCATCATCTAGATATTTATTGTAAAGCAAATGAGTTCAATTTATTCTTTTTAAAACTGCTTAAATAAAGTGGATTTACTTTGATTCGAAACATTGAACTAGTATGACTGTGTGTAGTATTGCTACAAGTGTGTGTCTGCACAACCGCTCTGAAAGTTGGCTCTCTGTTGCAAATTAAAAGCACCCAAGTTACAAACACCGTTTCAAGAACGCCAGTATTGATAGTTATTTCTTCTTCACCATGCTGTGATTTCAGTTTGTAAGAGTTAAGACAACAGAAAAACAAAAGTCAAAGCATCATGGGTAAAAAGAAGGAGGCTGTTTAGAGAAATCCAAGAACAATGGAGTCCACCACTTCTTGAACTACATCTTGAATCCAAGCCAGGCTTGATAGTGTTGCCAGTCAGACTAAGTAATGCACTTCATACAGTTTGCTCTATGCTCCTCTGAATAATTTCCACTTGAAGGAATAGACAGCAGAGGACAATTTGCAAGAAAAATTAACTGGAAAGATGTGCAGAACAAGTGACTCTGGACAATTCTACTGTTAAATTCACAAATATAGGTCAGAGATTGAGCCTCGCTTTACACAGTTGGTGTACATTATGCATCAGACTGTGTGAAAAACATATGCTGTCCTAAAAGAGCTCCAAGTAGCTGGCGCTATGATGACAGATCACAGACGTGTGCGATGCGTTTTAAAAGCGTTTTTCTGAAACCCAAAGCATTTATGACAAGCAGGTTCGTAGCAAGTTAAGCTTTTAAGTGCTGCCCCCCTCACACACACAGTCCATCCACCAGTCCTCCTCCTCACCACCATCAGAGAAATAATCCAGCCACATTCCTGTAATTGTCTACTGGTTTGACCTAATCCACCCTGACATAACATCAATAAAGTCCATAAGTAGGCCTCCCCTCCACCGCACTGTCAGGCGAGCATGACGACAGAGATAACGGATAGAAAACATGCATACAGAGGGCTAGAGCATGACCAGGTTTGCTTATTAATAGAGATGTGCCGATCAGGTTTTTTCCTGCCGATTCCGATCACCCATGAGGGCCAATCACCAATACCAATCACATAATTTTATTTTATTTTTTATCATAAGCACTACCGGTTACATTATATGGGGAAAAAAAACCCATAAATTCACCTTAATTTAGACAAAAACTTATTTTTAATAACTTTTTCCAAGAAAAAAACAGGCATTGCGCAAATTGTACTGCTATTGGTAATACTATCTTTAACAGACCGATAACATATGAAGGCTCTGAAGAGGCTAAATAATGCAAAGAGCCAAAATAAAACCTCTCAATATTGCCAAAAAAATTCAAGTACTTAACATTCAAAGGCAAATACAGGATCCATTACAATAAACAATCCAGAGTTACTGAATGAAAACTTCCTGATAGCATGGCGGCTAGCTGATTACTGCTAGTTCTGAGTGGCTGTTTCTGACTGAGCGGAGTAATTATGCAGAACTGGGAGGAAATCGATTATTTTTTCAGAGATTATCTGTCTCATGTTAGGACAGCGAAAGTTTTAATACGTATGTAAAATAAATTTTTGTAAGTTAGATGCTGCAGCTTTAAACAGGTTCGGTGTGAGAGTCACTACCAGGTGGAGCAGAAGCGGCGCTCCGTCTGTGAAATATTACTACCTGTAGCGCGTAGCAGCGGTTCAACAGCGAGAGCAGAACCAGCGTCTTACATCGCAGCTCGAAGACTTAAATAATTTTGCGGGTTATTTGTTTAGCTTTCTGACAGTCATGTTAATCCAGGTGAGTATAGCTGTGTGCTGCTTTACCTGCTATCTGATCGTCTTTTTTTTTTTTTTAGTGCAGCGAGCCTCGATGTAGCCAAACTCCGTCAAGTATGGCATTGTTTTTATGCCATATTAGATTCGTCGTGTTGATGCATTTTGACGTGCTTCAATTTTCCACTGCAACACGCAAACTTCCCCATTCACTCAGAGCGTTATAGTTCCACATCGCTTAGGATTTGTTGCTGCGCGTTTGCACAGTGTGAAGGAAATAGGAGACCAGCTGCACAGGCAGGCTGCGAAATGAGATGCAGGCGATCGGTTTGTGTGATCGGCAACAAGAGACCGTGATCGGCGATCATCGATCATACACTTTTTCACGGAAATCGGACGATTATGATCGGTGGCCGATCGATTGGCACACCTCTAGTTATTAATGAATTTACAGCGTACTGCACCATATGTGACGGCTCTTACAGGACAGTAAAGGAAGGCAAAGTGAGGAAGATACAACCGATTAGTCAGTCTTAAAAAAAAACTCACCGACTCTGGGTGATGCAGAGCCCATATAAAGCAGCGAGACTGTGCATAATTGGCCTTTTTTTTTTAATTTGCCAACACATTTGAAGCTATGTTCTAAATTTTTCCTTAGAATGCAACCTCAATAACCTTCTGAATAAGTTTGGTATGACTTGGAATTGTGCAATTTTTGGTTTGATCTGCCATCCATATATATCAAAAATATCTTTCTTTGAACAGGAAATAGATAGTTCATACTACCAGGTCAAGGTGATAACAACGTTCTTCATTATGAATGCGGTTACAAAGTGAGAAAAGATGCATATCTCCACTGTTTGTATGATGTTTAAAATACAGCTTGTACAAGGTTTCCCCCAGAAAACTTGCTAAGCCCGGTGGTTATGTGCTAGGTCAGTCATTCATCCAGCGACCCAACGTGTTTTTGAGTTAAAAATATTTAAAGTCGACAGGAAATTTGAAAGTATCAGTTATTGGCAGATTAACACCTGGACAGCAACGATAAAGTCTTAAAAAATACAAATATTTAAAAAAGACTAAAAAAAATAAATAAGCAATGCTTAGCCTGGTGGGGGGACAAGTAAAGCCTGGTGGCCTGCCAGGCTGATAATACACTGAGGGAAACCCTGGATGCATCATCACACTCCTGATTTTATGACTAAACAGCACAAATAACAGATGTTTTGAAAAGTCTTAGCGGTTTTCACCGGATCATGTTTGTGTCCATGTTGACATTGTGTCTTCAACTGTTTAAAGTCTAAGTTTTACCGTTTACCCTAAAGGGTATTATTGCGCTACAAAGACTTTACAAGTAGTTTAAAAGGCCACTCCTTTCATTCATTTACATTTTTCCTGTTTCTTTCGAGTCACATAACATACGTACATACAGTTGGTATTTTAAAACCAACTACGCTCAACAAGCGCCGCCTCATTCAGGCTCTGGTTGGCAAAGGCAGCTGCCTGCTGCAGACCCTGTGTTTTGTCAGGTCCTATTCAGATCCTCCTTTCTTGTATCAATAGGGGCCTGCTGGTTCTTATTGTCCTCCGATTCTTTGGTAAAGCAAAAACACAAAAAACCCTCCAAACAACTAAGATGTATTCACCAGACTGGGGAATTTGTTTAGGCAAAGCAATGGACAAAGGCCTCTGAGGTTTTGATGCTTTTTAAGATACTGATACAACATGTTGCAAACAAAAAGTTAGGATTTTACTGAAATTAAATCACCAAATTACCAACTACAGAGGAAAGAATCCCATTACCATGAGCAGAGAGTAGTAATTATAGTTTCTGAAGCCATATTGTATTGATCTGTGTACGGACTCTGTCAGGAGAATCTGGATGATCCCAAAGGAGTTGAAGAATCAAGAATCAGCAACATGAACATGGTTTTTTAAAGTGCTACATTACATGTGCTCACATTTGACTACATAGGAAATCTAAAGTACATCAATTAGTGAATCGAAGCTGAGGACAAGACAGAGCCTTGCAAATGTTTCGTCACAATGGAAAATCTTTTAATTCAATATATTAAAAAAATGCAAGTTTTGTGAATATTCAAATTCAGTTTTTCACCCTTTACACTGATCCTCAAGATGAAAAAACAGAGGAAGACAGAATGTATTGGCTGCTGCAGCTTCCCGTTTCTGTGTGATGTGAACTGCTCAATAACTAGAGTTCAGAGTTCAAACCCCCTTAGAAGCCCATATGATTTTTAATGCAATTTTTTTATTTAATCCTGTTACATTTTGTTATTTTATGGAATTTATTACACTTTGCATTTTAACCATACAATTTAATTCTTTTAGGTTAAAATTGTGCTTACTTTGTAAAAAGAAAAACAGAAAAAAAAATTATTTTGACGTTAAATGGGTTTAGAAGGACATTATACAAAAAAAAGATTTTATCCACTGGTATCATATGTTCTGTTATGAGCTCTGTTTTTCTTCAACTTTATATAAGAAATAACTTAGGAAGTAAGGTTACACTTTACCCAAATGCTGTTTAACTTTTTTAATAAAAAACAAACAAACAACAAAAAAAAAGGATTTTGGCTCAATAGTATTCCACCGATTTCACTGCAAGTCTTGCATCTTACATATTGATTACACTTAAACTGATTTCAAAACTTTGGCCAAAATGTTTATTTTTCTTTAAGGAAAATTGTCAGAAAACTATGATAATTTACAGAAAACCTCTAAGTATATATTATCCAAACATTACATAAATATTAGTACAATTGTATAATAATCATGTCATGTTTTCTTTTAGGAGTAGTAGGAAAAAAATGCTTGCTTCCCTGTTTTATACAAAAAACCATTATGTTTATTTTCTTTTTCTTGATTTTAAAAACACCTTGGTGTATTTTTCCCCTCAGATAATCAGACAGTGAAAACCTCGTACAAATCAAAGTAAAAATATCATCCCAGCTCCGCCTGAAGCTACGGTACTCACACTGGGAGGGGGTAAAAAATAGCAGTGGTGGCCTACATATACCTGTAGTTGTGTTAATGGACTGAATCTGGTGAACCTGAAAGGCCAAACTGCTTCAAAATGCTGTTCACATGCAGCCAACCAATCCCAGCTGATGGCTTCAAATCCCTCCTCGCTGACGACTGACTCCCAAGTCCAACAGCGACACTCGGTCACGATGAAAACGAATGAAACGACCGCACACGCCGTCTCAGCGGACGCACTGAAGGGGGTCAATTTAGTGTGTCGAAAAGGCTGGCCCGGATCTCTCAGAAATGAAGCATGAGTGACGACCCGACACGCTAAACGCTAAGAGCAGAGGTGAAGGCAAGAGAACCAACGCTAGACATCAATAATTTGTTAGTGATGATCACTCAGTGGGAACAATCTCAGAAGATTAGAGAAGGGCTTAAGTCTAACAATGCATTTACTCACTGCAGCCGCTCGAAAAAGGTCAGAAGTCAACTAGAAAGTTCCTCTGCTCTTAGTCGTTAGTAACTCCTGAATCTTTCATCAGCTGCCTGTGCCTGCAACTGAGAAATTGGCCACAGCTATTCGGCACTGGGAGAAAGCAGAAACCGCTTTAAAGCCTTGTGCGCAGCAGATGGAAATTAAATTTTCATTGTCAAAATAAGGCCAATACGCCAAAGTGGGTAATCTTCACCAAAGGCAAACAAGACCGTTTGGCATACGACTGAGGATTGTGTTAGCAGGCACTCAAAATGCTCTTTATTATTAGCAGAAATACGACACACCACTTCAATCAGACAGGAACCAACATCTGGCCTGACTGGTCTGAAATGCACAAACAACTGAAACCAGATATTTTTCTTGTCTCGGTGACATTAAGCAGACTAAACATTCCCAGTTTAAGCTCACAGGATTACCAAAGTTATTTCTGTTTGCTAAATACCAGAATAATGACATCATCATGGAGACCATTTTTTACTTTTATTCTCTTCAAACTCAGCAGTTTCCATGCATTTGTTTAGTTTCTGGTAGAATTCCCTCTTAAGCTGCATGATGGGGTTCAAAGTTACGTTTGTCCTCCCACATGTGTGGAAGGACAAACGATTGTTTGCTGGAAGTTTGGTCCAATCCTCCGGACAGAACTGGTGTAACAGAGTCGGGTTTGCAGACCGCATTGCTCACACACACCTTTCAGCAAACTAATCTTACTGCTGTTGAAATGGCTTCTTCCATGCTGAGCGGCTTTTCAAACATGTTAGATTTTGAATCGTAACACTCACTTAACAGCTGTATGACGTCTTCTGCTTTTGTAGGGTTTTAGATGTTCAACTTTTAGTATTTTTATATTTCATTTTACTTTTTTTTTTTAATTGTGTTTTTTTTTAACGAGCACTGTTTTATCTTGTTAAACACTTTGGATCAATGCAAGGCATTGTTACAAGATGCTACATAAATAATAAAGTGTATTATTATTATTTTGATCTGGGGCCGATATGAACATTTTTCATCCAAACATGTCTTGATTTATTCTGTCGTCACACAAGAAAAGAGTGAGTTTGGGTTGTTGCCTTGAAATACGCTCACTGGTTTCAATCTAATTAGCTCAAATGTTGCCAACTAAGCTATTCTTAGCATACAAAGCATCATCGCCAAGTGGGTTTTCCGAAATATTTAAATTCGTACTACATTACGTTTATTCTTTGTTCTCTAAAAAATCTAATTTTAAATTTTGGTAAAACTAACCCAAAACGGGAAACGTTTCGTGTACTTTAATGTCAGACAGCAGGAGCGAAACGGGTTATGCGTTTTATTTATGGTCAAAACTGTGCTTAGGCATTACAGTGTGATTGCGAACAAAACCGTTTTGTGGTCAGTCCAGTCACAAAGCCTGAAAATGTAGAGATGTTCTTCAGTCACAGTTGACAGGGCCGGATGGTAGAGATTCATCCCGACAGTCAGGTACGGTACAGCGAAAACAGACACACTTTGGACAGATTACAACGATCATCATCCATTTTCTCTGATGAAACATCCAGAGTTTTATCAGTGCCTCCTTCCTCAGAGTCAGAGACAGTCTGCTGAAAACAAGCCAGACCTGTCACTATTCTTTTCACCTGGATGACCACAGACTGTCCTCTGAGTATATCACAGGCTGAGTGCAATAACTATCCTCTGCAGCCACATGAACCAGCCGGTCCTGCAGGAAGTGGATCATGACACAAGAAACACCGTCAGTAGATGATCCACATGAAGCAAACATCTGCCATCTTCAACCAAATTGTACACTGCTGCTGGTTATGTTTTAAGTATAGTGTAAAGCCTTCAGTGGATTAGAGTATTTTCCTTCACACTAAGCTGTCTATGCATTTTTCTATACCAGATGCAACCTGTTTGAGGTCAGAGGGAATAAAACCTATGCCAGCTGTCAAGAGGGGGAAGCAGGCCATGAACAGGTCAACAGTTCATCAGAGGCCCAAACCACAGAAACAGTCCAGACAAACACAGTGCCTGGGTTTAGATCTGCAGGGGATCGTTGATGGAAGAACGATCAACAGCGCACATACAGGCCTGGACTACAGACCTCCTGGTCCTGCTGACCCATCAGCAACAACTACTGATCAACAGTAGATGCGTTTCCATGATACTCCGCTAACATCCAGAAAAACCATTTCAAAATTTCAGTATTTCCACTAAATTTGAGATGCAATTACAATCACATAAGAATGAGTTTAAGTGATAAGTCATTAAACCCTCTCAGGCCTAAATGGAGCACAGGTATTCTGTTCATCTACCGTAATTCCACCACACGTTGCGCTATCTGAAAAACTACAACGGTTTCTGAAAGGTGAGACGTGCGCTTTCCAACCGATATCGGGTTATTACGGTAATTTCTCTCCCGCCGTAGCAGGGAGTGAAATTAATCTGTGGGATGCTGGCAAATTGCAAAAATAACTGCTAGATATCGAAAGTTCCATTTGTTATGGATAAATGGGCAAATATATATTTACCCACAAGACATTTAAAGAACTCCGTACAATTAAAATAAGCAAAAACGTCCAGGCGGAGATTTTAAATTTAGAACGTAAAGGGTTAAAAAAAAAAAGTGGCGTCATCTCTTTCCTACCACTTCCTGTCGTCTTCTTCACCGTTTCCGTCAGTAGTAGCATTCAGTTGTTGATCACGTGACTCGTGTAATGCAAAAAGCGTTTCCTTTTTGCGAAATACACTAATTTCAATAAAGCCGTAAAACCACCTCATCCTCACAAAAACTTATCGGTGAGTTGTTTCAAAATTTTAAAGCTTCCATTAAGCAAATTTCTTTCTGCAATTTCAACTTGTGCAATCACATAGTTAACAGGTAAAACTATTGATACTCGTAAAACATTTTCATATGTTGTTGCATTAAAACTTCAATTTCTATTCCACTGCCCGGTTCCTGCTGAAAGAAAAAAACAAAACATTTCCTGAGCTTGCAGACTTTGATTTTGTGGCAAAACATTTGAACACCAAGGATCTAAACTAAAACAATAGTAATACAATCGCAGCTCAAATTCACAGTAATGACTCATGAGTCATACTAAAAAATCCTGCTAGAGAAGGAAAATTTAAGATGGCATATTTAGTTTTGACTAAAAACTTGCCCGTAATCAGCCACACCTGCCTTTAATAGGCTTATCAATGTTCTGCATGTTCGAGCACAGAAGGCAACAAGTCAAACCTTTTCAAGATTTTAATAGTTTCTAAACCGTTTCTTGCACAAAATGAGGCACGCAAAAAAAAAACAAAAAAAAAACAAGATGGTTGTAGTTGCAGGAAGTGGGTTTACTTCCATCTAAAAAAAATGTGCAGGAAAGATCAGAAGGGAGTGGAAATTTGCAAATAAATCAAGTCAGCAAAGCCTAATTTAAAAAGACTGAGTACATTAACAGTGCGGTGAATCCCTGCAGCAGCCTAAGACAGCAACACATCCCCAAGAGCCCTAAAGAGGAATCAATGGACGTCAGCAGCATCAAAGGAATTCGTCACACTCTTCATCACACACACACAGCAAAGTGAGCATATTAAACTCAAAGAGACAGCTTCAGACGAGCCAGCATCCAGTCTGAACAAAGAGCGAAACACACAGGGTGACAGTTCCCTACCTTGTGGGTGTAAGGTGCTTGTCCCAGGTTGATTCCATCTTTTGCCAGCTTGTCTCTTATCAGCACCTTCAGCTTCAGCTTGGGATAAGTCACAAAGTCGTTGCAGTCTGTGAACCTCGGGTTGTGGTTTCCGGGACAGGAGGCCTGGTGTACGGCCGTGGTCTGCGCGTGTGACCTCAGCGACCCCGGGTCGCGCGCTCTGTCGGCGTGGTGACGAGCAGAAGCCTCCAGAGGCTCCAAGGTGAAATAGTAGCCAGGTGCTCTCCTTCTGTCCTCCTCTATGAGCTCCTGCACGGCTGAGAGGAGCCGGTGCCTGTGGTACTGGACTTGGACGCCGATCGCGTCCAGATCCGGCTCTCCGATCTGCTTGCAGACTTCTAGGTCGTCGTAGCCGTTGTCAAGGAAAGACTCGACGTACTGGGCCAGGTGGAGCTTCGAGAGCCACTGGAGGACGAGGTTTGCCCCCTGGCTCATCTTAGGACAGAATTAACAAGGCGAATTTAATTCATACTCATCATCATCATCATCATCATCATCTCCCCCTTGGCAGTGCAGCTGAGTGGTCCATGCAACACAAACAGAACCAGGTTCAGCTCTCCAAATTAGGCACATCTGCTGGTAAGTTTCAGAAAGCACAGGTAACTCATATTTGAAGCATTCAGAGAATAATAATAAAAAATAAAGGCGCTACCTGAAATTATCAGGCGTGTTCAGGTCATGTACCCCGCTGAAGGTTCAGGCTTTAATGACCTCAACCTGTGACGTCACGTAAAAGTGTACAAATGAGGTAAATTCACGGTCCGAACAAGCGCGAGACTGCATCTTAGGCATTACAGCGAAGTTCTTCTACTTTCAGACTTCTTCCATATTACAAGTAATGAGTTACCTTAAAAGTTGATACTTTCTCTCAATCCGGGAACAAACCGCGTTAATGTTTCCCCAGGACTGCGTCCATCCTCTTTGTTTCATTCATCGCAGCGGCGAAAGACGCGGAGCTCCATCAAACATTTATCCGGAGCAGAGAGTGCGGAGGCAGCAGCCGAAACAAGTCGCTACTGTCACAAACAGAGCGTCAAAAAACAAAAAAGAAAAAAAACCTCCAGGCGAGCAGAGCGCATTTAGTTCAGTTTGTTGTGCACCTACGCCGCGTTTTAAGTTTCCTGCCCCTCCGCTTCTGCAGACAGTTCAGTCAGTGAGGATGCTGCTGCTGCCCCGGCTTCCGACCGATGTGGCTCCCTGCCCGCCGGCCGGATGACGAGAGTACGCCGAGCGCTGCTGCCACCTGCAGGGCAGTTTGAGAAGCGTTTCAATATTCAGCCAGAACTTGAGAAACCACAAAAAGTGTGGTTTCTCTCCCAATTAATGAGGGGAATTAATTTGAGCCCAAAACGATTCTCGTCTCAGACGGATTTAGTCAAAGAAATGTGTTTCTGATAGGAAATGAAACAGAAAATCAAATGATTAGAGTTCTTAAATATGGTTGATGCTGCTTGATAAGTTGTGGATAAAAGGGATCAACTAATTTAATGGGAGCCAAAACATACATCTGTCTAACTCGGATATGTTAAACCTGGCGGTTCTTAAAAGATGACACATGAAGTCTAAAAAAATATCAGGGGAATCTTTAACATCTAACCACAGAAGAAGTGAGGCAAATGTAATAAAAAAAAATGTATAAGTTTTGTATTTGTTTTGTTTTATTTAGGACAGTAAATTCACAACTGGAACTGTGACCTGATGAGTGTCAAAAACTTCTCAATAAAACGATTAACTACATAAGAACAGAAACCACAGGACAAATGTTACTTTGGGTTTTACATTTATTTTTTTTTCCATTGCACAATAATATCTATATATACTGTATCTACAGTCTAAATTGTTTGTGGCAGCAGATTAAGTCAGACATCCATGTGAAATCGATTTTAATAAAACTGTACAAAATTTATTTATTTTTTCCAAACAAAATACTGCAACTCCACAGATGTTCATCATCCCAGAAGACGGATGGATGGACGGAAGTATGGCGAGAGCTCTCCGGCACGATGCTCGACTGCGGGACGCGTTTCTACAGCGCAATGGGGGAAAAGCGAGAGGTTCTCCGAAGCAAACAGTGACCTTAACAAATATACCAGAGAGAGAGAAAAACAAAATGTACATCATCCCCCAGCCCCTCCCTCCACCCCTCGCACTTATACGACTGGCACGACCGCATGAGGGAGGCGAAACGGGAACTTCAGGATTTTTGTTCAACGTGGTGCTAAATACAAATGCCAGAACAGACGATCTCTAAGAGGGATAATACATGGTCGTTTCAAGTTTGTAAACACGTAATATCATGCATCCTTCAATGTGCAATAAGAGACCATTTAGGACGTACAAGTTGCAAACTGAAGCACTTTTAAAGTCGAGGCCACACTTAGTAGAAAGAACCCAGCAGCCCAGCAGAAGGAGGTGATCCTGCTGCAGTAGCAAAGCTTTAAAATCGGATGAGCGACTTGGATACAGGAAAATGGTTTCTGAATGAAGAGTAATGAAGAGCCACTGGTTGGACATAGACGTCACTTCCTCCATCTCAAAATGACATAAAAGTACTTATTTTAATAGATTTTGAAATAAAAGTATATTTTCATTTAATATATATATATATATATTTGTTTTAAAATATAAATATTTTATAGTTTCTTTAATCTGACATGAACAAAATCTGAGAATGAAGAAATCATAATCAGCGAATGATATAAATAAGCACAAGTTTACGATGTTTTGGTCCTTCAAAAAAAAAAAAGAGAAAAAAAAGGAAAATGGGACACATTAAAAATCATAGCAAAATTTTACAGAGTACAAAAAATAGTGCAAAACCCACATATTTTACTCTTCCAAATGGGGTAATCTCAGTAGTATAAAGTGGAGTAGATTAAATCAGCTGTCTGACAAGTGAAGGGTCTCTTTGAAAACTGCTGCGTAATCCACCGCAGGGTTCAGACATTTCGGTCTTTTCCAGCCGACGGCTCTAGATTTTTCTCTCCAGTGGATCAATCAGTTTGGAAAGAAACTCTTCCAGCTCGCGCTGCTCACCTTTCTGAACAAAAATAAAAAATCAAAGCAGGTCGAGACGGTGCAGAAAAGTGTCGTGCTTATACGAGAAAAAAAAAAAAAAAAAGTCAGTCTGCTCTCCTTCGTGTACACAGTAGACTTCGACGAGTGTCAAAATACGCTCTTAGTATTCCGGAGGGGAAAAATACATAAATAAAGACAACTCTGTGAAATAAAGGTAACTCTTTGGTGTCAGAAAACAACATGGCCGCAAGCGTACAGTGTTGCCGAAGCTCGCGCGCTCAGATTCGCGGTCAAACCGTCGCGCTATTTACAGCATTTGGCAGCAATTTGAAGTCTTGCTTTTCCTATGTTAGCTTGTAACAGCAGCAGATCATTGCAGTTTGTGAAAGGAAACAAAAATATTGAATCTTTTTTTTTTTTTGACAAAACACTCCAGGAAAAATTAATTTAACCTGTAGAGATCTGATGTAATGCACTGCATCAATATGGCGGCCATACTACACATATTCCTTCGTATACGCATTTTCACATACACAAACCTGTACAACGCTTAGCAAAAGTATTCATACCCCTTGGAACTTTTTTTTTTTACTTTACTATGTTACAAACTTCATTGTCCTCAATGAAAATTAAAAAAAAATGTGGCATTTATTGTCTGTTCAGCCTCCTTTTTATGTGATCCCACAAAATAAAAAGTGCAACCTAATTAGCAAATGGAGTGGAACTGTGTGTAGTTTAAGCTTGGAATAAAATATGGCTGATCTGCAAAGAGCAATTGCAAACAAATATCACAAAGACCAAAAAAAAAAAAAAGACAGTGGACAGGTCAGGGATACAACTGTGGAGAAGCTTCAGTTTTGAACATCTCACAGCAGACTGGAGTCAAAAACATTGCACGTCACCCTAAAAATACCACGGCGGTGGGAGTATCATGCTGTGGGACCTTTTGTATTGAATGGAAGCTGCAGCAGAGTTCTGTGGCGAAGAGTGATGACGAGCCAAAGCATTAAAGATTTGGATTACAATCTGTTGCTTTGTTAGAACGATCTAGTCAACGTTTGTTGAAGCTCTGAGGAAAAATGTTAAGTTGTCACAGAGCAACTTAACATTTGCTCTGTAATAAAGCCAATAATAAAGACAGCCCTGTCATTATCATAATAAAGACAGGGCTGAAAACTAAAACATACCACAATTTACAGATTTGAATTTGTAAACACGAAAACCATCCAAAATACTCCCGATCCTTCACAACCACGCTCTTCTTTGATGAGGAATAGCTCACAAGGGATGAATACTTTTGCAAGTCACAGTAGCGTACACATAACTAGAGGTTAGCGTTTACGCTTCATGAGGCAAAGGCGAACAAACAAAAACAAAAAAGAGAGAGAGAGTGTTTAAAAGAGCAGTTCATAAAGAGACGAGCTGTGGCACTGTGTGGAGCACGTCACTGTGCTCGGTCATGTCTACCAACACAAACAGCATCACCACTTCCGTTGTGCTGTAAGACAAACACGCTTTTTTCTTCCATGTGCATCTAAAAAAAAATATTTAAAAAATAGACAAAAATCATCTTTAGCCACACCAGGATGAAAAAAAAGGTTGATTTTTATCTCAGAAAACTTCTAAAAAAACCCCAACATTTATCCTTGTTAAAATAAAAACAATCTTTGTTTAGCCTGTCACAAGATCTGACTTCAGCACTCGGGGGTTTTCCAGTGTCTCAACTCATTTGTTGGAGAACAATGTAAACTCTTCATTGGGGGTAAACATTTTTAGCACTTTTTTTTTGCTCATTTATTTTTTTAATGCCCAACACACAATCTTCAATGCCAAAATATTTTTCTACTTTAAATAAAAACCAAAGTGACTCAGAAAACATTCTCGCCCGAAAAGCGACTCGGTAGCCGTGAAAATGTCGATGGCAAACTACTGAACTACCAGCCCTTGTTCAGTTAAGAGGCAACAGATCCAGCATCTGTTTGTCCAATTTATCTACTCTACTACTCTAAGTGCTTCGAGGCCCTTTCTAGATGGAGAAAACAAGAGAAAAAGGACAGAAAAACGAAACAGAAGTCCTTCCCAGTCACTCCTGTGGAGCCTCACGTGTTCACTCGATTCGTTTCGAAGGATCAGACTTTTCTCCTCGTTTAAGTTCGCTGTGTTTGGCAGACACAATAAAGGGCTTAGAAAGAAAAAAAAAAGGGGGGTGGGAAAGTGCAGCCAGGCCACCCAGAGTACATCATATTTGCAGAATTGTCCCTCCTCCCTTCCCGTCTTCACTCGAAAAGCAACAGGTGTGGATATACGTCGATCTTCTATCGCTGTCGGGTGAAACGGAAGAAGAGAAGCCAAGGAGCTTGCTTCTCGTCTGTCGACTGGAGTGATGGAGAGTGAAGATTATTGTGCTGAGAGAAAGAGCATGAATCTGTTGAGCAGAGCACGTCCAGCCCGCCCGACCGCACGCCCGCGCGGAGAAAAACAGGAAAAAAAAAAAAAAATAGAGAAGAGGAGGAATCCCAGCTCCCCGGACATACTGGTGTGCATGACAGAGTCCGGCTCTCCGCTCGCTGTCATCAGAGCTGGTACCACTTTTTATCTTTGTACTTCACCATCATCTGGGGAGAGAAACAAGAAAAATAACAGATTGATTTCAGAGGGAGAACAACAAGAAAACAAACCGGGTGAAAGCGGAGGCGGTTCCGTACGTCGTGGGCGTGTTTCGAGAAGGACTCTGCGCTGGCCATCATGGCTGCCGTCCTCTCCTCCAGTTCTCCCAGTTTCTGCCCTCTCTCGTCCAGCGCCACTCGGGCGCGGGCGAGGTCGCCCACCACCCCGGACGCCGCGCCCTTCATGCCCTCCATGCTGCCCGGGCCTGGGATGTGCTGGGCCAGGCTACGAGAGGCCTTGCCGGCCGCCGTTTCGCCGACTAGCAAACAAAAACAAGACAAAAAAAAAAGACTGATGATTATTTGATTAATTTGATACAAAAAAAAAAACGAAGTGGCACATTTTGCTGATTTTTCATTCACCCACTTAAAGGTTTTTTACATGCAATACTAGAACTACATTAAAAGATGAAAATGAGCAAATTTCTTTTTTAATTAAGTAAAACATTTCATTGCCTAAAATGCAACAACATGGCTTTCCTTTAGTGGATTTGGACCAGGTGGAGCTGAAACTATAACACTGGAGGAGCTTTGGGTGACACATTTTTACTGTCAGGTGTTTTCACCTAACAGATATGTATTTGGCACAGATTTGGTTAATTACTGCTGTGAATATATTGTTTTTTTTCTTCTTTTTAAGTCTTTATGCTGCAGTTAACGACTAATCAATTACTAGATTAACTGACGATTATTTCAATAATCGATTCATCACGATTAATCGTTTCAGTTCCAGTTAAAACCATAACAAAAATAAATATAAAGAGTTGATCCTAGTTTATACGTCCCTCTAAGATTACAAGTAGACATACTCAAAAAAAAACACACAAAAAACTGAATTGCCTTATGTGATGTCACCAGATGCATCGAAACATGGAAGCTTATTTCTGAGAGTTAGTTTTATCTTCATTAAATAACAACAAAAAAAAGCAAAGTGTATAAAAAACTGACAATGATATGTTCTCTAGACAAACTTTAGTAAAGTGACTTTGTTTGCGCATAAGGTAACATCTTGGTAGCAGCTTTAAGCAGCGAGCCAACGCTCACTGGTCTATTGAGAAATGAAAGGGCAGTGAAAGCATCACTGATGGGAAAACTGCTGAGAACGGAGAGGAGGTATTATGTAAATGTGATGTAGAAGTTTAGAGCGGCCTTATGTAACGCCCGAAGGACGCTGCACACTCACAGAGGTCTTCCCTGTCCAGAGACTGAGCTCCTCCGCCAAAAAGGCCTTTGAAAAAGCCTCTGTTCGGAGCCTCCGGCGTCT
This sequence comes from Poecilia reticulata, assembly GCF_904066995.2. NCBI lineage: Eukaryota > Metazoa > Chordata > Actinopteri > Cyprinodontiformes > Poeciliidae > Poecilia > Poecilia reticulata. The sequence continues at coordinate 7,732,051 of NC_088851.1, forward strand.
CCACGGGGGTAAATAACTCGCTGAGCATTTCCTGAGGACGACAAAAGCATCAGCACGTCCGTTTCAATATATTCTCCCACAGGATGTTCAGTCTAAACGTCGGCTTTACAAACAAAAACACAACCCAGGATTTGAAATAATGCAATTTCCTACCAAAACGTCTGTACACCCTTCAATAGTTAACAAAAATTTACTTTACGATTTTCACTGAGGTTTTACATGACAAACACAAAGTGGAGCATATTTGTGAAATGGAAGAAAAAAGAAAATAAATTTCTACAAAAAAAAGGTATTTATATTTAGCTGTCAGTACAAAAAATAAAATCCAGTGCAATTATTGGTCATCAGAATTCATTTCAGGCTTCCTTTTGAAGCCTCCCCACAGCATGATACCACCACCACTGTGCTTCACAGAGGCGCTGATATGGATCCAGCTACAGAGTAACAGATGAAAACATTAATCATTTGATGATATTTAAAAATGAAATTAGGCAGACATATAGTCAGACAGGCATCAGGCAGACAGGCAGGCATATAAAGTTATGTGGAAATTTTGGTACTACCAAAATGAAAATAATTCATACAAATAACTCAAAAACCAAAAACCACAAATTCAGTTTTATGCTGAATTTCTTTCAGCATGAAACTTCTGAAACTTTAACAAAAAGTTACTCAGTTGATTGAGTATGAACTTTATACTTTATAATAAAATCACTCAAGTAAAAGTAAAATGTAAGCAGAGTAAAAAATACTTCTAAAAGTAAATTATTCCCAAAAAGTTACTTGAATAAATGTAACTAGTTGGTATCCACCACTGTACATAGGCAGACATTTTTATTTTCTACAAAGCAGGCAACCTCTGATTGCTCTGGAAATTATTTTAGGTGTTTAAAATAAACGGAGCCGAATGCAAAAATGACCCAAACTTATTTAGAAAACTATGCATCGTTTTTCACTAATTATGCCACGTAAAACGGCATTAACACGATTTTAAAGGAACAGGACTTTCTGATCTCACTCTTCATGAAAACTCCCTACAGAAGTCAATCAGCTGTTTGTCAAAAATTGCAATCCTATGAGGTGATTTCCTCGCTGCCTGACCTGAAGGTTGTCGCACGTCTCCTGGCTGTAGGTGATCCTCTGGATCTCGGTGGGGGAAGTCAGGTACAGAGCCTGGCCCAAGTTAGAGAAGCAAAACGTTCTGGCTATCCGCATATCTGTCAGTGGCAAGTAGTTGATGTCCAGCAGAGGCCGCAGACTGGGCAAGCTGTAACCAGCACACAGAAAGATGTCAGAGGGACGTGGTGCTTTTACAAGTTCTACAAACGACTTCATTAGCTGTGTTCAGATACCACATATTAACACTTTTGGCAGGAAAGTCAAAGAGGTGAGGCGTTTTGATCAGAGGTATCGAAACTGCAGAGTACCAGTGCATACCTCAGGGTCATAATGTGGCCGTTGGCACAGAAACAGGCGATGCAGTAGGCCCCGGCCATCTGCACCACGTCAACGCGCAGCACAAACGAGGTCTCGGTGATGTTGTGTTTGTAGATGCTGGTTTGGGACGGCATGGCCACCACCTTGGCCTGCTTCTCTGAACACAGCACGGCAAACTGGGAGTCCTGGCCTTCCTGTGAGGATGGAGGCGTGGCCGGCCTGCGCCTCCGGACCTTCTCTTTCTCTTCGTCTGAGGCGTTGGGGTCATACCACGCTTCGCAGGAAGGGGGCAGCAGAGTTCCAGCAGCATCCAGCAGCGCCATGGTCAGGATGCCTCCTTTGAGTTGGACCAAAGTGCCTGGAAATGCGAGTTTGGATTATAAAACAAAATACAGCATTACAAGAGAGGATTTAGGGTTTCTGCAGGTTTCAACAGCTCAAAAGTAAGACGTTTTAAGACCTTTAAAAATAACATTTAAGACCTATAAAGCAAAATGTACAAAAGAAAATTACAAATTTTATGTATATGCAGTTTCTATAAATTATAGATCTTATCCTATTCTCACTTTAGTTGAAGACAATAGCTGCTATCTGCAGCTCTCATTTTGTTCCCTCCAAATGTATTTTCCTCCACTCTAACAACTTTGTTGAAATCAAATTCTTCAGTAAGTAAGATTGATCTTTCTGTTCGACCACAGTGTTTAAAATCCACTAAATCTTCAGCCTCAGAGTTGGTGTCGCACCAAATGCTGCTCAGTGGATCAGTTCTAGCAGCCGCGGCGCAGATCGTTTTCCAGGGAGCTTTAGCCTCGCCAGGGGATCATAACGGTGACATTTCTAGGGTCTGTTTGTGGCTTTGGGGAGCAGCTTTGTGCTTCTCACAGTACATATGGCTCTCTGCAGTCTTAACCCTTGTAGTGCCAAGATTTTTTTACACTGAATTTATGTGGCATCTTACGGGTTGGCAAAAAAAGTGAGCCAGTGGCAAAGATGAGCGTCTAGCTAGCCAGGAGAATATAAAATAACAGTATATATTTAAATATAAAACTACTGAGGAACAAATAATACACCCAGGCTAGCTCTCCAGGGTATATTACTATTAAATTTATATACCCTAGCTAGTTAACCTAACTAGTATGGTCAGTTGGCTGGATGATGTTTGTCCTCTAACTAGCTGCTAACATACGCTAGCTAGGGGACATTAGGAGCTAGCTAGATGTAGTCACAGGATGCAACGAAGAAGTCTGCCTCAAATTCTTTCCCAACCAAAAAGTCACAAAAAAAATACTAACTATATGAATATATAAGATTAAACGGTCCTGCCATGTCAAAATTTAAGACCTCTAATTAATGTATTTAAGGCCAAATCAGATTTATTTATTTTTTTTAATAATAATTTTAGACATTTTAAAGCCTTAATTTTAGACACATGAATTTAGGACTTTTTCTGTTATTTGTAGAAATGTTTGGGAATGATGAGATCTTTACGCTTCACAAACGCATACCAACTTTATCTTACCCAGATCTAATCGCTTAAAATCCCATTTGATCTAGGACTGGAACCAACAATTATATTAATTATTGATTAATCTATGAACTAATCTGATAATTAACCAATTAATCATATGGAAAAATTGTCACATTGCTAATTTTTCATTTAGGCCTTATTTATATAATATCGACATTTATTTAAAGATGCAAATAAAGCAATAAATCAATTCCTATTTTGAACATTATAGTGCCTATAATGCAATAACAGTGTACAAATAAACACTTGATCATTTGAAGCACAGGAAGCATCTGAAGCTAAAGAAATACTTCAACCTCAACATGTCAGACAGCAAAAGGTGCTTAACAGGAGATTTATTTTACAGTGATTTTGACTGGGTGAAGCTTTAAAGGTTGACATTTAAAGAGTTTTTGGTAGGCCATATTTACAGACAGGCCTTTTTTTCATCTTAAATGAAAAATGTATATATTTTCTGTATAACTTCAGTTCAATTACTGCTATGGATATATTGTTCCTTCAGCAAATGGCTTTTTGTTGAGTCTGTATACTCCAGTTAGCGATTAATCAATTACTAATTTAGTTGACAATGATTTTAAGAACTGATTAATCACTATTAACCCAATTAATCGTTTCAGCCCTAATTGAAACATATTAAGATATGAGGCTTTTCCTTGCTCAAGAGGTATGAATACTTTTGAGTGGCGCCCCATGTTGGGTTTCTCACCGCAGGAGGCAAAGCTGAGCGGCTGCTGGAGCTTCTGGTCGCCACCCGGCTGCAGGCCGAGGGCCACCATCATCACGGAGCCCTGCGTGGTCCCCACCAGCAGACAGGGACTGGCCAGGCTGTCCGACTTCCTGGGGAAACTCTCGCAGAAGTAAAAGGAGGAGATGGCCTCTCGAGACTCTCTGTCTATGCTGGTTACGCTTGAGCTACGCGAGCGGGTGAATGCGTTATCCTTCCCGTCTAGACGGCAGGTTTGCGGATGAACAAAAAAAGAAAAACCAAACGGAGACAAAATCAGGAAGTGATTCAAGTTAGACGGCAAGAGAAAGCTGGTTCACATGTTACCAAGCAAGAAGGAAACCAGGTTAGATGTTCGGTAAAAACACACCTCCTGACACATTTATAAATTAACAGGCAGAAAACACATAGCAAACCCTTTGTTAAGGACAGACCAGAGGGCTTTTGGACATTGAGATGCGTTTCTTTTGTCCCAATTTGCTTTTGTTGGTTTAAAATCCGACAATCTCAATGTGAAAAGCTTCAACCGAAGCACATGTTAGATCATCTTCTTAAAAAAAAAAAAAAGTTACTGAAAAACCAAGCGAGGGGGAAAGCCAATACATCGCCCTTCACCCGAGTTCTTCTTGAGGGAGAAACTGGAAACAGGAAAAGCAAGATTCTGGACGCCACGTGCGCTCAAGCGACACGAACTTCCTCGAAAAGAAAAAGGACACGATCACCGTGAGAGGATTAGTGTCACGTGTTATCCATTTTCACAATGAAAAGCCCTCGTTTGTGGGGATTAGTATGAGTTATCCCACTCCGACCAAAGTCCGGCCGCGACCGGTCCACTCACATCGGTGCGGGTCTGACTTAGTTCTATGCACATTCAACTTCAGGGTCATCCTGGCCGCCAGCTTGCCATTTTTCATACTACCAAAGGGCCGTTTAAACAACCGAGGGGACCAGCAGTGGGAGCGATCCTCTGTGTCCGGGGCAGACACACACAGGGTTCATCTCAAGTTACGGTGCAAAACACAGTAGCACTTTTAAAGTCACACAAACACTTTGCAATACTCTCATACATATACATATATATATATATATTACATCTTTAAAGTTAATATAAAACAAAAGAATTATAATGCCTGTTAAAATAAGGGGGGAAGAAGTTAAAACAACAAAATTGTTCAGTTCATTTGTTGGCTTACCCAGATCTAGCTTTTGCTCACCAGACGAGCTAATTTTCCGCGACATCTTGGCTGTAAAAAAGGAGAAACAAATACCCCTAATTTTTAAAAGGAGAGACGTTTTGTGCACCTGCTCAGATAAATCACAGCGATCAGGAACTAGAGGCACTTGTCCAACAGCTACAGCATCAAACATTCAGGAAAACGATCACTTGGTACAAACTGTAGGACAACTGTTGAGGCTCGGTTCTCCAAGAGGCGCTTGTGAACCCGTCGGCTTTTTCACATTGAACAGCCGCAAAATTTTACATTTTCAAACTGGGATTATATGGAACCAACATAAAATGGTGCGTAATTGCAGGAAGAAAAAGGAGCTGGATGCATGGATCTAAAATTCTGAAAAGTGCGGCAACAATTGGTCAGCTTTTTTCAGATTTGTGATGTGCACAACTAAGTGCTGTCTTGTTGACAGACGGATCTCTGCAGCTCCTCCCGAGTCACCGTGCTGAGGCGGGTTTTCATGAGAGGAACTCAACCGAGAAACGTTCACAGGTTGCAACTAACTAATTTTGTTGGAAGATAAATCGTCCAAGAAGTTATTGCGATAAACAATAATATTGCTTTGAGATCATATAATAGTCATGGCTTAATAATGCAAGAACACATTGTAAAAGATCGATAAACTTTAAGGTCTAACAAAGATTTAACACAGGAACTGGAAGACATTTTAAATACCCAAAAGAAATAAAAAATTAAGGTAACACATTATTTCAAGAGCTGTGCATAAGCCTGACATGACACTGTAATAAACATGCCATAACACCTGTTACGAGCATGAAGGAGTCTTTATGAATGTTTATGACAGTTGTCATGAAGTGTCATTCGGTACATATGCTTTTAATGCAAAGCTGACATTTTTTATTTACTTTTCATGCAAATTTTAAAGGAATTTTGCATTAAATGTGTCATTATTTACTGAATAATGCAAAGTTTACACTCTTAATGGACTTTTAATGCAGCTTTTAGTGCACCTTCCCATTAAAAGAGTCATTCTTTACCGAATGACACTTCATGACAACTGTCAAACATTCATAAAGACTCCTTCATGTTCATAACAGATGTTATGTCACGTTTATGACAGTCTTATGTCAGTATTATACACACCTCTTCAAATAAAGTGTTACCAAAATTAATTTATAAAGTCTCTTAAACGAAATTGTTCTTCAAAAAAAAACCCAACAATGTAGGGCCGAGTTTCTGGTAGAAAGAGATGGAGTAAAGAGAAAAACAATAAATGCAAATGGAAATTATTGAGTTTGCTTTAATTTATTGTGCGATTAATTGATTTATCACTTATTGTGACAGACCTAGATGTGATCTCGTTTTACAATCTTCTTCTTCTACGCATGTGGACTCAATTTGCTACCTGGTGATATCTGAAGGCGCACGGCTGCAAAAAGACGCCACAATGTTTAGATTTCTTTTGAAAACAACATTTGTAAAACCATATTTTTACTTCCTAAATCACAATTATGCACCGCATCAGGTTGGTTTTTCATGAAGCCTAAATAAGTTTTTATTCTAACTCTTATCCTAACAGTGCATACAGCTTAAGCCATATTGTCTTGATTATAACAAGACTGAATATAAACCAAAAATGTGTTTATATCCCCCCCCAAAAAAAAGACAACAGATTTTTATTTTCTGCTACCAGGAGTGCTGCCATTCCCAAAAATGAATCCCCCAAAAGTTGCCTTAGTCCACAACCACCCTCAGAACCGCCATCAGAATGCAGACGAAGCAGAAAAGCATTGCAAAGGAGCCGGCACTGTCAAACGAAGCAAGAAGCAGTTGAGAAATAAGATAATTATAATTCACTGAACATTGTTATGCACAGAGAGTAGGTGGAAAGGGGAAAAAAAAAAGAAAAAAAGAAATGAGCGGATAGCCAAAAGATCACACTGAATCGAAACCCTGGAAAGGGAAAGAAATACAGCGAGCATCGACGATCGAAGAGAACTCAAAATCCAAGAGGTTAGTGACACAAATATTGAGGCAGATTTTCTACGGCTTTCTTTCGGGGACGAGAAGTAAAAAGCGTCAGATATCACATCCCCAAGCAATAATCCGTAGAGCGTGAAGAGAATTTGAATAGGAAATCTGAAAGAAAGGCTGAAATCTGAAAGGCACCCTGTCATGCAATCAATAGAAGCAACAGGATTATTTTTTTTTTGTGATCAGTAAATAAAAAAAATCCACGTCTCCACTGAAAATCTGTCTTTCATTGGCACGTTAGGCACAGACCGGCAGAGGGTCAAGGCACAGTTTGGTTAGAGCGCTGTCATTCATGGAGAGAGAAACGGTGAGTGAAGGAAGAATGCACGTGAAAGATACAGTACCAAAGTCATTGGCAACCGTCTTGGAAAAGCGTCTGCTTTTTAACTTCACTGGAAATGAGGTTTTGGGGGGAGGGGGTTTGGAAAAAGGACAAATCAGACGTCTTCAGCCATTTATGATTTGCTGGAGTTAAGAGGGCGCATGCACTGAAAGATACGGTACCCTTCTCTATGAAGTTCTGTTTTCGTTCATCGTCTGAATTGCAGGGTGAGGTAGATCCTGGGTGATAGATGGGAGCATTTGGGGAAAAATGCTTCTTTAAAAAAAAAAAAAAAAAACTTTTTGTTTTTTTTTAGCTAAGTGGCTTACCTGACGTGGGTGATTTGCATCGGTCCTCTGAGTTGTTAGACCCGTCGTTGGAGTCACAAAATCCTGCAGAAATATTGATTGGGAAAAAAAAAATATTAGCCCAATTTACTCCTTAGAAATGCCCAAACAATCCTACGTCTGATAGGAGGGGTCAACTATTAGAAAAGCTGCAAGGATGGCAACTAGGACAATACACCAAATATGGACCAAATGCTAATAATTTAACCAGGTCGGTATTGTTTGTCTACTAACACTGAAAGCTAGGTTTAAAGATACACGACCTGATTTTGGTTAAATGACCTTTAAGCCTAAGAAAACTCCTCCCCCCTGATTTCACTGCTAAGAACTCAAATCATGAGTTTTGGAGATCTGAAGCGGCCGCTCTGAATCAAAACCAGGGAGTGTATCTTAACGAGGGAGAGGGAAAGCTTCCAAGGGCAAAACAATCGTGTGGGAAGGGGATAAAAAAATAACTAAAAAAAATCTGACACAATGGGACTTACGGAAGTGAGAGGAGCGCAGTTTTTTCACAGACTGAGAATACAAGTTAGAAAGTCTGGACATGTGAGACGAAGCAGTTGGAATGTCTTTCTCAAAAATCACACAAAGAGACCAACAAAAACAGTGAAAACCATTGAGACAGAACAAAAAAATGAGTGAAAATTAGAAGTGTAAATAAAAAAAAAAATAGCACAAATTCTCTGAGGCCTGCTGCTGAATTAATCTCTGAATAGAATAAAAGGGATGCACTGGTATCAGATTGAACTACTACAATAGTAAGTAGCTTTGTACTGTTATAACTGTAACTAGCTAAATATTTGAGATGCGATAGCTCTACACACACACAGAAAACAATATCGCACAAACAGGATCTGTGTCAGAAAGGTTTTCATCCACATGAACCCACACGATACTGAGTGCCGTTTTAAACATGCCAAACCTATAGGGGGCAGTGTAGCGCAAAGCTAAAACCTACGTAAACCAATCAGATTGCTTCAAAACAGTCATGACTTGTTAGGAGCTAAACATGGCACCAGGAGGTTCTTATTTGGAGAAAGGTATATTGGCTGAACTCTTTTTAAATAGTGTGTTAGAACATAAAGTTAATAATTGTGAATCACCTCACAGCAAGTATGTGAATATGTTGGTGCATTATTTGTCGCAGGCTGTAAGTTCACTGGACCCTAAATTTCTGTTTTCCCCCACAAAGAAAATTTTTTGAAAATCTTTGCTTTGGTCAGAGTTTCTCCAAATAATCATTTTTAGTTATATAAAACAAAGTTTTGATGTGGATAAAAGGCCAAAATGCATAAAAATGTCTTTGTTTTCCCAGATATCTGGCTATATGTGGACAAGGCCTAAGAAAAATCAGGTGGTGACTGAACTGGTGTTTTTTTTGTTTTTCAGCACACATGAACACTACAAGGCTGCAGTAACAAAAACCCTCTTTGGTGAGGAAATTTTAACAGAGCAAAAACAAAAATTTTTTTTAATGTATTTTAAATTCAGAGAAGGTGCTGGAACGCGAGGAGCTATTTAAAATGAAACCGTATCTTAAGCCATGCGTGAGAGTTTGATTTTCACCAGATAACATGAAGGCTGAATGGAGAGCAGTCGCTCTGTTTGGCAACAGAAATCTGTATCTGCTCCTCCATACTACTGCGTTTGGAATTAGGTTTGTTTTTTATTCCGAGAGAAAATCTTGAATCTACATCTTGAATGTAGACAGACATCAAGATTTTTAACAGGGACATAAGAAAAGCTTATATAACATTTTTATTACATAAAGAAATCAAAAGGTAATTTTGGTTATGATGCAGCGTTACTGACATGCACCCGCTCTGTTGTCTTTGCATTGTCCTAAACAGATGGAGAACCTGTAAGTGATGCCCCCTGTTGAGCGAGAGAAGCTACTGCAGGGGGTCGTGCTCATGGTGTGAAGTCAGGGCAGCTGCCAACCATCAGCTCCGCCCGTCCAACTCCACCTCAAGCTGCCTGATCAAGTCTAGGTTTACAGAGAGACATCAGGGCCGCTGCTCTGGGAGCGGTTGTGCTGCGGTACTTAGCGAGGCGCACAGAGCGGGAGAGAAACGAGACAGAGGTGTTAACCGGTGGGAGCGCTGCCTCACCTCCAGAAGGCTGGCGTGGTTTCCGCGGGGAGCGGGGCTGCCTCTGGCAGGGGTCTGACGGGCTGTACAGCTCCGAGGTGCCGAGGTTGAGCAGCAGGGTCTTCTGGACGTAGTCCACCACCGCCAGGCCGTTGCTGTTCCCGAACACCACGCTGAGAAGCGGAGAGAGGCAGAGGACCGGGGGGGTCAGGCGAGCCTCCAACCTCTCCCATTTTGTCATCTCATCGACTTCAGTGGATTTTAAGGCATACGTTTATTTATAACACATCACAGCAACAAGGCAGTTCTGTGTTTTACATCTGAAAATCCTCACCAATTATGAAACAAGCAATAAACATTTTGTCAAATCCCATAATCAAAATAATTGGGCAAAAACGCATCAAACACGTGGTTTAATGTTCCACTTACTGCTAAACAAATGCAACTCTGAACCGCGACGTTTCCTTAGTTTCAGATGAATTGATGCAATCCTACATTTCATAAAACAGAAGCTTTTCACACTACTTTAAATAATTAACTGAACTCACTGTACTGATTGGTATTTGAATGTTAGTGATTTAATTGACATCATCTTTTCTTGTAAAGTGCCTCAAGATGACTTGTGTTGTGCAGCGCTACATAAATAAAAACAAACTGAGGTGTGCATGGCAGTTTAATTTCAACACAGACGAAGACGACTTCAGTGGTTTTGGTGCGCAGGAGGAAAATGAAGATGGCAATCAATGACTTCTGTTTTTAAGCAGCTGTGTTAAAGGCACTGTTTGGAAAAAGCATTTGCAGTATGCATTTGTATATTACTGGTACCCATTTCATTAAAAGTGAAAAAAATATATACATATACATATATATCTTTCTGTGAATACGTATTATGTTACAACATGGACACCTGCGTGTGACCTACATATGTGTAACTTCTTCTGTTAAGTTAGTGGGTGTGGCTTATTTTGCACTGGTTCCCTGTAGCTCAGAGAATAAGACTTTAATACTGTAGTTAGTTTATAAATCGCTGAAAGGCTTAGTGCTACAATACACTAAAGATTTGCTGCTGCTGTATCAACCTTCCAGATCACTCAGGTCTTCTGGTTCTGTTCTGTATTTTATTCAGGATATATCCCATACTTGAGCAGGAAGTACACAGGAACTGTGTGCAGAGACGTGATGTGTGAACACTCACAGGCCGAAGGAGGAGTTGACTGCCAGGCTGGTGATCTGCTGAGGCGGCTCCCCGCTCACCCACACCAGCTGGACCACCAGCTCCACCTGGTAGCCCGGAGACTGCTTCAGCGGGGAGCTCCTCACCCTGCATCAAACACACAGCGGGATGAGACAGCAGGCTGCACTTTACACCACCATCTCTTCTTCTCCCCCACAGGGTTAGGCCACGCTCACGACTAAATCTCCTCATTCCACTCCCCGTCTTTTACCGTCGAGGCGTCTTTACTATTTCTAATATTTCTTTATAGACGGGATCATTTCACCGTTGACCTCCAGAGGGAGTCATCTGATGACTGCATCGCCTTTTATGAGTTTGTTGATGCCTTTTTTTTTTAAAGCAGCAAAGACATCAACCATGTAGTAAGAAAAAACAAAAAACTGTGCATACTGAAGGCATGGTATGTTGTCCCTGGCTCCTTCGGAGGAGTTGACGCCTGCAGTGAGCTGGTTCGGGGGCTCGGCCTCCTGAGGGCTGGAGGGAGCTGCGGGGGTCGGCAGGGTGGGGGTCTGCTCTCCCCCCGGATCCGGGGAGTCGACCTCGCTGAACTCGCACTGCATCCGAACCTCCAGCAGCTGAACGCGAGACAGAAGAGGAGAGCTTGTATCAAAAACATCCTCTTATTTGCAGGATTAGAGAAGATGATTTTCATAAACCGCAAGAAAATTTAAACAAGCACACAAATTAAAAGTAACTTCACGTATTAGGGATGCAAGTCATCGATCGACTGACAGCCATTTTCTTGAAAACCCATATTTCCTCTTTTATGAATAAGGTAAAAAAATTTAATGCTGAATTTAAAAGAAAAAAATCTTTAGATTTTAACAGAATTTTGTGTAGACTCTGTTACGTAGTGACTGAATAAGCAGAAAATGTCTATTGAACTTAGACATATTTATAATACATAATAAAATAGGAACCTCTAAGGTTGCCAAGTAGAAAAATAAAATGTAAAAAGAATAAAATATGGCAAACACGAACAGAGAGATGTTCATACAGAAGTATCGTCTGTGGTTTCTCTTGAAGGAATGTTAAAACTCTGCTCCATGTAGTTCATGACAGAACCTCAAAAATCAACCGGTCTTATTGGCATCATGTTTTTCTATCATGTTGCAATTCTTTCTGTTACGCTCTCCACCTTTCCATCACATCCTCGCCTTTGTAGAAGACAAACAATTGTTCATATTTCGAAACAGAACCACATAAAATCCATTTTTTATCCCACACCAGACCGTTTCTCTTTCTGGTATGGCCCCGCCATCTTTGTTTCTGTATCAACTTGCTCCGCTTAAGGATGAACAACAGCTTCCTCTGCTGGGCAGCGGCCAAACTGGCGGACATCAGTTAATCAATGGGAACTAATTTTAATCTAATAAACAATTAAATCAATAGTTAATCATAAGTTTATTAATTATTTGCATCCCAAGTATCTATAAAACCTGAGCATCCTCAGTACAGGAGCCACTGCAAGCCAGAAATGGAAAGTAGTGATAAAAGGATTGGTTCTCATGTATTTACCTGAACAACTTCAGTGGTGACTTCCTGTTTGCTGAACCTGTAGATGATGACGTGAGCAGAAACTCCGGCCACGCACAGCATCCTGCTCTCCGGACACCAGAACAAGGTCTGGATGGCAAACGGGTCTTCGTCCACGATGTCTGTGCTCGGCTTCTCCTCCTTACCCCGAGCCCTCTCGAACACCTTGGCAGTCTTCAGCTTGTACAGCACTTGAAGCATTACTTTGAAAACAGAGAGAGAGGAATACAGCTAACTACCAACAGTTTCAGGAAAAGAAACATGAAGTTAATGATGCACTTGAGAAGAACCAGAACAAGGCCTCAATCTAACCATTTCTGGTGACGTTTTTGTTACTCAATACATTTAAAAACAAAAAACTGGCTTTTTCATGAAATCTAACATGTTTGTTCTACTCAGACTCTGGAATATTTCAGTCTGAAGTTAGGAACATACTTTACCACAAAATCTCCGGTTTCAAACCCTGATTCAAATGGATTCTCGGAGATCTTGTTTCCTCTTTTGTTATGTTGCAGTTCAATTTTGAAGGCGTGTCACTTACAAAAAAAAGCGAGTGTGGGGCGGGGGGGGGGTGCCAATCCTCCAAGACACTATTTTTCACCGCAATGGTTGACAGTGAGTGAAGCCACAGCACTTAGGTTGGACTTTTTCCCCCCCACTCATCTATCCACCGCAGAGTCTACATTTTCCCTTTCAGCTTTTGCAAAGTCAAAACACGGTACGTGTGCCAGACTTAAAGCTGGTTGGAAAACTTGTTGGAACGGTGGGAAAGCTTTTACGGGTGATTTCTTAAAAGAGCGTGTGAATATTTTCACATCTTGCATTTTTGGTTAAAAATAAAAGCTAAAATAAAGCAAAAACAGCATTAAATGACAACCTTTGATTTGACTAGCCATTTGTTCCAGCTATATTTGTGAATTAAAATCTAGTAACAGGTGTCAGTTTTTGTTTGTTTTTGACTATGTGTGTATGACCAATCAGAAAAGAAACACTTACATGCAGAAGCATCCCAAAATTTGATCGTCCCATCAGCATGCCTGTTTTTGAAGAGAACCGAGAAAAAAAACGTAATGCTACGTAAGTTGCAACTCCAGAAATGAAAGGCAAACACTGACAGATTGTTTAATTTGGTCAATAATTACAGACCCTGTGACGATAATCTCTGGGTAAGTCTGTGTGCCTTGGCCCCAGTTTCCACCACTAATGGGCCATTCCTGTAAAAAGGAGAAAACTGATTAAATTATGATCGTTACCCGTCTGACTCAGGCCAAATTATTTACTGTATCTGCCACAAGATTTCCCTCTCTTGCTGCCTTCCCGTTAGACACCGTGTCTCCGAACCCAAACGTTACAACGGGAGAGACAATTTCAGGTCCGTTTAACAAAGAGGAGTGAATCACCTTCTTGCTGTAGCCTTGTCGTTTTTGCCGGCTGCCGACAGAGTAAAGTGCAGGGATGAGTTCAGAGGGGCAGTCGGCAAAATACTCGCAACACGTCACCGGTGACTCGTGGATGGAGAGAGGGTAGGGGCTCTCGAATATCGGATACCTGTCACAATAAACGAGAACTGTTGACGTGTGAAAATAACTCAAGGAAAACATTACATGCTTCAAGGTGGTTTAAGAGTTTGCGTGATCTAATGCTGCTTGGGTTTATTGACAATTAAACTTTGTCAAAGATTCCAACAATGATTTCTATATTTGATCCCTGCTCTTTTTTTAACACAACTGTAACTTAGAAGTATCTTTAAATGAGAAAGTTAGAGATGCACCAATCAAAGTTTTCTGACAGATGTTGAAATTCGCTTGATCTTATTTTAAATGTTAAATCTTCTATTTCTGATTTCTCTTAAAACCTTGACAACTTGGGTCGCTGTTTGAGAGCAGTTGCTGTAAAACAGCAGATTAGGATTTTTTTTTTTTTAAATGACAGCACTTTCTAAACTGGTTTTAGCGTCTTAGCAGTTAGCGGGGTTAGCATTACTAAGGCAGCAATTTTTTGTGCGTATTACAAAGAGAATTATTCAATTGCTTAACTGCATATGAGATGTACAAAGAGCTGCCAACACTACTAAATCTGCAATTTTCAATGACAGGCAGAGGTTAAAAGTTAAAAATATCAGAACAAATTTGCTGTTAGCTACTCAAAGTCTTGCTCTCTCTCACTCTTTCGCAGCCTTACCGTGTCATAGTAAAGAAATTTAACTTTGAATACATACTTCTTCTGACATAATACCTTACTGATTTTTAAAAAGAGCTATGCTAATTTCAAGTTTTCTTCAACCAGTGACAGCGTCCACACAGGTTATTGTTGCCATGGCAGCCAAAAAGACAATTTTCTATTTTAAAACTGATCACTGGTCAAGGATTAGCGATTCCCATTGTCCCCTGTGCAGCTCCAGGCATTAGAGGTGCGTTTCCACAGCAGAAACATTTTCGTCATTTTTACATTCTTGCATTATTACATGATTGGGTTTCCGTTGATTTTACCAACTAAAAACAGATTACCAGGGGAGAAATTTATCACAGAACAATGTCTCTGTAGTGTTGTAGTTATTTTCCTTTTGGCAACAACTTATGGACATAATCTTGTTGAGGCAAAAACTATTTGTTGAACTTATTCAACAGTACACATAAGTCATTAGTTACAGTCAAAAGCTCATAATGATACTTGAAACGTGCCTCTTGTGTTCTTATATCAAACCCTGCAGAGAGAAGTCAAACACATTCCTAGAATACAACAACTTTTTTATTTATTTTTTTTACATTTAAAGACGGTAAATAATTACCCAATTTGTCCAAGATCTATTACAACTAAATCCTTCTCAAGGAGGACCACCACAGCGTAAGGCTCCTGAAAGTCTGGCAAGAATGAAAAGAGGAAAATATGAAAATGAATGATTGAAGTTGTGTGACTTTTAATGGATATGAAGCAAGTCTGCTGAAGACAGCTTTCACGACTTACCGTTTGGATATGGAGTTTCGCAGAGCGTTAGGAAATCTACAATGGGATAGTCCATCTCCAGGACGGCAGTGCTCTTCCCGTGCATCACGGTCAAACAGGCTCTCCTCCCCACTGTGTCGTATGACAGCCCTCCGGACAGAACCATGAACGGGTCCCTGGTAACGGCAAAAACACACAAAGAACTTTACGGCTCGCTCAGTTACAGTAGGACTGTTGTAAATATTAAAAGGACCAGGTCGTGTCAGTGGTAAATGGGTGAGGAGGGACAAAGTTTACTGTTGCACCTTCTCCTGAGAGTATCTGGCCCCCTTTTTTAGGAGAATCCTACTTTTTAATCATAACTAATTAATCCCTGTCCTCAAATACCTGAGGAAAAAAGTGAGATAACTAGATCACTTTCTGTGAGGATGTTCAAGTTTTCTTTTTTTTTTCTTTCTTTTTTTTACTTTTTGACCTTGATGGAAAGGAAGTGATGCACGGGACTGGAGTCCATTTCCTCTTTATAGCGTTTTTGCATGCTTGACCAATTTAAGCTTAAGACTTTTAAAGACCTTCTTAAGGCCATTATGAATGAAAATTAAGACCTGCAATGTGATAGAAAACACAAAAGAAAATCACAAATAAATAAATCGCATGGATTGGGAACAGAAGTGAGCCAGTGGCTAAGATGAACATCATCCAGCCAACTGGAGACAAGTTTGCACACACCCATGATGGATGTAAAACAAACAAAAAAAGCTAACTAACTAGCTAGCAAGCATATTAGCAGCTAGTTACTGGTAGCCACAACAGCATTGAGTCACAAAACATAGTGAGGATGTCTTTGCAGAACTCAAAGTTCAGCAGTTCCCCTGAGAAAAAGAAAAACTACATAGAATATTCAAGATTAAAATATTAAATGATTAAATTTAAGAAATGTGATTAATGTATTTAAGGCCAACTTATTTTTTATGAATTTAAGACATTTAAAGGCCTTAATTTCAGATATGTGAATTAGACATTTTAAGGCGTTAATGTCAGATACGTGATTTTAAGACATTTCAAGGCCTTAATGTCAGATACGTGATTTTAAGACATTTCAAGGCCTTATTTTCAGTTGGATGAATTTAAGACTTTTTCAGAATTCTTGGACTTTCTGCTTTACTAAACCACTTCTCCAATAAAAGAGATCACGACATGACTACCATAAAGCATGTGACAACTAATCATAACGAAACATCATTCATTACATAATCAAAACACAACCTCTGAGAGCACCAAAGCTGACGATAGGCACCTTTCCAGCTTTCCATCCACAATAAGGACGCCGTCATCCAAACTGATGTTTGGTTTATGCAGAACAACAGGAAAGGCGCCTCTGAACACAGGATATGGATCCAGGCGCAAGCAGACACAGGAAGGGTGGGAGCTTTCTGCCATCACACTTACCCAGCTCTTGTAGTTTTGTACTCCACTTTTAGGATAGGCTTGCACGGTTCTGGCTTTTTTCCATCCTTAGGCTGTTTTCCTGTTAGAAGCCAGGAGGAGCAATTTCAGAACTTTAAAGAATCAACGCTCTCAACACACAACATGCCTCGCTGCGCGTAAAAACATGACTGCGTGTGTGCGTGTGTATGCGTGCGTGTGCGACAGCTTCTACCATGTGGCGTGATGATCTGGGCAGGCTTGGCTGGGGCGCGTATATTCCACGTGGTCAGAGTGCCATCGGAGTGGCTGCAGACAAACTGTTTCCCCTCGTGGTGCCAAGCAACTGAGTGGATCGCCTGAGAGACACAGAGACGTATCGTTAAGATGTGTAACATTGTGCTCCACCAAATGGAAAGTCAGAATTAGGTTCTCTATAGGCGTTTGTTGCATTTTTATAAGTGGTGGTTGGCATCTTCTTGCAAGCAGTTCATTGCAAAAGTAAGCAGACTCCCAGATTTCCTACATTTGATAACACTACATCCACAAAAAAGTGGCTTTAGAGGAACACAAAAAGTGCATGATTTCTTTTTTGTATAAAAATAAAATCAGAAAACTGATATTCAAAACCATTTATCTCAGTGATAAAAACAAGAATATAATGTCTTTATGACGATTTTCACTAATGCTCTCTAACATCTGGATTTAGACTGAAATGAAATTACTTAAGAGGTAAACTCTTAGTTAATCAGGAAATTGGTTGAACTAGATTTCACTTAGGGGCGTCAGAGTAAAGGGGGCTAAACACAAATTCACGGCACACTGGAAACCTGAAAGTCTAGTATGTTTTCCCTTTCCCGCCACAATTACAGACGTCTTTGTGCTGGTTTATTACACAAAATGTATTAAAATACATTGAGATTTGTCGAAGTTATGAGACAAAATATTGACAAACTTCAAGGTGTGTTGATGTAAAAGCCTGTTGGTCATTACAAAGGGAGGTAATCAGTTCCTGTGCCGTTTGCTCAATGATTTCCAATCTTGTTATTTATTTTTCCCTTAGTCATTCCACCGACAAGCAGCTCTGTCAGGTTTTGTGTCTCAAACTATTTGGGAGCTGTCGTTCGGACGGAAACAAAACAAGTCCAAACACGTCGGACCGAACTAGTTCGCTCACAAGAACTGAGCGAATGTGAACGGAGATGCCTCACCTCGTCATAATTGTAGCGGTAGTCAGCTTTCTTGGACTTCAAATCCCACAACACCACGACCCCACACTCAAATCCAATCAGAAGCTGGGATGAGATGAGAAAAAGCTAAATTAAACCGGATTTCATCCCCGACGTTCCACAAATGCATCATTAGAGTTGAGGACATACTTTATGACATGAAAAGTAATAAATTATGGCATTATTTGATTGGGAAAAAAGAACGGTTTTAGGAAAAATGTCCAAAAAAAACAAAAAAAAAACATTTAAAATGTTTTAATAAAAATGTTATGATTTACAACTGATTGTTAGGATTGCTACAGCAAATGTAGCACGCTAAAAACCGTCAATGTCAGGTTATTTACAAAACATACTTAAGACCCAACTGCTGTAAAACACAGTAAAACAAGTCAAAAACATGTATGCCAAAAAACAAAACAAAAAATCAATCAGATGCCTTCTGATGTCTAGAAAGGTGGTTTTATGCAATTCGATAACTAAGAAATGAATGAAAATTATGGAAAAACTACACATAATCATCCATATA
The DNA here is from genome assembly GCF_904066995.2 of Poecilia reticulata. Lineage (NCBI taxonomy): Eukaryota > Metazoa > Chordata > Actinopteri > Cyprinodontiformes > Poeciliidae > Poecilia > Poecilia reticulata. Next base: position 7,750,619 of record NC_088851.1, read on the forward strand.
CAGAATACACATATAGATATTAAGATAAAATAGATTTGGACACACTTTTTAAATTGTTGGGTGTTTTAATTTATAAGTTACCTTGCCCTCGTCCATGGGGTTATCACTAATGTGCACAACAGGCCCTGGGTGTGTCTTGGTGGATCTGCAACAGAACAGCAACACGCAATCTAAGGACATTTTGAAGCATGGTCAGACATGATGTGCATCTTACATTTTAGAGCTCGACACTGACAGAGAAACTGTGGCAGCTTTCAAAAGCCTAGTTCAGATAATGAGGCAATTAGGTGAAGGAAAAAAAATAATAACGAGCTACACTGACTGGCTCGCACAAAGGTAAAACAAAATATCCTGGTAAGAAAAAAAAAGCACCAGTGGACTGCAGAAAGAGACATGACACACAAGAGAGAAATAGAGCGAGTACGGGGGTCTGTGGCAGATTATGCTGCGTGGAGACAGGATCACCGAGGCAACGGAGTGAGGGGCACGGAGGAAAGCGAAGATCTGGCCTGAAGAACGTGTTGCTGCCTCTGAGTGTGGTCTGGCTCCGGTGGCTAATGATCTCATTGCTGCTGATGAGTCAATACAGACAGAGATGTCGCAGTGAGTGGAAACAAGAGAAAGACCAGAAGATGAACTCCAGCCACCGCCGCCGCCTAATGAGGATTCGGCTTAAACAGGCAGCTGACGCGATGAAAGCACGCAGACGGCACACACCACCTGGATGAAAGCGTCTGTACGCCGTCGTAAATGAGTCCGAACCGCATTCGAAACACGATTGATTCTTAGCTTTGACTATAAAAAAGGTGACTTTTCAGACTTTGCATGAGAATCCGTTATTAACCAGAGGCTTTGGTGTTTATGGATAATAAGGTTCTTTAATGAAACGCTTGAAGGGATGCGGCCTGTTTGTGGCTTGTTGTGCCTTCAGTTCTCTGTAAGTGAAAAGCAATCTCCGCTGTGGATTCATTAAGATAGCTGCTGATTGAAGGCTCTGGCGACGAGACGCCCACCTCTGGTTTTCAGGGTTTGGACGGCTGCACAGAAAAGTTATGTCTTTGCACAAGCAGCGATTCTGCCGTCACTTATTAGAGCTGCACGATATTGGGGGAAAAAAAGAAAGAAAGAAAAAACAGATATTGCACATTTTTATTTATATTTCCACTGGGATAAACATTATGCTGGATGTTTTGCCAGTTTAGGAAATTGTTTTGAAATAAATGTTCTGAATAAGACAAGTGGTGTTCATGTGCTAAAATTAGGCCTAAAATTAAATAGTGCTGGATTTAGTTGATAAACTACAGAGGCTAGATGGCATTCATCTGATGAGAAAATGCAATAAATATCAATCTTTTAACAAGTCAAAGCAAATAATGCATTTAAAAAAATCCTTAAACTGTACATACAGGTACAATAGCACAAGTTCACAAAATTGTATTTTAAATTAAATGAAAGTATTATGTATTTTCCTGCTACATAGTGCCATTTTTATAACTGTTGTTATAAAAACGCAAAATTTATAAAAGAAATTTGATTGATGCTCTGTGAGGAAACTACAGGCCGAAGGAGGAGCTTCATTGTCGAAGGCGGTGCTAAGTCCACCCTGTCGTTTTACACGGCTGAATGGTTGCCACAGGAGACTGTAGGAGTTCTCAAACATGCTAATGTTCATTTGCAATGAACATTCAAATATGGAAAAGTAAAAAAAGAAAAAAAAATCACTGAATAAATTAAATCACAAATTTCCTAAGAACAACGTACTCTGTGTGTCTTTAAAGGGCATGTCAAAGCACAATCTTAAAAAACAATGGACATAATTACTCACATAGCTTAAGGAATATTTAAATTGGCCCCACTTACTTAAACTCACAGCTCCACTCTTTAAATATAAGTTAACAGTGGTAATCTAAGTCAAATGCAATGGTGCAAAGAGGAAAAATTGCAAATTCATGTCATAACGATCAACTTTTCCAAAACATGAAGAGACGTTAGAACTTTGTAATTATTTTACTAGCAGGGCTCCTTCACTTAATAAGTAGCAGCACAAGAACAGAGAGGTGAGCCACGGAGCTAAAAAGCCCAGAAGGAGACATTTCTGTCAGCGATCTGACAAGCCTTTTACAAAGAAATGACTGTGAATTATCTTTCACATTTCACACTACATCTTCTCTTTTCCATTTTCACAAGCGGCGAGGCAAAAATCATTTCCCATCTTCAGTGGCTGTTTCCTTCACGGATGGCACACTTTGCTCTGACACTTTCAACTTCGAGATCTAAAGCAGCAATTTATCGGATTTCACCTGCAGCCTCGCACTCAAACACACACCTCGGCGTCTGCTACTCATTTCGGCTGCCAGTCACAGTCTAAAAATCAAATTTTTTTTTTAGCTCGCTTGTGGGCACACTACGGGGGGAGAAAAATAAAATTACTTAAAAAGAGCTTCTACCGGCCCAAGTTTTCATTTCGGCACACATTTTCATTGCTGTTCAATGTTTACGGCGACGGAACAGCGCCGCGAGAAAAGTTTCCGATCGCAAATTTATCCCAAGACCGAGATCAAATTTGACCAAAACACTGCAGGGTTTCCTCACCGTGTAACTGATGGTGGCAAAATAAAAGTCACCACATGAAACATTAAAATTTACTTTAGTTTGAAACACCAACAAAGTCTGCTCCTGCATGTCTGTCTGCGATGCTGGCTACTGTGCGCTGCTCTCAGGAGTGAAGCAAAACTAGAGATGACGGTCCGAAGTAGAGGGAGAGAAAAGGCGGAAGAAAGTTAGCTAAGGAAGGTTAAGTTGAATGCATTTTTAAGTTCAAGGCTGTGAAATTGATCCTAATCTCAACAGTAGTGTAGTTATTTAACATAGTTTTACTTTCGTCAGTAAATGCTTCAGATACAATTTGAAAGCTTCCTGATTTTGATTTTGGTATTTAATCAGCAGCGTCGTGTCACAAAAGTCCTACAGGAAACCGTGTGTTGTCAAAAGTCACTTTATAAAAAAAAAAAAAAAAGGTAAAGGATAGGATAGGATATAAACCTGTGATCATCACAGTGTGTTTGGGTCACAGAATTAGGTCACTGGAGTCACCAAGAGGACACTTCCTGTCATGTTCTGTCAAATCAGGCAGCAAACACCTCCAGGAGTCTCCACAACAAGTCCTGGCATGGCATAATCACCACCCCTGTGCCGCGGCCACACTAGATCAGAGCTATGGCTTTATCAGCTCTACGGGACACAATATCAGCGGCTTCTCAGCCAGTCGCATTCCTCTGCATTTTGGAGTTTCCTGTGTTGAGTGTCGGCTGCACCGGTGCAACAGCGTGATATGCAAATAGGACAAAAGGGTGAGGAAGAGAGAAGAACGCTCTGGAGTGCAGACTCACAATTCGATGGCTTTGTTCCACATGATGACATAGCCTGAGAGGGTGAAGGACTCCACGTTGACGATGTGGATGTTTCCTCGCTCTGAGCCGATGTACAGCCATTTGCTCTGGAAGGGCAGGTGGCAGTATGTGATTCTGCAAGAGATCAGGATGCATCAGCAGCAGGCTTTTCATTATCCCATGAGTCAGAGCCATCAAAAGGCCCCCGCTTGTCCCTAATCACGCTGGTCCAACTGGAAGGAGCGTTGAATGACTAGAATTTAATTACAAAGGCCTTGCACTGTGTCACACTAATGAACCCGTACTATTTATAACTCAGTGGGGAGGAATAGCAGAATAAATACTGCTGTCTTTTCTCGACCGGGGCGGAGGACGCACCGGGCCGTACATCACTTTTACGGTATAGGATGTACTTATTGTGCAGATGCCGTGTTTTTAAACACACATCCCCCCTGCCGTCTCCGTTTACGTCTCACGGGACTTTCAAAAACCAGGGTAATTTTAAAAGATGCAGCAAAACAATGAGAAATAGTGTTTTAGGTGGATTGCTGCCAACTTGGGTAGCTGTGGTAAAAATACAGCAAGATGTTACTTTTTCATTATTAGAAACAGCTTCCATATAACATTTGGGGGAAAAAAGCTTCAGGTTCACAATGAAAAGTCTAAACATAAGCTAAACAAATAAATACAAATTACTAGAGATAAAAGACTCACCATTCGTCAGTCCCTCCAGGATGTTACGATGCTTTTTTGTGATTGTTGCGGCCTGACATTTTTCTTCTTCTTTTTTTAAAGTTATGGCAAAGTTGCAAAGTTTTAAGTCATATTTTTGACATAACATGGTCTTACAAAAAAGCTGAAAATGACGCACATAATCACCGTATTTTCCTGACTAAAAGTTGCTCTAGTGAACAAGTCACCAGCCAAAGAAAAATTATGAAAAGAAAAAATAAGAAAAGAGTCCAGAAAATACAGTACTTCAAGTGAACATTTACAAGTACCTTAATAAAAATAAAATTATGTCCTGAGGAGTCAAAAAAAAAAAAGTCCATACTGGTAATTTAAGTGAAAATTAACTGTACGCCCAGTGTAACAAAATCCTACAAAATATCTCAAAATGATTTTTGCAAAAACAAAAGCAAAAAAATGTTTTAGAATTGGCAGATGTTACGATTTACATCCTTCATCTTGCAGATTCGTCTTTCAAGCGACGTCGTGAAACAGGAAGTTAAATTAGAAGGGGGCCAAGTCGATTGGTCAAAATTCAGCAGCCTTGCCGTTATTGGCCAGAAAAGAAGTAAACACAGAAAGCATGATGATTGGTCAGATCTTGCGAAAAAGGTGCAATGACTGGTAAAAATTGCTAAATTTTGAAATGACGATGTAATTCTTATTAGTAATTGCGATCGCAATGTCACAACTCTCTGGAGGGACTGATGTGAGACTCAACATGCAGCATAAAATGTCAAACTCACTGCATGTTAAAAGTTGAAATTTTCAAACAAGGAACTTGAAATGAGGCATAAAATTACTACCAACACATCACAAAGCTTTATGAACATAGCCGGCTGTGACTGCAGCATCTAAGTTTTGTTTACAGAGCGGAACGTGTTTCTGTACCTCTCCCGGTTAAACTTGAGAGAATGTAGGATAGCTGGAATTTTTTGCCTCAGGTTCCACAGATGGATGCTGTCATCAGCTAAGGCACTCACCAGCGCCCCCTGTGGAGACAGTGACAAACAGACGGATGTGTAGCATTCAGCTCACGTGGCTTGGCTTCCCTCACCGTTTTGTTTACAAAATATAACAGGAGAAATGTGGGTTGTACCAGTAGCATAACTGCTTAATCTGGGTTTAAAAGCACTAACAGGGGCTACTATAAAAAGAAAATGAAAAAGAGATAAAAAGAGACAAGAGATGGATTGACTGAGAGAAGAAGTTAAAAAAAGGAGCATTGAGTATAATGTAGAGGCGATGACAACGCACCTCATTGATGAGGAACTGGAGCTGGATGACAGCAGCACCGCTCTCATGCTGACAGTAGCACTCCACACCCGCACGGCCGAACCTAAAAGTTGGCTCAGTCAAAGAAAAATGAGGAAGAGTTGCCAACAAAGGTGATGCAGGGATGGGAGTGGAACGGATCCAGAATACGTAAAAAGGCTCAGTTTAAAATGTGACTTATCCTGAAAAGAGCCTGTGAAGTACAATAAACCAGGGAAACCACAAATGTACCAAGAAAACCAGAGAGAGAGAGAGAAGCTAGCTTTAGCTTCAGAGGGACTTGCTTTACACGTCTGTTTTAATTTCTGTTTCAGTCTGTGTTTGGCAAAACTGGTCTGTGAAAGCTTTCACAACAGAACGGGGAAATGGTGTTAGATCTAATCATACCAAGAAGCTCTGGACTGATACGGTTGTGAAAACAAAGCATTTTGTTTGTCGGTGTGATCTGCAAGAAATTCATTTTTGGTCAGAATTTGTGCTCAAGAAGACCCAAGGAATCCAATAAATGACTCATGAATAAAAGTAATTTTAAAAAATTAATTCATGAAAGCAAACATACACAGATGTATGTGTAGTTATTTACATTTGAATTCATTGCATATTAGAATATGTAATAATAAGTAAATGTTTCCATTTCATTGTTTCTCTGCTACGTTATTGTTTTGGAGTGATACTTTATTGAACAAAGTAATTCAGAATTGGCTACAAAAATGCTTAATGTATCTTCAGAAATTTTCTAAATTAATCAATAGTATACAAATACTCATTGAAGTACATGTGATAGATGTTTTACTTTTTCTGTCTGTGCTACTAATCAAAGTGAATGGATGAAGTTATCGATACTACAACCAACAACTGGCTGTCATTGGTTAATCTACCAGATGGCAAATAAAATATCCGGGTCTGGGAAAATGTGAAACGTTTAGTTATTTCATGGTGGACTCTTACGCAGAATATTTGAATTAAATAACAAAAAAAACACTTAAATCACGATCAACTACATCCTGTGATCCAAGAATAAGCAAATATAGATGATAGATGGACATTAGAAGGTGTGTGTAAGCATCTGTCTCCACCAGGAAACAAATGAACACACAAAACATATCTAAAAGTTTGACGAGTTCAAACAAAGTCGAACATTAAAAATGTTGCGTGGTTGCAATTCTGTAATTGACTTAAGAGCTGGATGTTAAATACAGGAAATGATGTCACAGAGTGAAGCACAAAGAGAGCTTTCTAGGAATCCTAAGTGTTGATTACTTATTTAGCTAATGACTTTTTTTCTTTTATAGCTCTACTGGAACAACATGTGTTTACATAAACAATCAGTTTTTTACTTTTATCGTAGCACCTTAAGCAGCGACGGCTAAAACCGTGTGAGCCGATCTGACTGAGGTGCAATCAAACAAGCCCTTGGCTCCTTAAACAAACTAAGGTGGGGTGGCAGGAGACGGTTACAGAACACGCTACTCAGCGTTAGGCATCCCTTCTGCACAAGCAGAGAGGCAAACACAGACTTTTAGACTTTTAAGCTGGCGCCAGTACAGAGCGGCTGCCAGCGGATCTCGTCCTGACCCTTGACCTCTCCATTTGGTTTTAGCTCCCAGTTTGTCGTCAGGATTATTAATGGGAATCCTGCCATACTCGCTCCGGAGTGGAGGAGGAGTTTTATATCCTCTGGGCAAATTTAAATAAGAGCGGAGGAGTACCGTAGTTTAAATAATGAGGATGTTTGTGGTAAGGCGAGGGGTTGCTTCACAGGCCACAGGGCTGACATCGCAGGTTAGCGCCGGCTGTCCTTTTGCGGGCTGAAAGCATGTATTGTACTAGTTTAACCTGTTTCTGTTTTAATGTAGGTTAATAGTGCTGCAGAGCAAAGCCACTTTCTAGGCGAGCAGGAAATTACTAAGACAAACCTCAAAACTAGATTTTATCTCACTGGTGAGCAAAGGCAGCACTCTTTTCAGACTTCCTCCAACACTTTACTACTATCAGTTAGTAGTACAAACTACAGAGTGTGTTTTTACTTTTTACTTTTTCAAAAACACAGGCGCGTGTAAGAAAACAACCACTGGTCTCGCTATTAACCTTGTAATTTCCCATTTAAACATAAAATCTTGGTGGGAGGAAAGCAAAACATTCTAAAAATTCCTCTCACTAAGCGGTGCACGGCGCACTGCTGAATTAATAAGACACAGTTAAAAATGTTCTGCTTTTCTCAAATGGCAAAGACAAAGTAAACCCCCAACACGCTGCATAAGTAAAGTGTCCATCTTCCATCTGCTGCGAGACGTACATCAACTGCCAGTGGTTTTAATTTGATTTTATTTTAGGACTTGGGAGGATTTAATCCCTAAATAGAAATCATAGTTTCAAAGTCAGTTTCTCAGTTTGTTGAGTTACTGAGAATGCTGTGGAAGTAACACATCCACTCTAAAATCTGCTATCTTTGTTTGTGTTGAAGGATGTTGAGCACCAAAGCTCTTGATTGAGTTTCGCATCATTTCCATACTTAGCAAAGGACTGATCTACAAGATTCTGTTTAATCATGTCGGGATCTGAAACAGTCTACAGTCTTACACCAATAATTTCTCTAAGCCATTGATTTGATGATACAACATGCTACTCCAATATATCCATAAAGAAAAAATGATTACAATGCTGTAGCTAAAATAATATCACTACATATAATAACGTTGTCGCCGACAGGGCTGCACAATATCAGGAAAGCATGCGGTAAAGTTGGTGCATACTGTGATATTAAGATAGGACTTGCAGGAAGTAAACAGATGCTTAGCTAAGCAGAGTACATGTCTTTTTTCTTTAGGTTCTTGTAAACAGAATCCAGATAAGCTGTCCAGCTATAAGAGAAAAAATAAAATGTATTCAGATTTTTCCTTTCTATATGATCTTTTTTAATTATTATTACTATTGTTGAGTAAGTTGTTCTGTCTACGTCTGCCATTTTTGGCAATTAAATAACTTAGTTTCAGTTTCTTAATTACTTAACCAAAACATCTTAAGTGACATTTTGTGCAGCATTAAGCAACAAGAGTCACCAAATACTGAATATTCTGCAACAGACTTTGTGATGCTAATATTGCAGGAAGGGATATTACACAAAACAAAAAAATGAAGTAAGAATGAACAGATGTACATGGTGGTAAAAGACTAGAGCAAAACATGAAATAAACATCTGTTGTATTTGTTAGAAGCGTTATATAAAGATACTTAATGCCATTCTTCCCTTTGACGAATTCCCTTTATGAATCAACACTGAAAGCTAATATTAGCTGGCTAGTTAGCAAGGGTCGGCTAGCTAGCCTGTACTCTGGTTGACGCACATACTGCTCTAGATTTATAGCATAAATATTTTACTTTCTCAACAGCATTGCCTTGATAACAGTAAAAGGTGTCTTGCTTTAGCTTATAGTTTTCGAAGAAGCTAGCCATAATCTCTGGTGACCGTGAATTGAGAGTAACCGAGACGTTAGCTCGCTAAAACCAAGACAAGACGGATGTCTGCGCTAAACTCTGCTCCCTCCGGAAAGTTCTCTGCCATTTTACTGAAAGAATTCAAAACTGTAGGAGTGGTATCCACTCTAAAACCAGTTTTAATGTGTCTGGTATCTGTATCAACCATCTAGCTGTTGATATGATAAACTGAATGATTTTATAGTAGTGCTGCTTATAGATTATTCCATTGAAATTTAGACGAAATTCAATCCATTTCCTGGGACTTCTACATTGTTCTAAAGTCTGGTGAAATCAGTATTTATTATGCTGGTATAGAGAAACCACTAGCTTCAAATTAATAGGCGTTGGCCTTGTGAAGTACAAAGGCATTCTGAAAATTTCATCATGTCTTCATAAATTATGTAAAAGTCAATGTATGTATATATCTGAAACTGTATGTGCACATAAGTCTTGTTAAAAACAAAAACAAAACCAGAGCTGCTGTATGTTGCATATTTAATTCCAGAAAAATAGTTCAAATAAATTATTAAACATCAAAACATGAAAATTATGCCCATTATGAAAAGATGTCATCTTCTGGCAGCAGCTTTAGATCAAACTTTTACCAACATATCAATAAAAAATGACTATCTACAGCCCTAAGTTGTACATATGACAATTAAATCATGGATGCAAACAGATATGAAAAAGCTACAGTGCAGAAATGAATTGGAAACGATGAACACCGTCAAACTGAAACAGAATCTACTGTCTCTCCTCACTGTCCCTGTGGAGTTCACACACTTCAGTCATCCCTCCTTAACATAAAGACTTCCCCATTAGGTAAGCCAAAGTGGTAGACCACAGATTTTACCATCAGCTGCTTTTCTCAGGAAGTCAAATCATTTATCATCCGAGTGGGAAGTTTTCTTTATTGTGCAAATCAACATGTGGAAGAGGAGAAACTGTTTTCCACAGCCACTTCAAAAGCAAGTAGGATCCAAATGAGAACAAAGTATCAAAGAAGTCGGCTGACGCTGTGACATATTTCTGCTTCGAAAGCTGACTTGAAAGTCTTGAGTTCCAGCGTGACCGGTCACCTGACCCAACACAAACTTGCAGAATACAGGCTTTTCTGCACTGCCTTCTGACCATGGGCCTGGGTGAGAATTTCACATTATGACAATCAATTACAAAACTGGGAATCTTTGAGATAAATGGATTCCTTTTCCATTATTTTGATGACGCATAGAATTAAGCAGAACAATAGAATAATCACACTAGGGGGGCATTTACACGACAATGATCCAACCAAAACGGAATTTTTGTTCCGTTTTTGTTGGATCATTTACATAAAAACGTTCTAATTACAATCTTTGTTTACACAGTAACGGTACACATCGAAAACGTGTAATGCTCTCGCTGCGCCTAGAAGGTTCTAGGTTCTTTGAAACTAAGTGCGCATGTGTTTAAAAAAAAAAAGTTCTATTTCAAGGCACGTGGATTCGCGTTTCCCCATCAGGTACATTTCTCCCATAGATTGGGAGAAAACACGCATTGTGTGCGTCTGACTAGGGCGCATGCAGTTGGAAAAAGTGGGATAACTTTGCTGAAACACCTTGTTTGAGCTTTCACGGTGTCTGTAGCGAGCCCCGGACTGAAAGCTGTTTATTGTTTTTACCTTAGAACGGCCAACTCTCCTTGTTATTCCTATGTCAATTTGATACAATAGGAGCTTCCACACTTCCCATATCCGTGTCCTCTGTCACCTTTTTCAGCAGTTAAAACAGTTTAATCCGTTGTTAACAAGTCGTAACCTGTTTTTCCGAGCCGCCTTCAAACGCAACATGAACGCTGAGATTTATTCCCCCCCCAAAATAAGTCGATGCCCCCCTGTTAAAGTCGTCTGGAGCCGGGGCTGGTCCATAGTTCTCTAGATAAGAACGCTGAACAATCAGCCGTATATTTTGCCACGTGGGCGGTGCGGAGCGGTGAAGAGACGCTGAGGGAACTGTATCTGATGGGGAAACACGAATTATAGCAACACCAGCATTGTGAGTAGTTTCTTCTTCTTCTGTGGATTGTAGGAAGCAGCTATGTTTTGCGTCATACTATGCATGAGCTGGGGATTCTCTGGAAGAAAAGATCTGTTTTCTCTGTTTACACAACAACGGACATTGGTACGTTTCAGAAACATCGCACTCTGGAACCCGTTTTCAATCTGTGCTGTTGTCAGAGAAAACATTCGGTGGTTTCGTGTAAATGTACAATACAAACGCAACAAAACTCTTCCGTTTCCCCCCGAAATCGCCGTCATGTAAACGGGGCGTAATGTGCGTATATTGTGCAGAACATTACCTTTCTGCTTATTATTAGATAGGTAAATTAGTCAAGCAACGGCCTGAGTGCAACACTCAGAAAGAGAGTGGCAAATGTCACGGTCAGACAGGGTTGTCCTGTCAGACCGTCAGATCCAGAAACCACACACGCAAAAAAACTTGTCAGGGTCAGTGGACCCTGTTGGACTGCACAAACCTATGGGGCCCTGCCTGAAGTTTGGAAAACAACAACATAATTACTGACCTAGTACCTGAACTTTATCTGAGTTGGTAACTTAAGCATCTTTAAGGAGCAGCTTTCGGGGGCAGGTTTGCGGAGGAGTTCCCTTCTAAGGTGCCTTTTTGCTTCCCTACGTCAAGCACAGAAGAGCATAGAAGAGACTTCCCTCAGCCAAAACAGTCACCTGGTTCTCTCTGAGGTCATTTCAGATTTGGACCAATTACACCTTTTTCTTCCATTTAGGCATCCAACACATTCAAAAGGAAATAAATAAAAGATGCTGCGGGTAGTAGGCAGGAAGAGCCCGATCTGCACATCTCTAAAAATATCTGCGGTTTTAAAACCACAACTGCTTTATGCCTTTAAACCGTACCTCGATAATGACAATCAGTCTGTGCCTGCTGTCTACAAACGAAGTATGTATGGAAAAACTCTATATATCCAACGCCACCGCTGACCACAAACGAGCTCTGTAAAGCGCAGGAAACCGTCTACAGTAACCCGCTGATTAAAACACTGTAGCGGAGACAGGTCTTGTAAAAGCAGACATTTATTGCTTGTAGATACCTCATCGGGCTCATGTCTTCTGAGCCGTGCGAGCGTTTCCAAACTCCAGTGCCAACGAGGCGGATCGATAAAGCACGTCTTTTTGATAAATGGACCAATTGCCTGAGTGACAGTAATCCCATCAGCTTCACCTTGCACCAAGAGGAGCAACATAGTAGCCACGCGCGTGTGTTTGTGCATGTGTGTTGCCACGCGGAAACAAAACGCTCTCTTAATCTGATGAGTGGATAAAGACCAGGACGGAGTCAGGTCTAATGAAAATCTAAGCTAAGCAGAAGGGCCTCCCTGAGTAGGACATCATCACAAAGGGAAGCTCAAAGTTAGCGTGCTAACGCCTCGACCCAGAAGACAAGCAGTAGGTGTGGAAAGTCAGTGCAAATCAGTGATTGCTCAACTTTAAAAAACAAAAAAAACAAAACAGAATTCCTTGACAACAACCCGAAAGCACAAACGATTGCGTGTGTTGGTGTGTCGTGCGAGAAAGCGTACAGCTCTGTTTACAGCGCAAATGAAGTGGCATCCTGGCACCGACTGGGCAGCACAGCCGTTGAGGTTGGCTCCATAACATATGTTGGAGGAGGGGGGCTTCATGCAACTGCAGAGCTACCGCTAATTAGGCCCGGCTGCTCCAGGAGCCGCTACCAGCTGCGGAGCAACGCGATCCAAGCATGAGTGTGATCTTTTTTTTTCCATTCCCCACCTTATTCCATGGAATGTCGAAGGACAGCTTCCTCATGTGAGGAACTTGAGACGCCACTGTAGTGTTTAGTAGTTGCTTTCCTTGTTTAGCACTTTTCAATTTCCCTCGTGAAACAAAAAAAAAGAAAAAAAAAAGGATACAGCCTCAAAGCTCCGGTCTGAGTCCCGACGGCCAGGATTTTCTGCACGGGGTCAAAAGCCATCGAGGACGGTTGATATGGAAAGCCATGACGCACAGTCTGCAGGAGAAAGCAGAATTTATATCAGACATCTAGTCGGCCTAATCTATCATCTCCCACACAGTCCAGAGCTGGCTTGTGGAGGGGAAAAAATATATTATCACGATCCCAAAAGATATATAATCCATCAATGTGCACCGTTTGTCCCATTTGTCTAACAAATTACACTAAATTTAAACAGCGGAGCTAAAACGGGTTGCGCAGGGGTCAGTTTTCGGCACGGCTGTATTGTCTGAAATGCGGTTTATTTCCAGGACTTTTGCAGCAGCCCAGCCGCTCAAGTACGATCATCACAGGGCATCTATAACGCAATTATTTCAGGTTGAGGACCTTGCTCGGCTGCCTGTGGTTTGTGCAGCTTGCAGCGGGATTACGCAACAGGGGATGCCGCTGCCTCGTAACCTGGGGAACTGACCTGCTCTTCTCCCAGCTGCGGAAGGAGCTGATGGACCGGCACACCCGTCGCTCAGCCCGCTTCCCTCAAATTATTCCCAACATTAAACCGTAGGTTTTACAAACTGCATGGAGGAAACCTTGAACGCCAAGCAAAAAGTTATTTCTTTCATTCTGTGAAACAATACCAATGTTTACAGGGCCTTGCAATAAAAAAAAAAAAAAGAAAAAAAAAAAGCGTCCCTTGAACTTTCTGTTATTTTATGCAAATCGGTGGAATTTACTGGGTGTGATGTGAAATATGATAGTTAAATACAGAGCAGTCTAGGGAGAAACGCTGTCAGAGGCCACAGAAGACTTGATAATGGGTTGCAGGTTCAAACCTAAACATAGAGACCTTGTTAAAAACCAAAAATGGCCAAGATAAACTCAGGGTTTCAATCTGTGTATTATAAGCCTGGCGGGCCACCAGGCTCTTCTTGTGCCCCCACCAGACTTAGCGTTGTTAATTTATTAGTTGTTTTTTTTTAATGATTGCCTTTTTTTAAGACTTTATAGTTGATGTTTAGGTGTTAATCTTCCAGTCTTCCAAAAATGCATAACTATCAAAGGATATTTTCAAATTTCCTGTCAACTTTAAACTCAAGTTATTTTTCAAACAAGGATGGGCAAACGTTTCAGTTTTTAATTTCTGCCAACAGTAGAAAAAAAGAAACCACTTTTGCAGCTGTAACTGCAGCAAAAGGAGGATGTAAAGTTGAAAAAAGTAACATTTTCACAACTGTGGAACATTCTGTGTTGGTCGAAAAAAGTACAATGAGTTCAATGTGAAGCATAAATGTGTGCGTGAAAGTCTTATAGAGTCGGCTTAAAGAAGATTCCCCTTGTGATGCACTGAAAACGCAAACAATGGTCCCCGCTGTTTCTTCATTGCTAAAATGCAGCAGACATTCATATGAACGTGGGATTAACAAATAAGAGATGCATTCACTACAGTGGGAGTTTTACTTTCTTTGGAAACAAGATACCAGTTTATACCAAGTGCAGCTGAAAAAAAAAAACACATTCATCACAACACAAAAGACTGTTGAATTATTACGCTGTGAGGGGATTTAACAATGAGGCGAGCTCTTATAGCAATCCACAGGCAGCCAGTGTGAACATTGTACCCTAAAGTAGTGCAGTGGAACACTAGGGAGCTAATTTACAATGATTAAACAGAGGGGGGAAAGTGATTTAACGTTAAGTGTGCTGGATACAACTCGGTCAATGAATAAAATTGATTCCCCCATTAATGTCACCATAGCTCACACTCAACCTGGCGATTTTGATGCTGTTTGTACACTTTGTTTTCCACCCACTGAGCCGTGCTGATACAGATGAAAACAACGTTCACGTTTGGTCACGCCGCCGTCATCTGACACTTACAGTCCCGTCAACGCCAGCTCTCACTAACGGGAGACATACCTTGCACAGCTGAAAATGTTCCGACTGGAGAGTCTCCTGGACAACATCGTTTTCCCTGGGAGTACCGGGCTGAGCAGTTGCGGAGGAGGAGGAAGAAGAAGAAGACGCCGCTGTCAAGCCGTCCAGCACCTTCCTTATGTTAAACTTCTTCATTTTATCCCCCCCGTTACAGACGCGACGCTTGAAGAAAACAGACCGAGCGAGCTACCATTAATTGGATTGAGACGGGGGTAGCTGCTAGCTAGTTAGCCGAAATAACGCACAGTTAATATCTTTCTCTGCACATCTCGCATGTTACGGAGGGTGTTGCCAACGCACTCCCTAAAATCGCCCGAGTCACAAGCATTGATTTAGAGTGTCCCTTCCGATAGCCGTGTTAATCCGCCATTCAGGAGGCAAGCTTTAACGTTATTTGATGGGGATCAATCGCTTCGGCGAGCTGCCTCACCAGCCAGCGCTCAGCGGGTAGCGAGCTGGCTACGGAAACGCAGTGAACTGCAGCGAGGACTGCGCCTGCGCGTTCAAGTGCGTTTCAGACAAGGGGCTTTTTTTCTCGGTACAACACCGGTGTTACAGTGGATTCAGCGACCTTGCGAAATATAAAAAGGTGTTCCTGTCTAGTTGGCACATCCGTAAGGGGACATTTGTTAAAGTATCAACATTTTAAAACTGCACCTCAACAGGAAGTGGACTTTTTCAGTGCCTTGTGTTTTATACTGAAAATAAAACAAAACTTTTTCATGAGAAACATTGGCATGTTTTGTTGAATTATGAGCTAAAATTTTCTCATGGGTAAAAACAGGTCGAAATTCAAAGTTGTAAAAATCAAAGAACCTCAAAATCCAACATGGCTACCACTCTTCATTTTTGTTAACAAAAATCTGAATATTGACTTTGCCCTCTGCAATTATGTGGCCTTGTATTAGACTTATCTTGGTGCAAAAAGTAGCATCACACCCATGTGGTGTATATTTATACACCACATTGTGGTGTATAAATATACACCACCATGTATATTTATACATACTGTGCCGCCCTGTCCAAACAACCCCTTTGCTGCTGAAATCGGAATACTGACCAGGAGCTCGAGTATGAGATGTAACGTGAAAAAGAAATAGTTATTCATTTTTTTCTACTTGAAACAAATAAGAATGTCTTATCTTTTGCGCCGGACGGACGGACGGACAGACAGACAGATCCTAAGTGCCAAAATGAGCATTTGTATCTTAGAATATAAAGTTTTGTCGCCCTCTAGTGGCAGATCGGCCAACCTTCTCGTTCGAAAGCAGAAGGAATGAAGAATTTTCTATTGTGAGCTTCAGTTTTGCTTTGGGTGTGTTTTATTGGGGTTTTTTTTACAGTGACTTACAAAACAAGATTGTTTATAAAAATTAAATAATTTATCTTGGAGCAAAAAGTACCTGTATTTGCCGCTTACAGATTTCTTTTTTTCACACTGAAATGTTCCAAATCATCAAAATAATAAATAAATAATAATTTGTCAGACAAAGATAATCTTAGTAAATACTAATTTCTTTGCAGAATATTTGTACATGAGCCATAATGGAGGGCTTTTGAACACGAACAACCTAAGGTCATGCTACAGCATCTCAGTAGACCTTTGGGTCTGACTTTGACCTTTGGTGAGTATCGTTTTCCTGCACGAACCAACCAACCAGAGGCAAAGATGACTGAATTTTCTCATCCAAAGCAGTTCTAGATCACTACACTACCACCACCATGTTTGACTGTAGGCAAGGGCGTAGGAACGAGTCTGTCGTTGGGGGGGACGCATATCGGAAACCTGACAGATCAGTAAATATTTTGAGCAGAAATGTCAAACAATTATGCCATCAACACATCAGGAATGCGTTACTCTAATCTGACCCTTGTTTCAGTAACAAGTATTCTAACACGTTACTATTTACAATCCAATAATCAGGATTCCAGGATGAACACTCACTTTAGCATTTGCCTCACAACTAGCAAGCTACATACTGTGGTAGCACAGACAGGCTACCAGATTCTGATCTTATTGGTCAAAAGACATTTGATTATTGGTTAAAATGCACTGATATAAATTGACTTGCAGTTGAACTGGTTCTACTTCTTTCTAAAACCAAAGTAAAAAACAAATAATAAAATAGGACTCGGCAGTTTTAAACTCAATACAGCAGTTTGACCAACAAAACTAAAATCTAAAAAACAAGTTTTGTTCTTCTTGAACAACTCTCTACATCAGTACAACAGTTTGATCTACAAAATAAATAAAAATTATACTTTTCATGTCTAACAGACCTTTAGCTCCTCACTGTTAACTCAGTCTCACTTTCCAGCCCTGCATTCAGTAACTTACCAAACATGAAACATAAAAAACACTGAAGCAAAAAGTCCTAAATGTTTTTATTCTCCTGTCATTTTTAGCCACAAACATTTAACTCAAATATCTACGGATATGTGTTTCTGTCTCTGCCTCCCTCTGACTCTCTGCAGCCTGGTGTTCCTGCATGGATTCATGGATTTACAACAGACACTACAGTCATTTACAGGATCAGAATGTGAACTAAATATAAAAAGTATGTTTTTATCATACAGAATGAGAATTTAAACGACTTCATTTTCAGATGTATACATTATTATACATCTCAACTCTATTTACTTTGTAGCAAAAATTTTCACTAATTTATTTTTAAACCTCTCCTCAAGCATTTTTCTTATTGTCTCTTGTAATTAATATAATTTTTTAATATAATTAATTTAATTAATTAATATAATTTTTATATCTTCACACTCTGAAACTCCACCTGGCTCTCCTATGCCTGATCTTCTCATAATAAAATTATTTAGCTTATTTAAAAATTAAAAACAGCTAATACATATTTCAATAAAACTAAATGAAGATCTCACCAGAGCTTCTTCACCTTTCTTCAATATCATTCTAGCACTGCTGTTCTAAATATCTAAATAATATAATATATATACACGTTAAGTGGTCAGTATGATCAGGTGTTGCTCACTTCAAATAATAAAAAGGCTCATTTCGCTGCTTTTTCAGTCTCATTCTAAATCATTGTGACTAGACTAGCTAACTTTTAAACAGCAGTAAAATTTTGGACATGTGACTATTCCAGAATTAAAACAGCTTAGCCAAAAAATTTTAGTTCTATATATGAAAATAAACTGACAAGATGTTATAAACGAGCGATATCCATGGCAAACTTCCTGACAGATCGTTTACCTCATTCAAACAGAGTTTCTCTGACTCCATCTGCTGCTGCCGTTACTCTGAGCCGTTCAGAGGGGGGAGGGGGAGGAAGCGCTCTGCTAATGCGCTGTTGTGCGCCTTCAAAATAAAAGCATGCGAGTGGAAGATTTAAAAATTCTTCGCAACTGAGGTGGGGGGGACGAATGTGACTCTCTCCAATATTGGGTGGGGGGGCATGTCCCCCCCGCTTCCTACGCCTATGACTGTAGGTATAAGGTTCTTTTTCTGAAATACTGTGAATTTTGCCACATTTAATGGGTCAAACACCTTCCAAAAATGCCCACTATAGTCTTGAGTCCACACAGCATTTTACCCAAAAAAAAAATTAGGGTTCTTCAAGATGTTTTGTTTGGAAAATTTCAGGCTGGTTTTTGTGTTCTGTTTTATTTATTTATTTATTTATTTATTTATTTATTTAATTGGTCAATTGCAATTGTAATCAACATTGTTAGTTCAATTTATTATGCAACTCACATGTTTCTTGTTACCACGCAGCTCTTATTATAAGCAGAATATTTTATTTTCTCTCTAAAGTTTTTGAGCTGCATACATTTTTTCCAAATACCGTAATATATCGGTTGATTTTTCTTTTTCACTCAAACTCAGCTTTGCATATGCATTTTTGTGCACTAGATGGCAGCATCTACCAACATTACGTTATCCTCCAATCCGCCGACACGTCCTGAATTGAATCCCGCAGCTCTCTTTCAACACCGTGAACAATGTAACCAACAGACGGAGACATATTCACAATAAATGTGCCTTCCAGACTTAAAATGCGATGTTGTTTTGATTATTTAGTTCCTTCATATTTTACTTTTAGCTCCCATCTACAATTTATTTTTCCACACCAAGTGGCACTCAAGAGTGTGCAGGGAAGAAAATCCAAGGCTGATAGTTCTATGTCTGCTTTCTACAGATAAGGAGTGCTGAATTTCCTCCATAGGCCATTTGGAAATGGGTCACTCGAGGCACATTATCCGTCAAAAAAGAGGAACAGCAAGGCCACAAACATAGGTTCGCTGTTAATAAGGCCTTTTTTTTTTCTTTTTCTTTTTTACAAGTTAGGTTGCCTTTAAATTTTCATGCAACCATGCATATGTGAACAAAGTTCCCGGAGAAAATCCTCACTGGAGGGCAGATAAAATAAGGCGTATCAATAATGCACAAGTAAAAGTATCCTCGCTGAGAGCGAGTCTTCTTCAGACTGTCATATTTTCACACAACAAAACAAGAAGAGTAGCTTTTGTGTACGATGTAAGAAAAAGGGTCGGGACTGGCAGTTTTGCTTGACTCCTGAACGCGGGTCTGTAGTATCTGGGGCATACAGAATACCTGAAACTAGCAATTATGTTTTGCTGCAGGCATAGTAATCAGAGGATATACATTTACAAGGTTTCTGGCTTAGGTATAGTCCATACAATTTTTGCCTCAATGCTGGGTTAATGCTAGCCTGCTTCATCTGTTCAAAGTCAGTTTTGAAGTTTTTGGGGTTATTGTCCAGTTGGAAGACCTCGCTGTGTCCATGCTTAAACTGTTAAGCTATTTGGTCTAAGGTGAATTTGAAGGTAGTTGTCCAAGAACAGTGTAGACAACTCAAGCTGAAGCTCTCACTGCATAAAGTTTTCACACTTTTTACCATAGCCTTATTCCAAATTGTATTAAATTAATATTTTTCCTTAAAATTCAACACACATATAACCCATTATGACAATGAGGATTTTTTTTAAAGCGTTTTGCAAGTTTATTGAAAATAGAAAACCAAAAAATTCCAAATAACTCAATATCTGTCCTTGCATACCACGAAGCATTAGCCAAAGAATAAACGATTCAATAACACCTTCCTTTCTTACTTACATGTCCAAGCACTGAATCCACTTGCTTTTCGTTTTTGATTGCACTGCATTGCATCAGGAAGAAATTACTAAAGAGGGAAGTCTTTCACCCCAACATTTTCTACTTTTGAAATCCCCGCAGAATAATTAGGGCACCGACAAAGGAAGCATGATCACAATGAACCAGCTGACCATGACTTCAACCCAAGTCAAGAAATGGTGCAAAAATGCATCACTTGAGTTCAAAGTAAATTGTAGGTGAAGGAATGAGCACCAGTGGCTCTCAAACAGAGGGTCCTAAGAGGGACACTGTAGAAAAGTGCTAAAAAGATCGAGATTTCTTGACTGACTCAAAAGTAAACCACTATTTGGTGTGTACGGGTACATCCGTACACTCAAGCTTCTGAATTGGCTAACTGACCACGATTTTTGGTAGGACTTATTTGAATTGGCTGTTGCCATTAGCCTGATTTTTTGGTTGTTGTTGTTTTCATTCCAAACCCAGTTGGCATTATTGTCTTGTTAAAGAGGCAATATTATGTAAAATGAACAGTTTTGAGCTTTACATCATATTAAAGTGTTATTCCCTCATCAAAAACATACCTGGAGTGTTGCTTTGATTCTTTCGTGTTTGTTTGAGAAAGCCTTTAATCTCCCCTGGAACTAGCGCCGCCCCAGAGGACGAAGCTCATCTTCGGAGCCGCAGTTTCCAGTCTTATCTTTGACCTTAGACCCGTCCGCCTCAACTCCCCCACTCAGCCCCTTCAGACAGACCAGCAGCAATTAGTAAACACCTGGTGGAACTGCTGAACTCGTTATGCAAGCGACTTGACAGCGTAACTCTGGTGAAAACATTGTTAAAGGGCTAATAGAGGAGCCATGTTACGAGTTCCTGAAGAGCGGGAATTTCTTGAAGAGACAGAGACTCAATTTCAGTGAGTTAAATTACAAAGTCAAATTTCTTCTAAGTCATGTTTGGCTGCATTTTTATAATAACTGAAGGTAACATAGTTACTTGATTGTGCTATAAAATGACAATATGTGCCTGGAAAATACATAATACTGCCCCTCTAATTATCAAATAGTAAGATAATGTGAATTTATTTCGTATTTTTCAGGCTATATACTGATGCCGTTTCCATTAAGGAACATATGGTCTTTCTTGGATATTTCATAAAATTTTCAGTCAAAATAAGGCTGAGCTCACTGCAGTACTTCGCCTCCAGCTGTTAAAAATCTCTCTGTGGTCTAAGCTCTAATCAACCAATAATTATGCGCAAGACTTGCCTAATGGATGTGTAAATCTCAAGTTGAAAAAGCAGCGTTTTAATGAAGAATGCTCATAATATATTGCACCTCTGCTCTCTCTTGTGGTGTTTATGAGGTTTGAGGGATTATTAGTTTCGCAGCTTCTGGCCTCTTGTTCTTAGTAGATCAGCCACTCAGCGCCTTTTGCTCGTACAGGGAAGCGTCGTAGACTTTGTGTGTCACGCTGATCTGTTTAATATCCTGACTGTATGAGTGGCTTATCATTAAATGAGCTCTGCAGCAGAGGTGTTTATTAGGCAGCCCACACACAACACCACACGCGATGGCGAGGCAGAAATAGGAGTATGGATTTCATGCCTGGCAGTGTGAGGCAGTATGACCTTCGGCGGGAGAACTTGGAGTGGCAGTGGGTTCGTGACTTGGTGTGAAAAACAGGGTTTCGTTTGCACAGAGGCAGGTTAAGTTTGGCTCTTTTGCCGATCCCTCACACAGCGACGGCTGGCCCTGACACTTCCTATGAGCCTGGCTTAGTTTGATCCTGTCTCAGTGGCGCTCTCCATTGGACGAGACGGTGTCGCGCCACATCATTTGTCTGACAAGCAGACAAGCAGGGCACCTGCCTCATCAATATTTATACCGCCCCATGGAAAAGGCAAAGGGTAGGGTGGGCAATTTAAAACATTGTGTATGCATCAGTTGGATGAAACCTTGGCTGTGTGTGGGTCTTTCCTGTGCTTTAATATTTGAACACATTTTTGTGAGCAGCAGACTAAATACTGTAGCAGTGCTCTTACAGTTCACATGCTAGCATAGCTTCATGTAAGTAAATGAAAAGTAAAATTAACTATTCAGTTTGGTAGATGTTTTTTTTTCTAGAGTTAAAACAAAGAAAAGAGGCAAAACTACATAGTGTAACCTTTTTTTTAAACTGTAAAGCTTTAAGACAGTCTTACCCTTACAGAAAAATCCAACAAAATTCACATGCTCCCATTTATCCACATTTAATCAAATACATTGTTCATGTGTTCCATATTAAATTCACATGTAATCATGTGATGGATTGAAATTTGGTACCATTCAGAGGTACATTTACTCTTTTTTGATGTTAAGAGGTTGCAATGCTTTGCTACCAGTTTGGGCTGAACATGATGACTAGTCTGATTTGGCTGATGCAGTGGTCAGATGCAACCAGCAGGGGGAGTCTAGCGCTTGCGCTAGGTATAGTGAGGAGCACCGGAACTTCCTCTATAGATACCCTGGAGGAGAAGCACCGTGTCCGGCTCTTTTATTAAAATATTCCCCTTCTTCAGATATGAGTATATATAAACACACCTGTATGTAGTAAATTAGTTTAACTTTCAGAAAGCTTGTGAGTTTTTTTTTTTTGAGGCTCCTAATGTTACAAACTCCATTGTTATTATTGTTAGCTACCATACTGCTGTTAGATGATAACTTGGATGATAACATACACTGGAGCAGAAGCAGTCTTGACTTTTATTAAAATATTCCCCTTCTTCAGGGCGTTTACAGTCACACATTTCACATATGTAATAATATGTGAAATCCATGTGAAGATGTGAATCACGCGGCTTTCTACCATCAAGCGTTCCAGATCCGCAAGTGATTTTCACAAGCAAAATTCATGGGATTTTTTTAGTTATCAATTTCCACTGGTGTCCTTTGTAGTTTTTCTGTTTATTTTTCTATATTTAACCTTTTCATTTCGTCATTGTCTGTTTCACGTGGTTTCGATTCTATTTTCTCCTGGTTTTGTCCAACTACTTGAGCTGGCAATATGTTGATCAGTGAAGCTTTTTTTACTCCACTACTCACTAGAGGCAGTGTAGCATGTGTTAAAAATATTTACTCAATAAAGCCTTGGTTTGAATATATGAAATGAAAAATTGCGACTCCATCTCTGATGTAAAATGTTAAACTTCAAAAGAGGTAAATATTGGCTCTACCTCCAGGTGCAGAAAACACTGCGGTTTTACTTGACAGCTGTAGTGAACTTTACAAAAGGTCAGAAGTCTATTCTTAGATAAATACGCAGCCATCCAAAAACATTTGTAACTATTTAAAATTTTGCTAAGCTGCAGTGAATTTCATTGGGGTTTGGTTTGACCCACAAACACAAAGTGGTGCATAACTATGAAGAAAATGACTCATGGTTTTCTCATTTATTAAATAAATAAGAAAATCATCCACACAGCATGAAGCAACTTTACTAATTAGATGGCATCTCAAGGTAGTTGGTTTTATTTAGGGGTGTCGGGGAGAATTGGCGTCTAATGTAACAGACATGTTTTTCATATTTTTATTTGTTAAACGCTTGGAACCACGTATCATTAAAAAATGTGAGGATACCACAAGATCTGTGAAATGAATTCACAGCACTCTCGTTAACTTAAGTTTTTCTCTGCACCATGTCTCCCAATAAGTAAATAAACATTTTCTTTCGTAGTTAATGAGCTGGTAGATATTTAATCAGGTATTGTTTTGTTTTTATGAAAAGTTAATTGGTGGGTAATTTGAAAAATACTGCTCTAAAATGGAAAATAAATATTGAAATAAGTAGTATACAAAATCTCTTTATTTTACTTACCATTTCTTTGATAGACTTATGTTTGGTTTAAAACAAACCACTGGGTAATGAAATCTTCGTTTAAAACAATTATCAGAGATGGTAGCCTCAACTCAGAGAGCTACATATGTTCATCATGAAACAGACAACAAAAAGCATAAAAAGTTTTAATTCACTCCATTTTGACAAGTATAATTCAAATGATTGGAGACAGTAAATACAGTGTAACTGTGGACTTTATACTGCATGATCTGAAAATAGCTTGGTTACTAATGGTAACAGAAGCACTTCTCTTATTATATAACAGAGATAGACTTTCAGAATCTAAATATTCAAGAAACGGATAAAAACCAGAAAGTCTTACAGCTATAGTCGTCTGTCTACTGTAATACTGTTACATATATAGATACAATCTGAATACCAAAATATGATACACAATTCATACATTCACAAAACAAATGTACGTCAAATAACTTATAGTCATACCTAGCTCTGACATAAGACGTACTATTATAAAAGATACAAATTTTTCACTTGATTTACATGTATTTCAAGACCATAGAAATGTGTCGAACGTATAAAAGACGTTTTAATGAAAATGTGGCACTTGAAGTTGTCCTCTGCTACATTCATGATACAGTCTTGTGAGACAGATAAATAAATATAAATTTTTCAAAAGAAATAAATTAAGTAAAAAGGTCACTTTAGCAATAGTTTGACCTTTCGGGTTAATTTTACATGACAAAATATACCTTTGTGCAGGCTAAAGAAGGAATAACATCCACTAGCTAGCTTAGCATCTCTTAGCTTAGCATAAAACTGGACTAAATCAGACCTCGCTCAAAGGTTACAAAAAAATCCACATACTTTTTCAAATGTTCTCTAATTAAAATGTCCAAGTGTTAAAAATGTTAGTTTGTGCCTTGTCACATTTAGCTAAATAAATAAAGGTCAGGCTGTGATCAAACAAAACAGAAGTTACACATCAATGTTATGTGATAAGTAATGCAATAAAATACAATCAATGCAACTGAAAACTATAAGATCAGTGTTACTTTTTTATGCAAATACAGTGCTGTGAAAAATAATTTGCTGCCCCACAGATTTCTAATCTTTTTACTTAAATGTTAGATCAAACAAATTCAATATCTGACAAACAAAACAAACAGGAGCTTAATTTCCTTTATTAAAGATAAAAATCCATCTAAACACACCTGGGCTGATGTAAAAAAAAAAAAACAACAACTGCTCGCATCATGAAGTAGCTATTATTAACCACATTTCCAGCATCAGTTTCTCTAGCAAAATATAGGGATCATAATGCCAAACCGTTAGACTCAAGAAATCACCATAGAACTTGACTGAAGTACGCTGAAAGACTTCAGCATGCTAAACACTGATGGCGTAATCTTAAAACTTCAAGAACAGATGGGAAATCAATGTCATTGACACCTAGCAGTCTGGAAAAGGCTACAAAGCAATTTAAAAGACATTGGGAGCCCAGACAAAGAAAATGAAAGCCATTATCCACAAGTGGACAAAACGGAACATCGTTGAATCTTCCCAGGACTGGGTCCAAGAACACACAGGTCACAAAAGAGCCAAGAAGCCGAGATCAGTTTTCATGGGACAGAGCCTAAACAAAAATGGCATCCATGGCAGAGTTCTAAGACCAGGACCAAAATGACCACATGGCCCTGTCTCATGTTTCCCAAACAACCTCTCAGTGATCCCCAAGAAGACATATGGGAAATTATTCTGTCGACTGTTGAGACACCAGTAGAGCTTTGTGGAAAGTGTCCCATTACATCCGGAGCAAAATTAACATGTCACTACAGAAAAACGACATGATTCCAGCAGTGAAACACGGTGGTGGCAGTGTAAAGCTCTGGGCCTGCTCTGCGGGTTCAAGACCTGGTTTTAGGGTTTCTCAGCACTGTACATTCATTTTCAATATTCAGTTGACAACAACCAACCTTTCTTGCAGATGCCATAGCTGTTGTGTTCTGCTCAGACATTGTGTGTTTTTTGCCCTTTCGTGTAGTAATTTTGTAATTGATTTTTTTGAATACCAAGTGGAGCTATATGCCATGGAGCGTTGTGTACAGGTATTTTGACAATTCTACCTACGAAAAGTAGACATTTGTGGGCACTTTGACACAAATGTCAAAGTCAATATGTTTTCCTATCTTTTAAATATAGCCTACTGTAAGGAAATGTGGTTTTAAGACTCCATTATTTCATGTCTTCCCACAATAGGTCACCCATAGTTGTTGGATTGATCAGGGACATACTCTGACATAATTCAATGGAATCAGCTGGTCCAAATAGATCACAAATGACATACATAAATATAGAAGAGAATTTAGAATCTTTAGAAAATAATGTAGATTATTAAATTATATGAGACCATTTTACGACTATAATGAAAATTAGGAAAAAAAACTGAACTGATACGCAACAGCCGGAGTATACAAGGGAAGAAAATAACAATATGTGGGTGCAAAATGAATGTATGAGTTGATGAAACTTAACCACTGTTAAGTAATTAGAGAGATTTTATAAACAAATCCCTGCTCACAAGTGAGAGAGAGTGCATTTTGGTAATGAAGTCAGAAAAACTTGAGGAAAGTGTTTAGTAGGAAACAAAGTCTGAAATGGGAGTTGATTGGAGACACAGATTGTGGCCATTTTGGTGAAGAAACTTTTATACGTCTGGTTTTATGCTAAGCTAATGTAGAACTTGTGTATCCTGGCTGCACTGTTCTTCAGCTTAAACTTCTACGAGCAGCTTTTTCTTAATCTCACCTAATTCTACAATAACATAAATTAGACGATCTAAAACCCAACGGTTGCTTATATCCTCCTCTTTTCTGATGAAAGACAGCAGTTACAATGTGTAAACACAAGACACATTTTCCTTAGCATACTGTCAAAGTGAATAGTCTTATACTGAAACTATTGTTAGACTGGTTAAAAATCTGTTTTCAAATAAATAAATGTACATGTATCCATTGGCAATCTTATTCAATTGTCAAGTAAAGGCAGAATCTACTTAAATGTAAAATATTACATCAGAAATATACAGCATGTTTGCAAGATCTTTCACTACTGCATACAGCGTATTTAATTTTTATAAAATGTAGGAACTTAAGTAAAAGCTATCGAGTGAAAACGACCAGAGTGACTTTTTCCTTATATATTATCACATACAGCGCATGTCGATGTAAACTTGAACATGTAGCAGAACTCTTAAAACTACAGTATGTAACTTTCATAAAAAATATTTTTTACATATTTGTTGAAACTGACACTATGTCGTGACAATTCTGTTTGAGACAGATAATCTGTGAAAAAAAAAGAGAAAAAGATCAAGCTCCTCTGCCTTCTCCCAGTGCTATCTAGAAACAACCAATCAGAGCCAGGAAGAGGGTCTTACCGTTGTCAATCACCCCTCTGTGTAGCACTGCTCATTCTCCCATTTATCACCCCCTTCTTGCTCTCTGCTATGGTACCTCAAGCACAGTCTGTCATGAATGCTAGTTAGTATGGCTACTGATGACTGTGATAAATGGTTTTCCTGTAACGGTGAGTTGTTTCTCCTCCATTAGCACATCTAGCAGCGTGTACACAAGGATGAATGGCAGCGCTAAGACCTGGCTCTGGCTCCTGGCTCTGATTGGTTGTTTTTGATTGGGAGTGGTGCATTTCTTCAGATGACAATAGTAGCTCATGGAGGAGTTGGAGGAGATCGATCTTTTCACAAATTGTCTCAAACCACACTGGTACGTCATGGTGACGGTTTTAACAAATAGGTACAAAAGACATTTAAAAAAAATTTAAGTTACATACTGCACCTTTAACGTTTAGGGCATCAAATCACAGAGTCGAAGCGCTCTGCTTGTAGTCTCCAAGAATGACAGAGGCATACGTCACATTTGGAGGTGTGCACAAGACGGACTCTGACACTGGTGAGTTGGGAAACGGGCTTATTGGGGTACCGGAGCGATCCCGGAAAGGGGACGGAGGCATCAGGGCGACGGAGTCCTCCATTGCTAATTTGACCTCAATCATGTCCTCCTCCTCCTCGTCGTCGTGAATCTGGGTGTTGTTATATATGTAGCCCTGTAGGAGGCCAAACTGCTCGCTCTCCATTTCCTCCTCCTCCTCTAAAGGGGAGACGGGCTCCTCATCAAATGGGTCAAGATGGACAGGCAGGATGGGTTCCTGCTGGATGAGGTGAGCCTGGTGGTACACCGGCATGCCTGAAACAGCCGGAGGCAGGCACAAGTCGTCAGCTAGCTCATGGGTGTCAGTGCTGAACTTATTCAGAACAATCTCCTCCTGCCGGCGGTCCGTGACGCAGTGTTGAGGGATAACGCTATTTTGCTGGAGACGCTCCAGGGAATAGAGCTCCACGTCCCCGGCTGCCTCTTTTGTCATGTCACAGGCTGGCATCTGTCCATGGGCCATCATGGGAGGAGTGGCGGGGGAGCTGTAAGTGAGCGGGTCATTTTCATCCTCCTCAGCCACATTGTACAACGTCTTAGTGCTGAGGTCTGAGAACTCCCCTGCAGTGTTTTGGTAGGTATTAGTTAAGGGTTTGATGACAGCCATCTGATTGGAACCTGCTTCCTGTCTCTTCACATGCACTGACAGTCTGTGCCACATATGATCCCCTTTGGGAGGATGTCTTGCACCTGGTTCAGACCATGACACAGACTTTCCATTAGAACTATGAACAAAATAAAGATGGCTGTTACTGCGCAGGAACCCGCAAAGGTGTAGAAGAAAAGACAG
Organism: Poecilia reticulata; assembly: GCF_904066995.2. Lineage (NCBI taxonomy): Eukaryota > Metazoa > Chordata > Actinopteri > Cyprinodontiformes > Poeciliidae > Poecilia > Poecilia reticulata. The sequence continues at coordinate 7,779,145 of NC_088851.1, forward strand.
GTTCAAGTTCATGTCAGAAAATCATGCTAGTTTGAGACCAAAAATGGTTTTTATACATGTTTTAGTTGATTTTAAGTGTATAGGTGGTATTTCAGGGTATCTTCAGGTTTAATAGAGAGTTGAATTTAGCACAGAAAGGTCTCATAGTTTTAGTCTGAAGCTTACATGCATTCAAGATTGGCATGAATGTCAAGTAATGTTCAGTAATACCTTTCAATCTTTCTTTTTCCTGAGTAGACTAACCATAAAACAAGCAATTTCAGTATTTTTAAAAACAAAACTTCACTGCACTTGATTGTGAATTTTCTCTAATCCACAGAGGCTCAATTTTGACTACACACTCCTATCACTATTTGGTCTCCTAGTAAGTTGCACCTTACCAACTTAAACAAGCTGCCAGATCAATTCTAGTAGAATATTTGACCATTTGTCTTGGCAGAAATTTTAGAATTCACTTAAATGTGTTGGTACAACGGTCAAGCATGGTGATGGCAGCATCATGTAATGGACCTGTTTTGCTGCCAGTGACAGTGATGCATTGCAAATACAGGTGGGAATAATGAAGGTTTACCATTACCTCCAGATAAGTAGCTAAAATTTGTAAAGGAATGGGTTTTCACTCGATACAAACAGGCCAAACACACAACTATAAATTGGCCAGTTAATGTAAATATTTGAGCCAGTATGGAATATATAAAGTCAACAATATATACAAGTTGTGCTACCAATTCTTGTAAAAGCAAACAAGAAAAGCTGTGAAATTGTGAAAAAAGTTAGTCATTAAATAAATGACTAAAAGTTTGAAATAAACAGACATTTATGCCAGTGGTTAATGTATGCAAACTTCTGACGTGAGATGTATCATTTTGTGGTCTGATCTTTAGTTCAATGAGTCCTGTAGAAACCCTTTTTATTCTTTTTTTTAATCCCTTAGCACATAGGGATGCTTGTTTTAATTTCGCCAACAGATCAAAGGACGACACGTCTGTGTGAATTGAGTGATGACCTATATTTGCCACACTTTACAACAGGTGCCTCTCTGACAGTAAATACAGCTGGATGTCAAGCTCCCTCAGAGAGGGAGTTCCAGTAAAACGAGCATCCCTGAGGTGCCTCAGGAGCAGGACTCAGACTCAATTAATGAACCCACCTGCCGTTCCCGGTGTTCTTCTTCCTCTTGAACATGTTGAGGAGGCTGTTGCTTCGGCAGGCAATCTTGCCGTCGCCGACATGCATGCGCACGGCGTCGGACGTGGTGAACGCGCTGCGCACGTTCCGCTCCGGCTTCGCGATGATGATGTACATCTTTGGCGTGAACATGCACCCCAAAGCCACGGTCACACTGAGGCTCACGGAGAACGAAGTGGTGATGATCTTGTAGTTGCTGCCGAAGTAGATTGGCACAAAGGCGAGCCAGATGATGCACGTGGTGTACATGGTGAAGGCGATGTACTTGGCTTCGTTAAAATTGGCAGGAACGTTGCGGGTTTTGAAGGCATAGTAGGTGCAGCTCATGATGAGCAAACCGTTGTAGCCCAGTGGCGCCACAACGCCGAGGTTGCTGGTGTTGCAGATCAGAAAGACTTCTCTGATGCTGGGGTAGGATTTGATCGGTTCGGGAGGCTCCATGATGATAAGCGTAACTTCCACTGTCAACTGAAGACTGATAAGTATTGAGGCGATGACCACCTGAGCCCACGCGCTCATGAACCTCGGCTTCCTGGTGCAGATCTTCTTCTTGCTGCCCGCCAGGATGCGAGCGATGCGATTGGTTTTGGTCACGAGTGCGGAGTAGCACATGGCGGCCGAGAGTCCGACAAGAAGTCTCTGAAGGTAGCAGGACACCACTGTGGGTCGCGCTATGAGGGTGAAAGGGCACAGGTATCCCAGGAAGATCCCCGCAAGGATAATGTAGCAGAGCTCACGGCTGGATGACTTCACCACAGGCGTGTCACGGTACAGGACGAAGACAAAGGCAACAAATGACGTAACCAGGATGCCCAGGCAGGAGAAGACAACCTGGATGATGGACTCTGGATTGCTCCACTCCAGGTAGTGCAGGGGAATTGGTTCGCAACCTGATGGGAGAATAAATGCTATTTTACATCATGTCACAGAATCACAAAGCTCACAGTGGTTGTTCGAGTTGACTAGCAACATTATGGGGATTTTATGTGACAGACCAAAAAAAGAAACAGTAACCTTGCTGTTGCACGGTTACTGTTTCTTAAATTAGGTTGTTTTTGAGGTTATACCAGAAGAAATCTTGGGACGCTTCTTGGGAGGGAGGGGGCTGTTGTTGGAGGATGAGAGAGTTGGCTGGTATTTCTTTGAGAACTGCCCTGTTATGTTTGATCTAAATAAACCAGTGTTAGTCGCAAAACCTCTGTCCGGTGCCTGGGGGTCATAACGGAACATTACAATATTTGTTTTTTCAAATGAAATTAATGAAAGAAAATAGAGCTTTCTAAGAAGGCATCAGAGGTTTGCCAAAGAACATTAGCATCACGAAGACCAAGGAAGACAGCAGATAGGTCAGGAAAAATGAATGTTTAGGCAAAAATCCCAGCAAAATTACGTAAGAAAGCAAAATTCCAAACTTTGAACATCTCAAAGGATGCTGTTCAATCCTTTATTGAAAAATGAAAAGAACATAACCAGAATGCAAACTTATTGAGGATCTATTCCTAATTTGAGAGGCCAGCAAAAAAAGCATTTATGACAGGAGCAACAAGAAGCCCATGATAACTTAGATGGAGTTGCAAAGATCGACATCTCAGGTGAGAGAGTGGCCTACATATAAGGCTTGCTACATAATCTATAGGGCCAAGATGAAATGTGTGTAAAAATGGTGCTCAGACGAGACCAAAATCCAACTTTTTAGGCAACATGCAAAATAGTATGTGTGATGGAAAACTAAGACTATGCAACACCATTATAGAATGGCGGTGGCTTTATGATGTAGGAATGATTTTTATTCAAAAGAAACAAGACGGAAATCCTATTAGAGACTGCAAAAGTGTAAAGATTAGGGAGAAGTATGTTAATGAACAACAGCATTAAACATACAGCAAGAGCCCAAATAACAAAGTTTAGATCAAATCATATTCATGTCCTAGTCTGGTCCAGTCAAAGGTCAGACCTAAGCCCAATTTAGAATCTGTGGCAAGACCTTAAAGTTGCTTGAGCTACCTTGCAAAGAATAATGGGCCAACATTTCAGCCTCTTGATGTGCAAAAGTTTTGACTCGGAGAGCTGAAGGCACAACAAACTTAGTTCTCTTCGTAAGAAATCTCTTTTTAGAGCATTTCAGCACTTAAACCAACTACTTTGTGTGGTCAAATCATAAAATCCCTATCAATATATGGACGTTTATGGATCCAGCCGGACAAAATATGATTATATTAGATTGGCCATCAACTCAAAGGTGAATAAATAATTTTAATATAAAAAGCCCTTCAGACTTCAGCCTACTTTACATGACTGCATGTACAAGAAATGATGAGCATCTTAGCTGGAGAAAATACAGTAATTTCTAAAGTAGGTTTTTAGCTCAACTATAAATAAACGCCTTTCAACTGAGCCATGGCCAGGCTGGGCTGCAGCCAGGCTAGAGGGGGTCGAAGAAGCAGGACAAAGTAAATAGCTGCACATTTCAGTCATCAGAGTAAAATCACCTGCGGTATATTTTTACATTCGTAGAGTACAAGGGGAATGTGGAATCTGTATATTTTCTAACACTTTTAAACTACACATAGACAGTCAAGGGGTGATCCGTTTCTGTTAGTGTCATCAACACTGTTATGCTGTTGCTGATAAAAATGCAAAAGCTTGCGTGTGATGAATGTGTTAAGAAGATGTCTTTTGTTTGGAAAGGCGTACAAGGCCTTGCTAAAGTGGGCCAGAAGAGTGGTAAGTGGAATAGGGCTGCTGTCGGACGAAATGGTGAAGATGATGAATGTGCTCTCAGGTGTCATGGGAAGGCAATGAAAATAGGACAGAACAGGTTTGGGAAGCAGAAAACTCTTAGCAGGACAAACTGTACAGGGTGCAGTAGTTCTGGCAGGAGACGTAAGAGCTTAGGAGAACTTTCTGGTTTTGTAAGTCAAGCGATTGTCGCTGCATGAAGGCATAATGCCAAAGGAATGGATACTCTGGCAACTAAAGTAAACCCAGTTTAAGTAACCCCAGTTTAAGTCAGCATGAAAGCAAACAAACCAAACATAATAACCCTTTTCTAATCAGACAAAGAAAATTGTCTGATTGGGTCCTCCATAAAAAGAACAAAAAATCTGATTGTTCTTGTGCATCTTAATCAATTTTCCTTTGAGGGTGACCGCTTGGGTCAGATGGTGGACAATGATACCAAAACCGTCAACTCTGGTTGTGGAGTGTGTTATCCAGGAAAACATTAAGCTTCTGGAATTTGCCCAGACCAAAACCAGGTTGTAAAATTTATCAATTACTTCAAAGTTGAGTGGTTGAATATCCAACTAGAATTACTTCAGAACCTTGATGAGATATATGATTTCTATGAAACAGGCATGATTCATCCAGATATTGGTGGTGTATGTATTTATTTGAGCTTATATGCTGTATGTTGATTCTATGTAGAGGAAATGCACAATGAATTTAAAAACCATGCACACAATTTGCAATTGAAGATCACTGAGTGATTGGCTCTTCACAAAAAAAAACCCCAAGAGTGGTTGAAATCAAATATAACTAAATGTGTATAACATTCATGCAGATAATGAATGTATCAAACCATCTGACTCCATATAGCCTTATTTATTTATTATCTGGTGATTTGGTACAGTTCTGATGATAGCTTTTTAGATCCTCTATCATCTCGTCTCCAAAACTGACATAACTTTACAGCAGTTGTAAAAACAAAGAGAAGACGAACAAACATACCCTCCAGTTCTTCGTCAGGCCACCAGCCCAGCTCACAGGCCTTGCATGTGAACTCGTCCTGCACATATTCATTGTCCTTGCAGGCAGTGCATATCCAGCAGCAGCTCACCTCCCCCTTTCTTATGACCTACCCAACAAAAAATAAAATAAAGTATTTATCTAAAAATACCACTTTGTGACTCTCTGCTGCCCAGAACAAAAGGAAAGCCAGTAAATATTTGCTTAAAACATAGAAAATTTAAATAAATAAGAGTTATAAGTAACAAATTGGTAGTGGAACTATTATTTTTGAAATCTTTTACTAATAAATAACTTATTACAGTTGTGAGTAATAGCAGAATTATAGAAAACAAAAAATGTCTCAACTGGAATTGCAGTGCTTTTAACAATATTTTTTTTGTTGATTAATAAGAAGTCTATCTAGATCTACATTAATTGATAGGCTGCTAGCTAACTACCTCGCTGGATAGTTAGCTAGCAACTGTCTATTTAGCTAATTAGCTAACTGTCTAGCTAAGTATTAAGCTAGCTGGTTAGCTAGTCAGCTAGCTACCAACAAACACTGTATAGTTAAATAGACAACTAAAGAGTATGACTGAAGTCTGTTCTATCACTGATGGGAGTAGACTTTCTCAGTGCAAAAACAGTAAAGATGTCAGCCATCAGTGGAGTCTAATCCCAGCGTGTAAAAGATTAGTCCTGGACCTTGATTTCTCCTTTGGAGCAGGGCTCGCTGCAGACGGAGCGGACCATGTCACTGCTGTTCATCTGGATCATTTCATCGTCGAGGCTCAGCAAGCCCTCGTGCCACGAGCCGATGTTGATGTAGTCATAAACACCAGGCTCCACATGCTGGAAGTTCATAATCTCATACCTGAGTAAACATGGCAAAGATGACAAGGAAATAATTTATTGCTAAAAAATACTTTTTAACAGACTCTTTTTCAAGTCAATTTTTCCCATTTTGTGTTGTTCAAATTAGTAACATTTCTTTATTTTACCTTAAAGGTCATTACTTTCCTTCCCAATAGATTTCTTGTCAATTTGTAATTGACTTCATCAAGCAATTTTTGTATATAGTGCAAAGAAATTATGAGTAAATACAACAAGCAATTTTAAAATCATAATTTATTGAGGGACAAAAAGGTATTCAAAACAACTGTGGCACATCTATTTCAAAAACAATTAACCACTTTCTGAATCCAGTAACTTCACTTTCCAGCCTTGATAGCAAGTGTCAGTAAAAACTGGTACTAAGTCTTTTACATTGCTAAGGATTAATGTTAGCCCACTCTTTATAGATTTGTTTTCAATGAGCCACATTGGATGGTTGTCAAGCATGAGCAGTTTTTTTTTTTTTTATTAAGACAATGCCTATGAGATTTATATTATCTATTAGCCACAATTGTGGCATACAACCACGCTTTAAACCACACATATAAAGTAGCTTACCTTCCAGGCGAGTCTCCATTCTCATCAAACCATATGTCCTCCCCAGACACTCCTGTGAAGGACGACTTGAGTAGAAACTCCAGCAAATGGCTTCCATCGATGGGCTTCATGTCATCACACAGTCCCACATGGCCGGGACAGAGGTGAGAGTGCATGTCATGCAGACCGTGTGCCATGGCGTAGATGGCATTGATGACAAAGCCCATCTTGCTGTCTTGAACATAGTTGTCTTCAAGACTTTCGTAACCTGCCCATGAAGGAGACAACAGTAAGGAATCTCCTACAAGATAAGTATATTCGTTTTTTAAAAAGGGAAAAGCCGTACAGTGCCTCGTTAATGCAAGCAGTAGCATGTTTTATGTCATCTCTCAAGTTCAGATGTACCCAACAGGTTGCCTGGCAGGATGCAAGGTATTACAAAGGAGTGATAGGGTGCACATAGATGCAGAAAATGTTCTCTGAATTCAGGCTGTTGGAAACACGCTTGTTTTTTTTTTTTTTTTGTACTCTGTGGGAGACTGCTTTTAAGGAACTGGAAGTCTCAGAAAATGGCTTCAAAGACACCTTGTTACCATGGCAAAACTATTCATTCTTGGAGTCATGAGTCAGGATTCAATTAGAAATGGTCCAACTCTCTTTAAAACCTGCACCGCATCGACTGTGTATTCTGCTCGACCATGGTTAATGTCACAAAGTCTCACGGGATTTTCTTTTATTTAACTTCCTAATTTCATCTGTCACTGCGGGGATTAACAAATACTTAAAAAATGAGTAACATTAGAGTATATTATCTTTCAAACACACCCTATCAGTTCAGTGTAATGCAAGCTGGAGAAAGCAGTTTTTTAATTAAGCATTTCACATTGTACTTAAACCTCTCTTGCGGCAATCTTTTTGTGTTCAATATTTTTGCATCTTCTCGCTGATGGTCCCCGAAGTCTGTTTATTATAATTTTGTATTTTTTTTTTTTGCAATGCAAGCTAAAGCAACTAATAATAATGCATAACACAGCAGTCTTTACCTCGACTATCAGTACAAGATAGCATTATTCTGTACATGCACATGCCTTGGAAAAGTATTTGTACGTCTTAAACCTTTACTTATGTAACACTTGCTGTGTTTTACTGAGACTTTACTGTACACAAAAAAATATATAAAGAAGAGCACAGCTGTGAAGTGGAAGTTAAATGAAAATGGTTTTAAAATATTTCTACAAAATAAAAATCTAAAAAGTTCAACACACACACTTATTTCGAGAAAACCATCAGGAAAAGCTACATTCGTAAAACGTCCGCTCTCGGCTTCGACATGTGGCTACTAATTGTGGTGCATAATATATATTGTCAAAACCTGTTTTAAAAACAGCCTTTTTCATTATTGAACTGTTATATTTTAGCAGTATTTAATTGTAGTTTATTTGAATGTGTGTGTGATCTTGGTGGTGCCTTGATTTCAGCCAAAAGATGGATGGGTCCAGGTGTTAATGTTGCAGATTTGAGCACCAGGTGTGAAGGCTGGAAGTCTGGCAAGGTTTATCCTAAAGCAAGAATTATTAGTGTTTCGCCTGACTAAGTATGATCCACTTTTGAACACAGACTGAATGTCCATTCCTCCTTTGTGGAGAGAGTGATTGCACTGTCCTTCACCTTAAACTATGCTATCACAGAAACACAGCTTTCTCTGAGCTTTGTGTAAACGGAGAAAAATCTGTAAGGGTTGTTTTATGTTGGTGATATGGCTTCCTACAAGCACTCCCGAAAAAAGAAGGAAAGAAAGAAAATGTTTTCTATTGCTTGCTTGAATATCCAGTAAATATTCCAATCCTGTGTGAGCAAAATGATGCTGGAGAAGCTGGTGTCTGAGTGTAGGAGATTCTGTTGTTGCTAAGTTCAAACAGCCATTTCACTCTTTTTTAAGAATATATTTGATCATCTTTAGTCTAAAATATGAAAAACCAGAGAACGATCAGGGTTAATCTCTATTAAACTGAGCTTCTGTGATTTATGAAACATCATACTTGTAAACGTACAAAAAAAAAGGATTATCTTGGATTGAGACTAGCATCAACGTGTCAATTTCACAGAATCCTTAAAACACATTTTTGGATTTGTAAAAATCAAAAACAGGGTGCGGAAAAAAGATCTTGGCTGATTTCCAGGAGAACAGTTCATTAAACGCATCTTACAATTGGATTTAAATTTTCTAATTGTTTTCTGCTGCTGGTTTGTTCCACTTTCCTGTTATATGGCATTTCAATCATTTGTTGAGAATTCATGCAATACTTTCTGGGGGGGAAAAAAACAGATTTCAGCCGCTCTAAGCAGCAGCAGCAGGCGACAATATTTCTTTATAAGCATCCCCTCCTGTATGCTGTGCTTGTTGCAATAACGATTTCAAAACAACTGGTGGGAAAGCTGCCTGTGCAAACAAACACATAAACAGTAACTACAGTCGGGTTAGCAGCTGGGTGAGCATCCGAAGGGAGCGACTGGTGATGACCTACTTTACCAGCTCCTTGTCTTTGACGCTCGCTGCACTCACTAAGCTGTAGGAGATTCAGTCATGATGCGGCGATGTTATGATGTCTGCATGCAAGCAGAGGGGCCTACTGCTGCATGTCGAGATTATTCGGCTGCATGACAGCGGGACTTTGTCTGCGTACTATATGAGTAGAACAGCACGGTTTGTGTGCTCACATGCAAATTCAGCAAGAGTCAGCCAGTTATTGGGCTGTTTTATGCGACTGCCTTAAAGCATAGAGGGAGGGCGTGAGAGCACAAACGAACCCAATTATTGGGCTCTCGGAACCCCATACAAAACATCCCAATAGCTTCATATATAAGAGGTCCACTGAGATTAATTGTATCGTTAATGTGTTTCAATTTTAATGTCAGTCAACCTCCAGGTATATTTGTGAGGTGAGCAGCGTTATGTTTCCATTCAGAAAAAAAAAAATTAAAAATCACTCACCATCTTGGAGTTCTAAACCAAAATAAATTAATAAATAAGAAATAAAAACAATAAAAATGACTGAACAGCAAACGGGAACTACTTTCCACAAAAGACAAAAATGTTTTTTAAATGCAATTTTTAATGCGTTGTTTTTTCTTAAATTAAAACATGACAGCTCATGGGAGCAAACAAAAGCTTCAGGTTTGTGCATCAGACCAAAAATATTACAAGAAAAAAAGTGTGAATGCTGCAAAAAATATTATTTAAGTAGAGCCAGAGGTGTCAACAGAAAAAAAAAATAGGTGTTGCATGCACCAATTTATATTTACGTTTATCAGTTTCTTTAAACGTCACTTATATCAAGAGAGAATCTTTTTTTTTTTAATAAAACCCTCATACCTTTTGATTAAAAACGTAAATATATATATACAAGCTTTTTGTTTGGGGAAAAAAACTTATGAATAAATAAAAAGAGCTGTGTCATAAAAAAAAACATTTAGAAACATGCTTGTTGAGCAACATTTCAAGAAAACAAGAACCAAAGCTATAGCATTAGCAGTGTTCCTTTAATAATGAAAAGCACTTAATTTACCTAGATCATCATCCTCTGTGAAAGCCAAGTAACACACAAATGAACAATATGAAAAAATGTACTGGATTCACTGGTGGAGAATTTTACCCTCAGGCAGTCTAATTTATATTTAAAGAGGTTGTTCCACTTCATGGGGGCCTTTTGGCTCCTTCGCTCTGGGACTGAACACATCACAATATTTCAGAGTAACAAACGGATACTTTCTCTGTTAAAAATAAATATACTACCTGAGCAATTGCGTGCGTAGTTCAGGTTCTCCTGCGGGTGTCCGGGAAGGCGGCACTGAAAGCGGTGCTGCCAGAACTCCGGGAACCACGGGTTGCGCGTGTTCGTGCTGAGCTTGAGCTTCAGGAAGTAATTGTCGAAGGAGGAGACCTCTTCGGAGTGTAGCTTCACGGTGATGCCGCCAACAGCCTCGTGTTCGTATCCCTCCACCACCTCCACGCGGTCCGCCCAGCCGTCACTGCAGAAAACAGCACAATTAATCAGATTAACTAATCTGAAGATACGTGTCTCTGCCGCCGCCATGTTTCACCGTTGGGATTGGAAGCTAGCGTTTTGAAGGCACGTGCACACATGCCTTCAAAACGCTGCGGTTATGGGCGACATGCCAGGGCGCCATTTTGTCAATGATACGCTTAAATACTTTAAAAAGTATTTTTAATTTAGATGTTCGTTTTGCAAATGCTGGTGAACACCAAAACTTTAGCCAATTTATTTTTTTTTATTTACATTTTTTTATTCACATAAGACAAAATATTGAAAATGTATTGGGGCAACACCCAGTCTAGTTAGAATGTACTTTAGCACAAAGTTGTTCCATTAAAACACAGACCTGCATGTAAACAACATATTCCCTCAATGACTACAGCCCTAAAATAAGTGTGGAAAAGAAAGAAAACATAAAAATAAATAATAATAAATCAATGAAAGCCAGTCATAAATTCAGAGCTCTCTCAAATATCCTCCTGTGTTTCCACAACTCCATTTTCCAGTTTCCGAAGGGTGTGCGGTTCTCACTGTACTTGCCGAGAAAAGAGAAGAAAAGCCTCCAAGTCCACTGACACAATCACAAGTCCAGTGAGAATTCACAGATTAGGAGCGTAGCTGTGCAGTCTGCCCCCGAGAGATTCAAACTCTCACCCAGCTCACACACTCCGAGTCTCAAGAGGGAAATCTGTGTCTGCACTGGTCATAATCTCTATTTGCTGCATGTGTCGCTTATTATGGTTAACAATCTGTCTGTCAAGAACTCACCTTCATCTTCTGCAAGGAATTAAAAACATGTTAAAGACGAGGCAGAAGTGTGTGCCATGTGAATGGGATATAAAGGTGGAGAACAATCTGCATGAAAGTCTTTTAGTGTTGGCGTCTCTTCAGGTTTTCTTAATGGTAACTTTTTTATGCCTTGCATTAGGTTTGATTAGTTTCTCCTGTAATGGGGGGAACAGCAGCTCCAGTTAATGAGAAACCTAATTTTCCACGGGACTGTAATTGGGAGAACGCCGACTGCCACCTTGGCTGACTCTGCCACCGTGTGCATTATTATTTTTGCTCCCTAGCAGTGGTTATATAAGCCTAATTATTATGTTTTTGTAGGAATAAGCAATATGATCCTCAGCACTTGCTGGGAACAACCAACACGGATTCCCCAGAGTTTTTTCCTCGACAAAACTGAGGAAGCAGCAGCCCATAGCGTAAGGTAAATACGGATACTAGCCAGGCTTCTGCTAAATACCATGATTTGGGGAAAAAAAGCCTATCTTGAATGTTTTCACTTTTTGTCACAGTACAACCACAAACTTGATGTGTTTTATTGGGATTTCATGTAATAGAGCAACACAAAGTAGCATGTAACTAAGAAGTAGAGGGAAAGTCTGAATCGTCTACACATTTTTCACTGATAATCTGCAACTAGCTGTTTGTGGATACACCTCTAACAGGTGAAATGGCTTGGGTCAGATTAGCTGGAGAGTTTCTATGAACAACTATTTCCATCATCAAAAATGGTCACAGACTTTTGATTGGATTTAGGTTTGACTTCATGTCATTCTAAAGCATGATTTGATCTAAACCAAAGCTTTAGCATTGCTAAAAGCTTTTCCATTGTCTCAAGTCTTTTGTTGCCTCTTACAAGTCTTTTAGTTGCCCTGAATTCAGCTTCATCCATCTTTTTTTAATGTCTGATCCATCACCACAGCTTATATGCATATATATGCTAGTAAGTCCCATTAAAAATACACAATTATGTTTATTTCATTCATTTAGAATTTAAAATGAACATGCCACATGTTGCTATGAACAAAAGTTTTGAATGAAAATGAGTAGTTGGAAGAAAAAAATCTTATGTGCTCGATCTATCACATGAATTCAAATTAAACAGGCAGTGGTTGTAGTGCACTATAATGTAAAAAAGTTTGAGGTGCCGTAATCGGTAATAAATCTGGGTCATAGCATGCCGTTTCCGACTTAAAACGTAATCTTTGGACAAATTGCTGTTTATCCGCAGGACAGAAATATCCCACCTCAAACCCGCGTTTGGGTTGTGGGAGCCAGTCGCACATTTGGCTTGGCTGACACTTCAAGAATGAGCTAACAAAGGCTGTGCGCTACGACGGTCTCAACAGTACCTGGCCATCTGCTTCACAGCATCACGCCACCCCCAGGCCGACACTCCCAGTGCCAACAACCTACAGCTCTGACGTCCACACACACACACGCACACACCCGCACACGCGCACACACACGCACACACACACACACACACGCACACACACACACACACACACACATATACTGTAAAGTACTCTGAATTCATACACTTGTACATCATTTAGGCAAAACTGAAACTATTCATGTGAAGACGATTTTAAAGTAATTCTGCACGAGAGGAGGACATTATTTTAAGATAGATTTGAAAGCAAATAGAGTACATGTTTCATTGAACGGCGGCATCGCTTCCGAGCTGATTAAAAGAGTTATTTGTTGATTGGGAGGTGTGAGAATAGCCTTTCTCCTCAGTCTTCCTCCACACAGCAGAACAGAAGATGGATGGCCGATGACCAGCACCTTCAGGCCGTCCAGTTGGCCCACTACACAGGCGCCTGCGTGTGTTCACTTACTGCATTGCTCTAAAAAACATTTTCCATTTTAGAAGTCTCCTTGACCCAGAAAGCACTCCGTCACACACACATGCGCGCACGCAGGCTGCTTTTCTGCACCCTTCCCACCAGCAGTGGCAGGCATAAAGCAAAAGAGAAAGCGCTTTTTACTTGATCATGTGAGTTTCAGAAACATTCGGGTGAGATTTTAACGCCCAAATAAGAGAAACACACAACCAGCGAAACATCTATAATGAATGAAAGAGATTTAACTTTAATTACGGCCTCAATTCAACTGCTAACTGGACCAGCGACGAACCATGACTCCACAATAGGATAATTTCTGCCATATTAGCTTTGATGTTCCTTACTGCACACTCCCCAGATGATGCTGGAGGTGCTGTCCCATATTAGCCCATCCTGCCGGAGATCTGACAGGGAGCGGGAAAGCTTGCTGCGTGGATGCATTATTCATCAGCGAGCCTGATTCAAAGCGTCTCCTGCCTTCAGAGGAACTCTGGGAAAATTGGAAACATTTGAGTTTCATGTGAATTTTGTGTAACAACTGATTCAGGCTGAGAACATCTACACGCCAAAATATGGATTCCAAACAAGAGACAAGGATGAGTGATGTCCTTTTTCCTCAAGTTATGAGGAAAAGCATTTGATGAACAGAAGCTAACATTTAACCTTAAGAAAAGTTGCAAAAGTTTTGCGTGATACGCTGTCTACAAACTTCAAAGTATTAAATTAGGGTTTATGTAATAGAAAAACATGCATACTTGAGAAGTGTTAGGAAAATTATCAGTTGTTTATAGTTTATTATTTGTTTGTTTATTTTTGTAATAATATAGGTTTCATACTTTTCAAGCATTTTCAAGGTAAGTTTTTTAACTTTTCCAGTTTAAAACACACTTTGTAGATAAAAAAAAAAGTTAAAGAACTATAAAAAAAAACTATTTCAATTGACTATTGCATGATTTTATTTATTGTCATTAAGAATATTTTGTGATAGTATTCTACTTGCAGGGACACGGTTGACAAAAATATAACACAATTTTGAAATGTCTGTGTCACACATACACCCTATTCACCTGGCTGGTTCAAGAAAGATGAAAAAAGATCTCTGATAAATGTTCTCACAAAGTTTTCTGGCTTTTAGCAAATAGAAATAATTCTGGCTGAAGTTTGGTCAGATTTAACTTCAGTTAGTAAGAAAAAATATATGTCTTCATTATCTTTAAATATCTGGTTTTAACTATAGAGTTTAGCCCTTTAATCAAACTTTAGAGTGCACTTTAATACCAGACTGTGTAGTTTGAATATCAAGCACTTTCCAAACCTTGGAAACACCTCTATATTCATGTTGGTCTGTTGCAACAAATCAATACAAACAAAAACAAATGCTGAGGTTTGTGGTGATAATGTGACAAACATGTGAAAAAGTAGTAAATACTTTGAAATGGCACTGTAATTGAAATGGAACTGGAAGATGTAAATCTATCTGCAAAAAACGGTCAATAATTCTCACATAAATACCACAAAGTAGTAAAAAAAAAACAGGAGTTAATCTTAATATCACAACTACTGTATTTTGTGAAGATATTAAAAGTTTGTGGATCATTTAACGATAATAACAGAATTACATGCATATTCTATAAGGAACAAAAACATACTTTGAAAGAGCCATTAAATGCAGTTTACTTGGTACCATCAGTAAGGAGCTAATCTGAGTTTTACAGCCTATTTTTACAGAACAACAGCGAAGGATAAAAGCAACTTTTGCTTGTTAGTGTTTCATCTCCCGTCCTCCCCCCCAAAAAAAAACCACAACAACAAAAAAACACAACACATGAAGCTGGAAGCCCCTTGAGAAAACATTCCCTAACGAACCTGCCAATTAGGAGGAACTCTCCCGCCACTCCGAGGCGCCTCATAGCCATGAGCAGCCCGCGGACTGTCATGCCTTCACAGAAGCAGACAACAACCCTGGCTTTGGGAAGACGCTCCCGCAGCTTCCTGAGCAGCCGGTCGAAGTGCTTCTCGCCGGCGTTGCTGTAGATCTTGTCAGAATGTGCGATGCAGAGGCCTTCCTGCGAGGCGAGCTCCTTGAACGCTTCCATCCCGCTCTCGCCGTAGTTACCTGAGGAAGACAAGAGGAGAGCCGTCAGCCGAGGCTCATTCGCAGGGGAATAGACGCGATCAGTAGGCTGTCATTCATAACTTTTCGCGACGGCGTGGTTTTTCAGATTCACTGAAGTGTTGCTGAACATGAATTTCTTGTTGTTGTTTTTTTGGGCACAGAAGAGAACATGGGTTGTAAAAAATCCAGAGGATGCTGTAGCAGACGTTAAAGACTAGCATCTTGTTTCCACTTGCCTGCTCGGATCTTAAAAATCAAGCAGTTGTGACAAAACACATTAAAAAGTGCCTCGTGCTTACCGCAGGTTTTGATCTGTTCGCCAAACAGATTTTAATCACCTCAAAGAAAGCTTACCATGTTTTAACAGGATTATCATCTCATCTTCCTAAATTTATCATATTCTGTCATGGAAAAAAAACGAAGCAGGCATGAAATTTGACTCCAAATCATGTGAGGGATTTTTGATATTCATGTAATTGCCATACAGCGTTTTTACATATTTTGTGACTTTTAAATTTGCAAATCTCAATGTGCCTTACTTGGGATGTATTTAGCTCCAGCTATTTTGGAAATACCTCTGGCCTGCTTTTCTGTCCCTGCCGAAGAAATAAATCCCCTCATGATAATGCCTGAACCACCATTGGTAACCATGGTTACAGTGCGCTCACGGCGGACATAAAAGTTTGGTCTGATCTGACCAAAGTGTCTTCTTCCACATGCTTTCCAGGTCACCCGCATGTCTTGAGGAAACGTTTAGATTTGACTTCTTATGGCTGTCGCTCAACAACGTCTTTCTTAGTCATTCGATTTGTGACTAAAAGTTCAGTTCAGATTCCTCCACCTGAGTCGTGGATCTGTACGGCTCCTCCAGACTTACAGAACCTCCTGACTATTGATTAGAGACGTGAATCTTTCACTACCTACCAATTCAATTCCAATTCGATTTGGAAACAATCGGCCTGCAGATTCTGTTTAAATTATGTGACTGACAAGCAGAAAAGACAGCGGGGGGGAATTTACATTTCTGTATCAAATTTCATCAGTTTATATTTAAACAAAATAGGTCTGTGCATAAGCTTAGCTGCCTGGCTTTTCTTTAAATAATAAAAAAAATCATATATAAGTCAAAATATATACAGAGGGCGAGACAGCCTTCTGCGATATGCAGTGTAGTTGCAAAGACGTACAACTTAAATACATCTTAAAATCGATTTAGCATTTTGATTCAATTCAGAATTACCAAGACTAGAAATTGCAGTTCTCTATATAACTGATTTTTTTTCTGCACCTCTACTACTGATCCCCTTGGAATGCCTGTAAGTTTAGGAGAAGAAAGAAAACAACAACTTTGTGTTGGTTTGTCACATAAAATGCCAACAAATCACATTGAGGTTTTGGTTTTAACATGACAAAATGTTCAATAGGGGTATAAATACTTTTACAAAGTATTACAAAACACAGCTTCAACTCAATATGTATATTTTTTTTGCTGTATAGGTGAGTACATTGTAACCTTTATTATAGTGGCTTGACTGCAGGACTTGGTATTGCGAACAGAATGTTATAAATGCAAATTACACTTCTTAATAAATAATTCAACGGCTTTTATAAAGAAACCCAGAATCAATTAAGGAAAGAGTTTTGATTTGACCTTCGTAGACCTCAAATGATCAGCGCTCCTGATAAGCCAGGAAACTCACAAAACTGAATGCCTAATGAGCACAGATCATAACCGTGGCTAGAATATCTATTTGTCCAAAAGCTGGACGCTTTGCCTAATTGAGTGACACGACACATTGAGGGACGATCAACAACTTCACCTTTTGAAAAATGTACCAATACTTGGATGCACTGTTTGTTCTGTGTCTCATTCAGTTTCCTGTGCCAGGAACAGGTGAGAGGTGGAGTAGACCTCGAACAGTTCATCAATCAATTCCAGGGATCACAACAACACCTGCAGTGACTTGCAAAAGTATCAGTACCTCATAAACATTTGAGCATTTTGTTGCCATTTTACAACAAGCTGCAAATTATATCATTTAAACTCGATGTGGCGGGTCAACACGAAACACTGAGTAAATATAAAGTGGCAGAAACGTTTTACAGACTCGTTTAACTAATAAAATGTGTGGTGTGCATTTGCTTTCTGTTCCCTTTATTCTTTAAGCACTGAAAATAGAGAATCAAGAAATCCATAGTAACATTAGAGGTTCCCAGAAGAAGGTGAAAAAGTGAACATTTGGAATCACCCTTGATCAAAGTCAGACTTTTCAGCCTGTCTCCAAAATGCTGCGTGCGTTGGAAACAGTGTGAATCACCCTGAACATGCCATCAGCATGGTAGAACATGGTAGCAGCTGCAATATACCGCGGGAATATTATTCATGATTGAAGTGATTTGAAGTGAAGGTTCACCGACTAGCAGGTTCCCAAAACATATAACCGTATAGCTACACTATTCGTATGTCAGAATGGCCAAATCAAAGAACAATCGTAACAACAATGGAAGATCGTACTACAAAGTAATAGTCCAGGTGGACTGAACATGAATGCATTCTTCTGAATACTTCTGCATACTTCTGAATTAAATGTTAATTATCACATCAAAGCCCAATAAGACAAAGTATGTTTTTTTTGTTTTGTTTTGTTTTGCTTATCAGTATATCAAGAGAAAACCCAGCTGGTTTGATTCTTGACCCAGTGGATCAGATTTTTTTTGTCCAAAAGATTGCATTAGCAAATATTTAGGTAAGTTTACAATCACTCCAAAACTACAAAAAACAAGAAGCAAAGGATTCATCGAAATCATAAAAGGGATATAAAATACATGATTAACATCTTAACTAACCGGTTCTATTAGCAGGGACAAGCTATTAACACAACCATAAGCAATAATGGAAAAGGAAAGTAAATGTGTTGTCCTCTTTGTCTTTCTTCCTCTAAAATAACTTACAGAAGAAACGTCACAAGCAACCATATAACAAAGCCACTGTACTGTACACGTATGCTATTGATTTTATGAATAATCAAGAAACAACTACAGTGACTGATCCCGCTCAGCTTGTTCTCAGAGACAGTTATTAAACTGTGATCCTCTCGTCTTAGACTTTCTTTAGAAAGTCTCTTTAGAAAGTCTCTGGTTTCTAGAAGAAAATATGTTCTTTCGATGAAAGAAGAAGAAGCTGATTTATTAAAGAGGCATTGTATGAGCTTTATGCCATATGGGGGTTGTCTCTGCTACTCAGAGATTTTGTTCATATAAGACACATATACACATTGTACTATTTAGCTAACGATTTTGAAAATCATGCATAGTTTCCCTTCCATGTCCCACTTCTTTGCTACTTTGTTAATCATTTTTGGATGCAACGTAACAAAATGCCATTAGGTTCTAATGAAAATATCACTTAACATCTAAAAAGAAGTCTGATGTCTTACCCTCTGTGTGTACTGCTGACACATAGGTCCAATTGTACTGTTTGACAATGTCCAACAGGGCTCTGGCTTGGAGAGTGTCCGAGGGCACAACTCTGAGGAAGTACTTGAACAACGTCTTATCACTGAGGTCAATGCTTGTTGCAGAATAGGCAATCTGCGGGATGTTGAACAGCTGCAGAAGGTTCTGGACTTGAATTGCAACTGAGCTTGAGCCAGGACCGATGACTCCTGCAATGGGTTTCTTGGTAGGAGGCGGCTGGCTGGAGGGTGACCCTTCAATGCACCACTTGGAGCCCTCCGTATCATCTCGGATGGAGATGAGAGAGTCCCGTATGAACTCAATGCTCTGCTCCAGGGCCACAGAGGAATGCCAGCAGGAGTCCCTGATCTCACAGCCAAGGGTGATGTTGGGTAGCAGGTTGGGGTCCGAGTTTATTCGATCCAGGGTGTGGAACATGGCCTCCACTCTCTGGATGCCATACTGCTCACGGACTTCTCCGCATTTCCTCTCAGCAACCTTCTCCGCTGACGGCTGGTGGTGTACGGAAAACAGGGCACCTATTATTACATCCCCATCCATTCGTGCCACCAGGCGGGAGGCAGAGCTTGGGACAACTGACCTCTCATACTTGCCTTTGGACAAGACGAATGCCTCAAAGAGTAAAATGGGTAAGTAGAAAGTGCTTATTACAGTCAGGTAAATCATGCTTGTCATTGTACAACAAGTGATGGGTGTACAATCATCTCCTTTGGGACATAGTAGAGGTCCATTAATCCCGTATGGATTCAATGGGAACTTCACGGGACCGTCTTCATTGCTTTTAACCTGCAATTGAGACAAAAACACTTACGCTACTTTTTATACAATGTCTGTCCGAGACATTTGAGTGGTCAAGATGACATTAAGTTTCCTGCCACTGGTAAATCTTTTCAGTTTCAGCACCTTGGACAGCTGCCTCTGCTGTGTGAGGAAATCAGTTGTTTTAATCTCTTTTTAACTTTTACCGAAAAGCATCACATACAATGCCAATATCTAATTGCGACATCTATCAACAGGACAATAGTTGACTACACTACATTACACTACAGCTTGCATCCACATGCATATCGATCAGAGATAGCTGCATATTTAAGCTGTGTTAGGAAGCCTATTGTCGTGAAGCAAACATGAGTTTATTTACCTGCGACAGGCAGCTTCGGGTATGCGGGCTCTGTGTCTCCTGTGATGCAGCCAGACTGAACCCCAGCTTCTCCTTACCAACAGAACACGGTGGGACTGACTCCCTCTCTCTCTCTTTTCTATCTGCACTGATGCCCCCTTCTTTCTCCTCTTCCTCACTGCATCTTAAAAGCGGGTCATAGTCGCTGCAGTGTCCCTGATTTGAGTGCACAGTTTGTAAACGTCGGGGCGGGACAGTGACGCATTTACAAATCAGATTTTGGGGGCGAAGTATATTGGGACTGACGTGAAAAGAAAATGTGTCCGGGGAGCAGAAATGTTAACTTTTAAAGCTAATATGGCAGCACAAACACAGTACGATATAGGAAGACACGAAAAATGATAACTAACTATGTAGGGACTAATCAAGCTTCATGTACAGAAAACGCTCCTGTTTCGTTTGGTCACTGACAGATGTGATGCACGTGCAGTTTACCGCTGCAGCTGAAAAAAGGGGAAGCTCTCTTGTGACACCATGTGGTAAATATATGGTATGACAACCTTTATTTCAAATACAATCAGTTTAAATTGTTATCCCAATGAATAATATAAATAATTCATTAAATATATTTGAACTATATATTTAATTATAATTACATAATTAGATATATTAATTTATCATATTGGCTTTACATTATGACATGGGAAAATCAATAATTTATGAAATACACAAGTAAACTACGAAATGTGGAAATTGCTGTTTAAAATTTGAATACATAAGGAGATCAAATTAAAATTAATTATTGTAGCATTTATTTGAACAATTTTTGTGATACATTCGAACATGGATTATTGAAAAAAAAGCTTCAGTATTTAACTACGAATTCAATAAATCGATAAATATGATACATTACAACAAATATTAATCAATTACATTTATTTTATTTTATTTGTGATATACATATAAATTATCTTACGACTTCAAAACTATCACTATCTAATGAATAAGCCAACAGTTATATGAATTTATATGATGAAACAAAAATATATATTGGACAACATAGTAATGCACATACTTGTACCTTTTACCCTGAATACACATAGGTATCAGAACCAGAAAAAAGGGAAAACAAGTTTTTAATTGAATAACTTGAAAATATTATATTCAAGTTATTCAATTAAAAACTTTTTGACTGTCTTCAAAATGTAGGTATATGCTAAATTTTACCTAAACTGTATGAAAGTAAACATCTAGTGTCTTATCGTGGAAAGCATTTTTATTATTTATTTTCAGTATGGCTTCAACGCATTACGATGATGTTAAACTCTGGAAATTCTACGTCTTCAGACGGCAACAAAACAAAATAATAATAATAATAATAATAATAATAATACTTAACTTAAATTGATCAGAAAAGACATTGTGAGGGGTTTTAATTACCAAAAACTATGCTTCCACCCCCTCCGACGTCACTTCCTGTATTTAAAAATGGCGGACATGAACGTCGCTGTGGATAATTGATCTGTGTTTATGCTGCTTTTTCTGCTCGTTAATGAGGAGCTTCTTCATCATGAAGCGACTTTTGTTACAGTCGTAGTCAGCGGAGCACCTTGGGGAAGGCTAAGAAAGTACATGTTTTTAATATAATTTGCTGGTATGTCAAACGATAAATCTACAACGTTAGGCGAAAGTGGTCTCTGTACCGTTGTTTATATTACCAGCAAGACTTCCGTATTTCAAATCCTGAAACAGTGCCCT
Source organism: Poecilia reticulata (assembly GCF_904066995.2). Classification (NCBI taxonomy): domain Eukaryota; kingdom Metazoa; phylum Chordata; class Actinopteri; order Cyprinodontiformes; family Poeciliidae; genus Poecilia; species Poecilia reticulata. Next base: position 7,800,658 of record NC_088851.1, read on the forward strand.
GTGCAGGTGGATAAACAAACTAGTTGCTGGTTAGCAGTAGGGTTTACCCTAAAATTAGAAGCGGTGTTAATTTACGTCTGTGTTTCACCTGATGTAATATAGCCAATATAGGTTTTGTAATGATACAAATGCTCTTAACTGACAGGTTAAAGTAGTAAAATGACGAGAGCATCATAGTTAAAAGTGTTGCTAATAACCCTTTAAAAAGCTTCTACTAGACGCAGCATAATACAAAAGTTGCACATGCATAAAGCATAAGAGACATTGTTGTGCAACGTCTTTTAATCATGATACTCAGTTAAAAGAAATGTAAAATATGAAGAAACATTATTTACAGAGTAAGGCTCAATTCCAGCTTGGATCTCTCACTTTCTAGCTCTAGATATTTAATTCAGGTAATATGAGGCACTATTTTACTATTTTATTCTAATTTTATGTATGTCCCTTATTATACCCATAAAAAACAAATGTTTGTATTGCCCCATAAAGACATTTTATCTTGCTTTGTTTAGTTATGTGGCTCCTATTTTTGATGTGGTACAGGGTAATAAGTAATTCCTTATTAATTTTGATCTCTGTTAAGGTTTTTATAATGAGCAGTCGAAGGAAGAGGGCCCCTCCTGTGAGGGTGGATGAAGAATCGAAGAGGAGGCTGGAATGGAACATGCTGGAGGACAGGAAGAACGAAGCCGTCCAGGAAGCCGTCCAGGAAGACGACCAGACTCCGTCCTCCTCTTCCTGTCTTTCAGTTGACCTTACCGCCTGCAGATCTTTTCTCTCTGCCGTAGAAGACATCACAGAGGAGGACGCATGCGCTCTTTCGGTTCAGCTTTCAGATGAACTTCCCAGCACGTCCTCGGACAGCAGCAGCGCCGCCTCCGCCTCTCTGGCTCTCTCTGTGGTGCCGGCTTTAAAGCTGGGCCACGTCTGGAAGGCTCTTATCGGGGAGTTCAGCATCAGGCCAGCTTGGCTGCCGTCTGACTACGAGCACAGATCTTTTCTGGCGTACCGGACAGGCAAGCAGCTCTACCTCAGTTACAGCAGCTGTGATGAGAGCCCGGGACCACAGTGGAGCCCTGAGGAGGACGGCTGTGCCGTGGAGTGCAGCCTCGGCAGGATCCCATTCGAGGACCTCGACTGGCTGCAGAAGAGGAGGGTGGTGCAACTCTGCCACCAGACCAAGGAGCAGGAAGTGAAGGTGCAAGTTAGGAGATCGCTTAAACTTTTCCACATTTTGTCACGTTACAACAGCAAACTTTGTTTGGATTACATTTGACAGACCAACACAAACTGGAGCATAACTTGCTCTCTGTAACTTACTGCAACAGACTTATGTGCATGAGTAATTAATCAATTAATTGCATGATAAACTAAAATAAGCTTCATAATCTCTATGCTGATGATTAATATTTTTTTTGACAGGCAGTTTTTTTCACAGAGACTTCATAATCCATCTTATTTACGGTTTGGGATGGGTGTGCTTTTTATGTCCATGTTATTTATTGATTTTGGTTGTTGTGTTTTGTTTTGCATATTTAAATATCTTCAAGTTCCAGTGTTAAATGTTCTTTACAAAATTAAATTGCGCTATTTTTCCATTATCTATACATTACTGGAAAATGGTCTCAAAACAGTATTATGATTTATCACGATAATTACTGGGACAATTTATCGTCCTGAAAAACGTGTTATTGTGACAGGCCTACTTATTGTAACGTAATGATACTATAGCACAGGATTTGTGGTTGTAATATTAGGAAGACATACTTTTGCAATTAACTACAGGCATATTCACAAAATTAGGCTACACACACCGATGAGGCTCGTCTGTCAGATTAAGCATATTTTTTAAAATAACAACCTTTAAGCAATTACTAAGCATGCATTTCATTAATCCCATATTTCTGCTTTGAATATGTTTTTTTTTAATGGTTTGATGTCATATTCTAGTCTTAAATTTTGAGTTTCTATGAGCTGTAAGCAGAAAATCATCATAATTAACAGAAATGGGGGCTTGAAAACATCTGTCTGTGTGAAATTTATTTGTATAATGTGATCTGAATTTAGTTACTGAAATAAAATAAAAAAACAGCCTAATTTTTTATTTATTGAACATTACTGTATGGGTTTATAGTCCGTACACAGTAATGTAAATAATCCGGTATAATTAGTGATTAATTACAGATTTGTTTTCCGGATGATTTAGAGCTAATTTAAGATATAATAATATTGTTTTGCTCATGCTACATGAAAGCTGAGTGTTGTCTTTGTGTGACAGTTGGGAATTTACCTGCTGGAAACTGGGCTGGGGAAGCCAGAGTTCCTCAGCGAGGGAAACGCTCGGCCGAAGAAAGCGACTCAGATAATGCAGAAGCTGATGGAGTATTTCTACGATTTCATCATTCCTGGTGCGCGTTTGGGCCCAGTTTGTAACATTAGCCACTAAATGAACCCTGTGCTCCTTCAGAGCTGTCTCTTAACCGTTTCTTCTTTCATTTTGATGCAGAAGTCGTAGAGAACGAGGAGGAGGAATGCGACACTGATCTGGAGAGGCAGAACGTGGAGGAACTCTACGACTACGTGAGGCACCAGCACCAGGAGGAGAACCAGGATGCAACATACGATGTCCAGCACAAGGTTCTGATTCCCGTCCTCAGGCCCTACCAGAGCCAGGCCGTCAACTGGATGCTGAAGAGAGAGAAATATAACATTAGTGCACCTAAAGGTACATATGATGATGATGATGATAGTGAAAGATATGCATGTCCATTTCAGGGAAACCTGGGAATTCAAGTGATTACTTGAGACTATATCAAAGGTGAAAAAGACGTTTTCAGTGTTCGTAGAAAAACCAGAGATTATGCGAGCTTTATATATTGAAGATTGCAATGTATTTTCTGCTTTTGTTTATAGAACACTCCCTGCATTTCCTGTGGCGAGAGGTTGTGACTTTATGTGGCAAGAAGTTGTTCTATAATCCCTTTACCGGCTGGTAAGAAGAACCACTTTTTCTGAAACACGTGTAATCAAAAATAAGAACAGTAACAAATCTATTTATATTCCTCGTCTTAGGTTGTATTTTAGTGCTTTCTCTTTGAACATGTTTTTTGTCATAGTGCTACAGCTGTTACTTTATTAGGAAAAACAAGCCAGCAGACAATGAAACTCTGCTGAAGTTGTGCTGCCATTTTTTTCTCCCCCTAATTAAACTCACACTGCAGCCTTAACCAGTAAAACTGGAGACTTTCCTTGGAAATAAAGTAAAGTGCATGCACTGGTTTTTGGATAAATGTAACACCACCCACCAGTAGGTGGTTCTATAGCTCAACACAAATGTTATGGTTTGGATATTATATGGTGCTAAAGGAGGGTTTTACTCCTCGATGAAGCCATCTGGGTTTCACTTTCAAATCTGCTCACACAAAATAAAAATAAAACAACATCCAATGCATAAAATCATTGAATGGTCCTGCATGTGATGTGCAAAACCTTATGTCCCCCAAAAAGATTTTTGTCACGTCTTTGCAAGAAAATTTCAAAATGTTTTAAGCCTGACTCGTCCAGAAATGTGCATATCTTACTTAGAAACAAAGCCGAATACCATAGGTAGGACAATTTTTGAAAAATAAACAAGATGCGCGTTTTTACAGCTCCTACTTAACAGCCAGATTTTAAAGATATTGCATTAGTGCCTGAAGTTTTATCTGTTTTTTTCCATCCTGAAGCATATGTTTAGTTTTATCTCCGTTTCCTGTTATTTTAGCTTAATTCGAGAATTCCCGCTGGCCGGAATCGAGTGGCCCGGTGGGATTCTGGCCGATGAGATGGGCCTCGGGAAAACGGTGGAAGTTTTGGCACTTATTCTCTTCCATACTCGTCAGAATCTGGAGCAGGAGGCCCTCACGTTGCCTGTGGTGTGAACTTCTTGCTCAGTATTATCTTTTTGAACGAGACATTTGAAAACTGCAACATTTTTATAGCTCGTTACCTTCTGCTCACTGCAGGGAAAATCTGTGAATTACTTTGTTCCTCCTCGTCCGATAGAAGTGAAAACTACACGCTGCAAGCCTGAAGCCCAGCTGAAAATAAAAACTTCCCACCCAGGTGCGACACCCTCATCTGTCTCTTGACACATCTGTATGTTCAAAGTTGATCTTGCATTTTTTTAAAAAGTGTTTTTTTGGGGGGGGTTTCTATAGCTGTGCGCGTGATGTTGCTAAATGCAATAAAGGAGATGCGGACCGGCAAAGGAGCCTCTGTCAACGCTGTGTTCACCTACATCCGGGCCACTTACGGCTATGACCTCCTGAAGAACCGCAATCACATCAAGAAGACGCTCGCGAAGCTGATAAACGAAGGATTTGTCGACCGCGTAAAGGGCCGGGGTCTGGCGGGTTCTTTCAAGTTGGGGAAGAACTACAAAGAAACAAAGAAAATCTTGTCTGCAGCATCCAAGTTGGTAAGAATCCGCAACTGCCGTGTCAAAATTTGATGCCGTGATTTATCGGTCACTTTGATTTCTCTCCTTGATCAACGTTTGTCTTTGTTAGATCTTCAGACCAGCGGAGAGCATGCCAAGGAAGACGTTTCAGAGGCGAGCGAAGGAGAAGGCCGAGGCGGCTCTCCAGAACTCCCTCTCAGACAGTCAGAGAGATCTGAGCCATGCATCGGACCGGCGTGACACAGAAGGAAAAGAACAAAAGCAATGGGAGGGAAAAGCAAACAAGAAAGCCTATCTGGAAGACAGTGCGACGTCGACGGGTTCTGCCGCGGTATCTTTACGGCTTTCTCTGGGTAAACTTGAGTCAAACACACAGGAGATTCCCAGAGCAGACAGAGGAGAAGAAGCCTCTGGGATGGATTCACAGGATGAGACGGAAACTCCCACCAGAGCGTCCGTAGTCCCGTTCAACACCACAGATTACCGCTTTGAGTGTATCTGTGGAGAGCTGGGCATTATTGACTACAAGCCGCGTGTGCAGTGTATGAACTGTCAGCTGTGGCAGCACGCAGAATGTGTGAACTATAAGGAGGAGAGCCTCACAACCACGCCCTTCTACTGCCCTCACTGCCTGGTGGCTATGAAACCAGTATCCACTGGTGCCACGCTCATCATTTCGCCCAGCTCCATCTGCCACCAGTGGGTGGAGGAGATCAACCGCCACATCAGATCCTCCTCTCTGCGCGTGCTGGTGAGCGATATTTATTTAGTTTTTTTTTAAATCCGGCCAAATAGTTCTGCAATCAATTAGCTTATCAATTAATTGGCGATTAATAGATTAATTGTAACTTATTTTGATGATTAATTGAATAATCGGATAAAAATACTGGCACATTCTACAGAGTTTTCATTTAGTTACTTAAGCCTTTTCTATACAATATTAGAAATACATTAAAAGATGCAAAGAAACGTTCAATAAATTTTTTAAATTAAGAAATTAAACATTTTCTTATGCCTAAAATGCAGTAACAAAGCATTTCTTTAGTAAATTTGAACCTGGTGAAGCTAAAACTACGACACCTGAGAAGTTTTAGGTAAAACAAAGGCGTTTTTTTGACTTAAATACAAAATGGATATATATTTTGTACAATTTTGACTAATCACTGAATATATATATATATATATATATATATATATTTTTTTTTTTTTTAATTCAGCAAATGACAGTTTTTGAGTCTGTATACTCCAGTTAATGATTAATCGATTATTAAATTAGATTCATCACAATTAATCGTTTCAGCTCTCTTTAGTTTTAAAGTCTTCTGTCTTTCTGTAGGAAATAGTTGTCATTCTATCTTATTAAACTCCACCTTACATCTGTTTTCTCACATTTTAGTTTTTTTTTTTTTTTTACAGTTCCTGTTCTCCTCTAAAGTAGCTCCGTGTGTGTGTCCGTCTCTCAGGTGTATCAGGGCGTGAAGAAACACGGGTTCATCCAGCCTCGGATGCTCGCTGAGCAGGATGTGGTCATCACCACCTACGACGTTCTTCGCTCTGAGCTCAACTACGTCGACATCCCCCACAGCAACAGCAAGGACGGCCGACGCTTCCGCAACCAGAAGCGCTACATGGCGGTCCCCAGCCCTCTGGTGGCCGTGGAGTGGTGGCGCATCTGTCTGGATGAGGCCCAGATGGTCGAGTGTCCCACTGCCAAGGTGAGTCGAGGTCACGCTCTTGTTATTCATAATTGTGTTCAATTTATGTGTGCTACTTTTCTGGCCGCCAGGCTGCAGAAATGGCTCTGCGTCTTGCCTCCATCAACCGTTGGTGCGTCAGTGGCACTCCCGTCCAACGAGGCCTCGAAGGTAAAGTTGTCGATGGAAAACCGTCGACCTGAGTCCGTTGAATCTCTCCGCTCCCCACTGAACTCGTTGTGTTTTGTAGATCTGTACGGCCTGACGCTTTTTCTCGGAGTGGATCCATACTGGGTGAAATACTGGTGGGACCAGCTGCTTTATCGCCCCTATCGCCGCGGAAACACAGAACCTCTGTACAATGTGATTGCTCAGATATTGTGGCGGTCGGCTAAAAAGGACGTCATCGATCAGGTAGGGTTTTTAAGAGCCCCGCGCCAACTTTTCAGACAATTTCACCTTAACTAAATGCATTATTTATTCTTCCCTCTTCAGATTCAGATTCCCCCTCAGACAGAGGAGGTGCACTGGCTTCACTTTTCTCCTGTTGAGGGCCATTTCTACCATCGCCAGCACGAGGTCTGCTCCCAGGACGCTCTGGTCAAACTCAGGAAAATCTCCGACTGGAGCCTGAAACTGGGCAGCCTGGACCGCCGCACCGTCAACACCATTCTGTACCCGCTGCTGAGGCTGCGCCAGGCCTGCTGCCACCCGCAGGCCGTGAGGGGGGAGTTCCTGCCTCTGCAGAAAAGGTTTTCTTATAGCACCCGCTAATTACTAACCCTTCTAGACTAGGCAGAGTAAACCAGGAAGCTAATAGGACACATTTGTGTTTATTTCAAACTCACCAAGTCTGCGTAGGCGAGATTTAAGCGCTTTTCTCTTCTTTCAGCACCATGACAATGGAGGAGCTCCTCAAGTCCTTGCAGAAGAAATGTCGAGTGGAGTGTGAAGAAGCTCACAGACAGCTGGTGTGCGCACTCAACGGCTTGGCTGGAATTCACATCATCCGAGGTATAAAACACCCGCCCGCTTTGCTCCCGTTTCCCATGGGAAGAAGTTCAAAACAAAACACGATCTCATCTTTGTTGCGTTTTGTACGGATATGTGAGATTATTCCTATAGTCTCATCTCATTACCTCAAATTGCAGCAAGAGTCGCTCAGGACAACTGCTTCTTTTGTCACCTGCAGGCGAGTTTGTGGAGGCCGCCGAGATGTATAGAGAAGTTCTGCGCTCATCAGAGGAGCACAAAGGCCGGCTGAAAACTGATTCATTACAGGTGTGTGGGATCATTGTTGATTATTTATCTCCTTCCTCAACACTACATTGACTTTTGTGGTTGTAGGGTGGCAAACGTGAAAAAATTCAAGGGGTTTTAAATGTCAGAAGTCGTGCCCTTCTCCGGTTTTGTCCAAATATAAGAATTTAATATTATTCTTTCACCATTAATGCAAACCAGCGACTTCATGCCACTCACAACCTAATGGAGCTGCTCAATGCAAAGCATCGTGGGATTCCTCCAACACTCAGAGATGACCGACTCGGTGAAGAGGTACGCAGCGCAGATTTGTTAGTAGTGTAGTGTTTTAGATATAAACGTCGTTGGAGGTCTTTTCCAAATTTGTTTGCTTTTAAAATATTTGTTCGTCTGCAGGCTGAGCAGCTGCGGCAGCATTACATGACCAAATACGACTCGGAGGTGGCCGACGCTCATCAGGCTCTGCAGCCGGTTCTGCAGAACATCAAAGAGCTGAAGCGCAAAGTGAGAAATGGCACATATACTTTCAAAAACATTCAAACATTTGTTGTTGCTGTCAGATTTATTATTTTTACACTCCAGGAATAGATGAACTTTTCAATAATTATCTGAACAAGACGAGCGGTTACAACAGAAATATTTATTATTGTTTCATTGCTTTTTCTGTTATTTGTATTTTCTTCTCTTTCTAGTTTTTGAACATGACAAATAAACTGCAAACTGCAACGTCAGTAGAGACAAAATGATAAATATAAAATGAAAGAAAATTTACTCAAAATTAGTCCTGAGATTTTGGGCAGATATGTTCCATTGCTTTCACGTGGTTGTTAATCAAGAATCCAATAGTGTAATTAAAATAATTACCTCACTATTTTTTGAGATAATTTGAAAAACTTAGTCAGATAAGCTTCCCATCAGACAGATTGACTTTTTAATGTCCAGGTGAACTTGAACTCCCCCTGGTGGTTGGAAGTCGTCCAGCTGTCAACCAGCTGTTCCACCGATGAAGATCTGGTGTCTCGTGTGAAGAATGAGCTAACTTCCAGCTACAAGCAGCAGGCCAACAAACTCTCCATGGCAGACAAGTAAAACGCCTCTACTTAGCTGCCACCGTTAGCATTCATGCTAATAATACTCTAAAAACATGCTGGGTTCCCTGCAGGTTCCGTGACGCTTGTGGTCTGCAGTTCATTCTCACCACACAAATGCAAGATCTAATGAAGTCACAAAAGACTGTCCGAGACGCAGTGAAGAGTCTTGAGGGCCCGGCTTCTAAGGAAGTTATTGAAGAGGCCACCATTTGCCACCTTAGGCCAATGCGACTGCCACTCAATAAGTAAGTTACCAATACCAGTACTCAGGGTCATCATCACATTATGCATGATACTCTACAATATGTAGTTGTACATGCATATGTAGTTGTACATATGCATGTTGTTTTTGAAAGCTCTTAAAGCTTTCAAAAACAACATGCATTTTACATATTTGTTAAAACTGTGACTGTGTCATGACAGCAGAGCACGAGACGGATAAAATGTGGAAACATTTTTTATCTCCTCCATGTGGTTCTACTGCCAGTTTGAGAAATACACGCTTGGCCAGAAACAACCAATCAGAGCCAGGAGGAGAGTCAGTTATGCTTTGATACGTGCTGCTCACACCTTCCACCCTTCCACTCTGCTGGCCTACAACTAGCTCCCGTCACAGCTAGCTCCTCTCAAAATGCTAAGGCTAGTTAGCATGGCCACTGATGACGGCGGATATGCGATTTTGTTTAAGAATGTGCCATTAGCACATTTAGCACCATGTACACGAGCATGATTGACTGCTCACACCTTCCACCCTTCCACTCTGCTGGCCTACAACTAGCTCCCGTCACAGCTAGCTCCTCTCAAAATGCTAAGGCTAGTTAGCATGGCCACTGATGACGGCGGATATGCGATTTTGTTTAAGAATGTGCCATTAGCACATTTAGCACCATGTACACGAGCATGATTGACAGTGCAAAGGCCCTCCTCCTGGCTCTAATTGGTTGTTTTTGACTGAGCTGTGTATTTCTGCAGATGGCAGTGGGACCACATGGGAGCTTGTTATATATAGTTTTTGTTTTTTACACATCATCTGCCTCATCTTATACTGTCAGGACATAGTGACAGTTTTAACAAATATAAAAAAAAAAACCATTGTTTAAAAGTCATGAATTATAACTCATCTCTTTTTATATCACAGCTGTGTGTTTTGTAAAGCCGACGAGCTTTTCACTGATTATGAATCCAAGTTGTTTGCTCACACGTAAGTAAGCAGGCGCCTTGAGTTTTTGAACTCGTATTGAAATTGAACACCCGAAGTGATAGAAACAACATCCGTCGTCAGGGTGAAAGGCCAGACTGCCATCTTCGAAGAGATGATCGAGGACGAGGAAGGCCTGGTGGACGACCGCCTCCCCACCACCAGTCGTGGTCTGTGGGCGGCGAGCGAGACGGAGCGCACTCTGAAAGCCATCCTGTCGTTTGCCAAAGCTAAGCGCATGGACCCGGAGCTGGTGGAGGAGGGCAACACGTTCATGGAGCTGTTTGAGAACTGGAAGAAGGAGTATAAGGTAAGTGGGCTTCCCTTATATTTTGGAATTGAAGAGGAAAGTTTCCTGTCTGCTTTAGGAAAAATGTCTAATTACAAAAGGTCAAAGAGATTTTTTTATTTGTCTGTAACTTGTTACACGGTTGTACTTATGCAAGTTAAAAAGAAGATTCATTTGGTGTTATTCCAGGTGTTGCATGAGTACTGGATGGTGCTGCGCAATCATGTGTCGGCCATTGACGAGTTGGGCATGGCGACTGAACGGCTGCGGGTTCGTCTGCCTGACGAGCCGAAGCCCAAACTGCTGCACATTATAGAACCACATGAAGTAAGTAAACAGAGGGATACAATCTGTAACTAATCAGATGTTTAAACCCGTCTTATTAAAGTAGGACTGTACTATGTGACTGACAAACATATCACGATATAATAGTTTCATATCTGTCAATATCGATAATTATTGATTAGTTTTTTGTTTTAAATATTTGGAATGCTGACAATCCAGTGCCATGACCTTTCCTGCTTTATCCACAGTTTTTACTCTGTCGTTATTTTATTTTTAAGCAGTTATAACGAATTTTGCTGTATGATAAATTGTCTCAGAAGTTATTGCAATAAACAGTAATGTTGTTTTACACAATTTTAAGTTATATAATTGTATGTATGTATGTATGTATGTATGTATGTATGTATGTATGTATGTATGTATGTATGTATGTATGTATGTATGTATTTTTATTTAATTAGGAAAAAAAACTAATTGAGCTAAAAAAATTCTTGAGGCACGAAGGCGAAACCTGAAACTGCTGCTGCGCATGTTACTCCACAGGTTGGAGTAACAACACAGGTTGGTTACCTAGTAACCTTGAGTAACAGTCAAGGTTGCTAGGTAACCAAAAAGCGAGTGAGTTAGTTGATGCAACTCACCTTGATTAGCTAGTCTTGAGAGATTGAGCGGATAAAGTCTTTTCTCTGCCTACATCACCCAGAATTCTGCGCGGTTCTGAATTCAGTGAAATTATTGACTATTCCATCAGACATAATATCTATTGATATTGATGTGTTATTGATTTATTGTCGACCTGAGCGGAGATTTATTGTCCAGCCCTACATTAAAAGGTGAAGTACATTTATCTAGTTTCGATTCTTGTGCTCGCTGACTTTAATTACGAAACATTTTCACTGATAGTCTGTCGCTTTTGTTGCTTTTCTATCTTTTTTGCCCTCTGGTCTCCATGGTTTCGCCGTCAGGTGGAGCAGAACAGGGTGAAGCTCCTGAACGACCAAGCTGTGGCCAAGTCTCAACTCCAAAAGAAGCTTGGACAGTTTCTGTATCTCACCAATCTGGAAAAGGTAAGTTTATAATTGTTTGCAGCATTTCGTTGTGTCTTTTGGAGTAATTATGAAACATTTAATGTAGTCTGACTCCATGTTGCATGAATTTTGTATCCAAGTCACAGGACAAGTCAACTGGAGGGCTGAACCCAGAGCCATGCCCCATCTGTGCTCGTCCTCTGGGGCAGGAGGTGAGTGTTTTATATTAAATATATTAAAAGAATGAAAGAACAAGGCTAAACTTTTAAGCAATATTCCCATAAATATCAACTTAAAACAATTTTGTTTTTGGATGCTTATTGATAAGCTTGTCAAAATATATGCAATAGATCATGATAAATTTGAATGATAAATTAAAATGAGTTCAATAATTTCCATTTGTACGAGTTAGCGTTTTTCTCTTTTCTTACCAAAAATTACCAGAAATTGGACCAAAGTCTTCAGTCTGGTGCTTTGGTCTCAACCGGCCCTAGATTCATTTACAGAGACTTCCTGATTCATTTTATTTGCCGTTTCTTTTCTTTATTTTGAATATTTAAAATGTCTTGCATTTCCCGTGTTAAATGTTCATGAGGATTTAAAGTTTATTGATTTTTGACTATGTCTGGCATTATCATTATATCACATAATGATAATGCCATATTACCATCACATATTACCATTATATCACATGAAGATGGTCTCAAAACAACACTATTATCATTTATCGCAATAACTTCTGGGACAATTTATTGTCCAGTAAAATGTGTGTGACAGGCCTACTAATTGCTTTTGAATTTTTTATAACATATCACATTTGACATTTAATCAAATTTACCATAATGTCACTGCTATTATGCTGTTCTCTGGGAGCAGCCCTGATTGAGGTAAAAAATAACCTCAATCAGGTTGCAAACTGTGAACTGTTATTTCCTCCTTATAGTGGGCCGTGTTGACTTGCGGCCACTGCTTCTGTAACGAGTGCATTGCCATCATCGTGGAGCAGTACAGCGTGGGCTCAAGGCGGAGAGCCATCAAGTGTGCCATTTGCAGACAGACCACTTCCCACACAGAAATCTCCTACGTGTTCACTACCCAGTCATCCAGCCACGACCAGGACATACCAGTCAAGGTTGATCGACAATTACATTTTAAACATGTCAAGTTTTGGACTTTTTGTTAACAGCTGTAATTGTTTTGTGCAGGGGAGCCACTCTACCAAAGTGGAGGCAGTTGTGAGAACACTAAAGCAGATCCAGATGAACAATCCCGGAGCCAAATGTCTCGTCTTTTCAATGGTAAATGAAGCGTTTCTGTTGCGAAGGACTGTGGTTTGTCACGATATTGAGCTTGGATGTGATCTGGATTGTTTCCTCGTGTCTTGCGGACAGTGGCAGAGTGTCCTGGACATCATCGCCAAGGCCTTGTTGGACAATAACCTTGAGTTTTCACAAATCAATGGAATTCATAAGTTCCAGGTTTGGCTTAAACATTTCACAGAAATCATGGCAAACCATCTATATCACTGATATCACTGATTTTTTTTTTCTTGTGTGTTTTCAGGAGAATCTTAGTTCTTTCAAATACGATGAAAAGATCAATATTCTCCTCCTCCCACTCCACACTGGCTCCAATGGGCTGAATATCATCGAAGCAACACACGTGTTGCTGGTAGAACCAATCCTCAACCCAGCTCACGAACTCCAGGCTATAGGGAGGGTGCACCGGATTGGCCAAACAAAGTAAGCGACAGGAAGCTGCACGTCAAGAAAGAAATCTAACTTAAGTTCCCTCAAGTAAAGGTGTAATGAGGGGCAATGTTTCCCATTTTCAAAACTTTCTTATACAGGCTCAAATTATCACTTTATGACACAATCTTACATCAAGCACACATACAGAACTTTTCATTGGTGTCTTTTGCATATTTACCTTTAAGCTTTTATTTTAACATTCACAGTATGCTGCAAAAATATGCTTCCCCTTTAAATCGTTTTACAATCTGTGTTGCTACGACCACAAACGTCAGTGTATTTTATAAGGATTTTTATCTGATGTATCAGACAAAGTAGTACATCATTGTGGACGACTTTGGCTGAATTAAATGTTTATTCTCTCTTTGACCATTTTGACCCACATGGAAGTTTGTGGTTGGCACATGACAAAATGTGGGAAAATGTAACATTGGTGTTCTCTGTCCAACAGGCCGACATTTGTACACAGATTCCTGATCAAATCCACTATTGAGGAGCGAATGCAAGCGATGCTAAAGACGGCAGAAAAGAGGTGGTTTTAGCTTCTAAACATCATCATTGATATATATACTATTAATTTAAATACTAACAGAAAGTGTTTTGCTTCAACTGTAGTCACACCAGCACAGCCATGAAGCATTCGGAGGCTGCTGTTCTGACGGTGGCTGACCTGGCCGATCTGTTTACAGACGACACCGAACATCTGGAGTGAATCCGAACTGACTCTGTACCCAGTGGCGATGGAAGTACTAGGATTTTGCACATTCCTTTTTATATACATATGTATGCAACTTACAAAATGCATTTTCAAGAATATATTGTTGGTTTTTTTTTAAGCAAATCACTGGCAACAAGCAACGTATTTAAAGCCACATTTTAATGTAAGTCAGTTCTCGTTCTAACAGACTCAGCCGTTTATATTCACTCTCGGTCGTAACGTTTGACTAGACTGTACAGCATCATGCGCTACTCTGAATCTCACTGTACAGCCACAATAAAACCTCATTCAGGTGAAGCTTCCACAGGCGGTAAATAAAAGTGTGTCAGTGAAACAATGTTGGCTTTTTATTTATTTAATTAATGAACGAATTAAACAGGAAACCACTGAATCCACTCGTCTTTACGCCTACAAATGTATGCTAAAACAATGACGGAGACGAGCCAAATTGTAAAACATGTCTCCTTTACAAAAAAAAAGATCTTTTATTTTGTTGTGTTTGAAATAAAAGAACTTATAAAATCTAACAAAGGTGAAGAGGATTTCTGCCTCACTTCATCTTTTTTTCCCCCTTCATTTCCACTTGCAAATTGCCTGAACAGGTTTAATGTTCAAAATGATTTAATACATGTTGGTGTGAAGGTTTTTTTGGGGGTTTTTTAAATGAGGATGTATTTCTTGAATTTGCATGCAGTAGCGGGATTTTACGGCGTGTCTAACCACACAGATGCAAACTGGTCAGTGAATTGCCCTTGATCTATAATGAGTCTCTTTTGTCCTTACAAAGTGGGATTCCCGCACCAGTAAAATGTTTTAAAGTGTCCAAACAAAAGACAGAGAGAACAAAGAGTAACCCTTTCGATTTTTTCCCACATGTATAGGAACATTTGTAAGGTCTTTACTAAGACGACATGGTTGTAGTAGGCGGTGTCATCCGTGTTACCTTGGACTCGCCTCGGTCAACCCTATTCATGTGTGGAATCTCATTGTTGTCTGAAGCATAATTCAAACTGGTGTTTTAAAGCCAGAGAAGGGGATGGTGGGACGGGGGGCTGGTCCCAGTTCATTTAGAGCTGGGTTTCATGGGTTGGAGAAGGAGAGAGGCGCCACATCTTCTGGTGACAGTGAGATTTAGGGAAAGATTCAAACTCAGCGGAGTGGCAGAGCAGAGAGAAACTAGAGGGAGAGGATTTGGAAGATGGTGTCCAGTGGTGTGGTTTTCACCTGGTTGCTCTTCTCTCTGACAACGGCGGTCTCAGCAGTTCACCTGGAGCCCATGGTGGAGGGTCAGTGCACACTTTACAAACCGCATACATGATTCAGTATCAAAAATCAGGCAGAATGCTCTTTTACTACTTGTTTTCTTCACTTCTACGTTGTAGTTATTTGTATAATTTAAATATGAGTAATGTATTATGTGTTGAAGGGAAATCTGACTCAATTCGAAGAGTAGTTGTCCTACAATCAGAAAATTGTGGGTTTGATTCCACTTTTTTCCTGTTACCTATTGTTGACTTAACCCCAAGTTGCCATTATGAAGCTTTTCATTATGTTGACAATTTTTAAAGAGAAATTCAGTTCTGTAAAATAAAAGTTGTTTTTATTTGCAACACTTAAATGTTCCTAGTCATCTAAAACAAACAAACAAAAAAAAAAAGCTTGATCTCACTAAATATAAAATCTATTGAAACCAACATTCCCTTATGCCACATTTTTGGACAGCTTAATTTCACTTCTTGCACCTAGTCAAGAACTTAAGTACCTGTCTGACAGTATGAAGTAGGTGTGATCTAAATTCAACAGAAGGGAAACAAAGTCGCTGACATTTATTGATCTGAAAAGGCTAACGAAATCATTCCTATGGGTTGGCTTTCACTGGACTGACGAGACAAAGTGCAACCTTTTGAAAGGTGTACATGTGCTGAAGTGTATCAGACGAACATCACACTAATGAGACATTGTGGTGGCAATGTCATAATCTGGGCCTGTTTTGCTGATTGAAGCATTTATTCTGCTCTCTTAGAGAGAGAATCCCAAATGAGAAGGTCTGGTCCTCAATTTGTGACCTTAAAGTCAAACAAATTTCTGCTATGTAGTAGAATAAAGATTCAACGCACAGCATCAAGTCCACTTCTGACTGAATGGCTCAAATTGAACTTAAAGGACTTCTCAGGGTCAGGACTTCAATCTTGTTGAAATACCGTGGTGTGACCTTGCTTTCTCTAAAGGGACTTTTTTGCTGTCCTCTTGTTTGAAAACCTTTTTTTTTCACCCCATTTTTTAAACACCAGAGCTCAATGAAACGGTGATTTGTACCAATGACCAAATGGACGTCATTATTCCAAGTGCGTTTTTCCTCAACAAAGTTCCTCCGGTTGATGTGAGCAAAACCGTCCCAACATTTTCTCGTCAAGTGCGACCACAGCAAAACGTGAACCTGTGTGACTTTGTCTTTCAGGTCGATGATTTGCATCTAAATGATCCAGAATGCAGAGGAGAGGAAATCGGGGACAACTTCGTTTTTAGCATAAGGACGAATCTCTCAGACTGCGGGACCATAATGGTAGGACACCAAACCTAAATGATAGAAAAGTTTTTTTGTTTTTAAGTGTCTTGAGTGTTTTGCAGCGCTCATCTAATTAATCAAACATTGCACGTGAGCTCAGACATTTAGAACAGCTCCTTACAAATGAGAGAGGCTTTAACTTTAACTGCTATGGAGACAAACAGCACTTGGTATCAGCATAATGGGCGACATAAAACTGCCACTGTAATAAATTTTCTATTTTACGATGGCTACCTTTGTTCTGGGGCTAGTTCCCAGCCAATTAGTGTTGCTTTTGGCACCAACTTTTGCTATTAACATCTTCTATTTTTTTTAAACAAAGGCTTTTGAGTTGCATAAAAATGAGTCAAGGAAATGTAAAAAAATAAAAGAAATAATAATAAAAGAAAAAAACAGAGAGAGGAACAAACTGAAGTCCAGCCAGAAAAAAGTGAGGTGAAAAGAAATAGGGAGTGGCTCTTTTTTCATCAGGAATTATGGGTAGTGTTGTTTCTTTCAATCTCATTCAAACCAGCAAGGGAACCCTGTAGATTTTTATTGGGAAAGCTAATTATTTATTGAAAGTTCTCTGAATAAGAAGGTGGTGAATCACTGGCCATTTCACCTCCTGATCATTTTAATCCGATCACTTTTACGAGTTTTGGGGAGGTTTAAATGCCGGCTGCACCACACAAGTTTTCTCAAATTGCTGGCTTGGAATGTTTGAAGGTTTGTCGTATAAAGTGAGCCAAAGGTTAAACCAGGGAGACAAACCCTGCCAGCTCTCCACCTCAGTGTTTTATAAGGTTTCTGGCAAGGCAGCTGGTGAAAGTAACCCTCCACACAGGATTAGGCTGTGGGTTGCTAAACAAGACTGGCTGCCTCAGCTGCCAGCCCCGCTTTCACCCAAGACTGTAGATCTTTAGAAACTTTTAGAAACGTCATATGATAGACAAATTCGCAGTTGTGTAGTAAAAGGTCAATTAAATGTGTTTTTTATTATTTTGATGGAGATTGTCAGGTGGATTTGGTGACATCTACCTTCCACTGATAGCCCTAATCCTTTGATCCCGTTTCACCAGAGCAACGTTTTCTAATTAATAAATACATTTGTTTAGCATAAATGTGGCTTCATACCTTCTGTTTCTAGTTGACCTTGAGTTCGTAGGGGGTTTTTTTGCAGCAGTGTCCTCCACAACAGGTTGCTGGACGGATCCTTTTGTGTTTTTCTTGACAAAAACGTTCCCATTTCGTGCTTGCTATGCTAGCTTGTCGAGCAAAGCAACTGGCAGCCAATCAGAGAGATGAGCGTGGCAAATAACATTTGAATAAGTTATTCTAACCTATGTTTTGCATTAATGGCTAAAAAGCAGACTGAATATTATGATTTTAAAAGCTCCAATTGAAAACTTCTGATTAAAAAATTATAAAATTCAGTTTTTTATTTTTGCATTTTTCTCATCTTTCGTCAACTTATCTGAGTCACCTCTAGCGACCCCTGGTGGCCTCCACTTTGAAAAACACTGCTCTTTACCACTTGTAGCTACTGATGGCTTACTTTTGATGATGGTTTTGTTTTTGCCTCTTTATGTTGGTCTTAAACAAATATAAAACACTGAACTTAATGACTGCAATGTGACAACATGTGAAAAGGTTCAAAGAGTATGAATAATCTTGCAAGTCGCTGTGTGTAATATTATGGGATACCTGTTGTCCTCAGCATGCCTTACACGAGGAAAACGTCTCAACTAATTACTCGTTGACTTTCTGCTCCTTGATCTCTTTATAGGTCTCTGATGATACACACATCATGTTCATCAACACCATACACAATAACTATTCAGATATCATCACAAGAAACTATATAAACATCACGTTCGTGTGCCGCTACCCCATAAACTACATGGTCCAACAACCCAACAGCGAAAACATGATCCGAGTGGATGTCCGGTAGGTGATTTGTGTGTTGCTTCTTTTTATTTTTACCCCTGACATCTGATTTAACAATAAAACTTGTGTTTGCTTGACCTCTTCAGAAGCATCACCCTGAACACTGAGGATGGGAATTTCTCAGTGTCAATGCTGCTGTACAAAGACAAAGCCTTTGAGGACGTGTGGACAACTGTGCCGTCCCTGACCCTGGATGAAAACATCTTTGTCAAAGTTTTTATGGTATCGCTGCAGATGAAAATTGTAGAAAACCCTACAATAACAGTGTTTTTTATGCACCCTATAAGCACATTTATTTAGTGGGGAACGGGGTACGAGGCTGAATGAGGACCCATATTTATTTCCATAACTTACCATTAGAGAATTACAGCCAGGAGTGACATTTTGGGGACATCAAATCTGTGTAAAAACCATTAGAGGCTATCTCCATGCCAACTGGTTGTTCCTGTCCTTCTGTCAGAAATAAAAATGGACTTTGTTTACGTTGATTTCAGTTGAAATTCAACTGAAACCCTGTGCTTCAAATCAGACTAAGATTAAGCATTCTGGCAACAAACACTCCTCCGTTTTCCTTTAAACAAAGGGTAATTATGTGTAAATGTGCTGCTGTACAACATCTGTGGTGCTGTGGGCCCATCTCTCCTCCAAAGACCCTTAGAACACACGAAAGGAACTCTGAACTCTGAACGATATAAAAAAGTGAACAAAGATGGCAAATATTCCCTCTTTATTTGCTCTAAACTTGTGAAATGTAATACAAAAACAGTATGGGCTGCTCTGTTGGGGTTTTATTTCTTAACACGGGACATTTCCCATGTTAAGAAATACTCCATTTAATTTATTTACATTGAGTAAATGTATATAAATCAAATATTACATTTATTTTAAGAATTTTTACACATCCTAACCAAGTGTGATAATGAATATGACCGGCAATGTCTGAATTGTACTTTTACTCAATGGTATTAAGTTTTATAACCCAACGACACCAGAACTACTTCTACTAAAAGCAGTTCTTTAGAAGTCAAAAAAGCAATTTGAGAGATGGCAACGATTACATCTGTTAATGGTTTGCTTAACAGATTGGGAAGGGATGTCCTGGACCATTTTAGAAAACTGAGACGAAAGTATTTCAAATATTCTTAGTGTTAACAGCTATTTTTGGATTAGTTGTACGCTGCCTTAGTTGCCCAATGTTAAGAAATACTGTCTTGTGGATTGATGTCCCAAATTATCCCGGAAATCTAACACTTCAGCCGTGACTAGACGGTCATGTGAGAGCTTCTGCACATCTTCTCCAGGCTGTCACAACCCCTCGGATCAGCTGTTGTTTACACACTGTGAATCAGCAATTCGCAGCACATCGTGAAACAGGTTTTGGCTTGCATTCAGAATGACTTGACTGCTGCTTGACATTTTGATTTTTTTCTTTTGTTTTTTTCTTTTAAAGATACCGGCTCACTTGATGCTCCGTTTGGAGAGATGCTGGGCCACACCCACCAGGGATCCATACGGCAACATTCAGTACACCTTCATCAGAGACAGGTGTGTCACTGTGATAACGCTCAACAAGTTCATTTTGGCTGCCTGCCTTCCTATTTACAAGAGAAGCTTGTTTGTGGTGCGCTCTATTTCAGTGTTATTGCTCCACGTTTGCAACGAGCTCTAAGTCCTCTTACCGGAGCGCTGTTGAAATCTGAAATAAGAGAATTTGTTGCCTAGAGAGCGGGTCAGACAACAAATCTCAGAGCCAGGTCATGTGACTCCGGTCTGAGAGGCCACATGCAGTTCAGTTCAACAACTGTGCATGCCCTTGACAACCGGGGCAGTGTTTGGTACTGTTAGCGGCAGCAGGACTGTGAAATGCACAATGATTTCACAAGGCCAAGAAAAGGAGGAAAACACTGCTATCTTAGATGAGCTTAAAGGAGTAGTTCAGAATTTTTAGGGTGAGTTTCTGTGAAATGGTTATAGCAGCTAATAACTTAACTCTCTTGGCATCTTCACTTACTCTAAATTCAGATTTAGAGCTCTGGACCTGGAAGCTGAAGCTAACAGCTAGCCCGAGAGACACAAGGCTAAAGCAAAGATTTTTGTGTTTTAAAACAACTTTAAGTTTTAAAATGTCATAGTCGTTGATGTGAATGCAAGCTTCTGAGTCTTTAATCTGCTGTCATATTTAGAAGCTGATAATTATTTGTGTGTGAAATGTAAATAACATTGGTAGAGGCAGGCCTTCACCAAACCCCATCCTGAGTTAACATGTTCTGAAAAAAGAACATTAAAAGTGTTTAAGATAGAAAAAGAAAGATGTGTAAATGAACACATTCAAAAAATAATTCACATAAACCACTATATTTTCCCTCACTGATTAACTTTTATTATTTCAGTACTTGTTTCACATAGGAAGATCATTGGTGATGCACTGCCTCCTACTCCTATTTCCCTTCTAAATTCATAAACGTTTGTATGAATAATCTCCCAAATATCCCAATAATCTCATAAAACAGGAACGCTTTTACGAATGGACCACCCATTAGCTTCACCCTTAGCGATAAACTAATCTGAATTCATGCAGAATGAAGACACCAAGAGAGTCAGGAAAGACATCAAACATGCTTTAAAAGAGCTGCACTCATACATTCTGAACCATCAAGTTTAGGTTCAAAAATGTTTCTAAACGGACAGCTCACTCCTAGCTGGTTTTTTTCCACCTTCCTAGTTGTTCAGTGTTGGCCGACAAACAGACTCTCAGCGTCCTGAAGAACAGCGAAGGTCCAGAGGCCATGTTCAGGATACAGATGTTTAAGTTTGTTGGCAGCTCTTACGCTTTCGTCTTCCTGCACTGCAACGTCCAGATCTGCCACAGCAGCCTGAGTGTGTGTAAGCCTGTGAGTGAGACCTCCTTACACGCACACGCACACACAGCTCAAAGTGATAGCCAGACGCCAGCTCAGAAAAGCAGTCGGCAAGCCTTGACTTGTTTTTACTGGTATGAACTGGGACTTACACGGCCCTTATTTCAACTGAATTACGAGTCTACATCGTTACAACCACACATTTACTTATTTTTTCCAGCTCAATTTTTGAGATTAAATCTAAACTTTTCCATTTTCCTGCAACCTGTAAAATATATTTTTATGCAATTTTTCAAGTAAATGACATCTTCCTCTCTGAGTTGCGTTTTAGTTCACATTAGTACAGGACTCGTTTCCCTTTGATAGGGTTGATGTGCACATTCTAAATGCATTCTCTGGTTTCAACTGGGATTGTTTGTCTCTGCATTTGCTACGCAGAACTGTACCACCGAAGACGGACAGATGAGGACACGGAGAGACGCCCCACTGTCCCACACCGTGTCCTACGGCCCAATCAGACGACTGCTCACCGCCAGTGAAAAACCCAACCTAAGTGCGTCACTTTACAATCCCTGCAACTTGCACAAGTTAAAACAGTTCATTTAAGGGACAATTCAACCTTTCTCTGTAGAGCCCAGCGGTTTCCCTCCGGTGGAGACTCTCGTCCTGGGAGGCCTGCTGGTTGTCTTGCTGCTCATCTTGCTGCTCGTCACTGGGGTGTTTGGGAGGCTGTGGCTTCGCTCCAGGCGTTTCTACCCACCACAGGAGGCACAGCTCACCCTATCTAACATTCACCACATCTCAGAGGTGGCTTCATGAAGTGAAGCTTTTATAGAACTGACAAATGGACATAAACCTCACATTGTGATTGTAACAGCGAATGTTTGGAGTGTTTCCTGTTCATATTTTATTATTATTATTATTATTATTTTAAAGAAATGACTATAGTCATCAATCATTGTTTAACTTCTCTTTCAGAGTGCGATATTCCAGATTTAATAATAAAACAGCTAAATAAGGTGTGCTTTATTTCGAAAATTTCAGTAATAACCATATCATTGCTTTCTTTGTCCTAAAATTGTCTAAAGTCACATCACAGTTATTTCAGATATATGTTGTAAAATTGCACTGAGGGTATTTCCCTACACTATTTCAGTACCTTAGCCATAGTGCTGTGTCCATTGTATGGCAAGCCATTTATTATATTGAAGTACAAATCAATTTTTTGTTCTTTTTTCATGACATAAATCTGAACATTTTAGCTTTCTATAGTTCAGTTTGTCTGGTGCACAATCTTAAATTCTGATATCTCAGTTGACATTCTTTATAGTGATTACTAGGGGTAAAATGTGATTTTTGCCTATATTTTTGGCCACATATCAAAAAGGAGTCAATATTATCTGTCAGCAAATGATTTCATCCGGTGTGTATGTTTTGGCTATAATAATGGTATTTGGGACTTAAAGGTTAGCTAAGCTTTGACAGTCTAGAGCAGGGGTTTTCAAATCCAGACCTTGAGGACCAGTGTCCTGCAACTTTTAGATGTTTTTTTTGCTTAAACACACAATTTTTCGCTCTATAAACACCCCAACCAGCACCAGTGGTGGTACCAGTTTGAGAACCATAAAGCAAAGCCATATTTTTTAACCTTGGAAATGTTAAGGTTGCAAAGGAGTGGGAAATTTTTCAGAAACCTTTCATTAGAAGTTAGGCAGAGAAATGTTGAACCGTTGTGAAGAGACAGTCGACAAATAAAGATTTCTTATTAGGCTTTATAAAGCTCTTGACGTTGAAATCTAATGATTAGCAGATAATGTACATTTTTTGTAACTTTATTTTCAGCTTGGACAAGTAAGAATGTTAATTTGACTCAGACTGTTTCATTCAGCTATAAAGAAAATAAAAGATTGTATATGACAACGACCTGCCATACATCGCCCATAAACCTAAATGTGACAGGTCACTTTACGTGATGAGGTAGTGCTGCGACGTCCCAAACCAGGATCAACACTCGTAGACAACCAAAAGATCCGCACCAACTAAACCAGCTGCGGCCAATTCACAAGATTTGAAGTTAAGTCCTTTAAGTTGTTTGTATGTAGGTATAGTTTCCGGCTCTTTGAAATTAACGAACCAAATTTAAAGAGAACAATATTAGCATAAATAAGACTTCAGGGACTTCAGTAACTCAGGTAGGTTGTTTCCAGAAGCTACCGGCGAGCTAACTGAGAGTAGAGTTGTACACGCTAATGCTAACAGGCTATTTGTGTTGTTCTTTTGTTAGCTTGAAAAGTTTTTTTTTTTCTTCTGTCTGTTCGCCGCTGTTCGGCTGTTACTTGTTTAGTAATAAAACAAGTTTATGTAAATCTTGTTATTTTTAGTGAAGTCATAGGAGGAAGGGATAAAAGTGGGTAGAAGGAATTACACCGGCTGATGTGTTGTTTACGTTTAGCTGAATGCTAACCTGCCAGCTGTACTTGCGCAACTCCGCTGTCAGCTGCAGCAAAGATTTCAACAATAATTATTATGTTTTAAACTTTTCATTTTAGACTAGCAGCGTTGTTGCGAGTGTTTAAATTGTTATTTGGAGACACGACGCCGTTCACATCCGTAACCCGTCCTGATGAACAGTAAATTCATAAGCCATCAACTGGTTGTGTTTATTTGGGAAAAGTCTTGACAAGTTTTCTGAATACCAGAGATTTTGAACAAAAGCTTAGTTTCAGCTCTGAAAGTAACATTTCAGATTTTCACCAAACCTGAAAACCCCTGTTGTGAAATGTTCCTCACCAGACAAAAGTATTTAGTTATTTATTGTAGTTGTTGGTAGGAATATTTTGTTGGTCTTGTGTGTGTGTGTGTGTGTGTGTGTGTGTGTGTGTGTGTGTGTGTGTGTGTGTGTGAGACAAACTAACACAAATTATTGTGTGAAGTGGAAGTGAAATGTTTTCATAATTCTTCTTGAATAATTTATATTTGAAATGTGCTTGTATCCAGTGGTGAAATGTGAACCAAATTATAACCCAAAATATGCAATCAGAGCTACAATACACTGGTTTAGATCACGAAATTTGAGTTTTAGAGTGGTTCAGTTAAAATCCGATATTTTAAATTCCTTTAAAAATAGCTGGGCTTGTTTAGAATAAAGAGGATTAGACACAATTTTTAATTGCTAGATATGTGAAAGGCCTTTCTTAGAGGTTAATTGGTATTGCATGTTTTTTGTGTATGTGGGTAATGGCTGAAGTTATAAAGTAACCCTTTTCACAGTGATTGATTACACTTTTTGCATTTGTTGTTGAATTTCTCTTTTTCAGGGTACAATGTGTTCCTTTTAGAGATTTTCTAGCCCACAACATGGCAGGTTCTGTTTAAGTGATTAAAACTAATAATTATAAGAAGATTACAGGTCTAGTAGTAATCAGGTATGGGTGTGGCCAGTAAGCGGTAAATCTGCTGAATCACAGCTGCTATGATTTAACATGGGGGGAATTGCTTTTTTTTGTATTCACTCTGCTTTTCTTCATCTAATTTGTATGCATATTTTTTATAATCTAAAACATTTAAGTGGGACAAAAAGGAACAAACAGAATTAATCTGTAATGGCACAAACGCTGTTTCACATCACTGTATGTACACCAGACTTTTCAGGTTTCCATTTGAAAAAAAATAAAAATACAGTCATACTCGCTAAACTAGCATATGCATTCCATTGAACCTCGTTTGTCAACTTAAAAATACATTAAAGCAGGTATCAAACTTTTAATTAGGCCCACATTTCTATGTTAAGTTTTTTTTATTAGTCTGATGTGATGTTCTAATTTTAAGTCATGTTTTCATCAATTTTGTGCTGAAAATCATTAAAGGATCAAAAAAACATCAGTCTGTCTGTAATTAATCTTCACTCAGTGAATTGAGTTACTAAAGTAAATAGTTTTCAGTAATATTCTAATTGAATAAATCTGTACGGCAATGTATAATTTTTAGGACTTCAACTAACGATTATTTTAGCAATCAATTAATCTCTGTTGTTCTGGCGATTATTCAGATAAAATAAATGGCACGTTCTGCAGATTTTTATTAAACTACTTTATTAAACGGCGTTTCTATGAAATACTAGAAATTCATTTAAAAGGTGGAATAAATGTAATTTTTAAAAATAAAACATTTTATTTCCTAAATGCAGTAGTTTACTGAATTGTGTGAATATATAAAAAAATCCACTTAAGGATTTCTAGGTAAAACATTTACAGACAAAGGTGTTTTTTTATTTTAGAACAAAACATATACATATAATGTCCAGTTTTGGCTTAATTACAGCTTTGAATTATTTTTATCAGCAAATGGCCTTTTCTTGAATCTGTATTCTCCAGATAATGATTAATCAATTACTAAATTAGCTGTATTAAAGAAATTGATTAATCCAATTAATCGTTTCAGCCCTAATAGTTTTTCCTCCACTTACCCAATAGGTGTATAAATCCTAGTACGTTTGAGTTTGTTGTGTTGTGACACAATGTGAAAAAGTTTTAAGAATAAACATTAAAGGTGAGAGTTTCACGAAAAGTCTTTTTTTTTTAATCCTTTGTCTTTGTTTACAGGTTCAGCTTTTGACCACGCTCCCCCCGCTGCAGGCAGGAACTACTTTAAAATGGAGAACCTGCATCCGCACTGCCTTAAATGCATCAACAGAAGGTGCATGGCCAAACCAGAGCCGGGTGTCTCCTGCGATCTGGTTGGCTGCCCTCTCGTCTGCGGGGCCGTTTTTCACTCCTGCAAGCTGGACGAACATCGTCTCCTGTGCCCCTACGAAAGACTGCCTTGCCTAAACAGCGGCTTCGGCTGCCCCTTCACCGTCAAGAGAATCAAAATGGCGCAGCATCTGGAGACGTGCCCTGCAAGCATAGTTTGTTGCACAATGGAGTGGAACCGGTGGCCTGTGAGCTACGCTGATCACAAGTCCTACGAAAACCTGAGCAAAGACTTTGACAAGGTGGAGCAGCTGGACATGGCTCTAGCTCTTCAGGATCAGAGGATGCTATTGGAGTCGCTGAAAGTTACAACCAACGTGTCGAAGAACGGAGAAAAGGGTGCAGGCTATGGGGATGAAATGGCGTCTGTGTTGGGCAGTGAAACGGCAGAAATGGAGGAAGAACCTTATAACAACTTGTACAGAGCTTCAGGGGAGGCGACCAGGAGCTTAGCTGCTGCGCTGGACATCCTCACCAATTCCAACAACATTGGGAAAATCATCGAAAATATAAATGGAGATAAGAATGGAGTGATCAATAATGGAGAAAATGGGGAAAGCAGGCATGTTGTTGAAGGCGGGAGGAACGTAGAAATGCTTGAGAGTGACAGTGATTCAGAGTGTGAGCTGGGGGCTGTGGGTGGAGTCGATTGCGCTGTGGAAACAGACGGAGATGACGATGCTGCTAACTGGTCTGGAGAAAGGAACTTTGTGGAATTGCATTTTGAGGAAAAAGATGTCGTTATCAACGAACCAATTCAAAATGGTGACCTCGTCTGGCCTCTCATCCCTCAGGACTACATACCCGTCGTAGCACCGGAGCCACCCGCGCCCCAGCTGGTCCCGCTCACACCGCCATTCCTGGTGTCGGATCAAGTGAGAAGGAGCTTCTGCAGGTATCGGTGTTGGAAGCAGAACTTAGAAGTGCTCAGCATGTTTACATATAATGTCCCCCAGGCCCTGATCAACCCTTACTTGTTTCGAGTAAAAATGGAGGACAAAGCGGTGGACACATCTGACCTGGAGGTAGAGGAAGACCCGATGGGGCTCCATGGCATTGACCTCATCACTGCAGCGTTGCTGTTTTGCCTCGGGGATTCCCCGGGAGGACGGGGGATCTCCGACAGCAGGTTCGTCGACGGCTACCACATTGACTTTGGCACTCAGACATTCTCCTTCCCTTCCGCCATCCTCGCCACGAACACCATGGTGGGCGACATCGCCTCGGCCTCGGCCTGCGACCATGCCAGTCCGCAGCTTTCCAACCCCAGCCCCTTCCACACGCTGCGGCTGGAACTGGTGCTCGAATGTGTCGCGCGGTACCAAACCAAACAGCGCTCCATGTTCACGTTCGTGTGCGGGCAGCTCTTCCGACGCGACGAGTTTTCGTCTCACTTCAAGAACGTCCACGGGGACATCCACGCCGGACTCAACGGCTGGATGGAGCAGCGTTGCCCCTTGGCGTACTACGGTTGCACTTACTCCCAGAGGCGCTTCTGTCCGTCCGTGCAGGGCTTTCGGATCATCCATGACAGACACTTGGGTTCCTTTGGGGTGCAGCCCGGATTGCCTTTGAAAACTGGAGACGGCCACTCAAGAAAGCCCCACCACATCGACGCTCAGTACGATCAGTTTAGCAGTCTTCCTTTTGAGGTACTGCAGCACATGGCGAGCTTTCTCGACAGTTTCAGTCTGTGCCAGCTGTCCAGAGTGTCTCGCACCATGAGGAACGTGTGTGCCAGTCTGCTTCAGATGCGTGGCATGGTCGTCCTGCTGTGGGAGAAGAAGCGGCGTGACGACGGGTCTCCTTCATGGCAAATAACGCACAAGGTTAGAACATTCAGGTGTTATGTTGTATGGTCATTCATTTGTCAAAATCCTTGTCATAATTGGAGCAAACGTGAGTTTTTCTCACCACAGCTGAAGTCACATGCTGTTCTCGTGTTCTACCAGGTGTGGCGCTTCAGCACGGCCTTCGGCACGGTGAACGAGTGGAAGTTCGCCGACATCGCCAGCATGGCCGACCACCTGAAAAAGTGCAAGTTCAACACGATCGCCCGCCGGGAGGAAGCCATCCCTCTGCCGTGCATGTGCTTCACCAGGGAGCTCACGAAAGAGGGGAGATGTTTGCGATCGGTTCTGAAACCAGTAGCATGAACACTGATGGCATTTTTTGACACCTTTTTCTTTTTTGACTGACCAAGAGAACTTTGATCTACTTGTATTTTCTTCAGCGTTTACAGATGTTTACTCTCCACGCTTCAAAACTGCAACTCCAGTTGAAACGGTGTCAATTTCAGGTGGTTATTTGTTTCACTTTAATTTACAGGAGACGATGTCAGCAAGGTGTTATGGTTCAGCTGAGGTCACGCTGAAATTCAAACGTTGTTCTCCACAGCAACTCAAATGGTTCCACTAAAACGTACATCATCTCCGTTTTAAACAGAGATTAGGTTTTTACTGAAATATAGCGTTGTGATATTCAATATCTATTATGATTTACCTAAATTTTCCCCCACTATTTTCTTTCTATTTCATCATCAGAAGGATCTTGATCAGGGAAAGGCGAATAGTGAAAGTTCACCTTATTGGCAAAATATACAAGATCATTCCTATTTCTTGGCCCAAAACAAATGCCTACAACCTATATATATGTTTTGCTAAACCCTACTTTTCTATATAATGAATGATTTTTTTAATATATATGTATGTTTTTTTTAAAGACTTAAAATCGAATACTACTTAACGTCTGACAGATTTATTCTTAGTGAGACGTCATCACTGCTGTTAAAACTCTTTTTCACAGCTTTATTAGAACATATTGATGCAGACCAAACACCTGAGCAGAAGTTGGATGTTTCCCAGGATCCTTCTGCTTTCAGCTCACCAGCGTTGGCATGTCGACATCGGCGTCTCTGCGAGGCACGTCTTGTGGTTGTGGAGTGTTTTGTCTTCATTTCTACTTTTCATTTCTGAGTAATTATCTGGCTTATTCAGGGTGAAACACTATTATTCAGTCTGTTTGGCCAAACTTTACCAGCAGATTTTTTTTTTTTTTTTTTTTTTGGGGGGTTTTTTGCTCCAAAAATCTAAATGGAGCAACGAGATGAATATGAATGTACTTGGTGAAAACATAAGTGACATAAAACCCTGCTGGCCAGGTTTTAGGAAGCTTAACCAACGATTTTGAACATCACTACTTTTGTCATCTTTTATTTTGATGTGTTGAATGTTTGTGCCATTATCTGCCAGGTGGGTAAAAATGGATGGCGCCTCAGGGTTTTAGGATGTTTTTGTTGTGATGTTGGTTGTGAGACGACGATCGCAGTGCGCAGTCTCCAAACTGAGACAGTATGATGAGCACAGGTTGTAGTGCAGCAATGGAGAAATCTAAGATTTTATGGGTGTTTTTTTTTTTCTGATTGCTGAGATAATAAAACAGGTTGTTTTTCAGATACTGAGGTTCATTTCATTAGCATAAAAACACGTTTTGAAACGCAGTGTTTTGTTTTTGTTTGAAAGAAAATGCTTGAATTGGGTTTTTTTTACCAAAGGTAGCAGAAAATGTCAGCTACTTTAGGTTTTAGCTGCCAGTTTTCATCTTTGTTTTTCCCCTCATCTTTATGTATATATTTTTTAGAGGTTGCTGTAAACTCAAAGCTTTATTTTTTTATCCACTTGTGCTATTACACTTTTGTTTTGGTACTTTAATCTTTTTTTTTTTTTTTTTTAGGAAACCTGCCTCAGTTAGGTGTAGATGTGAATTATTGATTTGCACATGAATGCATGTACTGTAAACTACCGGTTTGTTTTTGCTTGACATTTTACTGTCACTCTGCATGTTAGTTTGAAACATGTATTGATCAGTTCATCTGCGGATTGATTTTTTTTTTTTTCTACAAATATTTTTAGGCATCTGGATTACTTTTTTCACTTTTCTTTTGACTTGAACCACCAGGTACTTAAGCTATACTTCATCACATGTGCCCAGTGTTCAAATTTAAACATATGTATGTATAGTAAGGGAACTGTTCATTCATGATCCCAGGAAGAAGGCAAGAGAAAAAAATTAATCTGATCATTTTCTAAATGTAGCCATTTTTTGTCTGCAGTGTGTTGACAGTATTTTAACTTTTATGTTCACTCCTGTGTTTTGTTTTTCTTGCACC
The DNA here is from genome assembly GCF_904066995.2 of Poecilia reticulata. Taxonomy (NCBI): domain Eukaryota; kingdom Metazoa; phylum Chordata; class Actinopteri; order Cyprinodontiformes; family Poeciliidae; genus Poecilia; species Poecilia reticulata. The sequence goes on from NC_088851.1 coordinate 7,830,685, forward strand.
AAAGTGTGTCAGTTTGTTTGTAGGTAATAAAGAGATCTGCCAGTTTTTATGCATTTATTTGTATTTATTTATGTGCATGCAGGTTTAACACAATTTTTAACTGAAAACTGCCATGTTTACACAGAAAAATGTTTATTTAAAATTTCCTAGACTAAAGTAAGATAGCTCAATCAGTTTTAACCAAATAAGCACTCAAAATGTTTGTTCACACTAAAAATGTTTTCTAGAAATTTCTAGTAATAGTTTAAAATGTGATGCATTTCCTTTCTTGTCCTGTTTTGGTAGAAAAAAAAAGTGGACCATTTTATGTTTTTGTTAAGAGGTTAATTTCTCTGAAACGTATTCATAATCCTTGTAAAAGAACCACTAAATTCTGTTATTTTATTTGACTGACCAACCTATTGGAGCACATTTCAAGGACTATTTCATCTCGTATATTTTATGTAGTTTATTTTTACCGTGGGACTTTGTCAGGCAAACGTTTGCGTCGCATACGGGCATTTTCATGACGTTCTGTGACTTGAGACCACTGCTAACTAGCTGTTAGCATACCCCTGCTGGCTAGCTAGCGTTGTACGTCTAGATAAAAGCGTTATTTTATTGCCAGTTGCTGGACGACAGTCTTTGCCACTGATTTGCTTCTGTTGTCAACCCATACGATGCTGTGCATTCTGTGCAAGAAAGCTTGGGACTACAGCTATATAAAATATAGAGTGTTATTTTGTACAAAAATGTCCATTAAATTTCGTTCATAATCGTCTTAACATGTATTTGAGTTGGTGAAACCTGCAGAAACCCTGCTTACAGCTAGATGGCACCAAATTCACACAATGTATTTCTAACTGAAGATGTTTGATGAGTACTTGTCTTGAAGTTTCGATACCGTTTTGTCTGCGTGTTAAGACCGGACAGAATTATAAAAATATTTAAATAAGGTTAAAATTCACAAGTGACTTAATGATGTTCCAAGATTGCTATTATAAATGTTGTCCTTAACTTTAAAGCCTGTATGAAAAGCCCTTATTCATCATATGTAAATATTTTAAAGGAATTTCTTCATGAGTTTCCCACCCTCCTACATGTACAGGCAATAAGCCCACCCATAAATCTCAAACAGCCACACTTACCATCAAACCTGGGGGTTGCAAACCCACAAGGATTTAGCCCATCGAATCTAATCTCCTACACCTAAACCTTCTCTGCCAGGCTGCAGTCAACCACAACAAAACAAACACGAGCAGTCATGTGAGGACGACGGGCAACTTTGTAAAGTCTTGGTGCAAACGCCTCTAACAGAGCTGGTCACGCTGCCTGTCAGCCCCCCCCTACCTCACCCATGTAAACCACAGCGATGCTGCTGATGGAGGAAGTGCAATCATTGCAGACTCATTTCAACATTGAGCGGCGACGTTGCAGTTTGAAAACGCCCACGACAACCACGGCCATCTGACTCACCTTCACGTTACCAGCTGACAACTGGCACCTCCTGTGGGAGATGGCGTGTCGCACATTTTCACCTTGCACGGCCAGAAGGCCCACTGCACGAACCGAGAGCCTTCTGATCCACTCTCCATTCTATTGTTGTTCCTCAGCCTTGGCAAACACATGCATCGATTCAGGTCACGAGAAAAGCTGACGTATTACGTGACTGGCTTCTGTTGTGTACTGTTGACTTAAGATAATACCGTTTCATCTGAAACTGCAGAGCTCTCAGTCGAGAAAGACAACAAAAGGCCTGTAGGTGAATTAGGTTGGCCAGGCTATAGTTTCGTAAAGTATGTAAACATATCTTCCCTTAATTAGAGGTCTTAATGTATTTCTAAAGACCTGCTGAACAACAACAGCAGCTGCAGCAGGAACCAGAACCGCTTTTATTTCCAGTTTCATGCTTGCGCCGTCAAAACCACTCGAAGGCATTTAATGTCACTTAAAAAAAAAAAAAATCACATTTAAATATTTTACACTGCAAAAATGACAAAGATGAGAGTCTAAACACAAAGTTAAAAGATATTGTACCTTAGATTTATGTCTTTACAGCAGGTCAGAGGGAGCTGCTTAAAATATAATCAAAGTAACAATCAGGAAATGTAACATCCAAATTACACTGTCTAAGTTTTGCATGAGTGTGTGGTTTGAAGTGACTCTTCCTTCTTCTTAACACTGTAAAAAAAACAAAAAGAACTGTGATGTCAAAGTACTGATGTTGGACACCGCGGCTGCAGTGCAACACTTTAAATTAAATAGACATAGACACATGACCGGGCCAAGATTCTTCAGGATCCTGGGGCAGCAGCTGATTTAGGGCCCCGTAATCTTAAAACTCACTTAAAACTAGACACAAATTTGAAGATTTTGCTGATTTTGCTTATGCCTGGGGCCAGCTCTGTAGATACGGAAACAAGTCTCATTTACAGCAAGGGAAGCAGCAGCAGAAAAGCTTCTTGCACGGATTGTTTTTCTTGTACTTCACAGCCTTCTTGATCTGAACCGTAGCCTTGGCGACGTAGTCCTGAGTCGCGCCAACATTGGCCTCTATGTTGTCCAGCATGGAACCCTGCTCCCCCACCAGCACCGCCAGCTGAAAGAAGAGTTCGTGAATGTCCTTGATGCGGCTCTCCAGCTCCAGCAGCTCCTTGTGCCTGTTCTCTATCTCGTTCAGAGCCGACCTAGTAGTCCTGCCCTCCTGGAGGAGATTATCCACGAAGATGTTGCACTTCCCCGTCTCGATCATCTCGTCTATCTGCTCCCTGCTCACCTCCTTGCCCATGATCTCCGCTTGCCTCTGGATGCGGTTTTTGCAGTTCTCCCTCTGGATCATTTCGGCCTCGTTGAACTCGGATATGGCTTCATGGAAGGCGCTGGTCAGGGACACGTACTGCGAGCGCACCATGCGAGCCACGGCCGACGTGGGGCCATGCTCGTCCTCCAGCTCCTTGCTCAGCTTCCCCATCTTCTCCAGCCGGGCGTAGATGGCCTCCCCCCGTGCCTTGATGTCCCTACCGAGTGCATTGGCGTCCCGCTTGATGCTGCTAAACCTCCTCACTGACGTGAGGAAGCGAGTGTTCTGCTTCCCCATGCGCTTCACGTCCAACTTGAGGAGCAGCATCTCCTTCCTCATCATCTGGGCGTCTTTGTAGATGCTGTCCATCACGTCCTCGCCTTGGAAGATGACGGCGTGCTGCTCCAGCAGCTCCTCATCCTCATTGGGGCCACTCTCCTCCTCTGCGGGGGCGGAGGGGAAGGTCTGCAGCTCGCACAGTCGGTCTTTCATTTTGCCTGCAGGAGGGAGCAAGAAGCTTAGTCAACCTCTTTAGGGAAATAACATTTTACATTGTAAACCGAAGCTACTGTAATACCAGAGATCTGTTGATTGAATGTCTACCAGAAAAGGGACAACAGAAGCAGTTGTTATGTTTTTTCTTCTTCTCTTGTGAATTATCTGATCTGCATCAAAGCCTTCCTAAACACAAACTGGGCCACAATTGTTAAAAATAGGTCAGTAAAGTGGCATGCAGTCACCATTTCAACAGCTGGAGGCGGCAGAGTTTCACTCTCAAAACGGTAGAAAGGTCTGGCTTTCATTTTTGGGCAGATAGAGTAAATAGGTATAAGGTACCGATAGCCTTAGCAACAGTTTCAGCCATCTGCACTTTTGTTTCATAACATAATTATGAAATAGCTGAAAACAGGAAGGAAAAGTGAAGATAAATTTGTGTTTAAGAGCAACGAGAAAAGAGAACTTGTTGTGAGGTAGTCGGGAAGATTACTTGAAAACCTCAAGAAGATTCTGGTAAATTAAATAGAATCGTTTGACTTGAGAAAGAAATTCACTTCTGGTGAGACTAAGTTGCAGTCAACCAAAAGTGTATTGGAAATGCAGGAAAACCAGCTGAAGATAAAAATAGACCAACTCAATCGATCAATCAATCAATCAATCAATCAATCAATCAATCAATCAATCAATCAATCAATCAATCAATCAATCAATCAATCAATCAATCAATCAACCAATCAATCAATCAATCAATCAATCAATCAAGATAATTTGTACACAGCCTTCAGACACAAAGCAGTTCAAAGTTACATTGCACCCTAAAAAGTTTACAATCTAAAAACACATTTTGGAGGATGTCAACTATTAGATATTAAATCTATTTACATTTCAACTAATTACCAACCAATAAAAGTAACATTCTAACAACACCTTTTTTAAGTAAAAACATTTTTTATTAAGGATTAACTGAGGATCTTGACTGAGCTAATCATAAGCTAGCTATTACTGTTTGCCTACAGCAGTGAACAGAAATGCTGACATGTTCAATGTTGATATGATATGGTTTTGTTATGAATGAATATGACAACAGCAAAAGTTGAGATCTGTCATTAAGAATTGTGGGCCAGAAAGTTTCAGTGGTGGGGAAAGAATTTGGATTGTACCCCACCATAGGTATCTTAGCGATAGCGCTAGTGCTAAAGTCCCACTTGTGTAGAAGGAATCTGGATGCTAGTCTGTTAAATGTGGGATATTGAAGGTATTTAGACTTTAAGTGCATAAATATGCAGCACGTTTCAATAAATTCTATATATATTTTTAGGAACATTAACTACTTCATTGGAATGTAACTCAACGTCCAACATTTATTGAGCACACAAGAGAAGGGTGATGTTGGTATGTTTTTATGGACTGTACTTTAAATTAATTTCATCAAAAGTTTTTCGAGATATGTCTTGACTTTAACTTCTTGCCTTTGGTGGTTATTTGCATAATTAAATCATGGGTAAATATTTTAATATGAGTAGAACCCATAAATCGATTTTCTTTAAAAATCAAATATTCCTTAACTTGTCACCCTGTGACCCACAAAAAGTAGGTATCAGAAGCTTAGATATTGGTTTAGTGTACTAGTTATTATATTTACTTCGTAAGCTGTAATAAAGGTGCCAGGATCACCAGTTGACCTCAACTTTGGAGACCATTGCTACAGCTGCATTAGTTTTCATATCCTGCATCATTTCATTGTTTTAAACAGAACCTTGTGATTTGTCAACATATATATCTAGCATTAATACGCCCAGTTTCAACTATAACCAAGAAATTTTAAGATAAACTGACCTAGATTTTTCAAAGACTTCTGTAAAACTTTGAGGCTATTCTGAACAAACTCTATTTTTAGAAAACTCCAATAAAAAAAACTTCAGATGTTCTTATTCAGGTTTCTAGGAAGGAAACCCGTGAGCTACTTCCTCGGATGTGATGATGCGCAGATATACTTAGCCGCTCGTCTCAGACTCAGTTAGGCTTGTACAGAGAAGCCGCTATTAACATTTACAGATAAATGAGCGATTAAAACTTGTATTTTACAGTCAAAAAGTTACTTTTTTTTTTTTTTGGTCAGACTGATGGAGAAAAACTGACAGACAACCTGACTCACCCCACCACTCAGTGAACGTACAGATAGTAAACAACAGCACTACATTACAGAAAATATAGTTTAAAAGATTGCACATACCTTGAAGCGTTACCCTCCAGCGGTACTACGAAATTAAACTCACAGAAGCACAAGGAGCGAGCGATGAAAGACTCATTTCCTCTTTTTGACTCGGTTCCAAATGTGAATATTTCAACATGCAGTGTGCAGTGAACGGAGTGAGGGCATCTGACAACACTGCAGCGCCGTGAGCCAACGCGGAAGATCACGCCTTAAGCGCTTCATCTGAAACTCCTCATCACCGCCGCTGGGTGCAGGAAGAAGATCCAGCAGTCATTTAGAAGGTGCAGCCCCACACACTGTGACATGCTATGGTTATTTACAGAAATATATTAAACAAACGTTAAAAAGTTTGATTTTGTTTAATTTTTTTTTAATCCATCCACCAATTTTCGATACCCGCTTGTCTTGTCAGGCCCTGTGCAAATCTCCAGCAGACATTGGATGAGAGGCGGAGGGAGAAATAACCTGGACAGGTAACCAGCCAATCACAGGGCAACACAGGGATACAGTTAGGTCGTTTAGCAACCTGTTAACCTGGGAGTCGTGTAGTTGGACTTTGGGAGGAAGCTGGAGACAACCCAATAATACACAGGCTACACCAGTGCAACTAGGATAAATAATACATGTTCAAAAAAATGAAGCTTAAATGATTTGTATGATTTTAAACTTTTATAGTTTTTTTCCATCCCTGTAATTAATGAAAATACTTAACTACAATAGACACACACTTAGAATATGTGCATGAGTGCTAAATGGTTTGTTTAAAAAATGGATAAAGGGACAAACTGGCATTAAAATTGTGTGGAAAGGAGGCACGGACTGGCAAATACCATAACATGTTTACGATATGAAAGATACAAATCAGTCTCTTCTTGTCACTTTGACCTTTCACCACTGTAGTTTCCGTTGTTTGTACCAGAAAGGAGCCGTCTCTGACACTGGATCATGTTTTTCACACCAACGAGGCATCAACTGGAGACGTTTTCTGCAAATTGAGGACTAAAAAGAGACAATCTCTAATCAGTTGCTAGAAGGAAATGTGCTTACATGACCCCAATAAATAATCAGGAAGTCACTCAGTTTTTTATTTTTTGCTCATATTTCGTAAGAGTCAACCGGCCCAAACAGGGATCAGAGGCAAGGTTAACACGAATGTGGCATAATACTCATAAGATTAAATACACATTTGAAATAAAATTAACACATTTGTTTTACATTCATTAGAATTTCATGCATCATTTTATGTATTTGTAGGCTGATCAATAAGATATTTAAATGTAATGCTAAACAGGGTTAAGCAGAAAGAGAAATTAAAGCAGATTTTTTAAAATCTTTTTTTTAATTGACCTAGTTAGGTGGTCAGAGTATTTTTCATTGCAACTTACTTCATATCTTTACATAAAAATATTAGTGTCAAAGGCATGGAAATTTAAAGCAGCACAAAATTAATGTTAGCTCAATTAGTACAAAGAATTCCACATAAGTAGAAACATTTCCTACTTCCTACTAGAAACAAAGCACTTATTTGTCTTTCAGTAATAAAAATTTCTTTACATTCAAAGGCTTGCATTCCTTCAGTACATTAGATTTACCTTTTTTTGTCCCATTCCTACAGAGCTGTGCTAAATGAGGCAGGTTTGCAAATGTAACTGTGGACACTACTATTTAAAGATACAAGTTACATTTTATTTTCATCTGGGATAAACCAAGTATTTTTTATTATTTAATTGAGTTGATTTGAATATCATCAGCTTCAATCAGCACCTTCACAAGACTTAGCTTTTTTCTTTTCAGAGATTTATATGCAAGTTTTATAGCAAAACTTCATTTCTTTGACTCGACAACCATCTGGTTCCTGAATGACAACTGCTTCTCTTGCTTCATGTATTTGTTTAAATAGATGAATATAGTAGCACAAAATTTTATTCACTTTAAATTTGAGAAGCTTACAAAGCCTAGACAGTAGCATCCAGACTGTCCAAAAAGTTTTAAAACCATGAATTTTGAAGTTGGTAAAACGTCTCTTATCATTTATGCATGCATTGTGGAAATAGGTTTTCAGTAACGTATTGGTGTCTGACACAGCAGTTTGTTCTTCTTGTCATGTAGGTTTTTGGATTTGCTGCTCATCTTTTCCGTGTGTGTAAAATAAGCACCGTCATAACCAGATCTGTTATTTCCTCATCACAAATCAAGGCATTTTTTTGTAACACGGAAAACAGCCACAAAACATCTTCTTGAAGGGGTTGTTTTTGTCCGAAGCGAGGGCTCTGTCCAGCTGGAACGTGGCCTCCTGGACGGTCACCTCGGCGGTCTGGACGTTCCTCTCAATGCTCTCCAGCCCGGCCCCCTGCTCCTCCACCAGCATGGCCACGTCCAAGAAGAGCTCCTGGATCCCCTCAATCCTCCTCTCCAGCTCCTGCAGCTCCCGGTGTCTGCTCTCGATGCTCACCAGGGCCGAGCGGGCGGTCTGGCCCCCCACCTGGATGCTGAACACGCGCGGCTCCTCTCCCTCCATCATCTCCTCCAGCTCCGTCTCGCTGACCTCCCTCCCCACCACCTCCATCTGCCGCTGAATGTGGCGCTTGCAGGCCTCGCTGTGGCTCATCTCGGCCTCGTTGTAGCTGAACATGACCTCTCGCAGCGCGGCGCTCAGGTAGCGGTACTGGGTCCGAGCGACGCGGGCCGCGGGGTCAGAGGAGCCCCGCTGGTCCTCCAGGTGACCCCGGAGGTCGTTCATCCCGTGCAGCTGCTGCAACACGGCTTCTCCTCTGCGTTTGATATCCATCCCGATTGTGTTGGAGTCTCGCTTCGTGACATCGGGAAATGAAGTCTTGTTTAACGTCTGGAAGTTCACTTCCTTTAGCTCGCCAATGTCGTTCTGGATCTGCTGGATCTCCAGACGGATCCGCTGGGCCTGCTGCAGGATCCCATCCAGATCTGGGTTGGAGTCTTCGTGTTCTGAGCGGCCGTTCAGGTCCACGGCGCTGAAACCTTCAGGATCAGTCTGGGCCTCCTGCAGGTGTCCCAGTCGGTCTCTCATGTCTACAAGAAACAACAGGAAGGACTTTAGATCCACTCATTTAACCGTAACACATTAAGCACAGCTGTGCTTCCTACAGAGGCTAAGAAAACCTTCCATACCCCATCTAAACACTTCCATATCTGCCATGTTACAGCCACAAACTTAAACATGTTTCATTGAGATATTATGCAAAATGAAAGAAAATTTATACATTTCATAAAACGATATACAAATTTGAAAAGAGAGCCTTGTGTTTGGGTTCAGTCCTCCCTCACTCAACACCTCTGCAATGTGTCTATTTTGGTTGTGGTTGGCGTCTTGTAACTTTAGGTGTGGTCCTGCTGCATAATGGCTGAATCAAAGGCTTACTCATCTCCTCAGCGTGTCATCAAGTTCTGCAGAACTTCATCCATCTACCCACTTGACCTGACCTAACATGATACTGCCACCACCGTGTTTCAGTGTGGGAATGGAGTGTTACTTCTCCAATGTGTAACATTAAATATGGAGCAACAACAGTTACATCTGGTTTCTTTTGACCTTTTGCATGTTTGTTGTGTCCCCCAAACTGCTTTATAAAAAAAAAAAAAACTTCAGTTAAGACGTCTTATGAGTTTAATTTATCTATTTTATTGCAAGTCTTCCAAAGCGACTAAATGTGTGGAGTGTTTAAGTATTACTTCTCCTTTTGACTGATGGCTTCTTCTCTGGGTAATTTTATTTTAGGGTATCAGATTAAAGGCAAATCAAACTTCTCTGATTTTATTTAAAAATTTTAACACGAAAAGCATTGTGGTTGGATTGTGAAATTCTGAAAATTTTCAAATTTTAGCAAATTTATTTGGTGTGCAACTATGGCCCTGCAAGAAGAACTAAAATCCTCTTTTAGCCGATAAGTGTCACACTCCATCTAAAGTTGCTAACAAAACAGGAAGTAGGTTCTTAAAGCATTTTTCTCTGTTTTTGACAGAGGCCATGCTGATAGCAGTGGTACGTGTGAGCTGAAAGATTTACATGCGTCAAGTTTTTTGCCCTCTTTAAACCACCTCAGCTTCTGCCCAAACTTGAAAAAGCTTGCTTCCCTCAAAGAAATGCAGGAACAACTCATCTCAGTGACATCTTTTATTTATCTTTTCTTTTTGTCTTTAGATTATTTCAGTTGACAGTGCAAGACCACCATGACTTTGCATAAGTAGTCAGAGTAGTCACAGAGCAGGTTGAAAACCTACAAACAAAAACTAATTAACTAGTTTTCCAGGTAATGTTAATCTACTTTTAAGTTAACAGTGAATGAACAAATAAACCATTCCAAACACATAAAACCCATTGAATCACCAAGGCTAAGTTGGTCTTCTGAATGCAGATGAAATGATACAAACTGTGCATAATGTCCAGGTCCTACCAGTGGTGTCTTTGTGTAAGCTTGAAGCTGAGGCTCTTTGTCTGCAGAGATCATTGTGAGCGCAGGTGTGCCAAGTTATCTTATAGACTTCAGATGGGCCTGAGTGAAAGGGATGGGTGCGCTTGATTCTCTGTGATGTGTGTGCCAGTTGGGTGGAGGTAGTAAATGCACTCACAAGTGTACCATTTGCTGTTTTAACTTGACAACATGCTACATTAACTCACAGTTCTGGGGGGGATTCAATACTACAGGGAGCTGAAGAGAGCAGTTCTGAAAGTAAAACTTTGCTGTCAGAAAATTACATTTTGAAATACATGTTTCTTCATTTTCAACCCCGAGTTCTCTAAAAGGCTCTCAAGTACGCAAGTTTAATCTTTAACCAGAAGATTACAAGATATTTAGCAACCAAAAACAGATTAAAAAAATACTGCCTGCTCTTATGGGATATTAGTGAGGAAATTAAAGTACAAACATGAACTTTTCACAGTTTTAGGTTTAGGGTAGATGTGGGTTCAATTCTAGAGAAATTATAAGTAAAGGCATTTAAGTGGACTAAACAGATTGCAGGTGAACTTAATGAACTTTCTACATCTGCTACTGCTGATTGCAGTTTTTGCAGAAAAGTATTCAAAAATCCTCGAATGTTTCCACATTCTATCACATTACCATCAGCTACTGTAATACATTTCCTGGAAATGTTTTAATGTGATAGACCAGCTGTCACCACCGTGTTTCACTGAAGGGATGGTGGGATCAGAGTGATGTGCAGCGGTAGTTTTCTTCCACACAGTTTTGTGTGGAGGCACAAAAAAAAAAAAAGCTCAATTTTGGACTATTTTTCTTAATTTCTTTCTCCCCGAATGCAAATTGCAAATATGACTTCCTGTGGTTTTTTTTATCAAACATGCAAAGCTTTTTTCTTCCTACTCTTAACCAAAAAATACTGAAGCTATCAGCTGCACTCAGTAATAAAAAACATAAATAACTTTATTTTGATCCCTTCATGTTGATTGAAAGGAGCATCCATTGAACGTGTGAAGGCTCCCAGCATGCGGCCTCACTAAGACGTGCCCCTTTTCTTATTGGGTTTTTAAGGCCAATATTCTCTGCGTCTCCAGTAATCAGGTCATCTTAGATGAACGTTCTTGATCCAGCAGGACATTTCTCAAAACTCACCAAACAAGTTCCAGTACAGGAAAAAAGGACAGACTAAGAATAACCGAGCTTGTCTGATAGAACCGCTCAAACTTTGAATTGAATTATTTACAGTGAAACTCAAGTGATGAAAAACTAAATATTTTCTCTTATTTTATTTCTAAGACGGACTTCAGTACAGGCCTGATTAGAGGCCTTTAAAATAATTTCTATATTAGAAGAAATCACTGTAGCGACAGAATTTTTTCATCCCTTACTTGCGCCGGTGTGGTTTTTCTGTAGAGGCCTCGCAGCTCGTTTCTTTGTGACCCCCTAATTAATCCCGATCATGTAGAGACAGGTGCGAGGTCCAGCGAGCGTGGCGACAGCTCGGGCAGGTCCAGATGCCTTCAAGTAAATGTTAACCCTCATCACTGATGCACCTTAGAAACAAAACTGTCTGCATTCCTGTTGCATCACATGGAAACGGAGTAAAGCAAAGACCGGCCTCTCAAGGATTTTATCAGAAGGAGAAACTGATGTTGATCGTCCGCATTCCTCTGATTGGCTGAAAGTGAATGAACTTTTCCGTAAAATCAATTTCTGTTTCTTTTTTCTGAGAGGTTAAAACAGAGCTGGTTCCTGGACTCTAGAAACAAAATCTTACAAAGTGTTTATGGTAAAGTGTTTTTGGTCTAGTTTCTGAGTAACCTTTCAGCAAGCAATAGGAGCTTGCTTTAAGAAAGTTACTCCTGATGAAAACGTACTAGCTGTATGTGAAGTAGTCTGCCAGTGGGACAAGATATTTGCCTCATATTATAAGTTAAAATATTACTGATGTTGGTTTTATGTCTTTGCAGTGTAAGAATAGAAAACAGGAAGTGTTTTAGATATGCTATCTCCACAAAGGGTGTGACTCTCTTATGTCTTATGACAAGACATAAGAGAGATTTGTTCTTCTAACATTGAGGCTTCTGTGGAAAAGGCTTCTGGTTTAATGAAACACAAACTCTGTCCAGGAGAGCTGCGCGAAAACAAAAAGCTTAAAACTAGAGCAAGGTTTTAGTGGGTGTGTGGGAGGCACTGTGATATAGTTATTTCCAAAGAAAAAGTTTTTCTTTTTTGGATCCACATGATTAGCAATTTCCCCCACTCTCTGTGAGACAGAGTCACACTCGGCTTGCGTTTCAAAGGGGATTTTTGTTGCAGAGTCACTGGGCTGCTGCCGCTCACTCTTCAGCTGTTGTTCCTATAAAGAGACGAGGAGCATGAATGAAAACCACCACCGCCGCCGCTTGAGGATTCCCCTAGAAACCACAGCAAAAGCAACAAATCTTTCTGTGTCGTCTCCTGTTCCACTCACCTGGTCCTGAGAAAGCGCCTCCAAAAAGTATTCACCTGACTCTCCCCCCCCCCCCCCCTCTCTTGCTTATCAATTGAAATCCGGGCTTTCATAAATATTGCTTGGTAAAACCCAAATATGGTGATGTTTTTCATTTCAAATGAATGAAGTTTATGAATTGGAATTTATGTTATGAAATAAACAGTGAAGTACATGTAAGTGTAATTAAGACATTTTTCTATGCAAGGAAACAGTATGTTGGATCCAGTAGTTGATTTTAAATGAACCCACCTCTTTAATGAAGCAGAATCATCAGTGATTACATGCCCAAATTGTGTTTTTGAGTTTGCAACACTTTATAATACTGAGCGTGTATGTACAGTAGTAACAGCATAGAGGAAAAACTAACCTTCAAGAATAAACCTTTAGCAGAACCTGTCTGAATGTAAAGTGTCATCTGTTATGTCATGTGCCAGGACTATAATTAGGTTTCATGTCAAATAATTAAAAATATTGATGAAAGTTGTAGCTCCTTTAGCGACTTCATTTGAAAGTCCAAGACAATAAAGAAGTTTTCAAGTCTGCAGGATGAATGAGAGGACATATTTGGTGCTCAGTAAAGTTCAGCGTTTGGTGTCTACAATACATTTTGTGAAACACTGAAAGAAGGGAGCAATTTTATCATCCATGGAAGATAATTGTTGGACACTGGGGTTTGGATTCTGTGTGGATTTCTTCAGGTTCTACAGTTATCCACCAGAGGGAGCCAGAGAGTTGCTGCTCACTAGAGGGTGGACCTGCTGAGCAATTACACACACCTGCTAATCATCTTCTGTATGAGGGTCAAAAATATACCAAAAACCATGATTATAATGGAAAGTAGCATTATCTTATCCAAAGTCTTCCTGCAGAAAAACATGACAGCTAAAAAGAACGTGTGGTATGACATTCCATCTATGAAGAGACCAAAAAACAGAAATGCCATGTAACACTGAGGAAGTGAAATATTCAGAGAGTAACAAAAGAATGTATAAGAGGTGAAAAGTGATCATTATATGCTCCACCTTTTGTATTAAACAACATTAATAATCATTTTGTCATTTTGAGATCCAGGTGAAGTTACACAGGTGAGGTTGTGTGTGTACAAATGCTGCAGTGGCTGATGTAGTAAGAAGATATAGCTGATGGAATAACTTAGGGGGCACAGTGAAGTCCAATTACAATTGAATGCTATTGGGTTCTTTAGAAGTTCACCAAAGTGAATCCTAAAAATTTTGGTGCAAATCTGATGATGCATGCATGATTTAGAGACAACTGTATCTGTACGGCAAGCGATTTTAATTCACCATTCGGCCACAGCCACATGGTTCAGTCAGCAGCCAGCGTTGACAGAGTTCATCATGTCATTTTGTGTCACTTGGCCCGGGTTGAAACCTATATGAGTCAAAGTAAGACATTAAGCAGAAAAACAGGTGACTTCCTGTTGGAAGCGGGGAGGAAAAAGGAGGAGGGGACTCAAAACTGAGGAATTTAGAGCCAAATGTATGGCAACGGCGTTACAGGTCTCTTGGCCACACCCACCTGCTCCATCAAAATCCGTCTGTGTTGGAAACCCAGTCACACCCACGTCTTCTGTCTCTGGACACAGATTCATGTTGATTAGGGCAAAGGGATCAGATAGAGACCGTTCCCAGTAAAACATGACACTTCCTATTCTCAGGGGGCGTGGCTTACGTGATGTCATCATTTGACCATTATAGGAAACCCAATAATGATCAATCACTGAAAGTTTGGTGCCTCGGTGAGTTTTTCTGTAGGAGATATAACAGTTTTGTGTTTCACGGTGGGGCTGCACAGTGGCGCAGTTGGTAGAGCTGTTGCCTTGTAGCAAGAAGGTTCTGGGTTTGATTCCCGGCCCCGGTCTTTCTGAATGGCGTTTGCATGTTCTCCCTGTGCATGCGTGGGTTTTCTCCGGGTACTCTGGTTTCCTCCCACAGTCTAAAAGCATGATTGTCAGGTTAATTGGTCTGTCTACATTGCCCTTAGGTGTGAGTGTGTGTGTGCATGGTTGTTTGTCCTGTTTGTCTCTGTGTTGCCCTGCGACAGACTGGCGACCTGTCCAGGGTGACCCTGCCTCTCACCCGAAACGTTGGCTGGAGATGGGCACCAGCAACCCTCCCGACCCCACTAAGGGACCAGGGTGCAAGAAAATGGATGGATGTGTTTCACGGTGAGTAAGTGAACTTTGGCCCCAGGTATCGCCTCTTCAGCAGGCATGAAAACTCACCATTTTGATAACTTTTAATCGGCCATGCCTTATGAACAAACTGACCAAGTTTGAAGCCAATCAATTTAAATCTTGTAGGAGTTAGATCAAATACAAAGGCTGTAAACGGCCAAAATGGGTCAAAATTGGAATTTCAATCCAAAATGGCCAACTTCTTGTTTGAGTTGCTCTATGACATTAATTGAATTTTCTGTGTATCTTGGGGAGCTCTACAAGTGTACCAAACTTAATGTCTCTACAATGAAGTAAGGTCCATGCGGACGGTATTTTGAAAGTTGCCAGGTGGCGCTGTTGGGCTGTTTCTGTTGCGATTTATGCTTCGACCTTAAAATACGTAATTTTCACGCAGACTTGACACGTCCGCCAACATTGGTGAGTTTTTGAATATGATAAAGCCCCCAAAAAGTTAATTCATTTGATGGAAGCATAATAGGAAGAAGAAGAAACAGTGCTATTTCAATAGGCCTTCATGGCGCTTTGCTGCTCGGCCCTAAAATGTTGAACTGAAGTGCCAAATGTTCAAAATCAAGAAAGAAAATATTTCTAGAGAAAACTGGCTATAACCACTAAATGTTGACAAAAGCCATCCGGTTTCAGGGAGTTTTCTCTAAGGAGGCAATTGAGAGACGTTCAGATTTTAATATAGTTGGATATTTTCACTGTTTAATTAATAACATTTTTTCAATTGAAACCACACAAATTGGTGGCTATAGTTCAGAGCTTCTAGAAACAAATAAAAAAAATTTATACAATAAATCAAATAAACTTAATGTAACTACATAACTTGTACTTTTAAACTGGTGTCAAGTGTATTATTTATAATCATACATTTTAAATTCACCGTACACCCACATGTCATGTCCAAAGGAGGCATGTATTATAATTTTTAACCAAGCAAGTGAAGTTAGATTTGTGCCTGATAGATTTTTACCTCCGTTCCCAAACTCAGGTCAGCAAACATTACAAGCGAAAAAGCCTAAATTGTGTTTCCTGTCCTCAGTCAGCTGGTTCTGATTTCTTCCTAAATCAATAACCTCTTTAGGCTTTGCTGATCTCCAGTCATGATGTTTGCATGTGAACAGCCAAAACAAAAAATAAAACACACACACGTTTGCGTGGCTATTTTTGTGGGAACTTTCCATTGACTTCCATTCATTTCTACAGCCTAAACCCTTATTTCTAACCCTAACCAAAACTCAATTCACACCTTAGTCCTAAATCTGACCCCTGACCCAAAAACAGCGTTTCCCCTTTTGGGGTCCAGGCTTCGGTCCCACAAGGAGAAGTGGGTCCCCACAATTGTCCCCACAAGGTATCACACACGCACACACCCACACACACCCACGCACGCACGCACGCGCGCGCACACACACACACACACACACACACACACACACACACACACACACACACACACACACACACACACACACACACACACACACACACACACACACAGAGCCTCCTGTGGCCTCTTTCTCTTTCATTCGACATTGGACAAACTCTGGGAAACGGCTTTCTGCGAGCAAACCAAAAATACATCCTGAACTGAAGGATGGAAACCTTCAGGATTCAAAGCCAAGTAAAAGTAAAATCTAATTGTGATCTGTGCTGTCCATTAGTCCTCTGAGACCAGGTTTCCATGACCTCTTGCCAGGCTGATTTCCTGCTAGAGGAAAGTGAGCTTGATCTTCTTTCCACACAGAAGATGATTGCTTAATCTGAGATCTTAAACACGGGTCAGTCAAGGAACCTTGCTGGCGTCTTAAAATATAACTTTGCATGTTTACACAACTTGCGACTTCGTAAATAATATCTAATGTAGTTTTCTTGCTTTTTTTCCTCACCGACTTTTACAGCGCAGCCAAGAAAATCTCAAAACTCTGGCTGACAGTCACAGTTTTTAATCTAATTTCACATCCCCTGCAGGAAAAGTCTCAACAGGACCTTAGCAGGGACTTGGCCGCCGGATCAGAACCGCACTCTCCCGGCTTGGATAGGGAACCTCCGAAGACGACCAGGTAACACAGGAGCACATGCACGCACATGAGGTGGGAGCTGCCTGGACCCCCTGCGTTTTTATTGGATTACGTCTCATCAGGCCTCAGCAGTCAGGCCGCCGGTCTGAATGGAGAAAACATCAGCCCTTTCCAGTTAACCGGAGTTGTGACTCTAATTATTCAACTTATTAACTCTGTACTGAGGTTCACATAACAGCATCAGTGTGTTGGAGCATCTGATCAAATTAACAAATGCCTGTCATGGGTTTGGAGTGGAGATGCTCCCTTCTGATTTCCCAAGCTCTCACTTTGCTGCGCTTAGGTGATATATACATACTGTATCTTCAGGCTTGTTTTAGAAGTGACCTGTTTTACTTTTTGGTGCATCTGCATGACAAACTGCATCCTGGTATCATTTACATGCAGTTTTGCAGTAACAATAACATTATAAAATGTGAGTAAAAAAAAAAAATCTGTTTTAATGTGATATTTTAAACATATCCAGCAACAAAGTCACATAACACCAAGTAGTTAAATTTCTGCGAATTCCATTGCTTTCAATCAAGTTAATTCTTTATAAATAAATAGCAAAAATACCAAGAATCGAATCTAATCTGATTAACAGAAGACAGACGTATATAATGGAATATTCCTAGACTAATCTGGTTGTGTCTAATCCTTTTTGATGGTGATGGTAAAACATTTAAAAGCATTGCCAGCAGGGGGGCTGTGGTGTTGTGTAAACATTAAGTTTATGGAAAAGTTGAGCGTCCTTAGTCATCACCTCAGTTATGCAAGTTGGGCCCCCAAAAGCATAAGCTGCTTGCTTCATTCTTTTTTTTTTTTGGCCCAAAAGGACAAAAGATGAATAAAACACTTTATAAAAACAACAGAAAGAGATTCAAGGAATTAGTAAATATACAAAAACCTTCTGGATGATTGCAAGGATGTCAGGGTTGGTTATAAAAGTGTCTTTCACCAGAGACAAACATATAAATGAAGCTAAATATTTATTACCCAATACTTTGTTCGGTATAAATTTGATTAGTATTGTTTCTTGGTTTAGACTTGAGTATTTTAGGGATACTTTTTTTTTTTATATAAATTGTTGAATGTAAAAAGTTACACAATAAGTTAGAAGAGATGAGTTTTACATACTTCCAATTTAAATGCTGGGATAAATATTCCATCCCTCCGTTTGTGGGTTTTTGTTTGTGTGTGTTGCAGTTTTCAATTTAAAAAAAATGTTAAACAGAAATGTCCGTGTATCTTGTTTGGACTTAGTGTCAGAGTTGAAATCAGCGCTAATTCATGTATAGGAACAATCCAGTCAGTTCTGACCCAGATACGACTGACCGACCAATCTGACTCAGTTTGAGCTATTTTGCAAAGATGAATGGAAAAAAAAATAAATAAATCTGCCTTAATTTGTGTTGGTTTATCAAATGTAATCCCATGAAATTTGTGGTTTAAGCCTAATAAACATTTAAAAAAAAGTTCAAGAGTTGTGACTCTTGCAAGGCACACACACAGCTTTAACACATCTTCCTTCATAACTGATTTATTAACCCACGAGTCCACAGAATCTCAGATTCTGCCTGATAAATCTCACCAGAGGAAGACCAAAGTCTTTTTCTGCGAGTCTGATTATGTCTTTGAAGGATACACGGAAAACATGTAGTTTATTGCTTGGCTCGCAGATTAGATCACGCAGTCAATTGTAGTGTAAAACTGCATCAATCTAAGCTAGAAGCAACCTGTTTTGTTTTTAATGTTTGTATATGTAATTACTGGAAAGAAACTGTGTAAATTAAAAAAAAAAAAACTTCAATTGAATAAGACAACAAAACATTCAGTAACAGAGAACAAATGCGTTTGAAACCTTGCTGAAGTAAATCAGAGGGTCAGGTTCTTCCATAAAAGCTCCAAAAACATGGCAGACTGTTTTGGTTTTGCTTAAACTGTATCCCGCCCACATGCTCCATCACAAACTCTAAATCACATTATTTCTTTTTGGCTGGACAGTTTGACCAGTCAGTTGATTTCCATTTGTCAGAGAAATTTGTTCCCATCTTGAAAATCTTTGACATTTTCCATCTTCTAAAATGATTCTGCTGACATTATAGTTTCATAAGTTAGCAAAATACGGAGACAGTAAGTCAGAACTGTTGTTAGTCAGATTAAAAGTACATTTTGAAAACCTTCAAGAGGGGATCAAGCATACTTTTCATTTTATATTAAATATGTATTTTTTTATTGGTTTGATTTATAGTAATAATCTAATGTGACAGACTTGTTTTCATTAACCGTAAGTAGGAAATCATCATAACTAACACAATTGAAGGCTTTGAAACTCCAATTTGTGTGCAATTAATCTACATAAAGTATTCCACTTTGCAAATCGAGTTACTGAAATAAATAAATGAACTTTTCAATCATATTCCAAGTTATGACTTTGGTCTGCCTCAGGCATGTGCAGAGGAGGGGCGGTGGGGGCGGCTGGGGTACTTGAACACCTGCCCCTTTTGCTCCAAGTGCCCTTTTGGTCAAATTTATTATTTTTTTGTTGGTATTATTTACTAAGCCCTCTTCTGACACATAAAAACATGTACTAAAATTGTTTGCTTTTTTGCTTCTTTTTTGTATAACATAATAAACCGGTCACCTTGTTTACCTTTGACCTTTTGCCCGTGACGCATGACGCAGTTGCCTCTTGTGCAGTGCGATAAGGCAGCTAACTGGAGCTCAACGAAGCGAACGTTCCAGATTACAGAACAGTTTTGGTGAATAAAAAAAAACCTTTTTGGTGAATAAAATGGAGTAGACTTACTACTTGTCAGATGACGGAAAACGTTGAACGCAGTTTCTGCTTCAGCTCGGAGTTGCGGTTTAAGCAGAGAGGTAATGAAATACAACAGACACCACCAGGCCTCTGCGTCTGTCTTTCTCTGAAGAACTACTGAGCGGGAGGAGACAGCCAGGTGAGGAGACACTGTTATCTATCCATTCACTATTTTTATCATACAGACATTAGGCTGTTGTTGTTGTGCTATTAGCTGGCTGATAGCTAACGACTTTGCTAGCAAAGCAAGATAACTAAAAAGCTTCTCCCCTGTATTTTTAATGATACCAGTCATTCTTTAGTATTGCTTATGCAATAAGGGCACATTGCCCGTCCAAAACCGATCATCTCCATAATGGATATATGTCCGATCTTCTAATTTCCTTTGCTGCATAATATACATTTCATTTATTCTGGCATTTAGGTTAATGTATCTTGAAGAAGAATAACACTTAAATAAAAGTCCAACAAGGATGTTCATTTAGAATGAAAAATAACTCACCCTGAATTACCAAGATAGATATAATGAATGTAATAAAAGTGACATTAATGAAGGGGAAAAAACTAAATCCAGACTTTAAGGATGTTTAGGGTCTGGTTCACAGAGTATTAAGTTAGAATTGTTTCCCAATTATTCAATGAAAAAAAACTAACCTCAGTTAAGTAAAAAAAAAAATTGTAATCAAAACTTTTGGAATTGTAATGATTCCTTTAAAAAAAAAAGTTTTGTTTAAAATACTTTTTTTAAATTAAATAACTAATTTTTACCAAAAAAAAAAAAAAAAACATTTATTTGCACACATCAGAAATCTTTTGTTGTGATTTTAGGCCCTGCTCAAGACGTCATATGAGAATCACAAGCAAAACATTGAGTCACAAAAACTTAGAATAGCAAGAAAAGATTTCTGACAAGCGCAAATGAGTTTGTTTTGCAAAAAAAAAAGTTAACTTCATGAGTCAAAAATGTGTGATTTAAATTTTTTTAAAAGTTTTTTTTAAGCAAAACTTAGTAGGCCTTTCTCATGGTGACAAGCATTAACAATTCAATATTTGCTTTTTTTTCTGCAGTTCCACGTTAAAGTTTGATGCAGCTCTGCTTTCCTGAATGGACCGTCTTCATCTCCACTGCAAGTGTAGCAAACAGGCAGCTCTGTTTTTTATAGATTACAGTCCACTAAAAGGTTGCATTGTGCCCTTGTTTATATTTTTAATAGTGTAATTCTGTAAAGACAAAATATGTCTGGTGGTCTGTTTTACACATCTTGCTAAATTGCGGGTTTGAATATTGCAATACTTTCCTGCAGAAAGAAATTACTAATAAAATATCTTGCATATGCATAGTGTTATGCTCTATATAGAGATGTTTGTTAGCTTTGATTGTATATCTCACAATTTTGTAATTTATCATTGTTTATTAAACTGAACGCTGAGTGGCTTTGTTAATATTCTGTGCTAGAAGGCGGTTAGATGTGGCCTTTTTTTGTTGTTGAGAAACTGCCCCTTTAGTGGTCTCTGCACGGCCCTGGTCTGCCTGTTACAGGCCGAATTATTTCAGTATGAAAATAACACATGACACCTCCTGATGTCCTGTGCATGAAGCTTCTAATACTCTCTGAAATCCAATCAACCATGTCGCCCCAAGAGTCACAACTGGACAAGACCAGTGAAAATCAATCGTGTTCGTTCCATAATGATCGCAGCGACTTCCTGGACGAAGCAATATCCACTCATTCCTCCTGTTTAGAGCTTAAAGCCTTGCGCTGACAAGACATGACGCGTGCTTTGGGTCTTTATGATGTCCTCCTTTGAAAATCTGCAAGTGTAGAAAACTGTATTATAAAAACTTTACAATCCTCACAGAACTAAGTGTCCCAGGTCACGACCACGTCAGCGTCCATAGTAATTAGTGATCAGAGGCACTGTAACGTTTTGAAAAGTGAGATACAAGTACAGTTTGTTTGGCTCTTTGGAGTAAAGTCTTGAACCAAACATTAAAATGTAAATAAATAACATTACAGTGGTGGATGGACGGTTTTACTATGTGTGAGTGAGTGCACAATGCAGGATCCGTAAAAGTTTCGTGTGCACAGAATCCTGATTCAACACAACTCAGTTGGGACGAAATCTTTTCATCCCACATCAGTGTCTAACCTCATAAATGTGCTTTTAGGAAGAGAGGTCAAATATTCTCATAATGACGTCCCTAAACATGTGGAAAAGTGTCCCAGAAGAAGCTGTTAAAGCTGCACAGGTTGGGCTAACATCATCAGAAACTATATTCATTTAGAGCTAGAGGTCAGTCAAGGTCACATATGTGTGGTAATCGTATAGTTTTATGCGATATAGTTTGTGTGTATACAAGTTTTTATTCATTTTTTTCTAACGGTAAGCGCTTTGGGAGTGCTGTTATTTTTCTTCTCTAGGACAAAAGTCTTGATGTGTAGTTGGAATAATTGTTAAAACATTTCAATCCAGATTTTCCCATCTGACCCAAATTGACTCATTAGATGAAATGAAATGGGTCGGAAAGTTCAACAAAAACCACAATTCAACCTTTAACCCCCCTATTACAAGTAAAAAGAACAAAAGTCTGATCAGAAGAGGCTTTGGTTCTCCAACAGGACGACAATCTCGAGGATAAACATTGTGGCATCCGGTACGGCTCAGGATGGGAGGTGGGTGTGTTTTTGGTGTGAAATATCTGCATGCAGAACAAAAGCAGAAGATCTTGTGAAGACGCCGACTGATGCTGCTAAGAGAGTCTTTTTGTATAGCGGATGAAAATATCTGGTTTTAACTGTATCTTTGAGAAGAAGGCGGGTAAAATAAATCGACTTGCCAGGTTTTTGCAGTGATTTAGTCACCATGACATATTTCATAAACAGGTTTCAGTATTGAAAAAAAATGAAAACATGAAATGGCAACATGAAAAGAAGCAAGAATGTTACTTTGTTAGTATTCATGCTGTTTCACATTAATTCTCAAAACTCATACATACAGTACTTACCCAGTCATTTATTTATTTTTGTTGTTGTTGCAGAGTTTAAGACTTAATTTTATCCAATTAAGATTGAATATACGTTTCTAATCCAATTACACCGCACAAAATGATCTTGGAATAACTTTTAATTTATTTCGGGCTGTGAAATAAGTTGGTGCATGTTTGCTGTTTGCGTCTGGAAGCGATCTGTGGTGAAAGTACAAAGGCTCCGTTTCATCCTTCCAGCTCGGACATGATTTCCTCAGTCATCTGAGTACAGGAGCTTGTTTTTCCTCCTCTTTATTTGATGCATTCGGAGGCGTGCCGAGCCGAGCCGAGCCGAGCCGGACCGGGTCAGGCTTGGCTCCTTATATCTTCATGTGATCCCGAAGGGAGGTGTTGGAACTCGGTGGGGAGGAGGTGGGAAAAATAGTTCGTCAAGATCCATCCCAGCAGCAGTCAGGAGCTGACCTTCTCCACCACGGAGTTGCCGGCTCGTTGGGATCTATATTTTTTTGCGCGGCTCCCTCCGTCCGGACAGTGACGCGCTGCAGATCCGATTATGGGAGACGCTCAGTCTGCGCCACGGGAGGCCAAAAGCGATGCAGCAGCAGCGGGGGAGGAAGAGGAGGAGGAGGAGGAGAGGAGCGGGGAAGTGAAGGATGTGGAAACCGGACAGGACATCGACGACAAGGTACAGCGTCATGTTTTCTTCCCGCATCGATAACTTCTGCTGGTCATGTTAGGACCTAGACGCAGGGAATTCACCTGTTATGAACTGCGCGGAGTTTCTTTCGTTTACGCAGAATGGGGCTGATGTGTGTAAAAAGCAGAGGAAGATGCTGAGGCTGGGTTTTTTTTTTTTTTACTGCTGGCAGGACAACGCAGATGCTGCTGCAGAAAAGAAGGGAAGGGAACGAAAAGCTCTTTCAAACGGAGAGAATTAGTTGTACTGCAACACCGAGGTGTGTAGAAATTTGCCGGATTGCCAAAAACGAGCCCACTTTTGCTCGAGTTTTGGAGAGGACCGACTTTCATCTGCATTGCTTTTCTTTATGATGCGGTAGTTTTGAATTTCCTGACTGGGGTGGGTCGGTGGGACAAAACTCCAGGAAGAACAAAAGTAAAGCCCAAGGGAGGGATAAAATTCCCTCTCTGCTGCACTCAGCAGAGAGCAGCATCGATTATTTACGTGCACCGTCATTACCTGGTCAAGATGGGCAGGGAGTCCAACAAGATGCACTGTTCTGAGAGAGTCAGGAGAGGCATGGACACCCGACACTTCATATATAGCAAATGTCTGAATGTCAACAAGAGCAATCAATCCACAAACCTGGTTTATATGAAGCAGTAGAAATGCCATCTGAACCCAAATGAACTCACTTTATGAGTCTATAGTCGCACAGGGAGCAAGTGGAAGATGGAGGTCTGGTCAGAGAGACTAAACATGAACCTTTTGGCCCACATGCTAAGCCCTGTGGCTGGCGGACCTCTAAACCACCTGGAGCACCACATCTCAACCACAAGATGTGGTTCTGACAGAGTAAGAATGGCCTAGTCAAAGGGTCTACACACTTTAATCCAAAGAGCTATTTTTGCCCTCAGTTCAGAGCCATGAAACCTGCTTAGAGGCACTAAGATTACATCAATTTTTTTTTAAAAGATTACTTTTAATTTTTAATAAATATTTACAACAGCCAATTTGTTGTCATTTTTAAAGAATCGTTATTTTATTTCTATTTTTACATTTTAAAACAAAGAAAAAAAACTTTTTAAAGAGAGGATGAATACCTGTGATCAACGGGATGTTAATTGTGGTAAAAAAAAAAGAAAAAAAAGAAAAAAGCACAAAATTTCCAACCTGATAACATGAAAAAAATATCTAAAAAATATTATAGGTGCTTTTATTGTTGTTCTGATGTGGAAATTTATTGCAATTATTACATAAAAAACTGTAAAAAATCTAAAACTTGTATTTGTTATTATATTTGTATTTAAAAAAGGATTGGTTCTTCATCATTTTAATCAAAATTATTAGGAGTAAATGAGAAATCTCCAAAGGAAAACTTGTAGATCCAGAGACACGTGTTGCAAATCTCTGGCCTAGTCAAAGTAAAGACAATTGGGAATCTGTGGCAGAGCTTGGAAACTTATTTAGAGATGCTCTCTATTGTACCTGACTATAATGGAAGACTACATTAAAAAAATGAAAAAACATGACAATCTAAGTGTTGTAACTTTACTTACTTTTAAAACTTTTATAAATAAGATGCAAAAATGATTGGAAAAGATCTGTCATGTCTCTTGGCAAAAGGATCAATCAAACCATTAGTTGGTCATGGCAGCTCATACTGAGTTCAGTTCCTCCTGTTAAAAGGAAGTTGTTCCTTTCCTACGTCACCAAAAGCTTATTCAGGAGGAATTGCTGCAAAGCCAGTGACACAATGTAATCAATGACTTTCTAACAATCAGCCTTATTAAATTAATTTAACTGCGCTGAATCATAACCAGGATCAAATTGGTATCTGTATGCATCATTGGATCAATCTCGGAATACACTTCTGTATATAAATTTGGTCATTTCATGTGCTGTGAATTGGCGCTACACATGAACTGAAATTTCATAGCCTTAAACTTTTTTTTTTTTTTTTTGCTTTATTTTCTGAACTGTTCAAAAATACATTCAGAGACAAACAAGCTAAAAATAAATGAAAGCAAAAGAAAATCTGCCGAACCGTCTACCACAGGTCAGGCGCTCGCTTGTTTATGACAATGAGCGTAATAAACAAGCGCCTGGAAAAGGAAGTTTTAATCACGTTATGGCATTTGATCTTTTGGCATCTGGTAATTCTCTTAGCGGTTTTGCCCTGCATTTCCTCAGGGTTAATCGTCCTCAAGGATTACTTAGAAGACCTGTTTTGACATCAGCAAACAAAAGTGAGAAACATCGGCTCTAGAAGATTGGCCAAATATGTTGGGACACCGACATCTATCAACTCGCTGACTCGTTTATCCTGATTTATTAAGTGAATGACCTCATCCTAATTGGACATGTGTCCCTCATTCTCTAAACCCTGCTCAGACCTGCTGCACTAATCTGTCTCAGGGACTTGAGATTTAGGCTATTAGGGTTGCTAACAGAAAGGTCACAGTTGCCACCATCCAACAGTAACTGGATTGTATCGACTGTTTAGAAAACACGACTTAAGATGGAAGAAATACCCGAGAATCACAAAGGGAAAGTTATTTTTTTTACCCTTCCACAAAAGACAGAAGTATGACCAAAATGTTTGTAACTTAAAGGTAGAAAGAAAATACTTCTTTGTCATTTGTGAATAACTGAAGCAGAGTGTGGATTGACTGATTGCTGCATTTTATCTTAAAATTGGCTCCACCATGATGCAGATGAGAGCACCGTTGATTTGCACCAAGAAGGTCCTGGGTTTGAATCCCAGCCTGGAGTTCACCTGTACCATCTTCAAAACCACTGCTGTTAGGTTAACTGGTTACTCCAGGGTGAGTGTGTGATTGGTTGTTTGCCCTGTGATGCCTCTTGCCCAATAACAGCTGGAGATAGACAACAGTACTCCAACAGCCCTGTAGGGATCAGTGCGAATGGACAATTGATGGATTTTATAATCTATTACTAATCGTATGATTTTGTGCTTCGTTTCAGGTTCTCAGAAACAACGGACAGATCTCTGATATCAGCAGAAAAGCAGAGAGCTCCACAGTAGAGCTGAATGGTCACTGTGAGGATGAGATTGGCATTGAAGGTGAGGAATCCTAATATAAATACACATGAAGCTGCATATTTACATACACCGACTTTAAACCAGACTAAGTCTTTCCAATTTTTAGGGCACTCAGGATTACAAAAACTATTTCTGTTTGCTACATGTCAGAATAACTATTATTGTTTCCCTCCCATAGTTTCTTAATATGTGGTTGAATAGTTTGTTGTAATTGTAGCCCAGTTCTCCTGTCTCCTGGTGTGTCTGAGTCACCTGGCCTGTACACACCTTCCAAGGATCTGCTTAAAGAAATCTTTAAGGATCACTCCAAATCACAGACTTTCTACTCTTCAAGTCACTTTGTAAATATTTCCTTGGTATGATCAGGGTCATTGTCCATTAGGATTTTTAAACTAACTTACTGAGTCTTGAGTAGTTGGATCAATGTTTCCACATAATGTTATTTTCTTTAAAATACCATAAAATCTGAAAAGCTTACCAATCCCTTGTAAGGCAAAACACCCTCACGACTTTATTCTTGATATTTTGGCTGATTTCATTTAACTTTCAATTGATGGTATGCAAGAAATAAGTGTTACAGACAGGGACAAAGACATGATTTTAGGAGACATTTCCTCTGGTCTCTTGAAACTATGATTGGAGTGTTTAGTCATAATGACCACTGTTACATTTGGAAGAAAACTAGGGAAGCTGGCCAGCCTAAAAACACCGTCCCATTCGTGAAGTACAAAGGTGGACCTCACAAAAACAATAACATTATGAGGACAAGACATGGTGGAAATATCAAAGCAACATCTTCAGACATTAGCCAAGTAATCAAAGCTTGGGCACAGATGAGTCTTCCAAATGGACAATGACCAAGCATACTGCCAGATTAGTTACAAAGGACGACAAAGTCAATGTTTTTTAGGGGTCAAGTGCTATGAATAGTTTAACACTTACAGTATTTAAAGAAAGTCTTAGTTTTCTAACATGTAGCAAATAAATATAATTTTACAACAAGAAAAGTGTGATTTAACATTGGTCAGTGAAGAAAAAGTGTCTTTATCGAGTTTCAAAAATATATACATTTTAGCTGCATTACAGTTCAATGGCAAAAAATCTGAAGATTATCTCAACAGAAAACTGACTAGTGTATAATTTTCTCCTATCCTGGTTTAGCTGCCATTTGTCCAGACATAAAAGTTTCAGAGCCACCAAAAGAAGAAGAGACACCCTTAGAAAACGAAGACATTAACTTGAAGAAAGTGACTGGAGAAACTGAAGACGAACAGGTTGGACAAGATGATCTGATCGAAATGGATGCCAAGCAGAATGACATCAATGAAAGTTTCAGGAAGTTTTTCAGCAACATTGGTCTGAAGCTGACAGTGAAGAGAGGCTCCACCGACAGAGGTGCAGTGCCAATAGATGTGACGGAGGAGGAACCGAGCAAACCAGAAGATGTTAATGTTGAACCACCTGTGAATGAAATAATTGAGGAGGCTCAAGAAAGCACAGACCTCAACACGGCAGAGGAGGCTGTGGAAAACGATTCAACAGTGTGCCAGACGCCGACAGATGTTACACCTGATGATTTTCAGGAGAAAGAAGACGAGAAAACAGCAGGAACCAAAGAGGACAACACATCCCATGATGCGGGAACGTCTTCACCTCTCAGCGAGGACGTTACATCGCAGGAGGACCCACGTCCAGCATCTCCAGCTGGGCTTGACGAAAATGCAAGTCCATTTAAAAAGTTTTTTACAACTGGAATCTTTTCCGGCCTTCGAAAGAAAAAGAAGCTTGAAGATGATGAAGTAGGACAGAAAGAAGACGAAAAGGCAACCCAGGCGGCATGTGATCACCACCATGAGGAAGACTTTGCTTCAGCTGAGAAAGAGCTTCATGAAGAGAAAACTGAAGAGGAAAAGCCAATCACCAAGTCAGCTACAGCACCATCTATTGTCGTAAATGAAATCACCAACTCTCAGGAAATTGTTCAAGAAAGTCCCCTGAAAAGGCTTTTGTCAGGTTCTAGTTTCAAGAAACGAGGCAAAAAGCAAAAGGGCAGAAAATCGAATGACGCAGAGCTGTCTGACTCTGGAGAACATGTTTCAGATCAGCTTCTGTCATCAGCAGAGTCTGCAGACAACAAGAAAGAGGAAACTCCTGCAGAGGCGGTAAGTGGGGAAGACGGGGCTTGGTTTTCATTCAAAAAGCTCGTAACTCCCCAAAGGAGGAAGAAGTCATTTGTGGACCATGAAGAGGGGCCAATTCCAGGTTCAAAAGATGGACTGAAATCAGCTGAGGCAGAGCAAATATCAGATCACAGCACAGAGGAAGGGAAAAGGAGGAAAGATTCGTCTGTGTCATGGGAAGCTGTGTTGTGTGGATCTGGAAGAAGAAGAAGCCGGAAAACATCAGACTCTGAGGATGACGTGCCTCAAAATAGTGAAGGTAGCAAGCAAAATGGTGGATCTAAAGAACCGCCGATTGGAACGTCTAATGAGCTGCAGGAGATTCTGGTGTCATCCCCAAAACAGACAGGAAGTCCTCCAAAGGATGACGAAAGCTCAACATGGAGGTCGTTTAAAAAACTTGTCACTCCCAAAAAGAAATCGAAGGAGGAAGAGGAAAGCACCTATGAAGCTGGCCAAGATGATTCAGCCTTTTCCATAAAGAAACTCCTGTCAGGAAGAAAAACAAGAAAGTCTGTTGATGTTTCTCCTGAGGAGGTCGATAAAGAGGTGGCAAGTATCGATGATGAGGACTCTGAGACACCCGCTGTGGTTCCACTGTCTGAATTTGATTTACCTGAAACAGAACCAGTGGCAGAAAAAGAAAGTAATATAGCAAAAGATGGAGAAGGTGAACCTCAAATGGAAACCATTGAGATCAAAGAGGAAGTCCAGTTACAAGACATTGTGCCTGCTGAGCCAAAAGACATCCCAAGCCACGAAGGAGCTTTAGAAAAAGAGGCTTCATCAGCCGCAACTACAGATGAAGAGCCAGACGAGCTCACAGACTCAAGCAATCATCAACAGCTCAGTGATATCCCAGAGGAGGGGATCATTACAGAGACCACCCCAGCCTCAGTGGCGGAGGAGGAGGCAGCAAAAGACGAAACAATAGCGGAGGACCTGCTGGAGATCACATCTGAAGCAATAACCGCTCCGGAGCCAGCAGACGTTACCTTGGCAGATGAAACAGAGATGGTGTCGGCAGTTTCCCAGTTATCAGACTCTTCAAAAACGTCTGGCAACACAACACCTGTCCCAGCAGAGTACACCGTCATGAACACAGAGTCCCTCCTGCAGCAGGTTTCTGAGACTATCGCCACAAGCCCGAAGGCAGTTCCAGTGTGTTTGGAGGAACAGAGTCATGAAAGAGTGGTTTGTTCAGTGTCACATCAAATACTTGAAGCGTCTGTATTAAACCAGCCCAAAATGCTGGAAATACACAGAGAATCAGAAGCAACAAGCATAAAGACAGGCCTAAATGCTGAAGGAATTGATGTGGTGAATGAAGTCGCAGTAACAATCCAAGCTGAGAGCACCTCTCACCTTAGTGAGGCCATTTCTACAGAAATGGTTTCAGAAGTTCCTAAAGAGGAGCTTGACACCGCTGAGCCAGCTACAGATGATGTCTGTGAGGTCAATGTTTCAGAATTACAAAAAGAGATGAAAGATTTGGAAATTACACCAGAGAGGCAGCATGTAGTTGAAGGTGCAGGGGATGTAGATGAAGCAGTTTCAATAGAGAGTTTACCTAAAAGAGAAGAAGTTGCAGCGACTGAAGAACTTATTACTGGTCAAGCTAGAAGAAAAACAGACTCCAAAGAAGAATTAGCGGTAACATCAGTAGAAGACACAGAGGAAGCAGGTGGGAAGGAGAAAAACCAAACTATGACAGAAGAGGACACTGAAACCAAAAAGCAAGCTCGAAATGAGGTTAAACCTCCGGATGCAGTGGATGAGCTGGAAGAACAGGCAAGAGCAGAAACATCTGAGGTGGCCAAAGTAGAGTGTTATATTCACTCACCTGAAGAAAGGTCCCCAGAGTCCATTCAACTAACTGGAACACCCTCACAGGATCTTAGTGAAGAAACCAAAGACAACAAAGAACCTCCAGTAGTGAAAGCTAAAACTGAGCAAAGTGCAGAAGTGACAGAAGTTGTAAAAGCTGCTGCAACAAAGTTGGTAGAGGATCTGGTTCAGACACTCAATACAGAAGTATCAGTTTCAGAAAATATTTTCACAGCTGAAATAGACACCGACGAGTCAAAACCAGAAGAGTCTCTCCCTGAAGTGACAGAGGAGACAGAAAAGAAAGAGCCCCAAAATGATCAGTCTGAAGTTATAGTAGAATTAGAAAGTGTTCAAGTACCAACGTTAGAGTCAGAGGACGATACAGCCCAATCCCTTATTATGGAAGCACCAGTGGCAGATGATGCAGCAACTGAAAGAGATGCAGAAGAATCTCTGATTGATGTAACTGAGGAGGTGGAGAGGAACGAGCCAGAAACAGCAGCTGTGCAAATTGACAGCGCCAAAGTTACAGAAGTATTAGAAAGTGCACAAGCTCCAACAAATGAATCAGAGGAAGATGCTTTCCAGTCCCTTCATAAAGAAGTGTCATCATTGCCAGATTCTTCACCAGCTGAAAAACATACAGAGGCATCTAGACAGCTGGAGCCTCTTGCTGAAATCAGAGATGGGCAAAAAGATAAAGAACCACAAATAGATGGAGCCCAAATCCATCAGTCAGAAGATACAGAAGGATTTGAAAGTGCTCAAGCCCCAAAGTTGGAGTCACAAAAGGATGCAGTAGTGTCCCTTAATGAAGTGTCATTGCCAGACCTTTCGCCAGCTGAAAAAGAAGAACCCAAACAAGAAGAGTCTCTCACTAAAGTCACTGATGAGCAAGAAGACAAAGAGGTCAAAACGAATGTAACTCAAACTGACAATGCTGAACTCAAAGAAGAATTGAAATCTGTAGAAACACCAACAGTGACATCGGACGAGGATCTAATTCAGTCCCTTAATAAAGAGGCTGAAGCAGACATACAGGATGAAAAACAAGAGGAAAGTGATAAACCAGAAGACAAAGAGCCACAAACAGATGCAACTCAAATCAAAGAAGAATTGATAAGTCCAGAAGCACCAATATTGACTTCAGAAGAAGATGAAGGTCAGTCCATTAATCAGTCAGCGCTGTTTACAGAAAACATTTCATCTACTGTAACAAATGCAGAACCTGAACTGGTAAAGTCTCTCTCTGAAGAAGATGAAGAACAAGCTGACAAAGAGAGACAAAAAACAATTCCTACACTGGAGTCTTCTGACGTTACACAAGTTTCTGATGTTAAAGAAGTCACAGATGTTGTACAAGAAGCCCCAGACGATGATCAAGAAGACATACTGGCGTCAGAAGAAAGCAGAGTGGAGGTTCTAGGAAAAGATGCAACGCCTACTGATACCATACCAAAAGCAGAAACAGTTGAAGAAAAACCAAAAGAGGAACCTGAAAGTTTGATTCAAGGAATCATTCAAGTGGAGGATGCTCATGAAACAGAGAACGTTCAGGAACCAGAAGCTGCTGCAGTTCCGCCAGATGCAGTAGCAATTAGCTCTGGAGCATCTGATGTGGAAGTGATACATGACACTTCAACATTGGAAACGGTCACAAAAGAACTAATTATTACAGAGTCAAAGGAACCTCAGTCTGTGGAACTAGAAGATTCACCTCCTAGTCCACAAGATATTGCCTCAGATTTAGAGACATGCAAATCAACAACTCCACCAAGTGATGAGGAAAGTAAGACTCAGGAACCTGAAACACAAACATTACTTCAAGATGTTCCACAGCCAGAAGACATTGCGCCAGAAAAGCCAGAGGGGAAAGATGTATTGCAGCTGGATCAGGAAACTGATACTAAACCATGTGATGCTAAGGTTGAGCATGAAGAAAATGTTCTTGAGAATGTGGAGGGGATACCAGCATTGACAGCAGTTCATGTATCCTCAGTTAATGAGGAGGAGGCAAGGACTGTCGAGGTCCTAGAAAGAACAACATATCCTAAGGAAACCCAACCAGTTTGTGTAGACCTGGTTGAAGTTTCAGAAGAACCCAAAAGTGAAGTGAATCTCTGTGAGCAGCAGGAGACAGTAGAGGGGGATAAAATAGACCTACTTTCAGCTGCCGAGATAAAGGTGGCTGCAACCGATCACACCTTCATATCACATGAAGTTATGAGTAATTTAAAATATGTTTCAAGTGAGAAACTTAATGTGGATCAAGAAGTTTTGATGAGCAAAACAGCCTGTGAGATAGAAATAAATGATACAGTAGAGACTGCAACCCCGTTAGTGCTCGATGACATTAATCAGGCAGCAGAGCCGAGCATTGCTGTTGTGACAATGCGTGTGCCGCCTGTGGAGATCGAGGTGAATCACAAAGTCCAGGTGCACCTAATGGATGTGGACATCAGATCAGCCCAGAATGCCGTTGACACAGTGATCCAAGTAGGCATTACAGAATATAAGGAAGTCATTGATGTGTGCCATGAGAGCATTCAGAAAGTAGACAATATCTTAGCCACTGCAGGAGTTGAAGCAGAAACTACTATTGAAGAAATCCAGGTGACAGTTCAAGAAGTTATGCAGCATGTGACGAGTAACTTACTGGAAATGCCGTCCGAGATGGCCACTCAACATGTAGAACAAGTCATGGAAGAGTCAGTAAGTATGATAGAAGTATGTGAGGCAGACCAAAAGGAATCAGTTGAGACGGTGATCAATGACAGCACTGAGATGGCCATCAAAAGACAAGAGGAGGAGGCCATTGTCATCACTGAGAACTCTGGAATCCCGGCTGAGCAAGAAGGCCTTGGAGGATCCAAGGCACCTTCAATTATTCCACAAAGCCCAGAAATCTCTGTTGAGGATCACAAAGCGGATTTGGAGGAAGCAAAACCTGATGAGCCAGAAGTATGCACCGCAGCAAGAGATGCAAGAACAGAGGAATTAGCTGGAAAGGGCCCCAATGAAACCACCATGGAACCTCTGACAAGTACGCAAAGACAGCTTGCTACACCTGGCAATGCTGGATTAGCAGTCTCCCAAAACACTGGAGTAATCACATCTGTAGGCAACCTTGAGTCCCCTTCTAGCCTATCTTTAGAGTTCAAACTGAACATACAGTTTGCTCAAGTCAAAGCCTCAACATGGCCCTCTGCTGCACCTATAGAGAGAATTGAACCTGTGAAGCAGGTGGATGTTTCTGAAGCTGGAGTTCAGGCAGAGGAGTCAGCAGAGTCTGTACGTCAAAGAGATGAAGGCAAGAAACAGACAGAGCTAAATGAGGTTGCAGTGCAGGCAACCAGTATTACAGAACCAGAAGCGGACTCACATTTAATCCAAAGGGCTGTGATTGCAAGTCAGCCAGTGCTACAGGATGTGGGTATCCAAGCAGTGGAAACAATAGAACCATTGGAACAAATACGATCCACTGAAAGAGCCATCGCAGAGGTTCAGACAGTGGAGGTTTGCCAACCAGCAAGACAAGAGAAGAGAGCAGTGCTTCTGAGAAAGCCTCTGCTTTCCGAGGCGAAAAAAGGCTGGGCTTTCAAACAATCAGAGGATGAAAACGATCAAGACGTTTGGCTGGACGCGGAGGAGGACATCTATCCACAGCAGGACATGCAAACATCCACAGAAAAGGTGGATGAGAGAGTCAAGCTGCAGAGTGAAAGTGAAGAAAAAGATGAAGCAGAGCCTGAGCTGGAGTTTGAGATGGCATGCAGCCTGGAGGCCGGGGACACAGAAAGTCAACGAGACGCGCTGAGAAAAGAAACGAGTGAAATAGAAAGTGAAGGGGAGGATTTCACTGTTGCACTCGAGGACCTGGGAACCAGCGTCTCCGTGATGGAATGAAGCCAACACATCCCGACTCTGGGGTTAACGACAGGTAAATCTTAGTACATTTTCAGAATCACTGTTCATTTAACGAATTTAGTCTTCAATTATCTGTCTCAAATGACTAACAGGTGCTTTATCTCGTCTTTTCCAAGGTTGGACAATCATAACTAAGGACGAACGATCCGAAAAGCCATTGCAGTGTTTCCCGTGACATCAAGTTAATCCAGTAATATTCCCATATTTAGTGGTGGAACCATTCTTGACTTTGAACATAACATTAAGGTGTGGAGGTGTGGTTAGAGAAGTTTGGACAGGGAAGCTGTTGACCTTTTCAGGGTGATTGCAGTGATTTCAGGTGTGAACGCATCAACCTCTCACTGAAACATGGTTGTTCCAAAGTGTGCGACTTAGACTACTAATCATGTCCAATTCTTCCACTTTTAACATTATATATATTTTTTTTTTTTGAAAAGTAAAAGTGATTTTAACAGTATCTGAGAGAATTCGAAAGCAGTATTTACGTTTGTACTCCGACACTGCACACACCTTTTTTATATACTAATGTATGTAGATATTTCGCAGCCTGTCCTATTTATGACCACGTATGTTTCATCACTCAGTCTTTTAGTTGTTTCACCTGCAGAGCCTTGTGAAAGGGTTCATACTCCTTGAACACTTTCACATCTTCTTAAGTAACAACCACAAACTCAAATGCATTTTGTAAGGAAAATTACAAGCACTTTTTTTTCTACAAATAATCTTAAAAGTGTGGAAGTAATTTGTATTCATCTCCTCTGAAACAATACTTTGTACACTGAGCTTTTCCTGCAATCACAGCTGCAAGTGTTTTGGCGTCTACCAGCTTTGCACATCTAGAAACCAAATTTATTTGCTCCTTTACAAAAAAGCTCAAACTCTGACAGATTAGTTAGACAGTATCCATTTCAAGCGCGTCACATCTGATTTAAGTCCAGATTTCTACCTGATTATCCTAACACAACAAAAAATTATTTGATCTAAACCATTCTGTTGCAGCTTTGGTTTCATTTTTAGAGTCAAAACCTCCTTATAGTAGCTCGCACAAGTGCCATATCTACCCTTTCAATTTTCAGATGACGAATTAAACAAAGCTCTGATTTGTTCAGATTGTGAAATGTTTTTAAAAAAATAACCCAGAAGGTACTAAATTTTATTTAACGCTAGCTGAGTAAAGGGGCTGGATATAAAAGCACACCACACTTTTGAGATGTGTTTGTAAACAAAGTAGAAAACCATGATGTTCGTTCCACCTTACAGTTACGCGCTATTTTACACAGTCATAATAATACAGCGCTGTGTGCGGCTGTAATGTGACAAAAACGAGGAGGTTTGTGTGGGAATGAACACGTTTGAATGTGAGTCCTTTACGATTTTACGAAATCTATTACAGACCTAAACATATTTCAGTTACTATATTTTATCTTGTAAATAACGTCTGTTTTAAAGCTCATACAGGCTCTACTGTGCATATTTGCAGTCAAAAAGAGATACCACTCAGTCAGTTTCAAGGAGACAGGGAGCATGCCACATCACCGTAGAAAGGTCTGACATTGAATGTACCCAAATATTGATCTTTGAGCCTTATTAAGATTATTATTAATAATAATAATAATAATATACTTCTTGTTCCATCTTTCTGCCCAAATGTTTATGAATCAACAACTAAAAGGATTATCTGGATACAACCAGCTATGTTTTCAAGCTGAAGGAAAAAAAACAACAACAAAAGAAAACACACACAATGTTGTTTTCTTCATTCTTCCTTTCATTCCATGTATTCTCATTCTTGTCAAAAGTTGCAAGATGTAAAACACAACCCTGAGATGCCTTTATTCGTGTATCAGCAAGATTTTATTATTAAAACAGTGTTTTATTTGAATAAAATAATACCTGCACATATCCTAACTCTCCTGTGTTATTGTAACGTCTTACTCAGTTTAACAGATTATTAGGGCTCATGTTTTACATTCAAACAGTGGTCTGCATATCAAAACGTCCAGAACAGAACTCACGCTTTTTGTTGGGGGACCAAATAGGAGCAGATACATTCGTGTTAGAATTTATTCTTCTTTCTTTTAACATGAATGAGTCACACAAATAACATTTTCATAATTCTCTTAAAATTTAAATGCAAAAAGAGTCAAATACTCAACAAGTTTGAATAAAAATCTGAGCAGACATTTAGCCAGGCTCAGCACCATTCTACCCTGGAAGGATAAGCGAGAGTAAACAATGGATGAATGGACATGTTTATAGATAAATTGTGCGTTTGAGAAGTGTCCCTTTGTTGAAACAGGAACAAACCTACAGCTAATCGGGTCCCCTTCACATTTTCAGGTTGCGTCAGTGATTCATTGTGAAATAGCAGTGAATGAATACCTTAGCACAGCACATCATTCTTCCCTTGAAGTCTCTAATGTCATTCATAGATTTGTGCTTTCTGTGGTCAGCAGGTTAGAAGATCATTTTTGCGAGTTCAAACATCACCTTCAAGGAGAACAGGACACAGATTAATCACACTGGAGAGATATTAAGCAGAGCTTCTGTAAAATCGTTTTTTTGCATTTTGCGACATAAACCTTCTAGTACATCAGGATTTTATTTGGTAGACCAACACGTTGCAGTGCAGAAATGAGAAGTAGAGAGAAAAGTAAACAGTTTTCAAACAACCTTTACAGCTGGAGGTGTTTGGGGTTTTTCCCCGCTGGTTTTGCACACTAAAAGACTGAAATTTAGACACAAAATATTTCCACATCAGTCCAACTGAGGTTAAATTACACACAAGTGGACAAACAATCAGGTTACTTCTGACAGCAATTCGTTGCACTGTATTTTATTTAGGAGTCTCAGAATAAAGGGGACGAAAGACAAATTCCCTTTTATCTCACTTCTTTGTGCTGGTATTTCAACATAAAACCCCGAAAAATCTAGAATTTGTAGTTTTAACACCCCGAACAAATCCTTTTTTACTGTAAAAAAAGGGGTGAAGTAAACCCACTGTACCTCAATGGTAATGAGGATGACTATCATCCACTCCAACCTCAAGCTGTGCTTTTCACTCAGGTGGCTCCTCATCAGGTCCGTCAGCTGCGTGCAATGCTCCAGCTTCTCATTCACAACCTACAAATGACAGTAACGCACAAAGAAGGGAAATAAACGTCTCGCTACGGCTCTTGTTCATGAGTCATCCGTGCTCTGCAGCTGCATTTACGTTGACTCTGCGGTTGATGCTCAGGAACTGGCACGTCTTGTCATAGAGCTTCTCTAAGTTTTCTCGGTCCCAGTAGAAATCGGGAGTGAGGAGAAGGTCGGACCTCAGGTTGATACAGTGTCTGCAGGAGGCAGAGAGCAAAAAAACGATTAAAGTTACGGTCATGCCTGAGGCAGGCGACGTTAAACATGACCGCACAAGACGGGCACTTCCTCGAAGCTGAAGTGGTAAAAATAGAAAACCAAGTGAAGAGGCTGGCGCCACGAGTAATTGGAAAGCCTCGGCTTTCTCTTAAGTCGTAAAAATGAAATGGAAAACGAGTGAGCTGCTGTTTGGAGAAAAATGAATTTACCTCAACGTAAATAGCTCTCCAATCTTCTGCATAACCTCAGCAGAGGATAGTTTGATTCTCCTGCCAGACTTCAGCATCTAAGCAAAACAAATTACTTCACATTTAGATTTTCAAATAGCTGGCGTTGCGTGTCATAAAATGTGCAGAGTCCATCTCCGCCTTGTCCATTGTACCTCTGGGATTGACTGAATTGACTCTACAAAGTTGTCCAAAGCCACCTCCCATATCGCCAACTTTACTGAAAAACAAACAAACAACAAAAAGAACTAAGAGTAAAACAGTGTGTAAAACCAAAACCCAAAGCAAGTCGGTAGTATTCACCTGACAGACAGAGAGCGTTTGAAAATGCAAATTTCTCCAGGACAGCCTCTTGTTGATCCATGTCGTAACTAAGAATGAAGTTGCCTCTCTCCAGCTTTGTGTTTCCTCTGAGGAGAAGATTTAAATGTTTTAATGAGCAGGAAGCATTCAGGAACACCAACAACCCTGGCTGACATTGAAGCGCCTCGTACTCTCCCACAGTGTAGTTGATCTCCTCATTTTCCCAGTGAACTAAGGCTACTTCGTAAGGCTGGATCTCATGATGTTCCAGTAACCTCAAAACCTTCTTCATCTGCACAAAAGGAGAACAAACTCCGTTGTCAACAGGTGATATGATGTAGAAACGGGTTCAGTTTGGAAATGCTAAAGATAACGTTCACCTCTTTCTCCTGGACATTCCAGAAAACAACAGATCCTTCCCTGAAATTCAGATTTGGAACGTCAGAACAAAGATTTCCAAAACACCACAGCTCACACTGAGAATCAGGAAATGATAGAAAGCTAATTTCCACAAGAGTTTCTTCTTTTCCAGTAGATTAAAACTATAATTTTATTTTACACAGATTATGTTTTAGACCAAGCTACACAATCTTGATGAAACATTCACGAAAAATGTATAAATTTATTGGCTTTTAATTACTTATTCCAACATTTCTTTTTCCAGGGTGAAATGATGATACAACAAACAATCCCAATTATTGTGTTTATTATTATTTTCAACAAAGAAAATTTTTGTTAGTTCTAAATACCAAACGTCAGACTGCTCTGTCCTTCCTGAACCGGTCCTGATGTGCGTTCAGAGTCTTTCTAGAACCAGTAAATGGTGTCCAAGTTTTGACCAACTAGTTGTGGATTTGAAGTGAAGTAAAAAAAATGGAGGTAATCCTTCTTCGTCATTACGCCAACCACTTAGTGCAATGCGCCTGTGACAGTGGCAGCTAAATGACCCCTCAGCATGACACTGCCACCACCATGCTTGACGGTTTGTGTGTCCTTTGAATTAAAAGCCTTTCCTCAGATTCCCTAAACATACTTCTAGTCAAAGTGGCTAAATAGCTCTCAGTCTTTATTTCTTCTGTCTGATATTTCTATTATCAATATTATATAATATATAACTGTCCCCACAAAATCTAAATAAAAAGGCATAATAATGCCTGGAGGTTGTGATTGGAATGTGTGTAGGTGAGGTGTGATCTGCTAAGGGGCATTTATCTAAACATCAACGGTGCTGCATGCACATATTAGGGCCCGTAATTATATGTTTGAGTATTTAAAAATTAGAAAAATAAAATAAATTCAAATTTGTGAACCCAACTCTTTACTTTGAAACTCAGTAAAGTTGTTTGTTGTATCGTCATTTCAACCTTGGTGTGGGCAAACTGTGGTTCTCACGAATCACTAAAGTCCACAATTAAAATGATATTCAACAACTATGATGTCATTTTAATATAAAAATATACAATAAAGATGTAAAAAAAAAAAAAAAAAAGAAACAAAGTAAGTCATAAACACTTAATGTTTATGACGAAGCTCGCCGTTTCTACCTGAAGAAAAAAATAAGAGCGTCGTCGTCTACTTTAGCAGTGTTTTCGGTGCTTATCACCAGGACGTTTGATGCATCTGAAATAAAAACAGGACAGTGAGAAGAACTCAAAGCAGCGTACCTCAGAGTCAAGTTGTGATATAACAGCTGCTTGGCTTGTACCTCTTGGTAAATCTATTTCTTGAAAGCCGTGGTTTATCAAGTCGTGGCTGAGTGTTGGCAAATGATACTGGTCTGCTGTTGCAAAGGCTATGCATTGCATCATATCCTGCAGACAAAATAACACCTGAATTAATGACTGAACCAGGCAGTAACAGATGGAAAAACAATCACTAATTTCATCACCTCATCCTCCTTCTTTGAAGGCTGGTTGGACCGAGAAGGCTGTTTAGTTCGTGGGCCTTTAGGAGGTCTTTTTCCTGTAGGAGGCACTATTACTGGTTTTAAGGTTGGCTTTAGCACTGACTTTACAATGTTAGATGAATAAAAACGAGCCTGATTACATATGAAGTTTGTATGTTTCCCAGGGAGAGTTAAAAGAGGAACACTGTAAGTATTAAATCCAGCTACAGCAGGATGAACATGTGTTTTATGCATGCACTGCTGGTAAAATGTGTTTACATAAAAGGTTCTTGTGGCTGTAGATGACCAGGAGTTAATCATTGGGGTAGATTCGTTGTTGCTGGGCTTCAAACATTGGGTAAGAATGGTTGGAGAAACAATACAGACTGGTCTGCTCCCAGCAAGCTGCAGAGCTCCGAGTCTCGACCACAATGTCCGAAGAAGCATCTTTCTGGTGCAAAGGTGTTCTGCAATATAAGGGGGAAAGAGAAATACATAAAAATACAGAAAGTAGGAACAAGAATAAGTAAACCCGATTGGCTCAGATTATAAATAAAAATTTTGATAAGCTCACAGTAAAAACTACCGACAGTTCAGAGCAGGTAATAACCTCTGAAAACATGCTAACAACGTGCTAAAAGCCACCGTGCAACATTAGCCTTTACCTTACCGGGGACGGAAAACGCAGCGTCTTGAAACAAGCCAGAGATAATGTGGTTAAACAGCGGTAACTGGTAACGAAGTGTTAAAAGAAAACCATAAAGTGTATCAAATTGTTTGACAGCAAATTTGCCTGACCCAGGAGGCGTGTTTCTCCTCGCACAAGCTGATGTTGTTCCGCACTTCCTGTGTAGCGTGACGTATTCAAGTGGGAGTTGTAAGTTCAGAGTCTTGACTTGCAGGTAAAAACCGCACAGCCTTAAGTTTTATGTTAAAACTACATGAATTACTCTGACACGGGTCCTACAATGTGGCGAAGTAATGACCCTTTATGTGTCATATTTGTTCATATCACACAAAATAATAATTAATATGTCAAAATACCTTTTACCACCAGTTGCGATTCTACACGGCATTTTAAGGCTGCATTTTAAACTTCACGGTGCATTCAAGTCAACTCGTGCAAGATTGATGTTACTCCAACCTTTATTATATTTATGAATGTTTACAGGTTTAGGTGAAAAAAGATGTTCTCATTAATGCAAAACGTTCGTTTGTGATAAGAAACGAGAAAGACTTTAAACGATGAAGACACAAAATAAAATGGGAATCAATAATAATAGAAAAATGTTTTATTTGTTATTGAAAGTTGCATTTCTAAAATTATTTAAACTCTTAGAGATTGAGCACTGACCGGGCCACTTCAAAACAGCGATGCTACTTCTATTGTGGGGAAATGTGCTGGTTATATTAGAAGATTCATCATTTTTTATTTCACTTTATTATTTGTCACAGAAACTCAATCTCAGGAATATCTTTTCTACGTTTGGTTCTGTTAATATCTTTTTTCTTTTTTTGATTGTGGTTAATACCTGGTAACAATCAAAACCGGTGGCATCTGCGTTAAAATAAGGGGTAAAGTCACTCTGGTTGTACTTGAATGCAACTTGAGGTTACCTGTTACGTTAAAACACTGTATAGAAGCGCAACGACACCAGCACAGAGTCGCGGTGAAAGCTGAAACACCCGTTTAAGATAAGTTATATATTATGTGGCAAAAAAGATGCGTATTCTTAACTGAGAAGGATTTGTGCTTATTTTTAAACATTATTCTGGTGAAGTTATGCGTTGCATATTATTTATTTGTATTAGCAAGAGCCTCGTAGAAATAGAGTTAATGTTTTGCTTAGGCATTTAACATAAGAGCGCCCCCTCTGGTTGAACTATGTATAGACTGTTTGACGTTGCCATGAAACTTCATACAACAGAAACAACTTTCTTCTGCACCCTCACTTCTTCTGCTAAACTTGTGACATGGAAATTTTGAAAAATTCTGATGAGGTATGTTTATAGTTCTCTTTATTGGAAACTTTCTGACTCAAATAAAAGAAAAAGTGCACGCAGTATTTGTGAAATGTGTCGTTTGCCCCTGTTACCCGTTTAACAAGGAGGAGAGACTGAGGATGAGGATTGCTGTTTTGGAGGAGAATGTCAAATCTTGTGAGCTGGAGTGTAAAGCCAGCAGAGAGACGGCGCAGAGGCTGATGGCAGAGCTGGATCAGGAG
This sequence comes from Poecilia reticulata, assembly GCF_904066995.2. Taxonomy (NCBI): domain Eukaryota; kingdom Metazoa; phylum Chordata; class Actinopteri; order Cyprinodontiformes; family Poeciliidae; genus Poecilia; species Poecilia reticulata. The sequence continues at coordinate 7,872,878 of NC_088851.1, forward strand.
AAGAAGAAGACAGCCAACAGTGCAGCAGCACTTGATTCTCTCAAAGAGGTAGAAACACTATTCTCAGTGTGTTTTAGAGTTACATTCACTCTCAAAGTTGCCTCTTTTTGTCTGGATTTTACACTGTTTTCTCCCCTATTAACTAAATAAAACATCTATTTGCTGGTTACAAATGGATTCAAACTGAAAACATCACTCAAAGTTTGCGTCCATTCTAAATGTTAACATGTGACGCTGGCTCTTTCAGGAGTTGGAAGGCCTGGTGGTGGGAAGGAGGGGCGTGGAGACAGAGAAACGGACCTTAAGCGAAAGCCTTGATGCCAGCAGGAGAGTGATAGAGGCTGCCAGGCGAGAGTCCTACTGTTTGGAGAAACGGGTGGACGAGTGTAAGTCCAAGGCCCGGGCGGCTGAGTTGAAACTTCAGCGGTTCCTGGAAAAGGTGGCTGGTCTGCTGCAGGAGAAGACTGAGCTTGAGTTCCTGCCCACAGAGAGAGACGTCTTACACCATTTAGACAGCTTCTGTAACAAGGTGACTAATTACAGTAGATAAGTCTTTTGATTTAATTTTCTTTCTGGCCGCAGAGGAAAAACAAAGACATCGCAAATTAGTTGTTACACTACTTGAGTGACTTTTGAAGGTTTTTTTATAGCGCCTTGCAAAATTATTAATTTTTCTTCAATCTTTTCACATTATCACTTTACAATCTCACATATTTATATTTGATATAAATATCAAATATTTATATCAAATAAATATTTGATATATATCAAATATATCACATATTTATTTGATATATTTGGTCTACCAACTCATTGATAGACCAACTCAAAGTAGTGCACATATGAAAAGTGGAAGGAAAATGAATACTTTATTTACAAGTAGAAATCTGAAATGTGTGGCGTGCCTTTGCATTTGGTCCTCTTCACTCTGAAAGCCCTAAAATATGGTACAAACAGATCACTTATTTCTTAATCGAGCGACTAGTGAATTTTATTCTCAGTACAATTCAATTGTTCTGTGAAGAATAAAAATGATAAAGGAACACATCCCGACTGGTTTATTTTAATTTCTCTTCATTATAAATCACTAACTTGCGTTAGTCCATCACATAAAATGACGTTTATGTTTGTAAAAGTGAAAACAGAAAGGTTCACGGGTTATGAATATTATAGAAATTAGCTGAAGTATCTGTTGTATTCATCATTATATTGCAAGCTATTGTAATTAGAATTAGTAACATCGTGAACACAAACAAATGCATAAAAGCAGAGGCGTATTTTCTTCAGCACTTGAATTGTTCTCACTGTTTTTCATTAAAAATATTCCAAGATATGTCAAGAAATCCCTTCACCACCTACACGTTGAGCATGTTCCAACTATTAATGCTGATTTCCTCGGCTTGGCAGATCGTATCACAGATGGAGGTGAGTCTGCGTCACACCTCTGAGGAGGTGAAACAGCTGACGGCGCTCCAGCTCGGCACGCTGCAGAGGGCTCAGCTTGCCGAGCAACGAGCCCAGGACCTGAGGAGGCAACTGCAGAGTCTGGAGACGGAGCGGCTGGAGGCAGAGCTGCATCGGGACGAACTCCGACGCAGCAACAAGCAAGTGAGACAAGCCACTGACGCAGATGAGAGACGAAACTGAGGGAAACGTAGCCGGTCATTCTGGTGTTTTGACCGCGATTTCTCCGCAGTATGAGGAGTTTGTGGAGCGGCTGTCTGAGACGATGAAGGTCGACGGTATTGACCCTGACCTGGGCTTCGACATGAGGCTGAAACTCGTCCGGTCACGCGCCGAACAGCTCGACAGACAAGAGGCAGCAGCTCTGGTGGAGAGCAAAACGCAGACATACAGCTTGAAGCAGAAGGTAAAACTGTAGAAACTCATTCTGAAGATTTTATGCTCCTCTAATCCATAACAAACTTCCAGAAAACTACAAAACAGTCGAAACACTGAGCTCCTTTAAATCAAGGCTAAAAGTTGCTTTTGATAATAACTGAGACATTTATCAGGATATTTGATGATGACAAAACCTAATGTTTACTGCTTATTTCGTAATAATTGACTATTTAACGTGTTTACGATGTAAAGCACTTTTTTACTATGTTGTTGGTGAAAGGTGCTACACAAACAAATAAACCTGACGTGACTCTTTTGCTTCCTCTCTGAACAAAAGTAAAAATCTGCTCAATCCTTGTAGGTAAAGTCCCAAAAGGACCAACTGGACAGAAAAGATCTCCACGTCCAGCTTTTGAGGAAAAAGGTTTTAGAGCTGGAGGAGGAGAGGACGAGAAATCGATCTGTGCTGTCTGCAGAACAAAACGACGCTCTTCTAGAGGCCCGGAAGTTAAAAAAAAGGCTGGAGCGTCTCCAGGCAGAACTGAGGGCGACCAAGCTGTCCAACACTGAGCTCAAGGCCCAGCTCACCCACACCGATGTGCTCAAGGTAGAGGGGAGAAAGGCTGGGATTCAGAGTCACTCTAGAGGCTCTTTTACCTCGTAACACCTTGTAAATTAATCTTTTTTTTTTTTACAATCATTTTGAATGATTGTAAAAATCATTTTGACATAATTTGAGCATGTATTCAAGTGCCAGAGTTACTTACCTAATCTAAATAAAGGTCAGCATAATTTGGCTTAAGCTCAAACATTTGGGTCTCCGCTGTGTTCAACACGCCAAGCTGAAAGTCACAGAGCAGAGTCAGAGCGAGCAGAAGACAAATCTGCTGCTGGACGGGAAGGCAAAGACGGAGAAGAAGCTGAGCGCGGTCGGCTCGGACCTGCAGGACCAGGAGAAGAAGACGCGAGAGGAGCGAGAGGAGCTCGACGTCCTCAGACTCAGCCTGGCTCAGCTGTCTGACCGGCAGAGGGAGGTGAGTGAGGTCCAGTTGTAACATTTCCAGCCAATGGATTTGTCTCTTTGTTGTTCAGTCATTTTCTCGACTCGGTGGAGGAAAGTCCACCGAGTCGACTAATGTTTCTCCCCTAACCTTGTGTTAGGGGAGAAAGCTGGAGGGAAACCAAGACTATTCTTCTGCAAACAAATTAAGTTTTTATGTTTTTTTAAAGTCAACAACTGGTCCAAAGTCAGAAACTTGAACTTTGGTTAGATAGTAGTTTGAGAACCAAATCTACTGAGCAGACATTTGACCTTTTTTTGTCAACCGTCTGCAGTGTTTTGCAAAAGCATTCATACACCTTTAACATTTTCAAAAGTTAGCTGGAGATCGTCACCAGCACCCCTCCTGACCCCACTAAGGGACAAGGTGTAAAGAAAATGGATGGATGGATTTTATCAGAAATCAGTGAACAAGCATCTATACTACATTGGCTGTTGATAGTTAGTTTCAAGTCTTTTTCAGCCTTAATAAACTCTGACCAGCTTTACTGTCTTTATAAAAACAAAGTGTGCCCACAGCATGATGCTACTGCCACTGTGTCATCAAATGTTCTGCACAGTAAGCTCACATCTTACATAGCTTTTTGCAAATAAGCAAAATGTTAAGTTTTTTTGTCTTATGTGAACAGATTATCTTCTTGTCTTCAAATTGAAACCGTGAATAACTTCCCTGCTTTACTTGCTACTTTAAGTGCTCATGTTCATGTGATTTTTATAAATGCTGAAGAAAATGTAACACCAGCGTTCACTTCATCACATATGAATTTGATTTTAAGATTTGATTGAAGAACTTTATGACTCACTACATGGGTTTCTGGTTAAGTAGAGCCTTTTTCTGTGCTTTTATGGGATGATTTTATTATCCTTTCTACTTTATTACTGCTTGTTTCTGTTGCAGAGAAATGTGTAAAGATTGTTGGTGCAGCTCTTGTTTTTAAAGTGTGCCATTGAAATTGTGTTGGTTTATCACAGAATCACACCACCAACGTTTACTAACGTGACAAAACGATAAAAACGTCAGGAAGTGTGAAATCTTTGCAAGGCTCTTATTAATTTAGAGTAAAGCTTGTTGCGCTCACAGTGAACCGACCGTTTTCATCTCTCGTTGTAGCTGCTGGATTTCCAGTCAAAGGTTTCTCAGACGCTGGGCCTGAACTCGACGTCTTTATCTCTTTCAAATGATGAAATCATCAAACTCCTTGAGGAGCTTCTTCACAGCCATCATCATCATCATCATCATGTCTGCCATCACCATGGCGCTACACCCTGGCATTGCCCCACTCACCACAGTCTTCCTCTGCTCCCGGACCTCCAGGAAGGTCGTTCCCCCCCGGATGATTCTGTCTCAGGTTCTCCATTTGCTGCCATTTAAAGGTCTTTATGTACAACAAATGCCACCTAAGATACTGACAAATATGTTACTTAGCAACCAGGGCTTTAAAGTTATGTTCATTAATAAAATGGACAAAAGAAAAATCTGATTAAAGACAAGATTCGGAGTGAGGATTTGGCATTCATTATTGTTGGTAGTTGCATATACATCTTTTCTCATAGTAATCTTCTGCACTATGTACACATGTTAAATAATTCTGGACTTTTATATATTTTATACTCAACCAACAGTCATACAAAATATACATTAGTTCTATGTGTCATAGTTTTGATCTTTAAGATACCAGATGTTTTGAAAAAATAAAAAGCAGAATGTAAAAAGATCATGATGTTAAAGGTTAAACCCCTCGATTCGCGTCCGATCATAAAACACTTGGCTTGACAGACGAACATGAATGGATGTAAGTTCAAGTTAAAAACGTCATACAGTTTAGCACAAACACAGTCGTAAATGTAAGTAAAGAAAAGTAAATATTAAAACCACATGCCCAAAAAAACAGGTAAAAAAATAAACGCAATAAAACTGTTTTGTGTTCCTTTTTGTCGCCCCAGGCTAATCTTTCAGCGTTTGACTTTGGTGCTTTCCACTGACAGTCTTCTCCAGAAAAATACATGATGAAGAACCCGTAAATTCGTCCAGCAGAACTCCACCGCGAGCTAAACCAAAACATATCTCGAAATGACGCAGCATTTCTTGACGTAGTGCGATTCTCAATCCTCTGCGCTACACGCAAAAGAAGAGATTTTTCTGCGCACGATTCTCATTCCCGTCCCACAGAAGCCAAATTACGGAGAGTTCTCGTTGCTGCCCTACACAGGAGGCGGTCCGTTTGTGTAGCTGAGCATCGGGTAGAAGGAATGAGCAAAGTTGTTGGACTGGGTGCAGTAGTCCTCCTCCGCCAGCGGCAGCAGGAAGGCGAGGACCACCAGCAGGAGCAGGAGGAGCTGGAGAGGCAGCGCGAACCAGAGGACGCGGCGCCAGAACGAGGACCTGCGAGCCGTCGCCACGTCCAGATCAGAACGGCAGGAAGCGGATCCAGCGGCGCTGCGAGACCTGCTCACACACATTCACAACCGGGCAGAGACTGAGGGTTAGCTAACCACTGCCAATAAACACTCACAGCATCCCTGGGACAACTACATTGCCGCTAACACAACAACAATACTGTACACTCTATGTAACTCAAACTGAATGAACCACATTTTTAAACTTGCACATTTACATAATCCTAACTCCTAATTTAATATCCCTCTCTCCATGTGTGAAATCTGTTTTCAATCCAAATAAGATCTCATTTCAGCAGCATGGCTGCTGGATGTCGATGCTTTAACGGCCGCACGGCGATAATCGTTTGAGAGTGACGATGTTTCCTACTGTGATCCACATGCTGACTGGAACTTGGTGGATAAACAGGATAACAAAGACAGTCACAAAACAGTATTCAAGCATAGACAAATACACTTAATGTTTGCTTGCATTCCTTTGCTGAAGTTGTTAAAGAGTAAAAAGATAAAAAAAAAAAGAAAAAAGCATGCTGCAGGAATCAGCTGAGCTGACTGAAAGGTTTCATCCTGGAGAAAAGTGCAAAGCATGCCATGGCAAGAGCAGTGCAGCATTTTGAAACAGATTTTTGTTTTAACACTGTGGTTTTTCACTAACTTCTGTAAAAAATAGGTGTAAAGAAATATACCACTTTGCTTCATTGAATGTGGCTTACAGTAAAGTGCAAAAGAATTCATGCTTCTTTAACCTTTTCACATTTTGTCATATCAAAACAGTCAATGCATTTAATTTGGATGCTACGTGACAGACCAACACAACTTAGAGTAGTGTGGAGAGAAATGTAAAAATTATATTCTGTCTTTTTTTCTAACTAAAGATCTGAGAGCTGGTCAGGGATAAAACTGGAGAAGTGGTAGTTGGCTGTAAAACAATAACACCTCACAGACCTGGACCTGGATGGTTCAAATAAAAGCATTTTCGTGTGTTAGGATGGTCCAGTCAAAGTCTAGACCAAAATTAAATTGAGAATTTCAAAATTTTTACTTTAAACAGCTCAAAATAGTCACAGCTCTGATTCCAGTGGAAGGTTGTTCTACAAAGTATAAAATTATGAGAGCTAAATACAAATACATGCTTCACATTTTTGATATTTTTTGTTGCTGCTAAAACAAGTTAAAATCATTCAACATTTTTCTTCCACTTAACAATTACGAACTGCTTTGTGTTGGTATATATCATATAACCAGGAGAAAACGTACAAGTGTGTGACTAAAAAGAGACAAAATGTGAAATATGTAGCCGAAGATGCATGAATGCTTTTGCAAGGCGCCGCTATTTTATACGTTAAAATCAAGGAAAAAAACCCAAACGGGAGCCAAAAGACTTGCTCATGTAGTAAAATACATCATTCATTGTTGAGTGAAAAAATTTTTCCTGGTAAAGGACTGAGGATAAAATTATTTAATCTTTCAGGGTCATAAACTTTGCATTGTGGAGTTTTATTATTACGCTGATTCCTAAGAGCTCTGCACAAGTTTAAACTGGCATAAAAAACTAAGTTAGGACAGGGAAAAAAATATAACTTAAGGGAAACATCAGTAAGATTTATATTCTCATTAGTACTTAATACTTTGTCAAATAAATTTTATAAGGAGTCTTCAGTGAATTAATCGTGCAGACATCGTTGGGGAAAAAAACATTCAGTGTAACAAGAGCTTGTAGCTTTGTGATATTTTTCACACTGCTCCAGTTCTTGGAGATTTTAATGATGTCACATTCCTCATAATGAACAGTAAAGATGCTCAACGCTGAAACAACCCCACAAAAACAAACGTGATGAACTTGACAGCTTCTGAGGGAGATGGGAGAGTAATCCGCAAGATCCAAAGAGTCCATCATTAACAAATTATTTCTATTATGTTCTGATGTTTTTTTTTTTAGCTAAATCCAGAGTTGTTTTCTGGAAATGACGTCATGTCAAAGAAATGTTCATAAAATTAATACAAAGTCATTTTGTATTAATTTAAACCCATCTAGAGCTTAGCAGGACTTGCTAAACCAATAGTTATGGTGCGTTTACATCAAAAACACGTCTGATGCTTCCAAGTGTGCACCTTGAATGCAGACGCTTGACATTTTGCTCTACACCGAGCGTTTCACGCGTCTGGTTTGCATTCAAAGTCTATGTGGAGGCGCGTCAGATGTATCAAAATCGCTCTAGCCGTTGTTTTTCGTTGCTGCCCTATTTGTCGGACGCGTTGGACGCTCTTGATGAGTCAAATGCTCAAAACGGTTCAAATTGCGACGCGATGATGCGTGAAGCCTCGATGCGCCTCCACATGGACTTTGAATAGAGCACGTTTGGTGCGAACGCACCGTTAGGTTTCTGGATCAACTGTATGATAACCTTGAGTTATCATACAGTGTGTAGTAGTACACTTTGAAACCAAAGTGTACTACTTTGGTTTTACCATAGTTTTTACTCGGGAGTCCTAACTCGCCACTGAATGCGCATTCGTAAAAAAACGATGCAAAAAAATAAATAAAAGCCTTATTCAGGGCACAACTGCTGCATTTCAGTTAAACTTTTATATCTGCTTCTTGTCTGTCGTTTTTTGTTGCCCTTGGTTACTACCCTTGAACAACGTGGGCGGCTGCACTTACACTGCAGCATGAAGTGACCCAATTGAGATTTTTTTTTACATAATTCGACCTGTATCTGATCGTTTCATGACAGTCTGAACAACACAGGTCGGACATACAAGTGATCTGATTCACATACAAATGTGAATCGGATACGTATCGGACATCCAAGTGGCCCGGATTATCCGATTCACATTTGAATCGGATAATGTGATAATCGGATAATTATCCGATTCACATTTGAATCGGATAATGTGATAATCGGATAATTATCCGATTCACATTTGAATCGGATAATGACGCTCAGGTCGCATTCATCCAACCTGAGCGTCACTGATACTCGACTAAAAACAACAAAATGAGAATTAAGTTATTGCAAGTAAACATGGATGGGCACTTCTTCTTTTTATAGTGGTTGGCAAAACTCTGAGTACGCTGACGTTATTGCGCCCTCTACTGCGTATGCGGGACACTTTCAGGTCATTTTTTCGTTCACACTGGAGACACACGCAGGTTGCACATATTTTGAAGTGTGAACAACCACGAAAATAAATAAATAAATCCAATTTGACAAAAAATGGGAATTGGGTCACTTCAGGCTGTAGTGTGAACACAGCCAAAAAATTTCAAGGGGATATTACGATCAGTGAACACAAAAACAATCTTATCAAAGGTCAACAGAAAGTTTTCTTATGTTGTTACCAAAAAGTCCCCCTTTACCGCCTCACAAATGGACACCTGAGAGGCAAAACGCACAGATGACAGACTGAGGAACAGAGATGGAAAGTCGGTGAGGAAGAAGCAGCAGTGGAGAACCAGCACACACACGAGGTAAGAGTGAAAGCGCTAGAGAGAAAGGGAAGCCGCAGCTTTTGCATTGTTCATTGCAGACATTTATTGGCTCGACACTTTCAAAGAAAAAGGGGGAGTTTGCTGGCTGGCTTAGCGAGAAGTGTCGTTAGCTGTATATTAGATAAGCAGCCGAGGAGACAAGAAGAAGAAGAAGCCTATTCCTCGTGAAACCCTTTCCTGGGTGGATGTTTGGCCTGCAACTCACCTCATCGTCTAACCTACACAGAGCACCCAGACTGGCAGAAGATGATGGAATTCACAATCATGAGCCGGCACGAGGGTTAACACGTGAAATAGGGACTAATGCAGAAAGGGTGTGTACGTTAGAGAGCCCGGACTAGCCTCCCAGTGCATCATGGGTAGAGTTCCATTATCTTCTAGGTGTGCTAGAAGCAACAAAAAGGTACCTGTGGTGTGGACTGCTCACAGACGGTCCAGGCTGTGACAGACTACATTTGCCCCGTTGCTGTTTGCAATGAACAGGGGAGGGGAGGGTGAAAGAAAGAAAGTATGTTTCAGTCCACGCAAATCAAGACAAAGCTACTGATGAAAAGACAACCCAAAATGAAAAGAAGAGCAGCAAAAACAAAAATCAAGACATGAGTATGAGAGATTTCGTAACTCATAACAATAAAGGAATCTGGCTTTTTCAAAGTGTGTTTTTTGGTGACTTTGAACGGCTTCCGCTTGTGAGGAAGCGACTGCAGATCCGAAGCTACACATTAGCTACACATCAGGCAATGTGATGCATGACTCTGTTTGGTAACAGTGACATTAATGAGAAACAATAACAGCAGTGGCACCCTTATTTGGACTGATATTATTGTTGTGCCTTGCAAAAGTATTCCTACTCCTGAGACTTTTCTACATCCTGTTTCCTCACAACCTCAAGTTTCAATGTTTCATTAGGATTTTATGCGATAGAACAACACAAAGTGGTGCATATTTGTAAAAGGGAAAGACGGTGTCGATTACTGAACGTCCTCCTGGAAAAACATTTCCTTATATAGGAAATGGAAGCTGATCGGTAGTGATGGAAGGATGAATGGAACTACAAACAGAGCAATGCTGGAGAAAAACACATCTGGAGCTGGGAACTAAACACATCACCAGTGCTAAAATGGAAATAATCCAGTTTGAAACCAATGGCAACTCTTGAAAATTACAGATTGGACGACAGGCATTCAATCTGCCTGAGCTTAAACTATTTTGTAAAGAAGATGTGTGACGATGGTAGTTAAAGTTGGTCCTACAAAGTATTGACTCAGTGATACAAATGCACACCTCACTCTTATATGAACTACATTCTGTTGATCCGTCACATAACATCTAAACAACATATATTGAATTTTGTTGTAACAAAACAAAATGTGAAAAAGGTCAATGGATGAATCCTTTTGCAAGGCATTTCTAAGACAATCGTGGTATCATTTTTGTCAAATTCAAAAAGAATCTCATTGGTAGATTTAACAGCTCCATCACAGCCAGTATTACTGAGATTAACCGTATGGAAATTAAAATAAATTTACAGACGAGAAGAAGTCAGAGGGAAATTCTAGGGAAAATGATTTAGTTTGGAAATGAAGGGAAAGTAAAAGAGAAGAAGGGGAAAAAGTAGAAAGGTTTTGAAACACAGAACAAAAAAATCAACATCAAAAAGCAAAAATAAAACGTCCCAGTTTCCCAAGGAATTTACATGCAGGAATATTAAATGGTTTGAAAAAGGTTTGGGGCTTAGATGGTATAAAAGGGTATGGCAGTGTGGAAACATTTACAGGAGAGATACTGGGAAGACGGGGGTGAACTGGGCCATCGACGGGGCTGTCGGGGCGTTTGGCGTTGTGTTACAGACGAGTTATCAAAGTCCTGTTTCTACTCCGTAAACAGCAAGAGGTGAACATTACCGATCGCGAGCGACTCGGTGTGCTCCTCCCTGATATCGGACTGAGGGAGCCAGACGTGTCCAACTCATCAGCAGACGACCAAGAAGACAAATCCTGAAGATAAACAAAGACAAAAAACATCCGCAAATACAAAAACAGAAGCACAAAGACGGCGAGTATTACAATATGTTAGGTCTTCTGCGTACCGGAGCCAAAAAATCTGGTTTGATTGAATTCATCTGAGTTTAATAACGGTCTTCATGTGACCTTTTAATAAAAGAATTACAAAGAGCAAAAACTATTTTGATAGAGGTACAATGTGAACTTATTCTGTTGGCTAACTGAGTTTAAACTCTCCTGCGGCAAATAAACCTGAAAAGTGTTGGAAAACCTAAACTTCTGTGTGTGATATCTTAAATCAGGGTAGTAGAGATTCAAACTGGACATGCAGAAGCTTGTAGAAGTATTTATAGACCTGGAACATTTCACCACTTTATAGCTACAAACGCTGACAGACCCACAAAAAGCAAAACAAGACTGAAGTGGAAGTTTATGAATAAAAATCTGGTATGCATATGGATTTTTACTTGTGAAACATGTAACACCCATTCATCATTTTCCTTGATCCACAAATTTATGCACTAGTTGATGATGATCTAATGGATAAAATGCCAATAAAAAACCCCTGAAGTTTGCAGTTGTGAAATAAAACGTGAATAAAAGGCATGAATAATTTTATGTGAATGAGTCGACATACCTGTTGGCTGCTGGTGATGTCCAGAGTCCTGGAGAGCTCTCTGAGGTCTCGGGTCACTTCCTTCAGCAGCAGCTTGAGGCGGTTCCCGATGACATGGACCTTCTCCTTGGCCTCCAGGCAGTCGCTGCCCTGAGAGTTGACCAGCAACTGGAGGGACATGTCCTGCAGTGACGCCACTTTCAGCTGTGAGTCCAGTAACTCCTGGCGGATTTGCTGTCAGATTTATGACGTAAACCGAATTAAAATATGCAATAGGGTAACACGTTTAAAACAGTCATTTTTCCGGTTTTGTACCGTGAGTGTCTTGTGATGCTCGTGAAGGGTGTCGCTGTCCTGGATTGGGTCGATTGGGACGATCTCGTTCCTTCGGCGATCAATATTTTCCAACCAGAGGAGCAGACCGTGACTCATTTCATGAAAGTCCTGTTGGACATAAATGTTAATACGGAACTGCTGGTTAAATTTGTAAATAGATAAGACAACATGCACTTACTTGACACTGCATGAGAGCTTCCTGTAGCGAAGTCCTCCATTCGTCCAAAGAGCTGCCCAGTTTGTCCCAGCTGTTGTTCATGTCCTTCAGTTTGGCCTGCAGCTCTCTGGACTCCTCTGTGTCCGACTGCAGGAACTCGGCGCTGCACAGGTTGATGGAAAGTACGATGGCCTTGCGCTTGTCAAACGCCTTCTGCAGCTCCTGGAGTCAAACACAAATATCACAGAGCAGGAGAAAATCAGGCAACATGGACACAAAGTCATAAAATAGAAAGATTTTGAGTGTTTAGAATAATTAAATTGAGCAAATAATGTCAGGGGGGAAAAAAAAGAAAGAATCTGATTTAATAATTACCTTGAGTTTTTTGATGCGGAGCTCAATTATCTGGATGTCCGTGCTGACGTCCAGTTTTCGCTGCTGCTCCAGCTCTTCCTCTGTTTCCCCCAGCCAGGTCCAGATTTTATTCAGGTCGGAGTTTAGCTGCTGCCACTGTTGCTGGTTCTGCTTGGAGCGCATCTCCTTACTGAGATCCTGAGCTTGCAGGAGCTCCCAGCGCTCAATCACACCTGGATCGAACAGGAAAGAACAAAAACAATTCGATGAAGGTAAATACGACCTAATAGTGTCACTCTAGGCATTTATTTTGAGTGTGTGCTGCATTTTCACACAGATGGGAGAAAGAAGCACAGCAGCTTGGCTCATATTTGGTGAGAAACTAAATCAAGATTATAAAGAGCGACTAAACTGTGAAGCGTGATGTTGCTGAAAACATGAGCGCAGTCTGGGTTTTGTTGTTATATTACCTGAAGTCTGGGACTCTGAGCTGCTTGGGTCTGCTAGCCCAGACACAGCATCCTCTTCCTCTTTCAGCTCAGAGCCCATCCTCTTCACCGTGTCGATGCTGCCACGACACTCACCCAGCAGTCGCATCTACGGAGCAAACGCAGACTCACTTGAAGAAAACTACCAGATTATTATAACCATGATGCCATTATTTACCTTTAAACATAAAGACTGCCTTCAGGTGAAAATAACTTTTTAACCTGGTTAAAATGACTTTATAGGAACAACTTGACAAAGTATTCATGCCTCTTTAACTCTTCTAAGTTTTGTCAAGTTGCAACCAAAAACCTTTACGAAAGTAGTTGGAATTTTAATCGATAGATCAGCTCTAAAATGCAAATAGTATTAAGTGGAAGGAAAACGATGCATGTTTTTTTTCTCATAGAAATATGAAAAGCGTAACATGAAAATCTCAGCCTTTCTGAGATTTTATAGGACCAACTTTTACGACACTCAGTGCTGCACAACGTTTGAAATTTGCTTTTACAAGTGTTCCCATTTTTCGCCCATTCTTCTCAAAGTAAGCCAGGTTGAATAGAAAGCATCTGTAAGCATATTTTTTTAAGTTTTGCCACATAGCATCAATTGGATTCTGGTTTGGACTTTGACTAGGCCATACTAACACTTGAATGTGTTAGATCTAAACCAGGGGTGTCAAAAGTCATTTTCATTTTGGGCCAAATCAAACATCTGAATCTTCTTAAAAGGCCGGTTGTGCCAGAATGTATTGATAAAACCAATTCAAATGTTAAAATATTAATAAATAGTAAACAAAACACATGGAAGCTTTCAGCTGTAACATGTGGAAAAAAATACTTTAGAGGTGTGAATACTTTTGCAAAACTAGGAAATAATCAGATGCAACATCGAAAATGTAGTTGTAAGAGAGACATACATAGCCCATGTATGATGCATCCGTTTCTGTGCTTAAAGGAGTGCGGCTGCGACTGCTGTCCAACTGCTGCAGATGGGAACGGCTGACATCAAGAGGATGCATATGAGAATCTGCTGAGGCGGCCTCTCCTGTTGACGCAACAACAACTAATCACCTTCAAGCAGAGACGCCAAGTGACCATGCAAAGTGATTATCTGAAATGTGATTGACAGTCCAAGAGAAGGTGGACCTGTTTAGACAGAGAAAAACTAGACAAAATGTAGACGAGAAACCAGGAGTGCAGATTGGTTTTCCAGACGGCCTTGTTAGCGGCGTCTGCTGCAGTTTAAGTCTTAGGGTCAGCTGGGTTCAATTTATGAAAATTACCATTTAAAAGCGCAAACAAATCTGCAATCCTTTAAAAAGAATAAAGAAGTTGCTCACTGTGACAAAATAAAACAAAAACATGCTTTTCTGAAACATAAAAAAAGATTCCAAACAGGTTAGCTACCCAGCAACACTGCAAGTCAAATGAAAGAGCAAGTTAGAAAGAAGATTTAGGCTGAAGTCCATTTCTGTTCTTTTGAGTGAGAACCCAAAACCGGGAGCAGGAAGTTACAGAGGAAATGGAGTTCACCCTATACCACGGTGTTAGGAAGAGCGACTAAAAGTGACAGTGTATAAGTGAAATCAACACAAATCAACCAAGCCGGTGACAGGGCTACAGGGCTATTTGGAGCAGTTATTTCTGGGCCCAAACAAATGCATTATGCTTAATTCTGCTGTTGCCTACCAGTGGAGGACCTCAGAGTTTGCTCTGTTAGCTTAACAAAGGCCTCAGGGCTCTCTGGAATCACTACATCTGGAAGAAACATTGTACAGTACAAACATTTAGCACTGGGCTTCACACTATGTCACCAAATTAATAGATGAACCAGGAATTCATCTGTATTTAGCCTGAATTACATCAAAATATGTTTGTTGAAATATCTAATTGAAAGAAGGATCTTATGAGGAACTTTTAATTTTGAGACGCACCAAGAAATCAGAGCGTCAATCAAAAATGTAGCCTATGCTCTGCCAGGTGGCGCTAACCACAACAATCTTCACTTTGTTTGTTGTTACTGAGTGAAGAAAATTAGTATCAGAGGTATTTAAAATGAACCAGAGAGATGAAAGGGGCTGTTGAAAAGAAAACTTAATTTTCTACAATGTCTCTAGAAATGTCTACGGCTCATTCAGGATGCAAAAGAGAGAGAGTGAAATTTTCAGCAGATAACAGGAAGGCTGTTTCTCTCTGAGCTTTCTGTCTCTGTCTGCTCTCAAACAATTAGATTTGAGAATGATAGAAGTTTTTTTGTTTTTAATTTCTCAGTTGTGCTAAATCCCAGAGCATTTCCACATATAGACAGCTCTTTTAGCTGCACTAGCTAAGCTAATCTCTAGCTAAAAGTGCTTTAAAACGACACTAATAATGATCCTACTTCTTAAAAACTTAACTGATTAGTGCTAAAAAATATTTCAGTGCTTTTTAATAGTTAAAGAAAAATCATAACTAGCTAAAACAAAGTAAAATTTTTGCAATAACAGGAAATCATCCCTGTGCATCTCTACTTCTGACTTCAAAATGTTTTTGTAAGGTCACTTTCTATTTCCTAAACAACAGTTATAACTTAAAACGTACGACTTGATCCATATTTGTAGCTTTCTGGATCTACAGGTTGCTAAATGGAAAACCTTCGCAGCATGTTTTGAAATGTAAAAGCTCTTGCCTGTAATTTAAATTTACGTTCAAATTATTTCATTCGTCTGTAGCTAACCTGACAGGCCAGAGGCGGGGCGCTGCAGGAAGTCTCCTTCCTCGCTCTGCTGCTCTCTCAGGGCCCTGCTGGCACTCTCAAGGCCACGGCTCAGGTCATAGTCATGATCCCACTCCAGGGGGATGGAGTCCACGCTCGCAGGCGTGTCCCTGCCGGACCGTTCGGCCCGAAGCTGGGCGGCCAGCGAGGCCGAGCGCCCGGAGGAGGGCAGGGGTGAAAGGAAGCCATCCCCCAAACGTTCATTCCACGGCAAGCTGGACAAATCTCCAGGTTCGTCCAACTCCAGCTCGCGGTCCGAGAACGATACTTCGGTATCATCGTCTGCAAGCTAAAAAAAACAAAAAAACAAAACTGAATTTCAGTTCGGTAAAGAACAGCGAAGTTCAGTTCATTAAAAGCAAAGCTTGTTCTTGGGCTCTTACTGGAAGACGAATGAGCTTTTTGTAGTAGCGCTCGACTCGCCCAAACACTTCCTGACAGTAACGCTGAAGCTCCTCCAGCTCTTCCTCTATGACCGCAGCATCCAGTGGCTCACTTTTCTCTATCAGTGTTTCCCCCTGGTGGAAGATGTGCTCGATCTTGGCTGTTGTCAGAGAAATCTCCTGCTGGAACGACTGGGGGGGTCAAAATATGAGTCAAAATTACTTATTATCAAGATCTTAACATTTTTAAATTAGGAGTTTCTAATCTGCATTACCATTCTATACTATACCTTAGACATAACGAATAATTCTACATTATTGTCAAATAATTGAGATAAACTTACCCTGAGTTGTTTGATCTTGGCTTGAATGTCACACTCTGAGAAATGCTCGATGTTCGTCAGCTGAAGGTCCATCTCTGTCAGCCAAACTAAGATGCCGTCTCTGGCCGTCTCAAACTCCTCTCTCTGATTTATAAAGTGCTGCATTAATTATAAAAAGAAAAAAAGTTACACCACTGTATTATTATACAGAATAAAAATATTTACTCAGTATGGTAAGTTCAACAACTTATGAAAATAAGTAAAGCTAATCATTTTAAAAAATCTAATTTTATGAAAAGGAAAAGCGTGTCGTGCCTTGAGCCTGCGAAGGATGGATGCCACCCTTTTCTGCAGGTTGTCCCATCGCTGATTGGCATCGTGAGCCATTTCCCTCAGACGACACGAGGCGTCTGTGCGGTTTTCTCTGGCCAGGCGCCGATATTGCTTGTTGATTAATTCCAGCTGGGTCAGGCTTTCGTGAACTTGTCTCTGGAAGGCCTGCAGAGACACAAACATACGGCCGTATTCAGCAAATTAGAATAGACGTCCCAACGAGTCTCAATTGTTTTCTTGCAAAACAGTTCAAGCGCAGTAGCACCTGCTGGCTAATTTAATATTAAAATATAAAAGCAATGCAGTACACAGGAATGTTTTACCTCAAATTTCTTCAGCTCCTCCTTGGCTACTGTGTACAGCACACCAGATGAGTTGGGCAAAGCTGCAGTTTTCTCTGAAGCGGCCAGCCACTCCTCAAAACGTGCAAAGTCTTCCAGAAATTTCTGCCATAAGCGCCACGTCTCCTCGATCCTAAAAGAGGACGATTCCAGAAAAAAGGAACAATTCTGATTAACGAGAGGAACTTGTTAGACATCCACGGTGTCTGTTTCTATTTATGTGACGATATGACTGATTACTTTAATCTCCTCTCCATGGACAAGGCACAGATGCTCCTCCAGCGGCGATCGAGGCTCCGCGTCGCCTGCTGGATTGAGTCGCACTCCGCGTCGGTGGCACAAGCGTCACAGTCGTGCAGAAGAACCTCACATAAATTCAGCACTGAAGCCACTCCGGTGCTGTGCTTCTCTATATCACGCTGAAGCTCCTGGTAGTAAAAAAAAAAAAAAATATATATATATATATATATATATATATATATATATATATATATATATATATATATATATATATATATATATATATATATATATACACACATATATATTATACATTTATTCTTGTATAAAAAAATTGACAGGTAGCAGCGTCGAAAAAACTGGAAAAAAAACATTTAAAAAGCGATATAATTTTTGCACGTTTTTTTTGTCATAAGGTCTTATTTAATTTCTTAGTAATTTTATTTCATTTAAAAGAATTTAATTTTATATTTTTGTTTGCAATCAAAAATAAAATTAGATGCATGCTTCTCCCTAGTTTAACAGACTAAACAGATAAACAGGTAGATGTAAACAAAACAGCTACTCTGTGAATCATTTCCCAGTAATGATGACTTTATATCGAGCAATCTGTCACCTGCTGCAGATCGAGCTTCCTCTGAATCTCCTGGAAGTCGCAGGAGTCGTAGGCGATGGGTTTAGAAAGCTCAGCCTCAATGTGGGCGAGCCAAGAGCGCAGGCTGTTCATGTTCTTATCCAGCTGCTGCACGGCGACCAGCGTTTCCTTCAGCTTCTTCACTCTGTCAACATTAGGTTTCCAGGATAATTACAAACTAAATATCCCAGCAGAGAATGAAGGTAAAAGCACTTTCATCCGTAAACGCTCGTGTCTCTTTACCGAGCTCCAATGAGATCCAGGAGGTGTTGCCAGCGGTCGCTGACTTTGTTGAGTTTTTGCTCGATTTCAGCTGCTTTAGTCTGATGACTGGCCTTGGCCAGGCGCTCTCCAAGCCGATGCAAGTGCTTCTTGTTCTCCTCTGCAACTGTGATCTCCTCCTGGTAATCCTGCAATAGAATTCAAAACAATCAGGCAATAAAAAAAATTAAAAAATAACACTTTAAATACAGGTTTTAAGACTGGGATAGTTCTGGTGTATGACTTGAAAATAATAAAAAGAAAAAATTCCACAAAAGTTGGCAGCAATTAAGACATGCATAAAGTAAAAATGCTGAGAAATGTAACGTCTGCACTCATGGGTTGATACGTCTCCATACCTTGCGGAGCTTCTCGATCATCTCCTCGATGCTGATGTCTCCGTTCTGGGCCACCTTGTTCTCCATGTTGGTCAGCCACTCACAGAGCTCTTTGTGCTTCTCGGTGAAAACGGTCCACTCATTCAGCTTCTCGCTCACCTGCTGCCTGCGCAGGGAAAGCTGCAGAAGCACAGCACTGCATGTGAGGTTGACCTGCACAACTTAGCTCAGCCCATAAGAGCAACAAACCAATGCATGTCGTGGTAAAACATGCAAACAAAACACGAAAAGCCAAAAAAAGGAAGCAGTGTTACAGAAATCGTTGAAACATGACTGCCATTTGCGTTTCACAACGTGTGTGTGCTTCTGCGCTTCCTGTGAGAGCATTTTATCTACGAAGCACAGGAAGCAACTCAAAGCAGAAAATCTTGAGGTTTCAGCAACGCTCTAACTTTGCAACGGTGCAGCCAGAGACGGAAACATGAACAAAGATCTGTAAAAAGAGACTGTCGTCGGTTTGAAACCCTTGTTCAAAAATAATTAAAACAATTATAAGCTAAACAAATAACCACCGTATAAATACTCTAGTCTTCTCCCTACTTTTAAGTCTAAATTATGAATGGTAGCATAATTTAATGGTGACTGGACATTTTTTTTATCTTAAAGTTTTGACAATACCATCACCTTGTGGTTTCCTGAGGAACTGCATACTCAGCAATACAAATGTTATAATAATTTATAACATTGCTCAATCATTCTAATAATACGTACTGTATAAGTGAGCAACACAAAGTACTGCAAAATTATAACAGAGTAAAATTACACAAGGTTTTCAAATTCTAACAAGTAAAAATCAGAGTCAGTCTTCTGAAAAACCACCTTTCACTATAATTACATCTGCAGATATTTCAGGGTTTCCACCAACTTTGAACAAGATTGATATTTTTTACCCATTCTCCTTTGTGAAATACCTCAAGCTCAGTCAGACTGAACGGAGTTTATTTCTTACAGGGCTGCAGTTTAATTCTCTCCATCTTCTTATCAGCTCCGACCAACTTTACTCAACTAATTTTTTATTCAGACTCTTAAGATTTGAAGTAGATCAAAATGCAGAACAGGTCAATAAAAGAAGGAATCAGATTATACTTAGAACAACACTGATAGTAATACAATACAACAAGGGGGCATGTGTGAATTAAACTAAACCCAAGTTAAAAACCAAAGAGATTTTATCTCTTATTGTCAATGAGATAAGAAAAAAGAAATGCTAATTATTCAGACACTTCCTTGCTCAACAAGTTAATTTAAGGTTGAGTTCAATCATTAAAAACCAACGCCAATGCAAGACTAATAATAATAAAAACAGAAAACAATAGCGGCCCCAAAATGGATCCTTGAGGGACACCAGAACCGAGTACAGAACTGGCTGAGGAGAATTCAGATAATTGAACTGAGAGGCTCTGACCAGACAGTTAGGATTTATACCAAGAAATATCTTATGTATGTCTCCTATGTCCTCTACAAGGCAAAATGCAAACATAGGTGTCTGTGGCTTTTTTTTTGTTTTTTTTTATAACTCTCTTTAAAAAGGGCAGATGTGTGAAGACCAGGATATATTGTTCTGTTTACAGATTCTCCAAACAACAGTATGAATCTCTCCACGTCCTCCAAAGTCACCATATAATCTCTGGTTAATTTTTCCTTTTTCAATGATGGATTTAATGACGCTCAATTAGATTTTCGAAGCTTGGCTGAAATCAAATGATTGCCTAGCATAACAGATTTTAAAAACAACACCAAAAAATGCATATTTTTCCTATGTAACAAGCATGTACTAGCTTATCGGCTAGCATAATAAAACCCATTGATGTTTGTGGTTATAACAAAAATATCTTTGAAAAAGGCAAAGGGTTCTGAACACTTTTGTAAAAATCATGTAAAATGCAAGTCAAGGGTTAAAAAAGGACAGCTGTCATCAGTTAGAAAGACGCAGATATAAAATGACTGAAACATAGAGAGCACTGTACCTGGTGGCAGATTTCATCCCACTGTCGGTGCAGAAGTTCAATTCGCTCCTGCAGAACAGAAAGATCCTCTGCGCTGATGTAACAAGATAAAGATTCTCTCAGCAGAGTGAGATGAGCCAAATCTCCAGTCCAGCCTTCAAATGTGTTCTCCAAATCCTGTTAATAAGGGGACAGGATTTACAATGGGAGAATTCACTCGTGATCAACCAGTTTCTACAGTTCAGTTTTACTGACAGACTAAAACCAGCCCTGTGGATACCTTGCAGCGCATCTGCTCGGCTTGGAGATCTTCGTGGTGATCAGGAAGAGGCTGAGACAGCTGCCGCTTGAAGGTTCTGAGTTTCTCAAGCGATCCTCCAATCCCCCTCTCACACCTTTCCCAGTCCTGCACATGAACATGGATACACAGGTAGATTGTAGGAATAAAGGCACTAAAAGTCATTACAAATGGGCTTTTGGGCTTTATTTGTTTTGTTTTATTTTCAGATGGCAGTATTTACATTCCTGATCTAAATTCAATGAATACAGAACAAAAACAAAAAACAATTCATTCCACCGCATATAACACACTTTTACTTATGACTCTACCTGGGATTTACGTGTAAAAAAAGAAATACATTTATCTTTAAACTGTGAATGTTATTTTTTCCCATCTTGTAAATACCTGCTACTATCTTTGCCCAAGGTCCAAGAAGACCTTTTTTTATTTTATTTTTTGCATAAAATCAAAACTAAATGCAGAGGACGTAGCACTTGGAAAAATGTGAAATTTATACATAAGCACTAACGATGCAAAGCCGTGAATTTGTGACTTTGCGCCATCCGTCCATTAAACTGCATGTTTTCTGTTTGCTTTACCTTCAGAAGCGAGCTCAGCTCTTTCTTCTGCTCCTCCAGGCATGTGCTGGCTTGTTTCCACCTGTCCTGGATATCCGTCAGCTCCGTCTGCAGGGTGACCTCGGCTCGACCGTCTGCAGACAGGAGCAGCTGTCTGCCGGCCTCTATTGTCAAGATGTAGCTGCCCTGCTGGCGCTGCAGCACCTTTTCCTTCAGCTGAAGAAGAAAGAGTGAATCTCATGAGGCGACAGGACCCTCAGCGTCCTGCCCTGCCAACAATTTCACATATTTTGTTCAGTATTAAATGCAAAGATTTTTTTTTAAATGAACCATATCTTTTGGAGTTTTTCATGTTAAAATCATAAATGTTTTTCATTAACATTTTGCATGACGGATCAACACAAAGTGGAGAATAATTGTGGAGTGGAAGTACATTTTCTTCACAAATATACAGTAACTTTAGAAATAGCACCATTTGTTATGGTTTACGCCCAATTACTACGATATTACAAAACAAAATCTAACTTGACTTGAGAAGCCATGTAATTGTTACTAATTGTACAGTGTGTAATTTAAAATGAGGATAAAACTATGTTCTGGGAATGTTTCAGAGGTTTGTAGTGAACAAACAGCATCACAAAGAACAAAAAAACAAAAGACAGACGCATAATAACCAACATCTCAAAACTGTGGATTATAATTATTATGATTATTTTGTACCTGGACAGCATCAAGCATGGAGCGAGCTTGCTGTAGGGGGATGGTGTTTCCTGACTGAAGCACCTCTGCAGGGTGGGAGACCTCCAGAAGCCATTTGCGCAGCTTCTCCATCATCTCTCTGTAGCGTTGCCACTGACGGATGAGACCGTCAATGATGCCCCGCCTCTGCTGAGCGCGGCGCACCACGCCTTGCCACTGGTTACTCAGGAGAGTCAGCTTCATGTTGAACTCGTCTCTGCCAGCAGAATCCATTCAAATGAATCACTGGCTCACGATAGAGTTTGGATTTATTTCTAAAACATCGTAAGATCTTTCACCTGTCGTCTACTTGACCTTGTTCCAACATCCTCTGACCATCGCTGATGATCGAGTGGAGGATCTGCTGGCGGCTGAACATTTCAGCTTGGAATAACTGGAAGAAAAATGTGATTACCAGCATGAGAAAAAAAACCAACAATCTGTAGTTTCAGGATGCTTCATGTGGGACGAACTCAAACCTCATGGGCTTTTTGCTGATCTATTAAGCTCTGGTAGTTTCCAGAAATCTCCACAGCCAGGTTGTCTTCAGTTTGTAGCAGGAAGTCCATCCATGTTTCACATTTTTCAAGGAAGGTCTGCTGCTGCAGCAAGTATGACTGAAGCTTGCTGCAAGGAAGCAAAAATAATTTAAAATATGGTGTCATCCCAAATCTAATCCTTTCTGAAATCTCATTTAATATCCATGCCCTGTATTCTCTGGATTATTAACAACAGTTTTGGGGATTATACACATGTCACACCTGAATCTCTCTGTGGTCTGGGCCGAAGCCGTCGACCAGCTTCTGTTGAGGTTCTGCATGCGCTTGATCTCCAAGTCGTTGAGAGGGAGCCGATACCCAAGCTCGTTCAGATGCTCTAATTCAGGCGTCATGCTGCTAAACTTCAGCATGAGCTTCTGCAAAAAAAAGCAGGAAGGAAAAGGTTTTGGGTTCTTCACGTTTTATTCACAGACAGTTTTATCCAACTGCTCAGAGAAAAGAAAGCTGTAAGAAACCTTGAGCTCCTCCATGCGGTCCTGGATGACGGTCAGGTCAGTGCAGCCGTTGGGATCTTGAGCTCTCAACGCATCCTCAGCTTCAACTAACCAGCAGCCCAAAGACTCCAGCTGGTTGTTAAACGTCTCATAGTCCTGAACTCCAGTCTGACGGAGGAGACACGCAAAGACGCGACGTTTATGATGCTTGTTGAAAGGCTGATCACTTACACAATTAATATTTATGCAGAAATCTGTCATGAATATTGTTTTCTTTTTGTTTGTTTTACCTGCAAGGCGGTGAGTTGTCTGTTCAGGGCCTGCTCCACGCCCGCCAGGCGCTGGCTGAGGGAGAGGTGGTCCGACTGGACAGCGGAGGCTGCTGAGGTGTCCACCTGCTGCTTCAGCTGCTCTCCCAGCTCTTGGAGAATCTGGAGGGACGCCAGAACTGGAGCCTGTGATCGCAGCAACTCCTGGTGAACAGAATCACAAAAATAAAAAAATCTGAAACACCAATATTTTATTAGTTTTACGCGATAGAGCAACATTATTTAGTGATTAATTGGAAACATTTAAGGATATTTGATTTATGATTTTCTTTCTTTTTCTCACTTGTTTTCCTAAAGAAATACAAATATCTTAAATGCTTTTAATTTAATAATTCTTTATGTGAGTTGACCTGAATTCAAAGTCAAAATAAATCAAAGCTGTAAACAAGATGGTTGTTCTTGGGTGGGTTAACACACACACACACACACACACACACACACACACACACACACACACACACACACACACACACACACACACACACACACACACACACACACGCACACACACGCACGCACGCATACACACGCACACACACGCACGCACATCCCCACACACGCACACACACACACACACACACAAATAATCAAGATTTTTCACAAATTAAATCTTCAAAGACAGAAAATTGATAAAACAAAAAAACTAATAGCACTACCTATGAGTCAGACACGCCACAAATCTAACAAATAAAGAAAGTCATAACACATTCATGTCAGGGACACAGCAAACATGAACTTGAACTTTTTTGACCTACAGAACAAAATGTGTGTCAGAAAACCAACAGTGCACATCGTGAAGCTCGGAAACATTTTCTTCAACGCCGACAGTAAAACTAGTCTGACAGATCATGACTGGCTGCCTTTTTGTACGACAAACGTCGTCTAGAGCTAAAACCCATCGTCACCCCGGTCCAACTCACGCTGCATTCCCGGATCCAGTTAGAAACTTCCTCATCAGCGATGTCCTTTCTGCAGGTGCTCTTCAGGAGTTGGTCTGCTTTCTCCTCTTGGAGCTGAATGCTGCTGCAGCTTTGCTCGTGGAGTTCCTTGTAGCGCTGCCACAGCTGAAGCAGGGCTTTGCTGCTCTTCAGACGCTCCGCTATCTCCTCCAATAGGCCGGCCCACCTGAGTGTGGAGAATGAAAGACTACATTAAACGTACTCAGAGACAAAGTTTGTTATATATGAGCTTTGCAGAAAAGAAAAAGAATAAAACACGTATTTAATTTTTGAAAAAGTCACCTTGCATTGACGTCCTTAAGGGAATTGTTGAGGGAATCCGACACTGAAGGGTGACACTCCTTCAGAAGTTGGTGGGTCACAGCTCCAAACTTTCTCAGACTGCTTTCCTGTTTCTCCAGTTCTTCTTGCAGATCCTTTACAATAAAACACACAAATTTATGCTGAATGCTAAACATGTCCTAGTGCTAAATTATGTGATCAAAAATCCGAACTTTATGTTAATGGACCTGCAAACTTTGCACTTGCAGCTGAACGGCTTCTAGAGAACCGGTGAGGAGGCGGAAACGGGACACAGAGTATCGTCCTTCCATCAGGTAGCCGTTGATTTCCTCTGACGCCCGCTTGTACAGACTCCACTGATCCATCACTGAGGTCAGGCTAATCTTTAGTTGTCCTATCTGATAAAGATGAAATGTGTAAACACAGAGGGATTTGGTGAACCGAAAGCTTAACCCTGCAGAGAAATCAGCAGCAAACAAGAATGAAACCCAACAACTCAGATAAATATGTAGGCTGGAGTAAAAATCTAAAAATACCAAGTGGTCCAGGTTGGCCCAGGTGTGATTGACGCTTTGGAGGGTCTCCATGACGATAGCACAAGCCTCATCTGTCTTGTTCTGAACAAGAGCACAGCCCTGCTCCTCTACTCTCTCCAGTTCTTTCTCTTTTTCCTTCAACAGCTCTTCCATTTCCTAAAAAAATATCCAAAGTTTTCCCATCAAAGAACTAAAGCCACATAATCAAAAGGTGGTAAAGATGTAATCTGGATCAACATGTCAGACCCACCTGACAGTCTTTGAGGGCATTTTGCACCGACGTCAAATCTTCTATCCTGTGTTTCCTCTTTAGCCGTTCTTCTTGAGACGTCATCCAGGACTTGAGGATCTGAACGCTCGACTCGTACTCCAGCCACATCTTTAAGAGGCTCTCGAGGAACTGGATCTTAATTTATTAAAATGTAAAATAAAATATTTAGACTTTATGGTACACAGTTAAACAACACGAATAAGATATGTTGTAATAATCTCATTAAATTATGGGTTTACCCTCTCGTTGATGCAGCCTTGTAGGATCTGCCAGCGTCGGTTCATGGCTCCCAGACGCTCAGCGAAGTCGGTTTTGTCGCTGCGCTTGCTCTCGGCGTCATGACCGCTGATCTGCAGAACTGACTGGTTGACAAAGTCCACAGTCAGCTGCTTGCAGCTTAGATCCACTCTGAATCCCTAAAACCGAGGAAAACGGGGGGATCAACCAAAGGATGATGAGCCAAATTTAAAAAAACTTGAATGTATATTCATTATCAAAGGAAGAGAAAAGTTATTTTGAATGCAGTTTTTATAACCCCTTGAAGTTGAATTAAATGAATGCTGGGATTCAAAAATACCATTTAAAATATTAAGTTGTGCTAACATAAAAATGTTCCACCTTATATTTTTGCAAGTAGTCTTGAATCACATTCGATCCAACAGCGCTCTTGAGGTTTTCTTCATCTTCCTCAATCACACTCTCCATCAGTGAAATCCAGTTACAAAGTTCAGAAATGGCATGGCGGGAGGCCAACTTCTCCATTTGGATCTAAAAAAACAAAAAAAAAACCAAAGCGGGTGAATGTATAAAAACTGTCTCAAAATGCACGTGTCGCAGGTCAACGGTCACATCAAAAGTGTGTTTCCGAGTGAAGGAGTGGGACGGGGTAATCCTATTTGCCCTGAAGGAGATTAGCCTGTTCAGCGTGGCTGCATGTGACTTTACCTGGTGCAGTTTCTCTTGAACCACAGGGATGCGCGTGAGGAGCTCGGCCCACTGGCTGTCGATGCGAGCCAAGTCGGAGCGCAGAGCCACTGTGTCCACTTTCTTTAGCCGCAGCAGCTGGTTTCCCTCTGAGACGACCGAGCTCTTCAGACTCGACTTCCCTTCCACCTCTTTTGAGAACTCCTACAGCGAGAAAGTCATGAGATGAGTGTTTTTCAGTGAAGAAATTACCGGGTAGATATGTGAACGTGTTAATTATAGATTTCCTTCAAATTTAAAACAATATACTGTCTAAATGGAGAGATGGAGATAAAAGATGAATGAATATGTTACTTGTTGCAAGTAAGAAAGCCAACACTAGCAAATGGTAGAAAGTGGAGTCCCCTACTACTGATGACTACATAAATATAAAAGATGAAATAAATGTCATGGAAAAGTTGTCTTTCTCCCTGAGGATGCAAACGGGCATGTTTAACAACATTTGGACTAAATGGACCAAATGCTTAAAGTCCTTTGACTCAAATTTTCTTTAACAATGCTTTTCAAAACTCTTTTTTTGTTTTCTGATTGATGCTACGCTTCCTTTGACTGTTGTGTGTTGATGTGTGTTTGATTTCTAATACTGAAAATCTATTAAAAAAAAGAAAAAGATCTTGATGTAATGTCGGACTGGACCTCTGCATCGGCTAAAGTGACGTCTATAATTAAAACTCTTCGATTCATATCAGGGACAGAAGGTTCTGATTAGGAAGTCCCTAAAATATTCATTTACAAAAAAAAAAAAGCAACCTGTGCCTGTGTGTGTGTCCTCACCAGAAAAGCAGCCAGATGGTCCCTGACCGTCTCCAGCTCCTGTGGGACCAACATGGCCTGCGTGTTCCAGAACTCCAGACGCTCCAGAGCAGATTGCAGCCACTCACTAATCTCCACACACTCCTTTTGATACCTGCAGAAGCACCATTGAAAACGATACATATAGATGTACAAATATATACAAGTTTTGTGAGTTAGTTAAAAGTAGTTTAGGTATTTCTGACCTGGTCCAGTGTTTTAGGATTGCCTCCAGGCGTTCCAGCTCCTTGTTGACTTTGGCCGTGTTGCTCAGCCAGTGCTCCCCCAGCAACGCCAGCTGATTCTCCAGCGCGGGGCAGCAGACCGACTGTAACAGATGCCTGCCGTCATCCAGCACCTGATGGAGCTTGTGCTGGTGCTCCATCAGTCTCCCCTTTAAGCCCTGCAAAGAGTGGAGCACACAAAAACAAAATGTATATTTTTGTTTTTGCTGGGTTGGAACCTGAAAAGAGCTTAAAAGTTACTTTTGTGATAAGATATATGCATTAGAAACTAGACAAACAATACTTGGTGAGATTTAAATTTTTTTTTTTGCAGTGATCTGGCTAAACTATTAAATATGAACACATCTCGCCCTAAAACTAAGCTGCTATCACGTCTCACCTGATACAAAGAGATTCTGTCCATTAATCTCTCTTCGGTTTCTTCCACCAGGCCGACAGAGGGAATGCTTCCTTCGACGGCCTCCAGCTGCCGGTTCAGGTTCTGGTAGTCCTGAACTAAACGGCACCAAGTCTGAGTGGGCGAAAAAAGTGAACAATTCAATCATGACGACAAAAACAAATAGCAGAATGTCAACAGTAAGATTGTTCGTTTATATACTGGTTTAAAGTTTGTACAGAACGTTCTACGTTTTCCTCACCTCCAGGATACTTTCCAGTTCAACTCCTTTGCTGTGCGCTTCTTTCAGGACACTCCGAGCCTCAGCAAGTGTTTTCTCCAGGTTCTTGTTTTCTTTGGGAAGCATAAGGCAACTAATCTTTCTAAAATAAGTCTCTGTTAGGATCATGTGGGACTCCAGACCCTGGAAAAACTCCTAGGAAAAATGATAATCAATACAATGATTGGGTTGATTATAAACATTTACAAAGCCCACTATTCTGAGAAGTTACAATATATTAGTATTCACACATTTTGTCATGTTACAACATAAACTACACTATATTTTACTATGGGAAGGAAAGTACTTTAGTTACTGCATTTAGAAAATTTTAAAACACAAACAGAATTTTCTCCCCAATCCATCCACTTAAGTTCAACATAACTTCAATGCACATGATGTATTTCTTTCTTATTGTCAAATTTTTGTGCACAAAGTATTAAATTATTGTCTACGTTTTCACTTCCACGACTGGAAATTACACAATTCAAGGGTTATAAACTGAAACTACCTTATGCTTATCAAGATGATTTTGAACCTCCTCCACGGAGCTCGCCACAATTCTCTGGTCGGCCGCCATCTTGTCTTTAGCTGTGTCGACCAGGTCAGTCAAATCCTGCAGCGCGCGCTCGTACTGCTCCTTCAGAGCGATGTTCTGGTTCAGCCCGCTGCGTCTTGACCCTACCGTCATCAGCAGCTCCTCATACGAATCCTACATGCAGAAAACGTGTGCTGGTTTTATTTGCCAAAAACAATAATTACATTTTGTGATATGAAGCAACTTTATCTAAAAATTATTATTGATTACTTGGAGTTTAAGCAATTTGTTTGCTGAAATCTGATCGGTCTGCAGTGCTGCTCCTCTGGTTTTCAGCTCTATGATTCTCTGCTCAAAGTCCTTTAACGTATCCTCTGCACTCGTGATGACCTGATAGAAGTGAAAGGCATTTATGAATTATTAAAAACTAAAAATATCTTTGATCTTGGACTCTTTGCTTCTCACTCACACTGAGAGCAAGTCTTTTTAAGGTCGTACTTTCATTACCTCCATTTGTTTTGAAGATGGTCTATCCATTGCTCCAGCGAGGGCTTGAAGGATCTGGCATTTAGTCTCAATTAAAGCAGTTTGGAGAAGCTGCAGTTCAGTCTGTTTCAGACAAAAGATGACAAATAATCTGATTGTAAGATGTGCAATAACAGTGCTACCAATCAGTACAATAAAATTTAAAAATATTGAAAAAACAAAGAGGCAAAGTAAAGGGTAAACCTGGTAGGCGGTGAGGTTGTGTGCTCTGGTCCTCATGTGGTCAAGCCGCTGACCCAGAGCTCCACCAAGAGTTCCTAATCTCTCCTTGAGGCAGTCCAGGTTGTCCTCCAGCAGCACGCGGTCTTCGTGTTTCAGCCCTGAAGACCCGGCTAGCAGAGCCTGGCTGAGCTTCACCTCTTCTGTCACGTGTTTCACTTCTTTTTCCAGGACCTGTAGAGAAGATGAAAAAAAGAAAGAAATAGCATTCAGTTTTAAAATTACCTGAGAAATATAGCGCATACAAATACATGAGATCTGACCTCTCAGGCACATTTAACTTCTCTTTTCAATCAGTTTTTGCCGTGATTTGAAATCTGGTCAAGTCTAAACTCTTATCCTAAATATGATGTTTCAAAACCTTCAAGACGTGAGTGTTTTGGATGTTACATGTCAACATATTCTGCAAAGTGAAGGGTCTTACTTTTCTCACATAGGTTCTCAGAAAAATGTTTGAGCTCTAAACAGTGAGTTATGTGTTGGATGTAAAATTTCAAACTTATTAAATTACATGTGAAAACCTTGAGTGAGTGAGGCTGTTTCCAGTGGCGGCCCCCAAAGAGGGATCCAGGGGGGCCGTGACCCCCCTGAAAAAGTGCCGCCCCCTCTGGAGAATAATGTTTAATAAAAAAGAGGTACAAAGTCATCTTCTTCAATCAAGATAAAGGCAAAGCCAGACAAATAAATACATGTTTTAAAAATTGTAAATAAAGAAATATATAACCACTTCTTTTGTTTTTCTTGTTCTGGCCTCGAATGGCCACCATTTTTAAAGTTTTTCAATGGCCGTTTCAAACCTGAAGATAATTTTTAAGTCATCAGAAGCAGTTTGTTTTGCGTTCCTCGCTTTCTTCTGCTCTTCAAACGTGATGGGAAAAAAAAGTAGAAAAGTAGAAAAACAGAAACAGTTCAACAAAGGAGCCATCAAGACGGTCTGGCTCACTGAACCAGAAAGACCTGATCAACCTGTCAGATTTGGTTGCATTGATCCTTTTCCACATTGGTCTAACTTTAAATTCCTGAAGGGACCAGCCAGTTCACCACTTGCCCTGTTAGTAAATTGATTTGAAAGCAAAGTGAGGATTTCTGATATTTTTGAACAGTTTAAAATACCTTATCAACGCTACAAAAGTAAGATTTTGTTTTTTAGAGCCGAGCAACCACACGTTGCGAAGAAGAAACACCTTATAAAGACGAAAACTGGTAACAGAAAATGTGTAAATTTTATACCTCTTGATTCTGTAACTGGGTCTCTGCATTTTCAGCCATGAGCACAGAGCCGGAGAAGACGTTGTTCTCCACTCCATCCAGCCAGGAAGACGTGGTTGACACGGCCGTGAAGAGCTGCTGCTCCATCTGAACCACCTGAGGTTCACCTCTACCTCCAGCCTACGTACAAAAATGCACATCGAACAATATTATTTCGTCAATATTTACCAACAACACACATTAGGATGTATGAAATAGTGTCAGGAAGGTGATAACCTGAGTGGTCATTCCTTCCACTGTCTGTCTGAAGCTGTCGTAAAGAGTTTTCAGAGAGGAGTTGTCAGGCTGGGTGTCTCCTTTAAACAGCGGCCCAGCTGATGTCACGCGAGTCGCTCTAGAAAACATCTGAAGAAGAAAAAAACAGACAGGACAGTAATAAAAATTTAAAAAAAACACACACATTATGATGTTTTTCTGTCACATCCAGATGTGGAGAAAAAAACATGCGGTACCGGCTGCTTTTGGTCCTGCACCAGAGTTTTTTGCAGAAGCTGCAGTTTAGTTTTGAGCTCCAGTCTGAGGCTCTCCCATCTCTGCCTCATCTGGTCTCGTCTGCTCTCAGACAGAGCTGCAGGCGAGAACGGTTCTGTCGTGCTGCGGAAACCAAACGCATCTGTGATTAGCGCTCAGTTTATTAAAGCTCGATCTGATCTGAGCTGCGTCGGTAACGTACCTGGCGCTGCTGGGCGATGCTTGCTGGATGAGAATTTCCTCTCCTCTGCTCGCCACTGACTGGAGAAGCTTCTTCTGCTCTGCAAGCTGCTCCTCCAGTTCCTTCAAAAAACACACACTGGTTACAGCCTGTTGGAATAAAACATGCTTCAGTCAACAAGACACGACTTAGGATTTATCCTGATCATTTGCCATAATTCTGTTTCGACACTGTTCACGCCTCTCTTCAATTTATTTACAATTTGCAACCTTGCAATCCAATACTTGAATTTTTTGCATTTAAGCCCTGCAACAGATCCACACAGAGTGCTGCTTAATAGCAAATTAAAAGAAAAAGGCTACAAGGTTTTTAAATGTTTTTGCAAAAAATAAATGTAAAAATTTCTCATTTAAACACATCTAGAAATGTCCATGGGTGAATTCACTCCATTCAAACCACTGTCACCTTCTGCCTCTGCAGACTGTCTTCATGCTGTTGCGTCCGTGTGGTCCGGGCTTGGACCAGCCAGTCCTGCACACTGGGACTCGACGAGAGACTGGAGTCTGATTCGCTGTCTTCAGGCTCTTGCAGAGAACCCTACGGAGGCAGCGGGTTTTAGGAATGTAAGTCAGGCTAACATGCAACACTGTCAAAACACAAAAACACCTAAAACCAGGGGTTTCCAAACTTTTGGAGTAGATCTGCCCCCACACAGAATTAGCTTCTGACCAGGGACTCAGGGAATCAGGAATTCAACATATGACGCCGCTCAGAGCACAAAGCATAGAATTAGACTGAATAGATCTCCAAACATCTATTCAGTCTGGGATCGGGCCCAGGATTTTTTTCAATATTGGGACTGAAACAATTGTTATTATTGGCTAAGAGCGTCTAGTCCTTTGTACTGTTGTGAAAGAAAGTGCTTACCTGGATGCTGAGCTGTTTGTCTTGCAGCATTCTCTGCAGCTCCAGCAAGCCGCCCTTTAACGTGCGCAGCCTCGCGGCCAACTGCTCGGCCTCCGCCCTGGTGTCGGCCCGGCCCTCCCGCAGCAGGTTCTCGCTGCGCACCGACAGCTCGGTGAGGGCCAGCACTTTTTCTTCGATCTCCAGCAGCATGCTCTGCAGAAGCAGCAGCAGAGAAGCCAGCTCATACATGACGTCTCCACTTATTTTTTTTTTATCTCCTCAACTCTACACAGCAGAGCCTCTGGGCAAGGCAGCTTTCCCCAGCTGCGGGGCAGAGGACGCTCTCATCCTCGGCCTCCCTTTCCACCCTGGTCTCCTGTGCGACATATTAGCACTAATCCTTCACACTCCGTGCTCTGCAGCACACATCCACTCAGACGAATTCGATAACAGTTCTCTCGTGGTAAAAACCATTCTACATCCCCGGTGTTCATCAATGCTCATTGGTAAAAGAAGTTCTAATCTATGAGCAGACATAAGTATAAGCTCTCCTTCGAAGTGTTGCAGCAGGTTCACCCTCCTGTCTGCTCTTCACTGCTCTTCCATTCTGCCCACTTGGATATTCAAGCAGCTTTGTCACTAGTAGCACAAATTGCAGGCTGTATTAACGACAGTGACTCCTCCCTGTGGCTTTACCACGCCTCTGTCCCACAGAGACCTGACCGTAATCTTCTTAAGGCTCATGCTGCAGTCATTTAGCAAACCAGGTATCTGAATGTCACTCTAACTTCACTAACGCCGTTGTTTACTCTCTGTGAAGCCCCATCCTCTGAAAGGCAACATGTAGCATGCAGAATAATACTGGAAAGGTGAATGTTAATGTGTCTTGCACATGCAGTTTCACTCCTTTAAGTATGTGCTGACATGGCACGAGGAGGTACAATTTTTTAAAATTCTGTTAAAATCTGATTCTAAAGTATACTTTGAATGAACCTTCTTAAGTTCATAGTTTGCAGAACCACGTTTGGCTGCAAAAATAGCAGCGTGTGAGAAAGAGATTTTTCTTTCTCCACTGAATGAATGGAGATTTAGCTCCATCCATCTACCTCCAGCTTTCCTTTTACTGCAGAAGAAGAAAAGCCTCCGCGCATCATAATGCTGCCACCATCTTGTTTGTTAGTGAGGACTGGATTTTTATGTGAATTTGCCTCACAAAGATCAATTTTTGTTTCATCTGACCAGAACAAGGCATTTTTCCCATATTGTAAGTTAAAATGTCTTGTTCCACCGGCAGATTATTTCACCTATAGTTAGTACTTTTTCAAGATTAAGGAATCACTTACTTAAAAAAAGGTCATATATCTTTCTGAAAAAGTTACTTGTAAATTTAGTTGTGTCTAAAATATTTGCACTACAAAATAAACCAAAAATACTTGGTAAGATTTTGAGATTTTGCAGTGTGCTCAGTTTGTTAATATCAATTCTGCTCATATCTAGAAGCCCTTTCTAGTTGAAAATGTATTTAATTGTTATTAATGTGGATTTTTAAGACAACTCTCAAGTGCCCACCTGGCATTCAGTGAGCTGGTGGTTTTCATCGGCCTCCTCTGAGGGGCTAGTGTCGAGGATGCATGTTACAGCGCCGCGCGTTCTAGTCAGCCACTGATCCAGTTCGTCTACGTCGGTGTGGTAGGACTGCAAAGCCTCTTCCTGACGCTGATCTTCCAGGAGGTCTGTGGCGCGCTCCTGCAACAAGACAGATAGAATTGAATTTGCTAAAAAAGTGATTAAATTGTGTGTTCAGTTTTTATGTTTTATTAAGAACGCAGGCCGTTTTTTTTTTTTTTATATTTCTACCTTCTAAATTGTTCGTTACCTCCAGTAGTTGTTGTTTCCCTGAAGCTTTCATTTGGATGGTGGCCATCCGCTCAGCCAGCACAGCGAGTGAAGACTGCATAGCAAGCTGGTCGGCCAAATCCGAGTCCGCGGCGTCGGCAGCGACGTCCTCTGTGAAGCACGCCTGCAGCCTGTCGATTTCTCCCTGGACACTATGAATCTCCTGGATGAGATCCTGAACACAACAACAGAAAGATGAGCAAAAGATTTTCTTTATGTCTGTTTTCTTGAAAACTTCTCATCCAATTTAGTTTTATGGAATGGATTCAATGTTCCAAATATGCCGTCAAACACCAAAAAAAAATGTCATGAAAATAAAAAGTATGTTTATGTAAAACAGAAATTCAATCTGAACCACAGGAACATTAACATCAGTTAAAATGTGATTTCATGGCTGTGATTCAGGGTTATTTCCACCAAATGTTCGTTGCTTCACTGTAACATCACAGGCTCAAAAGCTCCACAAAGATATTCTAAATGGAAGAAGTGTATTTACAGCCCTCACCTCATGGGCCTTCATGCTGCTGTCTGGGCTTCTGTCCGCCTCCAGTGGCTCACTAAGCTTGGACTCCAGAGTTTCCATCTTAGAGGAGATCGACTGGAGCGAACCTTGGTAATGCTGCTGTTTTTCCAATGCCTCATACAAGGATCTCTGCTTCTCACTTATCTGTGTGTCAGTGAGTATTAACATACACAGATGGTCAATTTGAGAAGTCATTAACATCAGTAGCAATAAAACTGTTAATAAACCAGACTTCCAAGAAGGTTACATTATGATTAACTATCTTGCTAAGATAAATTTTAATACGATGAAATCTAGTGGCTAGAAAAGAAATCGCTGCTCACCCCAACATTTTAATTCAAAGTTATCATATTCTAAAACATTAGGATTTAATGAAACCATGTTGCTGAGTAAATAACATAACAGGCTAATTAGAAGTGAGACAATTTATACTTTTCACATACCACATTCTTTAAAGTCTCCCATGAGCGCTGTAGGTCATCTAAGTTTGCCACAGACTCAAACGTCGGGTCGTATAATTCCTGAACTGGAGCTCTGGTGAGGGTTCCTCGTCCCAGCTGCAGAAAACAAATAAACACATCACTACTCACGAGAAACCTGCAAGGTGAAATCAACGTCGGTGGCCGAGTTCTGTTTTTGTTTTTTATTTACTGCATTTATTACATTAAAGCAGTTCTCAAGAGTTACACACAGTTCACAGGGAAGAGAGTTGAGCATAAAGATATTTCAGTTATTTGGTGTTAGGAAACCTGGCAGAATTAAGAGAAGAGGAGGGTAGAAACCTTGGTGAAAGGGCCTTCAGCGTGAGAGACAGGAGAAGGAGAGCGGCACAAAGGAGAGGAGGAGACCTCGCTGTTAGTGCCCTCCTCCCCAGACTCCTCAGTAACGGGGGACAACAGAGTGTGACAGCGGCCAGCCGTCATCTGACAGACCATGCGAGAAACAACAGAAGACGTGTGAGGTTTTTAGGAGAATATTAATCAGGATGTTTAGTTTTTTTTATAAACTGAAACAGCAGAATAACTTCATAGGCTGATGAATTGAGAACCATATGAAAAACTTAGAATCGGGATTGCAAAACAAAACCTAATTTCTTCAGTTTGGAAATTTGGTAATATTCTCTTACAACTACAGATTGTCCTGAAGATTTCCTGGACTTTTCTTCATCCAGGTCCTCCAGTCCCTCAGGCAGTCCTTCCACGTCGCTCACTGTCAGCAGCATGGTGGCATGCTTGGCCTTCACCGCCAGCATCTTACATTTTGAGTTTAGTGAAGCTATTTGCTCCTGGTAGCCTTTGATCTGCTGAGCGAGTTCCTAAACAAACGAGAAAAAAGTAAAAATAAAGATGTTTTCCAATTCATTTACATTTAGGGGTTTTCAATTATTCCCCAACATGTAAGTTATAGACAGAATGAAGATGTTTCACCTCGTGGTGCAGAATCTGGGCTTGCAGCTCCTGAATGTTGCTGGTGGGGATTGGTCGGTCCTGAATGACCCGATGTGCTTCCTCTATCAGCGCCTGCAGATCTCTCACCTCCTGTTCATATTGCTCATACTGAACCACCGCCTCCTGGACAGCAAAAACACAGAATTTGTTGTTTTTTTTTTATATACATTGCTACATTAGCAGATTCATTTCCTAATTTATGTGTGCTAAAACAAACTCATACTGGCAGAACTGTACTGTAGCACCTGTAGTATGTTGCACTGCTGTATTGCCACATGCTGCAGCTGACTAGCTTCTTGCTGCAGACGGAGAGCCGTGCGACAAATAGCCAGGTTGGGCATCACCTCCTCTGGGACCTGCAGGGCGCTCTGGCACAGCTGCACCGCCTGTACCTGCTGCTTGAAGCTCTCCATGTCGGCCAGTAGCCGCTGCAAAACCCATAAAAAGTTTTAAGACGCCAGCAGAGAGAACGTGGTGAGTTAAAAAGCGACTGAAGAAAGCACCTGTCTCTGAGTGAGTTGCTCTTTGAGGCTCTGCCGGGCTAACTCCGGTGACGTCAGCGTGGCTTGGACCTGCTCCAGAGCAACATGCAGGGCCTTGACTTCAAACTCCAGAGCTTCCATACTCTAAAAAAACCCATGTATAGGTTAATCTAAAATTTGGAATTTTTAAACCAAACGAAAATCCCAAAACACTGTTTTTACTGCACCTTGTGTCCATCTTGGAGGCTTTGTAATCGAGTCTTGATGCTCTGTTGCAGCTCGTCGGTGTGTCTGCTGAGTTCACACACCTCCTGGCTCAAGGACTCAACCTGCAGCACCTCAGACAGAAGGTCTACTTTCTCCGCCATAGACTCCAGGTCGCTGTGGAGCTCTCGAGACTCACGGAAAACCGCCTGAGCACAAGGGCGACAAAATTATTAGTCAGTCTTTCCTGCTTTATAAAAGTACGTGTCAAAATGGCCGTACGCTCCTACAGGTTATCCATCTAAATATGCAAAAACAAAACTCAGTCGATGAAACTTCAAAATTGCTCTGCTCACCTGATACATCCGTATTTGCTCCTGCAGGTGAACAGAGGAGTTCCAGATGATGTTTGCTCTCACCAGGCTCCTAGCTTTCTCTGACCACCTCACTATGAAGTCCAGCATCTCGTTATACTCGTCTAAATAGCAGACAGCCTAAACAGTCAACAACAGACACATTTTAATAACCTTGTGTGTCTTAATGAATATTAGCAAAAGCATTTACAAAGGTATTCATGAGCCTCGACTCTTTTCGTGTTTTAAGGTTACAACCACAAACTTGCTGGACTTTTAGGTGATAGAACAACATAATAAAGTATTCTGTATTTGTGAAGAGGAAGGAAAAAGACTCACAGTTTTCCACATTTTTAAATAAATAAAAAAAATAAATCACCCTATTTTTTATTTATTTAAAATGATTGGATCCGAAATAAGACTGCTCTATATATCATACAACCTCAACACAATGCACTAATGCGTAGTAGTAACCTTTACAAGGCACAGTAACGCGGTTGGAAAGTACTGTCTTTTTTAACCCTTTCATGCATAGCGTTCACTACAGTGGACATCTATCTAAAAGCAATTGTCTTGTGCTTCTTGTGGATTTTTATGTTATAAATGCAGACAGACCACTGAAATGAACACTAATGCACCATAAAACACATCATCAACTCCTGGCCATCAGCTGCAAATGCAAGAACTTATTTTTGTTAAATCCAATATGGCCGACAGACAAAAAAGCACGCCAACCGACCCGGTCCCTCCTTCTACTGTAGACGACTCTAGCTGGTAAAGAAATTATCAGATAATCCCTAAACAACAATACTGCTGATGTATTTTTTCAAATAACAACTTTGTATTTGGAGAAAATTACATTCATGCATGAAAGGGTAAAGTTAGGAGAAGGGTAAAAAACGCAAACCTTTTTGAGCCAGTTGTTCCTGCAGTCTGCTAATCGAGTTGTATGATGATGCATCTCTGACAGCTTGTTTATAGCATCACTGAGCTGCTTGGCCAGCAGGGGGTTTCTGCGGCCGAACTCTTGTATAGCGGTGTCCAGTTCTGACAATGTGCGACCGCAGGAGTCCAAATCTTCAAAAAGACTCTGAGGACAAAATTCAATTCTTTGTTGTTAAGGGCAAGGCGAATCATATTTCAGAGTAATACATGTTAACTTGACAAACAAGACCTACCTTGACCTCTTCTTTGGCATGATCGACATCAGGAGATTTCTCCTTGAACTTGTTTGAGATCGTCTTCAGTTTGTCTGACATACCGTGGATTCTGGAGCTGAAGTCCTCCTTTATTTCTCTGGTTCTCTGATATTCTCTCTCTTTACACAGAACCTGGGACATCAGACAAAACGAAGTGAAAATCAGGTTAGAAAACCAGAACAATATTCTGAGCTGAGTATTTCTTATGAGGTCTGATTTACCTGATCTTCAATCGCCCCAAGTGCAAGAGAGACCTCGGCGAGTTGCATGGAGATTTCAGATGGGAGGATGGTGTAAAGGTCCAGGTACTTGCTCTGCTGTTGTTCGGCTAACTTATCCACATTCTGCCGGTAATTAATTACTTCCCCGTGTACAATCTACACAGAATAAAAGAACAATTTAAAAGAAAAAAAAAACTATTTTTAAGCAATTCCTCTCATACAAGCAGTATGACCTAATTAATGCACAGTCATGGATGGAAGAATAAAAAATAGTTTTATCTATAGATTATATTAGCAGGTCAAAGCTGTACAAAAAATGAGAGATTATAAATCAGTCAGAAAACCTTTATAGGTGCATCTCTACAAAAAAACAACAGACACACCTCAAGCTCCTGCAACAAAGAATCGATATCTGGGGTGGGATTGAGAAGAAGCTCTCTTGTCTCCTGGATCCAGGCTTTCACCACTCCAAGCTCCTTCTCCACTTCCTCCCTCTCCCTGAGCTCCTGAGCTGCCTGGGCCCGCTTGGTTCTGGACTGCGTCAAAAGGCTGCAGGCAAATGTCAAAATAAATATTCAACAGCATCGTTTACCAAATGCATGCGCTTATTTTACAAAGCTATTTGTAAGACAAAGAAATCTCAGATTCAGAACAACACTAACTCTGGTCCGACCTGTTACCTTTCCATTTGGTCTTGGACTGCCCTGATTTCTCTTAAGCTAGGTAGCTCGTCTTGATCTGCTGTTGGTGAAGGCACCTCCACGTCGTGCAGCAGACTGAGCGCGTACTGGCGCAGCAGCATGAGGGACGAGAGTTCCCGCTCCAGGTCTTGGCTCAGCAAGTCGTGCTGATCCAGCAGAGACTGCAGAGTGGCTTTGGATGCCTTCTCCACAGCGCTGTCAGGGAAACGGCTCTGGAGCTCCTCACAGACCGCTCGTACTTTTACCATCTGCAACAAAACAGACATTTTGTATTGCAAAGTTTTAATTTTCGGTTAAATTTGCAAGATTTTTTTGCATTCAGGCTGCATATTTGCCTTTTCTCTGAATGTTCTCCACTCCTGGGCTGTGTCCTCAAGTACTCTTTCCTGTCCCCTCGCTACGCTGCGCAGGCGCGTCCAGCGCTGCCACACGGTGGTCATGGAGCGACTGATGGTGGCCTTGCTGGCGTCACTTCCCACCAGCTCCAGCTGAGCAGCTTGTTCTTCTAAACCACTCAGCTTCTCTTGAAACCCGTTCACAAGTGACACCAGGGACTAAAAAGAAAAAAACAGAGAGATTTATGACTTTTGTCAAGCTGCAACAACAAACTTGAATGTATTTTAATTTTATCAACACAAATAATTATGTATTAAACTGTGCTGCGAATGAGCTGAATACAAACGCACACTACAGTTTTCAGATTTGTATTTCTAAAAATAATTTTCTCTCATCAGTTCAAAGGGCTGTTAATATATTTTCTAGGCAACACGATGCATACCCTGTGGCTGCAGAGCTTGTCTTCGGCCTCCTGGTTTGTGGCCGCCTTGGCTGTGGAAAATTCTGTGAGCTTCTTTTCGGCTTCGTTCATTAACTCAATGACGGTCTGCCTTGCATCCTGGAATGACTTCCACTGGGCCACACAGCTGAGAAAAGAATAATTGATTAGATTCCAATGATCTTACAGATTGAAATGAAAGTGATCTGACAAACTGGATCATAGTCATCATTGCCTTATAGACCATACCTGTGCAGAACATCTCGGTGACACTGGAGCTGATCTCGGACCTCAACTCCTCTCTGTTTCGCCGACTCCACGCTCACTCTTAGCTGCTCTTTCGCTGTGGGGTTCACCAGGTTCTCCAGCTGAGGGAGGAGCGTCTGCAGTTCCTCCAGATGGATGAGAAACTCCTGCTCCGTTGACAAGATGTCCGCCTGCTGCCGCAGACACTCCTCGTAGTTCTCCACATCGACTCCCAAGCTGGCTTGTTGGAGGAAAGAGACGGCATCCTCCAGCCATTCGCAGGCCGACTGCATCCTGAAGTGATACTTCTGACACAGAACCAAGGCTTCCTCCAAAGTAATCTTCACATAAAACAGAAGAGAAAAGACAGACAGATAGGTGTTGACCTGATAACTGTTTCAGTTAAATTCTGCTTTTTATTTCAGTGGTGTAAAAACTCGACAGGACTTTAAACTTCACAATATCTCTGTTTCCTCACATTCTCACACATTCAAGACATTATATTGCCAGCATTTCTAGTTTAACTATTTTCTCCACTGTTTGTTCAAGTAAAGCATCAATAAATAGCAATAAAATACAGTTCAGGATTTCTCTCAGTGTATCATAAGCCTGGCGGGTCACCAGGCTTTACTTGTGCCACCATCAGGCTTTGCATTGTTAATTTTTTAGTTTTTTTTAATGATTGCCTTTTTGAAGACTTTCTAGTTGGTGTCCTAAAGACACCAGTCACAAATGGGAATGTTTTTCCAAGAGCGTTATTTGTGTTTGTGGGGCTATAATTGCTGTGACACACTCACAGTCACACAGAAATAATAAATAGTTCTTATCACAATAATAACACAAAATATCATGACAAAACTTGAAGTCCATATTGCTCGCCCCTAACGGTAAGACAGTAAACAGTGTGGCCACAGCGTATCAAGCTGAGAATTAAGAGTAGAGTTTGTGGTTAAATCAAAAATGATCCCACCTGTTTGGCACTCAGGGCTTTTTGGACATCTGCTTGCAATTTTGCCATTTCTTCGAGGCTCATATCAACATGAACGGGGACCAGCTCGTTGGCACTAATGTACTCCTGCTTCTCCTGGCTGCTGAGAGCGGCCACTATTCTGAGTCGGGACTGCACCTCCTCCTGCAAGATCTGCTGTTTTCTGATCTCCTCTTGCACTTTCTCCACTCTGACGTCAACGATGACAGCACAGCTGAGCTCGTCCCGGATCTGCTGCAGCCAGTCCAGCGTCCTCTTCATCTCCGTCTCAAAGTCTTTGCTTTGGATGAACCTGTTCTCGCATTCCTCGATCAGTTCGCCCACTGCGGCCTGTAGCAACCGCAGCTCGTCCTGCCACAAAACGACCTGCTCTTTGGACGCGTCGTGAGCCGCTTGGTCCACACGGGGCGCTAGAGAGTCCATCTGCTCCATTAGCCTCGACAAGTGGGAGTTGGCGCTCTGGAGGCTTCCTGCCAGGGCGTGGTAGTTCTTCAGCCTCTCTTCTGCAGACTGAGTCTCCGCGTTCACTTTCACCAGCTGCTCTTTTGTGGCCTTCAACTGGGAGTCCACCTGCATAGCCATCGCCTTGTGGTCCTCAAAAGACTCCAGAGTTTCATCCAGATGCTCGACTTTCTGCTCCACCAGCCTCTTTAGCCCGTTATACAGGCTCACGAGCTGAGTCATTTCTTCCGGCCGCCACGGTTGCCCCGTGCTACGAAAGCCCTCTTTCTTCTGATTCAGCTCGCTCACAGCCAGACCCAGGTTGCCGAGATCCGCCAGAATTGCTTTGTAGTCGCTCTGCAGAATGACGACCTCCTCCGTTTGAAGGCCGACGGGTTGAGTCCCCAGGTTGTTGAACTGGTCCTCCAGTTCTTTCAGGGCTTTGTGGGTGACGTCTATGAAGGACGTGTACTCGTTCCTGGTGAGGATGGCCTGCTGGATTTTCTCCTGTTTCTCTTTGGCCAGAGCCAGTATGCTGTTGTACTGCTGAGGGAGGGTGTTGAGTTTCTCGTCTAAATAGCAGTGGTCTACTTCGTTCAGAGTGGGCAGGATCTCTTGGCCCGCTCTCTGCACAATCAGGAGGAGGTTCTCGTACTCGACAGCCTGCTCAATTATCTGCTGGTACTTCGATCGCTGCGCTTGAAGTTCAGCGTCTCCTACCATTAGGTTTATTTCGGGGAACGTGATAATGTCAGCTTGCTTCAACCACTGGCAGATTTTCTCCAAGTCGGTCTTGAAGTACTTTCTTGAGACGAGTACTTTTTCGAGCTCCTGTAGCTTCTGGCCGCATCTGTGCAGAGTTCTGTCGAAAATATTTTGTAATTCCTGCAACTTTGTGAGAATCTCATTCCTCTCCTCGTCGCTGGCTTCCCTCATCAGGTCTCTCCCCTGGGACCACAGGGAGGTCAGCTCGCTCTGATAGGCTTTCAGGCTGCTTTGGA
This sequence comes from Poecilia reticulata, assembly GCF_904066995.2. Classification (NCBI taxonomy): domain Eukaryota; kingdom Metazoa; phylum Chordata; class Actinopteri; order Cyprinodontiformes; family Poeciliidae; genus Poecilia; species Poecilia reticulata. The sequence goes on from NC_088851.1 coordinate 7,915,490, forward strand.
TGTTCCTGCACGTTCGCACCTGCTTAGCCAGGTCATCGGGTAACAAAGCGATGTATTCTTCTGCCTGGGCCTTCTTCTCGTTCTGCTGAACCCAGGAAATGGACTGATTGACTGCCATTAGGAACTGCGTCCTCTCCGTAAAAGCCTTGCTGAGGTGTTTTCTCCGCTGCACCACCTTGACGCTCAGAGACTCCACCTCCGACTGCGTGTCGGAAATCAGCTGCTGCAGGTGCTGGCGCTCGCTGAGGCCCAGCCGAGGCAGCACCCTGTCAGCGTCAGCCATGGCCTGAGCCAGGAGGAGCTGCTTTGCCTCCAGCTCGCTGCAGATGCTCAGGTGGTCGAACAGGAAACTCTGGGCCAGTTCGGGCGGGGGGCTCATTTTCATGGCTTCAGACAGGGCGGGTTGCTGCTCCTCCGCCCAGTCCCGAGCCTCTCTCAGACGGGCCTCCACTTGGCCCATGTCCTCCAGGGTCACCATGGAGTCCTGGATCTTCCTTTCGATCAGGTGTTGCATCTGAGACCACCGTTGTTCAAAGTGACTGATTTGCTCTTTCACCAGCTCCTTGTCGTCCAAGTTTAAATGTTGGATGACTTTCTGTTTCTGCTCTTTAAGGTCCTCCAGGGCTCCTTTTTGTTGCTCCAGAGTCACAGCGAGTTTTCTTAGAGCCTCCAAATGCTGAGACGAACTTTCAGCGTCGGTTCTGTGACGATAAAAAAATCAAACAATTCATTATATATTTGTTGAACATTTGTTCACACGGAAGCAACAAACCGATGTTTATTTTTTTCTTTTCAGGTTTCACCCTTAACTCTAACAGACCGAACGTATTGGCAACGATTTACGGACGATGTACCATAATTCTGCCACATTTTGCGCAATCTGAAAAATTCCAACGGTTTCTGAAAGGGGAGACATTTTGCTTTCCATTGACCTCGCACCTTTTTCCCGAGACATTTTGCTGGAAAGCAAAACCCCATGTTTTTACGGTAATTTCACCCAAGTCAAATTTATCTGAGGAGCATTCTTCTAGATGGTAAATTGCAAAAATAACTTGCTAGATATTGAAAGTTTGAGTTGTCATGGATATATGGGCAAATATATTTACTCACAGGACATTTAAAGAGCTGCGGGCTCTGGATATTTTTGCTTAAAATAAGCAAAAAAAATAAGCAAAAATATCCAGGCGGATATTTTAAACTTGGGTCTAAAATTGTTAAACTTCTAAGGATTTATTAACAGACTTTTACACTAAGTTGATATATTTACAATCTGGAAATACACACTCAATGATGTTACCGTTAGCAATGCTAAATTTGCTAATCACTAATAAAAATGACATAAACTGCTAAAAACTGTCACCATCAAATATTCCTGAATTTAAAATAGTAAAGTCCTGTTTTAGTGTTATTTCACTGAAGCACCCACATTATAGATTGTGTAATTTTGCTTCTGTTTAAGAATAATATATATATAAAGTATTTTATAGTAGCTCATATAACACCATGATATAAAAAAACATCATGAAAGTAAATGTAGAAAATTAAGGATGATAGCCAAAAAACTACATCTATAATTTAACACATTTGGTCATATCACTAATTAATTTTACCGATTAGAGGTTTTGCCTTATGTTCAAACCCACCTTGCCAGATTGTCCCACTCTTTGGACACCTGCTCAAACAGCTCCTCCACTGCAGTGATACAGTCATGGTAATCTTTGGATCTCTGCAGATCCTCCTCTCTCTGGGTCTGGAGCTTATTCGCCTGGTGGCAGAGCTCAAGCCAAGAGTGGCTCAGACGATCGAGCTCTGCGTGTTCAGCAGTGTCTTGGCCGCCAATCAGTCGGCTCACGGTCTCCGTCATTTTAGTGAGGGTGCTCTGTTTGGACTGCAGCTGCTGGCAGCACTCCTGAGACACAGGCAATAGGACTAGTGAATAAATGTCTCCTCTCACACCAAAGGCTAATACACAGGAAAAAAGGTGCGAGGTCAATGCGATGATTCTGGTGACGCTTGTACCCACCTGGGCTTGTAACAACATGTTTTGAGCAATCTTCGTCTCCAGCTCTGCTGGTCTTCTAGAGAGGCTGAGAAGCTGCTGCTCCATGTCCTGGAACAAGCCTGTTAGATCCTGTTTCTGCTCTTTGATCTGCCTCCAGCTTTCTGAAAGCTCTTGTGCAGTAGACATCCTTTCTTCTATCTGCAGAAAGCATGAATAAACCACATAGAAACCACAACTTTAGTACTTATAGCCCAGTATTCTCTTGTAATTTGCACACAGAGACAGAGACAGGTGTCAGATTCACGATATGAGTAACTACACTGACTTCAGCCTGTGGATTTTTTAAAGCCCAAACTTTCAGATTTAGACTTTAATCTGTTTGACATGTTTCTTCTGAGTGAAAGTAGTATTAATGTTTTGAAATGACAGAGAATTTGTGGAGGGAGTTAAGAATTAGGGTGATGGTAAGGAGTCCCTCCAACCTCAGAGACTCATTATAATAGAGAGATGTTGACATACATCTAGTGGAAGCATGCAAAAAGGTGATAAGAGGATGGCTTAGACTGTTGTAATAAAGTTATAGGCTTTTTCATTGATTACTAAGAATGGAAAACATAATTTTTAAAATGCCATCTTTGTTAAAATGCAAACAGATTTTTTAATGATACTCCTTGTTGATTTATTTAATCTATTGTGAGTCTTGTCACTTCCTGTCAGAAACAAAGTTCTTTCAGAAATAAAAGTAACTTAAAATCTGAATATTTAAGCTGACTTCAAAACTCCTGAGTTCAAGTAAAGTACACACATTACACGTGGAATAAAGCGAGAATAACACTGACCATGAGCTTGATCTGCTGGACCTCAGCAGCTGCAACTCTCACCGCATCATGTGAGAGGTCGCACACAGAACACACCAGGTCCAGGTATGTGCTGGCTTGCTCCTGAAGAGCCCTGTAGTGCTTCACCTGTGTGAGTAACAGTAGGTAATAGAAATAAATTTGAAAAATAAACAAAGTAAGCAATCACAATTTGAAATTTTAAAGCCTGTACAGCACCTGCTTCAGAGCTTCCTGAAGGCCGGTGGGCCCCTGATCGTTGAGCTGAAGCTCTTCTTGCACAGACAAGAGCCAGGTTTGGCATTGTTGCAGAGTGTCCTGATGGCTGACATATTTTTGCAACTCCCGGTCCAAACTCTGGTAGACCTATTAGACGAGAACGATCAGCACCTAACGAACTAAATACAGCTAAAAACAGTAGTTTGTACCAGTTTTTTCTACTGCATGGATGAATACTTGTGTATATCTGTGACTCACACGCTGGGCAGTGCTGCAGATGGCAGAGTAGCTGTCTCTTGTTCCCTGCAGGTGGGCCTGGACCTGCTGACTAATCTTAGCCTGAACTTGAGCTTGTTCTGTGCAGCCGGCTATAAGACCTTCTCCTTTTTGCTTCAAGCTGGTGAGGCGCTCCTCAAAACTGGCTATTTCCTCCATCATGGCCTAAAAACATCCACACAAACAGAAGGGGAGGTGAGTAATTCCATGCATTAGTGCAAACAGTAACAGAATAAAATGTAAAAACTGATTGTGACGTTGCTGACCTTGTGTCGGGCGAGTTGCTGAGTTGCCATCTCCATGTTTCCAGTTTGCATGGAGTCTGAGGTCACAAGCCTGCTGGACATCTGTAACAACCATTTTTCAACTTCCTGCAGCTCGCTGTTGTAATCTTCATGCTCTTTAACCCACTCCACAAGGCTCTGCACATGTGTCTGCAACAAGCACAAATAAGAATTAGATGCGCATTTTTGAATCTGAATTGTGGATTTCCTCTAATCCACATTTTCTCTAACCTTATCAATGTTTGAAAAAAATGTTCCTTCCTAAGTTGTACAGAAACCACACGTGGATATTTGACCAGAACGACATGAGGAATATTTGGTTGTTCCCATTTAAGTTTGATCCAATTTACTAAATGAAAACGATGCCTAAACACATAAAAAACTGGCTTTAAATGGGATCAACATCAAGCATCTGTATAAGAGGCTTCACCTTAAACCTATGGAAAATGTGTTAAATGTATCCATGTCAACTGAAAAATCTATGTTTGTGGCAGCAAACCAAACAATTAAATTGAGCTCTACCAGTTCTGATAAGTGGAGAGCTCAGTTATTAAGCCGGATTTATGCTGGTAACTTGTTGATAGCAACAACAACAAAAAAAACATGGATTCTCTGCAATTTGCGCAGGAACATTAAACCAAATATCAAATAGGGTCATTTAGTCTGTAAAAGGCATAATTATGAACTAATAAAAATTAGAGACAATCAACCAGTTTTTGTTTTAAAAATGAACTGAACTTGTTTGTCATGTGCGTACCTTGGCTGCCAAACAAAGGTCCTGATAATCAGCCTGTAACTTTTTCATGTTTTCGCTGATGGTCGGGTCGCTAAACGAATTGAGGAGAGCCTCTCCTTTCTCAACGACGCACTTCACAGCTGGCTCATGGGACTCTACCGTCTGTTGAACGGTCTGCGCAAATGAGAAGAAAGTGAAACATTGAATCTATTTTTTACAAAAAGAAATCACAATTTAACTGAAGATAAACTTACCTTATATTTTGCCAACTGAGCTTTTTTCTGGTAGAGTTCGGCTTTTGGTTCTAAACTTGACGCTAAAAAGTTCTTTGTCTCTTTCACCCACTGGGCTTGGGTTTTGTATTTATCCATGAAGTCCTTGGAGAGTGAGATGTATTTCTCAAGCGAGCTGTGCTCTGTGCGTAGAGAAGTTGTTAACTCCTCCAGCTGAAAGAGCTGAATGTCCACTTCCTCCCTGAGATGATCTGCCTCAGGCTCCTCCAAGAAAGCCATGGCCTGCTCCGTCTTTTCCCTCATTGCCTTCAGGTAAGTGTGTCCCTGCTCCATGTCACCCTGAAGAGTCTGAAGTGACATAAAATGTTGTTAAAACGTGCTAAACAATATTCGTGCATAGCATAGAGTGATACTATAAAGTCGAGCTTAGGTAAACAAATAGAACTTGCATGCTGCGTTGAAAACTCTACCTCAAGTTTCTTCATCTTTCTCTCTAAAGCAAAGCGGTCGACTACATCAACACTAATAGCTACGGTGCTGAAGTTATTCTGAGCTGTGCTGAGCCACTCTGAGAACGTGGTGAAGACACACTGTGCTTCTTCAATCGAAGACACCTCCTCCTGGAGCTGTTTGATCGTCTCCTGCGTTATAAAAGACAAAATAGGAAAATCCGCGGTGGTTAAAATAGGAGATGCCTAACCGAAAAAATTTTATTTACAGAAACTGTTTATGCAGAGTTTCCCATAGTGTGCTATAAGCCTGGCGGGCCACCAGGCTATACTTGTGCCCCCACCAGGATTAGCATCGTTTATTTATTTCAGTTTTCTCTTAATTATTGCCTTTTTTTTTTAGGACTTTACAGTCCTAAAAATGTTAGATATTAACATTCCAGTCTTAAAATAACACAGAGCTATCAAGTGATATTTTCAAATTTCCAGTCAACTTTAAACATTTTTTAACTCAAAAACTTGTTTCCTGGCTGTATGACTGCCCTAGTGCCCCGAGCATCAGGTTTAGCAAGTTTTCTGGGGGAAATTCTGCTTATGCACAATGCCGATGAAGGATTTTTAAATAGTTAAGTATTATATTTAGGGCTACATGCAAATACAAGTCATACTTTTAAGATCCTTCATTTCTAAAAATGTTCCATGTTGCATTATCTTTCCGATATTCACTGGCTGTTTTTGTATTTGTATTTGTCAAGTCAAATACTCTTAAATGTGATGATCTGATAAAAATAAACAAATTATGTACAGAGAAACACACAATCTGCTGGCTAGAAACACAAATATTTTCAAACAGAGACACACACTGGATATAGAGGCATTCTACTTAATATTCCAATAAAATACAACAATATTTTGTGGTTTAAAGTAGCAAATGTTTAAAGCTATATGAAAACATTTGTTTCTTTGTTTATCTCTATGTAACAATGCCAACAAGTGCAGACAATGTGGTTAAATAAAACAGATTGGATTAATTTTAGAGTTATTTTGTAATTAGCTACTGTTACCAGTAAGTGCAGGAGCAGGGCATGGTAGCGGGCTGTGATCTGAGTGGCTCTGGTACTGATCCGACTGCTAATGTGGGTTTCATCCAGAACCTGCTGAGCCAAAAGAGTAAGGCCCTCCATTTCCTCTTGATAAACAAGGACTTCTTCCTGCCAGCTCTACAAAAGAAAGAGGGGATATGATTACTGTTGGGATTTATGCTTCAATTCTTAGCACAGATTTTTAAAACTCAGGACAAACCAATTTGTCATCCAGCAAATGTAAAACTGGAACGTCCCAATCAGCCCAAACTCACTGCATCTTAAGAATGGAAAATGATAAGTTCATGGGTTTTCCTGTCCGTTTACCGACCTTCACCATCTGCAGCTGAGCGCTCTTCGTGGCTCGATCGGACCGCCGATTGGAGCGCAGCTGCGCTTTGGTTTCCATGCCTTTCAGCCAGCTGTCGAGACGCTGGAACTTCTGCTCCATCTGCCGCAGTTTGGCCAGGGCGCTGTTCAGCTGAGCGCGGGTGTCGGCCAGCTGCGCCTGATAGAGCCTCCACTCCTGCTGGAGTGTCTCCAGTGTCCGGTCCTCTATCTGAGGCAGACCCCAGGGGACGACCAGTTCCCTGCTCAGCAACAAGGTGTTCAGCAGAGCCTGGCCTTCTGTGCAGTGTAGCTGCAGTTCCTGAAATTAAACGGCTCATAATTTCCCTCTTCTTATCAATTAGATGCAGTTTTTTGCTAAATGAATGAGTGTTCGTTATTGTGCGTCATGTTTGCTGACGTCTGCAGAAAAGCATCAGTAGCGTTTGGTTTCAAACCTGCAGCTTTTGGAGGGTGTCCTCCAGCATGTCCACATCTCCCTCCAGCTGGGTGTAGCAGCTGAGCTTCTCTTCTTCCTCTTTCAGCCACTCCTCAAAGGAATGAAGGTCCCACTGATACTCCTGGTGAGCTTTCACCAGCTCCTCTGTCTTGCCGACAGCCCTCTGAGGAAACAGTAATTGACCAAATTAATTATCAAAGTTAAATGCTTTTTTTTCGTATTCCTGTTAATCTGGAATACAAATGTGAAAATGTTATTTATTTAGTTTTGTATGGGTGCCTCTGCTGTCTAGGGATTTGTTTGTGGGTTAACATCCACTAAAATTTTATGGCTATCCTGTGTAGCATATTTTTCAAATTATTGCTAATAATCAATAAAAATACATTTGAAAGAACATTTGTATTCCTGTTTACCATCTGAATGATTGCTGTGTTCTTGAATAAATTTCTCTTGTTTGATCAAATAAAACAGTCAACCTTGTTAATTAAAAAAAAAAGAATGACATTTTAACTATTGCAAAAGATCTCGTTTTATAGATTGAAGTTATTTTGTGAATGCGTTTTGAAAATGGTGTAGCAAGCATTGTGCATCACATTGTTGATAGTGAAATATTTCCACAAAAAGCTTAGATAAAAGGTAAGATTTTTATATTGCTTTTATTACCATGGCGTTGTCTTTGACGGTGTTGTACCGCTCCTGAAGTTCTTGGAGCTCCAGCTGAGCGACGTAGTTTTCAGTGATTCTGGCGCTTTTTGCAGTAATGGTTTCCAGCAGGGTGTTGTGGCTGAGTATGTCCTCATAAAGCAACTGAACAAAAAAGGAAAAATACATGATCCGATTCAAAATTGTACTGGCTAAATGTTAAATATATTATTTTAAAGAATTGTCTCAATGACAGACCTTTGCTTTGCTTAGATTTGCAGTTTTGTCTCTCATCTCTGGGCACTGCTTATCAGTGACATCGAGACTTTCCTCTACGTCCTCAATCCAAGCCAGAAACTGACAGACGTCCTCTTGGTAACTCGTCCACTGAGACAACGAACCTTCCAGCTGACTGTGGGTTATAGACATTAAAAATAACATCAGGCAAAGGTGATTCTAAAGTAATCTACAACAGTAAAATTATACTATAAATGGTCTCCATTAGTGGTAAATTTCCTCATATTTTATGACTACATGATCCTAAACGTTGTTTCTGCCTTGTCTTTACAGATTTATCAGGTGAGATATTGTGTGAATAACAAAAAAAACCTAGAAAATTTCTGAAGAAATTTAAAAGGGGCCTGCCAAACTGCACCTGTCTGTTGGAACCCAGCGTTCTGATGCTAAGAATTAGCATCAATGCTAAAGTAAGTTACAATGTACTCAATAGAGAAAGTCACAAGCATGTTGAGTAACATGGACTTACTGCATTCAATATGTTAAAATGAGTGTATAAGCTAAAATTAGCCAAAATGCTAATGTTATCCTAAATGCTGCCAGTGGCATATGGGGGTATAACTAGCATGTTGCCTTACAGTATATGAAACATGGCTAATTAAAAAAAAATTGCTAAAAAGCTTATTTTAGGGAAAAGGCACTGCCTACTGATATTTGTATTAATGTTAATGAACTGCGCTCTGATTTTAACTTTTACAAAAGTAAAAATCAGATGTTTACTTCATGGCACTTGGTTACCAGAAAATGCGCTCATCTCTTAGCAGCAGATTAACAACAAAAACTGTTATTGTTCAAAAAACATAACATTTCCTCTGTTCTTTTGAAATACTACTTCTACTACTTAAGAATTGTACAGTTGGTGAATTTTGCAGAAAAGTGAAAATGTTTTTTTTCTGTCATTGGTGTCAAATTGGTTGACATTTAAAACAAACGTAAAAATCTGATTTATACTTCGTGGCAGTTTTTCAGAAAAAAAAATGCTCATCTCCATCCATTTTCTTGCACCCTTTTTCCCTCAGTGGGGTCGGGAGGGGTGCTGGTGCCCATCTCAAGCCAACGTTTCGGGCGAGAGGCGGGGTACACCCTGGACAGGTCGCCAGTCTGTCGCAGGGCAACACAGAGACACACAGGACACACAACCATGCACACACACACTCACACCTAGGGGCAATTTGGAGAGGCCAATTAACCTGACAGTCATGTTTTTGGACTGTGGGAGGAAACTGGAGTACCCGGAGAAAACCCACGCAACGCACAGGGAGAACATGCAAACTCCATGCAGAAAGACCCCAGGCTGGGAATTGAACCCAGAACCTTCTTGCTGCAAGGCAACAGCTCTACCAACTGCGCCACTGTGCAGCCCAAAATGCTCATCTCTCAACACCAAATTAATTATTGTTTATAAAACATAAGCTCTTTTGAAATACTGCTTATCTTCTTACACACAACAAATTTGTAGTTGGTAAATTTTGCAAAAGTAAAAATCATATGTTTATTTCGTGGCACTTGGTTACCAGAAAATGCACTCATCTCTTAGCAACAAATTAACAACAAATATTGTTATTGTTCAAAAAACAAAAAGATTTCCTCTGCTCTTTTGAAACACTAATCTCTTACTACTTAACAATTCTGCCGTTGGTGAATTTGCAGAAAAGTGAAAATGTTTTTTTTTTTTTTTTTTTGGTGGTAAATATATTATGAAACAGACATTCAGCTCAAAAGAAAAAAAATGTGATTTATACTTCGTGGCAGTTTGTTACCAGAAAAAACACTGATTTCTTAACAACAAATTAATAACAAATAATATTATTGTTTATAAATAATAAACTCTTTTGAAATACTGCTTATCTTACACACAACAAATTTGTAGTTGATAAATTTTGCAAAAATAAAAATCAGACGTTTACATCGTGGCACTTGATTGGCACGAGCTCGTCTCTTAGCAACAGATTTACAACAAATATTGTTATTGTTCAAAAATCAATAGATTTCCTCTGCTCTTTTGAAACACTACTTATCTCGTACTACTTAACAATTCTGCAGTTGGTGAATTTTGCAGAAAAGTGAAAATGTTTTTTTTTTGTTATTGGTGGTAAATATATTATGAAACAGACATTCAGCTCAAAAGAAAAAAAATGTGATTTATACTTCGTGGCAGTTTGTTACCAGAAAAAATACTGATTTCTTAACAACAAATTAATAACAAATAACATTATTATTTAACATTATTAAGCTCTTTTGAAATACTGCTTATCTGCTTACACACAACAAATTTGCAGTTGGTAAATTTTGCAAAAACAAAATCAGATGTTTACTTCGTGGCACCTGGTTACCAGAAAATGCGCTCATCTCTTAGCAACAAATTAACAACAAATATTGTTCTTTTGTATCTTTTGAAATACTACTTATTTTATGCGACTTTTATGCTACTTAGAAATTGTGCAGTTGGTGAATTTTGCAGAAATTAGACAATGTTTTTTTGTTGTTGTTATTGATATTATAAAACAGACAGACAGACATACAACATAAAAGTAAAAATGTGATTTATACTTCATGGCAGTTTGTTACCAGAAAAAAAAATCATATCAACACCAAATTAATAACAAGTAATATTATTGTTTATAAAACATAGGCCCTTTTGAAATACTGCTCGTCTTATGCTACTTAAGAATTGTGCAGTTGGTTAATTTCGCAGACGAGTGAAAATGTTTTTTTGTTGTTGTTATTGGGGGTAAATATATTATAAAATAGACATTCAACACAAAAGTAAAAATCATATGTTTACTTTGTGGCACTTGGTTACCAGAAAACGTGCTCATCTCTTAGCAACTGATTAACAACAAATATTGCTGTTGTTCAAAAAACAATAGATTTCCTCTGCTCTTTTGAAATACTACTTATCTTATACTACTGAAGAACTGTGCAGTTGGTGAATTTTGCAGGAATGCAGAAAAGTTAAAATATTTTTGTTTTTTTGTCATTGGTGGTAAATATATTATAAAACAGACATTCAACACCAAAGTAAAATTCTGATTTATACTTCGTGGCAGTTCATTACAAAAAAAACGCTCATCTCTTCACACCAAACTAATTACTGTTTATAAATCATAAGCTCTTTTGAAATACTGTTTGTATGCTTAGACACAAGAAATTTAGAGTTGGTAAATTTTGCAAAAGTAAAAATCAGATGTTTACTTCGTGGCACTTGATTGGCATTTCAATGCTCCCCTATGCATTGCTATGGCCAATATTGGCCTGCCAATATTTGGTTATTGGCAGGCCCCAATAACCAAATTGTTGTAAAAAAAAAAAAAAAAAAAAGAAACCTTTTGCAAAGAATGGCAGCAGAGAGGAGGGCATCCCATGAGTCTTTCAGCTCCTGTATCTGTTTTTGGATTAGTGGCACGCCTTCAGCAGAGGTGTTTCTCTGCACCGACTCTCCTCTTGTGATCAACATCTTCAGTTGGATCTCCTTCTCCTGGCGAGCCGTCAGCAGAGCCTGAAGCAGCAAGCAACCGTTCAAATTCATCACAACACAGAATTTCAAATACATCGGGGAATTTGAAGTGATTAGTAATTTTCTATACCTCCAGTTTGATCATTCTGCTATCAAGAACATTTTTGTCAGCTGTTGGAGCGCTGTAAGTCTGCAGCATGTGGCTGGTGTCAGCCACCCAGTTCTGCAGCTCCTCCAACCCCTGGGAGAAAAGCTGGTGCTCTGTGACGATCCGATCGATGCGGGAAGCCTTCTCCTGCACGTCCAGAACCATCAAACCGTCACACATCCAAAAAAATTACCATGAATTCAACAAAAGTTAGGAAATGCATTTTGCATATACAAAATAATTACATCTGTGTTTGACAGAAATGTTGTACCTTTACAGTTTTAGGGTGTTTTCCCACCTAATAGTTTGGTGGAATCGGTTGGATTGGGAACCAAATTTAAACATTTGTTATATTTCAACCTGCACTATCTGTCAAACGAACCAAGCCAACTGAAAAACCTTTTCCGCCCTTCTCACCTGTGTTGGCGCACCACCAAGAACTACTGAAGGAAATGACACGAAAACCTCCAAAGAAAACACGAGTGCAACTTTCTTTTTCACAAAATGTAAAAAAAACATGGAGTGGAATCAGGTTTTAGTGGTTTAAGGGTTTCTCTTTTGTCAGTGGTAAACAAAACCACAAGCAATTTCTCCCTGTAGCGCTAGATTCTTATTTTTGTTTTGGCTGTATTTACCCAGAATGCACTGCTCTATAGTCAGCTTCTTACTTTTCGAGCTGGTTCACGTCAACAAAACTGCGACCAGAGTTCGCTTTTTTGGTCTGCATCAAAGTTTGATTGCGTATTCTCACCTCTCCAAATGAATCTGATTTGATTAAAGTGGAGTAAACAAAGCTGGTGTGAATGCACCCTAAAACTTGTAGAAATGCACATAACTCAGGTGTCACTCCAGTCTAGTACCTCTGTATCATCTCCAGTTATACCTCTATAAAAGTCCCAGTGCACAGGGAGTCTCACAGGCATTACTTTACCTTAGTAAGGTTGGTTAAAGCTAGGCACTGAGCAGAGAGCTGCGACACACGGTGCACAAAGCCCTTCCCGGCCGAGTGTTCATCCCACAACAGCTGGGCCTTCTCTTTCAGCCTGTTCAGCTGAACTTCGTGAGAAGCTAAGTCTTCAAGCACAGACTGGAAGAGCACAAGCAGGTTATCACAGAGGCATGCAAGCTGACACTCAGATTTATAAGACAAGGTAAAGTGAGGCAAAGAGCAGGTTGTTAAGAGATGAGAACATGGCAAAAGCATATGAGGAGCTTAGCAAGTGTTACAAGTCCAGCTCTGAAGAGCAGGAAATATATTCTTAAGAGCTTTTTTAGCAATATTTTATTCATGTAGACATTATTGAGCAGACATGTGGTTAGCAAAGAGAAGCAGGACGTGCTGGCAGGTAGCAAAGGTGCATGAAAATGCATTATAAGCAAACGCATCACGAACTGAACGAGATGCACCAGGAACTGAATGGGTGTTTTTATGTTTAACTGGCTCTGATTGGTGATCGGTCAGTCTGAATCTAAAAATATAATCTATTTCCAATCAGTGAATGCACCATTCGCAAGCTCTAACAGGCTATGCTAACAACAATCTTAGGTGTGGAAGTTTTTACTGAGGCAAAATGACTCAGTTGTCAGTTTATAAATGAAGTCAGATCAAGTGTGGAAGTTGTAAGAAACTTTGAAAGAGGGAACTCTTTTCCACTAATTCCTTTCAGCTGTTCATTTAACCTGCTGGTTCAAACACTTTGGCAAAAACCAGGAAGCTCAGCATGTTAAAGCAAGGTTATTGATTTCTTCTTTTAAAGAGTCTCAATCTATCTGTCATGGTATATGCTGCATCAGCAAATATCAATCTTTCAGAAATCTTATAGTTAAGGGAATGCTTATAAATAATAGTTTACAACAGAAAAGCTACTTAAAAGTTTATGTTTAAATGAGGGATTTTTCAGCTCAAATATTAAACTGGACAAATTATGAATATGTAGTGATGTGCATTTCAAGTGTGCAGAAAAAACAGTGAGCAATAACCTGTTTTGTAAATAAATAACTGGGACATGATGTAATTTTTCTTAGTAAGGTTTTGTTTATACAGGTACCTCTGTGTGACCTTTTTAGTATTTTCAGTAATGCATAGAGGGGTCCTAGAGAATTGTTTTTAAATTATTGTACTATAAACATTTTTGCTGTAAAAACAGATAAATATTCAGTTAATACAGACAAGTAAATAAAAAATTATTTTGTTATTTTTGGCTTTTACCGAGAAATTTGATCAAACTAAAACCGTTATTGGTGTTGATTTACAAAACATCTGATCAGAAATTGTCCACAAGGTTCTCTAATCAGTGCATCTGTACTAAGCACTACTTTTATCAGAGCTTTAATGATGAGAGTCCTGCACATGAGATGAATTGTGACGCTTATGTGTGGCTTTCGGTCGGTGTTTCAAGTCCGGTTGATGTTGGACTGCGGTACCTGCAGCTTGTGAAGCTCCATCTTTTTTGCAGTCAGATCATGAAGTCGTGTGCTGCTCTCCTGCACAGCCAGCTCTGTTGCATTCAGGCTTTCCTGAAGAGGTTCTGCACTTGCCTCAAAATCCTTCATCTGTGAAATGAGGTTCTGGAACAGCAAGAACAGAGTCCTGCTGGTGAACTAGGAAACTAAAAGCGTTGGAGGATAATAGCAGGGATAGTTTCCAGTGGTTGAGAAGAAGGCGTTTAAATGTTTACTTGCAAACTCGTCTCTCGGTTGTGCAGACTGGACATTATGTTTTTCCAGTCTTCTCTGGCAGTGTTCATTTTACCCCGAACTGCGTCGGTTTTGTCTTTAGCTGCGATGCTACAAAAGAGCTCTCCGTTTGCAATCACAGCATTCAGCTTTGACTGGCCTTGTTCTTTGTCATTAAGAAACTCCTGAAAGGACAAGACAAGATGAAAGGTCATAACTTAAATGTAAAAACAGCAGCAAGTCACAAAAAACACAAAAACATGTTAAATGTTTAAGCATTACTGTGTAACAGTGTCTCTCTGATTACGAAGTCAGATTTGTTTATCATACCTGAATCTTCTGGAAACTAGACGAGGCTTCACCGAGGTTTTGAGGAGCATCGAAGCATTTGGCGGTGTTGATCTTGGCGTTAACCAACCATTGTTGAAATTCTCTGAAAGCCGAGCGGAAGCCTTGATCCAGCGCCTTCTCTTTGCTCTGACACTCTCTGGTGGCTTGGAGACTCAAACTGGAAAAAGTCAGTAACAGATTTTTTTTTTTTCATAGAATACTTTGTAAATACTGAAAATATATATATATCTTCCCACTCTATTATCTGTGTTTTTCTTCAGATGTACAGTTTATTGAATATAAAAACTCTTTCTAAACACAAAACCATCACCTTAGAAATAAAGTTTTCAGACTTATTTCAATGTACTTGACTAAAACAAGAAGGTAATTCATTTATCTGTTAACTACTAGTTTTTCAAGTCTTTGCCTCACAATTGGATTTAGGTCTGGAATTTGACTAGGACCCTCTAAAACAAATCCAATGCTGCTGTTTGTTTTCTGGCTGAAAAGTTGTTTTCATCTGGTTTTCTTTTAGGTTTGAAAAGTATTCAGAGTAGGTTGTTAAGAGATGAGAATATCTCTTAACAATCATCTTCAGGATGGTATATAAGTTTAAATGAGGTTTCTAATGGCTTAAAAACAACAACAACCTTCATCTGGAACTGTTTCCATAAAGCTCAGACTTCTGCTATAGCTGATTTAGTTTGCAAGTCTACAGAAAATAATTTCACTGGTTATAAAAATGGGCATCCTGTTACAGTTAAACTGCTGCAGATGTTGTTTATTTTTAGGGAACAATTACTTGCTGGCATTACTAACATCATTTCCTGACCTGTTATAGTCCTTAATGAGGGCAGAGACTCTCTCAGACTGAGTGGCCATTTCCCTGGAGAATCGGCACAGATCATTGAGCTGAGTCTTCAGACGGTCAGAGATGGCCTCAGCTTTGACCAGTTCGTCCAACGTGTCCTGTACATAGAACAGATGAGCAGTGAGGACAGACAGTAAACCTTTAAACACGTGGTAAAGTTCAGGGTTCATACAATTTCCCCAGGATAAAATTAGAGAACTTTTCAAACATTTTTAAAGTAAGTTTTCAAACTTTCCCAGCATCACACTTTGGAGATAAAAACAATACAAATAAATAAACTAAAAAAGATAGTGTCACTTATATGATATCATTATATGATACTGTTATAATAATGTCTTATAATATTCGACACAGTTTTATGTTTTGAAATGTCGCTCTCACACACTGATCCGAAAACAAAACAGTAATTAAACAAATTTCCCCCAATTTCAATAACACTGTTTATGTATAAAGTACAAGCCAACCTTTATTCCAGTTACACAGATAAATAAGTCATTGAGTGATTGAGAATGATAAATATTAACTCCATTGTAACAATCCAAACAAATCATGTTAAAGATAAATGACCTTCCTGCTCAACTTAAATACATAAACATAAAAGAAAAAACTCTAAAAATGTTCTCATTAACTTCTTAGGCATTCAGCAAATAGAAATAATTTTGGTAATTCTAATGAACCTAAAACAAGAAACGTTTAGAGAAAAAAATATGTCTCGAGTCTTTTTGTTAGGTGTATGAAATTCAGGCTTTTAATCAAACATTTGATTACACTTTATTACAAAACTGCACATTTTGAATATTAAACACTTTCAAGGACTTTCCAAACTTTGAAAATACCTCATAGAAATTCAAGGGAGTTAAAATTCAAGTTATTTTCTTACTCAGGTGGGCTTACCTTTGCCATTTGCCAGCCTTTCACTGCTTCCTCTCCCTCATTTTTCTTCTCAGCCTGGCAAAGTCGAAGTCGGCAACCCTGCAGCTGACGGCTGAAGTCCTGCAGGTCCTGCTCCAGCTGCACCGACAGACTGCTGAACTCCTGCTCAGAGCTCGATATCTGTGAGAGCGACGTCTCCAGACTGGCACGTGTCTGCAGAGCCGCGCGTTCCCACTGCTCCCATGACGACACGAGCGCTGCTTCCTCTCGCTCCATCGCCTCGTAGCCGCCCGAACCCGTGTAATCCCTCGCTACTGCCCCGTATCTCTGGACGCGGTTCAGTCTCTCCCTGCCTCTCTGCTTCGAGTCAAGAAGCTCCTGTAAATAATAAAAAATTAAAAAAACGCAAGTTAAACTGAGCTACATTCAGATTATTTACATTCAATTTGCTGTGAACTGAGAGAGAATAATCTCTCACCAGAATGTATTACTATTGTTATTCCAGTTTGAACTTTCCTCACCTGTACTTTGGACAGCTTTCGTCTAATGTTGACGGAGTCTCCTGACAGGTCAGACCAACGCTGAAGCTCCTCTTTGGCTGAGACGAGCCAGTCGTTGAAGTCTCTCACTGCGTCCAGGTACTGCTCGTGCTCAGATAAGATTTTTTGCATGGACTGGACTTTTCCCTTTGTGGAACAAACAGAATGTTAATGTCACATGTCGGATGAGAACGAGACCATGTCTGCATTACGTCACCGGTTCTTCTGAGGGTGTTTTAGAAATAACAAAAGATATTGTAGTAAAATTAAATCAATATGTCTAATTTTGAGTAATCTACAAGTTATTGTGGAGAATACTTTACTTTTTTGTTGGTGTTTGTTTTTTTTGCCAGCTGCTTTTAAAAAAAAGTCTCAATAAAAGTGGTGAGTCTCACTCTTTATCTTGACTGTATGTTGTTGTACATGTGAGTAAAAATGCTTCAAAATCACTGAATTCGTGTAGCAAAGCCTGGAATTTATGGTGTTTATAAGGCTTACTTACAAACATTGTTCATTAATTTGAGACATTTTGATTTTTGTATCACTATATTTTTATGGGTCATATCGTCAAAGTGGGCTTCTCTCACAGCTGGAACACCTGAGGTCATATGGTGTTTGTTGTTTAGATTCTTGAGTATAAAGTTGAGTTTCTCAAAAAAATTTTTTAGATTAATTTCTAAACAGTCCAACACTACAACTGTTACCTTCCAGACTTTCTGTTTTAAACGTTAAATGTGACTAAATTTGTCGACTCACACGTTTAGTTTCTTCATGTACCTGCCCCCCAGTAAACATCTAGAATGTACCATCTGCTTCCCATGGATCTGTGTTACCTTGACGACGGATGATATATCGGCAAAGTGCGTGTGGAGCTCTGCCCTCGACTCTGGCCCAAACGTCTGGTCGCCAGTTTTTTCGTGCAGCTCCACTGCTTTCTCACTTAGGTGTGACAGAGCTGCTGCGTGAGTGTCCACGTCGGCCTGGATGGCCCTCAGTCGCTCCAGTAAGGCGCTCTTCTCTTTGAGGCCTGGTTGCTGAGGTTGAATCATCCCGACCTCCTGCTCCACTGACTCCATCCACTGCTGCAGCTGGCTCTTGTTCTCCTGAAAGGCGCTCCACTGGGCCACGGTCCACTCCAGTCGACTAGGAGGAATTATATGTTAATTTGTGACTTGTTAATTTTTTTTTTTTCATATTATTTTGTTGGCATTTTAGACAGTAGACCAACACAAAATGGAAGAAAGATTTTGCTCCAGTAAGTCTTTTGATGAATGTGTCTTTCAGCTTTGAAAAATAACTTGAGCTTTTAAGATATGCCACATAAATTCACCTTAACTAGGCCAATTTAATGCATAAATATGCTTTTATCAGACCCTATTCTGTTGTAGCTCTGGCAGTATTTTTAAGACTATTGTGATGAATCTCAATTGTAGCCTCTAACAGGTTTTTTGTAGAGTTGCTGTGTATTGACTTCCATCTATGGTCGAATCATTTCATTAGATGGCAGATAGTCTTGTGTCACTCTAATGACAAACCTGAGGCCTTCAGAGAAAGACTGCATATATATAGAGATTACCAGGAAGCCTCTTAACTTGTTGGGTGACTTCAGAAGACAATTGGTTAAACAAAATTTTACAAGAGGCATCAGAATAAAGAGGGCTGATTATAGATGCATGCTACACTTCAATTTTTTAATTGTAAAAGCATCAAGTTAAACTTTTCCCTACACTTCACAAATATACAATATTCATTGTCATAAATCACAGTAAAACACATTAAAGTTTGTGGTTTTAAAGTGGAAAAAACTGAAAAAGTTTAATTATTCAACTGCCATTAACCATCTTCCCTAAAACCTCTCAGAGTTATGAAAGGAGGACACGTTTCATACCTGTGGCAACTCATAGCCGTCATTAGCATATTAGCCCAGGCATCCTTTAGGTTCTGGAGCTGTGAAGATATGGTCTCCTGCTCTTCAATCCTGCTGTGTTTTAAAACCTGCTCTCCTTTTCCTACGGTCATGTTGAGCTTCACTTCACCCTCACCCTTCATTAGCAGGATATCCTTTAGAAAAAAATGGGAATAAATTAACTATGGCCTCATGTGCAACCATTCAAATGATATTAAATATAAAAAGCAAGCAGTAAAGCAGTAAAGCAGCTCTGCTTACTGACCTGGATGAGACCTAGCCTTTTTTCCAGAGTTTCTTTGCTGCCAACGGTGCTGTTGAGCGAAGCCAGACGCTCCTGCACGCTGTTAAGCCAGACCCAGGTAGTCTGCAGGGTCTCTTCAAACGCTTGTTGTTCTTGTAAAGTGAGCTGGCAACTGCGCAGCCTCTCCCTCACACACCTCAACAGGGCCTGGTGCTGGGACTGCAGATGAGCCGAGACTCTCGTCTCGTTGCCGTCTCCTCGTCCGCCTTCGTTCAGAGCCTGTCCTTCCTGGCAGAGACGCTCAAACGAATCCCTTTGTAAATTATTGGAGGGAGAGTCATTAGGAACCACAAAGAATGCTTTTATTGGAAGGTAAAAATATTAATTCCTTTAGCTATACACAGCTTAAACACCTTTCTTTGAGCACTTCCTGTTGGTATTCCTCCACCTGCTCACTCAGAGCCCTTTCAGAGCCACGCTGTTTGGCCTCCAGTAGATCTGTAGTCATTCGGCTTTCCATGTGCTCCAACCACCACCTGAGTTTCTTGAGGCGACTCTCAAACCTATAAGATTTTTTTTGCTTAAAAATGGCGCATTCACTAGCTGCTCTATACAACTAGCTTACGTCAGTCTGTTACCCTTTCATGAGGGACGCGCTGTCCTCAAGGATCTGCTGGTTCTGCTTGCACTGCTCCACAAAGCTGTCCCAGTCCTGCTGGATGGAGGACAGGTGCTGCTGGACCTGCCCAGCGCTGGCTTTGGGAAGATGAAGAAGAAG
Source organism: Poecilia reticulata (assembly GCF_904066995.2). Taxonomy (NCBI): domain Eukaryota; kingdom Metazoa; phylum Chordata; class Actinopteri; order Cyprinodontiformes; family Poeciliidae; genus Poecilia; species Poecilia reticulata. The sequence goes on from NC_088851.1 coordinate 7,935,155, forward strand.
TTTCTCTCCTTCCTCACAGACTTGCTTGAGTTTTATCTCGCCTTCCTCCACGCGATCCATCGCGCCCTTAGACACAAACCGCAAAGCTTTGAATGTTTTTTCCAAAGTGGATTTTATTTTACATTAGAGGAGTAAAGATACACTCCATTACCTTAAGCTTTTGCAGCTTACGTTCCACTATTTGCGTGTCTCCTGATCGATCAGAGCATTCTTTCACAATCTCCCTTTGCTCTGAAAGCCAGCGATGAAACTCCTGGACAAGGTCTGAAGATGCAAATACAAATATTTACCATCTAGGCTACACCAGGACAAAAAATACACCACATTGTCATCCTCATGACTTCTTTTTCAGCATACAAACATCCTGTGACTATATTAGTTAGCATGTAGTTTATCCTGATAAAGACTAAATCTGTTTGCAAAGAAAACAGCGGTTCCAGCAGTCCACCTTCTTTCTAAGATAGAAGAAGATATTGTTTCCATTTCTCAATATTTGAAATTAAATCACAAACCAAAACTCTTTAAATATTTTAAATGACTTTAATCTGTAATGGTAAGGCAAAAAAATAAAAAAATAAATAAATCCTCCAAAAAAACATCCACATTATCCCTCCCAGTGAACCTTACAGCGTTTGTCCCTTACACTAAGAGTCCCATTAGAAATGTTTTGGCACCATCTAGTGGTCAGAGTTTGCATTGTCTTTGGTTTCTTAGACTGGAAGCACTTGCTAAAGTCACATGGATGCTGGTTAATAAACTCATTAAATATTCTGTGTCTACAGCAGATAATGCAATAAAAAAAATCAGTTTATTGACGTCTGTTTCAACTGATATATCAACAAAGGAAACACATACTTAGTAATTTTCCATTTGTTTCGCTTTCACTGCATTGGGCAGTAATATAACGCAAATGAGTAATATTAATGTTAGTAAAATATTTTCATATAATTTTGATACAAACATAGAAATTGGAAATCTATGAAATCTATCTAATGTAACTAAAATACTATTTTATATTCAAATTTGGATATACAATTCTGACAGTGAAAAGTTGAAGCAAAGGGATTTTTTCCCTTTGCTTTTAAAAGTAGGAAAGAAGCATGTTAGATTAAGAAATGCTAAATAAATTAAGTTGCATGTCTCACCATTGAACTGTTGCTGAAGGCAGTTTTGTAGTGAGTTCAGAGTCCTGGCAGAAAGCTGGTTCACAGACTCGTACGTCTTGATGAGGTCGGTGAGAGACGACCCCAAGCCGGCCAGCTCCTCAGACGGATATTTTCTGCACAGGTTGTTGAGGCTCTCCCTGGTCGAATCGATGCTCCCCTGCTGATTTTGAAGCTCTTTCAGAAGGTCCTGCCAGAGACATTCAGATATGTAGTTTAGCATTTTGGCTTAAAACATCAGTATCTCTGTCTGTCCAGCAAACTGTTCTCAGTTTACAGAGTTTTCTGAATCTTTGACACTTCTTTAGGTTGCACCTTTACTCTGCAGATGTCCTCAGGATCTGATCCGGTTGGAGAGGAAACCAAAGAGTCCTCCATGCTTTTTAGCCACGCAGACATCTGTGAGATGTAGTCTTCCAGCTGTTTACGCTGGGATGTGAAGTCAGTGAGGTTTCCTCTGACTTGCTCGTGTAGCATCTGAACGGTGCTGATCTTCTTCTGTAGGTCTGTCTCCAACACCTGAGTGTTTGTGTTGTAAACAGGTGTGGGTCTTTAATTATATTTATTACAAAGAAGTAAGATGATTTGAATGGTAGGACTGGCTATTTTCAGTTTTGATGAGGGGTTTAGGAACAGTGGAAGGAAACACAAAAGTTACAAGATGCGATTAAAAAGGAAACTTTTTTCCATGAGGGATTTTGGTTTTCTATTTAGGCTGCTAGACTTTGAGCGTTGCTTGTCATTTTGATACTTCACCATTTTGTAGGTTTGGCTGTTTCATATTTAGCTTTTATAGGTATGAAAATTAGTCAGGAAAAAAAATTAATTCAGAGAACAATGATAGTATCACAGCAAAGTTGCTCTGTCTAATTCTGTCAGACTTTTGTCTTCGGTTATGAATCAGGCTGGATGTTTATGGTTAGTAATGTGAAATGTTTTAATCATGCTAATTAATAATTTGTAATTTGATGCAGAATATCAACTACATAATTGCTTTTGTTTCAAAAAAATAACATAATCACACACACAAAATGTGACATTGTTTCCTAATAGAAATGATTAATGACTTTCTGTTCACTGCAGAAAAGCTAGAAATAAATATTTTTCTGTTAGTTATAGTTATTACAGAAAATTGATTAAAATTGTTCTGATGGGTAAAAGATTTACAAAAATGGGATTTGGTCACAAAACTGATCAGTAGATTTTTTTAGATGAGAAAGCATCAAGTATTTGTTGGTCAGTGAAAACAAATGAAGTCCTATTTGCATAACAATCAATAAGAATAAAAATAGAAATTTTTATTGTCATTAAATACCTGCAGTTTAGCTGGAGTGTCTTCACTGTGATAGCACTTAGTCAGCTCAGACACTTTGTTCTGGAGGAGTTCAAGTTTCTGCTCCTTCTCTCTAATTTCTCCCTGTTGATAAAACAAACAAAAAAAAAACTATACAATCTCTTCAAGGTATATCTGGATAATCATGTGCATGAATAACTGATCCTTATTTAATAGAGCTAAACAAGTAATTCTTTATATCTTCTAAGACCTCTTAAAAACTTACCTGCAGCCCAGAGAGTCTTGCTGAAACCTTCTGACTGTTGCTGAAGTTGTTCAGGATCTCATTGAGTTCGATCCCACAGCTGCTGGTCCAACTCTCGATGTCCTCGTTCAGGTTGCGCACGTCGCCCCACAGGTCCAAACTGTGATGGAGGCGATCGATGTTGTCCTCTATTTTCTCAGACATCTGGGGAAGAATTAAAAGGGATTAAAAGATGGCTGTCTGCAGTGGCGCAACTACACATTATTCAGGTGGATGCGAAATCATAGATCGGCGCCCCCCACCACCCAACCTCCCGAGGGAAGGATCGTCAGGGTGATACCATATAGTATCGATAATAAAATATCTTAAAGATATGCTTACATCCAGCCAGTGATCAACAGTTTTCTCCATGTCTTTCTTTATCATATCGTTGTCGCAGTCCGGGATCTTCTTCAGTTCAGTCACAAGATGTTTTCCTTTGACTGAAAACTGGTCCAGCTCTTGTTGCTTCCCACCCATCTCTGCCTTCAGCGATTCATGCTACAAAGGAAGCATACAAAGCAAAATGGTTCAACAGAGAAGCAATAAAATAAATGTTTCATCACAAACTACTAAAAACGGTTCTTTTAGACCACTAACCTTGGTTAGTGATCTCTTGGTTTCCTCATAGTCCTTCAGAACTGAGCTTATGTCCACCAGAGGTTCTGCACTCTCAACAATGCCCCCGATGCTGGTTTTCAGGGTTTGGTAATCTCTTGTTAGCTCAGCAAGAACATTACACTGCTCTTGTCTGAAAAAGATGACAAACTTTAGATCACCATCTGCTTAAAAAAATGGTTAAAATCATCCAAGCGTTTTGTCTGCGTTACCTCTCCGTTATGAGCCTCCTTGTGTCCTCCCACGTCGTCTCCAGCAGACTAATTTCCCTCAAAACCTCCCCGGCCAGCTCTGCGTCTCTCTGGGCCAGCTGGTTACCCTTGTCCCTCAGCCACTGCTCTTCATGCTGGTGTGACTGAAGCTCATCCTCTAGCTGGTTAAAGAACCGAAGTCTGACAGACGAGAGGGACGATGTGTTGTTACTGCGTCTGTTTCACGCTCAAACACACAAGCTTATAATGGCAGTAGTTATATATACGAGGCATTTACAGTGCTTCGTCAAAACTATTCATGTCTCTGGGACTTTTACACATTTTGCCATGAAGTTTGTCACAACCACAAACTTCAATTTATTTTACTGGGATTTTATGTGATAAACCAAAATAAATTAGTGTACAAGTGTGAAGAGGAAGGAAAAGAATACAAAAAAATCTGGTAACACTATTTGAAGGGGTTACAACTGTCATAAATATGACATAACACCTGTCATGAACACAAATGACTCTTCATAAATGATTACGACTGTTGTCCTGAAGTTTCATTCAGTAATTAATGACACTTTTAATTCAAAGGTGCTCTAAAAGTTGCGTTAAAAGTTAATTAAATGTTTAAAATGTGCATTATTCAGCAAATAATGCCACTTTTAATGCAAAGTTCCATTAACATTTGCATTAAAAGTCAATTTAAAGTATCAATTTTGCTTTAAAAGTGTCATTTCCCCTTTAAATTTGACTCACTAAATAAATCTGTGTAACCAGAAAAAGTGCATGTTACACTTTTAGGGTTGATTTTTTTTTTTTATTAAAAATTGAGTCAGTTTTCTTCTCCTTCACAATAATGCACTACGTTTTTGTGGATCCATCGCACAGAGTCACAGTAAAACACCCAAGTTCATGTGGCAACGCCAAAAACTAGGAGAAAGTTCATGGTGCACGAGTATTTTTACAAGACACTGGCAGAATTTTATGGGACTTTCTTAGCGCCATACCGTTGCTGCAGACCATGCAAGCTGGGCTCTTTGAAGGTCTGGTGGTCGGCTTTTTCCTCGATGTCCTCCACAGCCTTGAGCAGCTGCTCTTTCCGTTGCCTGAATGAAGTCCACAGCACACCCAGGGCCTCGGCTTCGCTTTGCTTCGTACCGAGCAAGTTCCTCACCGTATCCAACTCGGCGCTGAGCAAATCGGCCAGCATGCGGCAGGACTTGCGAGAACCCTCTTCGACTCCAATGTGGAGGTGACCTTTGCAGAGGCTGCTGTCCAGATTGACAGCAGAGGACTCCAGCTCACTGATGTCAGGAATAATGGCAGCGAGCTCCTGCTGCAGCTCCTCTACCCTTCCACGGTCCCAGCTCCCGGCGCTCTCCACCGTCTGCCTGAGACCGCGCAGCACTCCTGCCACCTCGCCGTGGGTCTGCAGGAAGGCCTCCAGCTTTTCCAGGCACTCCAGCTGCAGCTCGGCTAGATGCTGAGCCTCATGGTAGGACTGGAGGCAGCTTTCTACTCTGTTACGGAGGAGCTGCGCATCAGCTGGCTCACAGATCTTGCAGAGCTTCTCGGTCTGCTCCTCTAAGCTTTGCTTCACGCTGGAGTTCTTTTGCAGGACCAATTTTGTCTCCTGTTAAAGCAAAGAGAACCAGGATAAATAAACTCTGCTCTGAAACAAAACATTATCCTCAAGTTGAGTCTGAGGGCTCACTAAGGACAGCTGTAAAAGCTGGTAAACTAAACCTGGAGGATTTTTAACTTAATTAGCCTCAGCCAGTCAAGTGGAAACTGAAAAATTCAATATTTTTCTAAGCATTGAATGCACCAAAGCACTACCTGGTTTCTCTAACGACAACACTAACTCATTGTGCTACCAAGTTAAGAAGACTTAAAGTTATATAGTAGGAAGAGTTAGTGGATGCACAGCACAGTTACTTTGTTTTATCTGGTTTTCCCAGAGTCAAGGTAAGGAACTACGCAATAATGCTAGCTGCACTGGCCGGGTAATTAATAATATAAAGTGCAAAAGCTGGTTTAAAATGTAATCATCGTGTATTTGTTTAAAAGTATTAGCAAAACCTTTGTCACAGCTTCTTCTCTCTGCTCCGAACATAGACAAAAGACAGCTGAACGCCAGATAAAATGGCAGGAACGCCAGATAAAATAGTTTTAGTGGCGTTGTCAAACTTTTTAAAATTACAGTCCTTGTAGAGAAATCGAAATTGGTATGTCAGAGTTTTGAAATCACAAGTCAAAAATCAGACTAGGGCTGTTGTAAACGATTATTTTAGTAATTGAGTAATCTATAGATTTTTCTTACGATTAATCGAGTAATCGGATAAAAACAATTATGAAATAAAATATTGGTAAATCTTCCATACCAGTGTTACTATCGGATATCAACATCAGTCTATTTTTTCCACATTTGAGCTTCCTTACCAGTTACTTTTTTGCAGACCGGGGGAGCAATACGGGATATTTACGGCTCCTCCGTTCAGAAACTCATCTACCAGCCATGTTCCGCCTCCCGTTTGTTCAGACCGGGATGATACAAGTTTATTGTGCGGTTCGTCCGTAAAGCTGCTCTTACCCTGTAAGCATCAACCCTCAGCCGCCCGCCGTGTTCAGTCTCTCCGCTCACCTGTATAAATCCTTCTCAGCTTCTTCCCGCCGTTCAACCAGCAGCTCCGGAGCAGAAAGGCTGCCGAACTCCCGGCATCGCGCCAGTCATTTTAAGGATGTTTATTGGTCCCACAAAAACGATGAAAACCCGGAATTATCACCAATCAGTAAAATCCCCGCGGGCCGAACTTGAAGATTGGACGTTATGCCGCTAATACGTAGCTTCCGTCAACAACTCAGAGGCGGAAGTCAGAGCTCCGCTCAACGCAAATAATGTTCCGGCTGAAACACGGTGCGCTAAATGATAAAACATAAATTAACGAAGCTTCGAGGCAGGTCAATTTTCCTCGAGGAATTTTAATAATCGAGGTACTCGAATCACTCGAGGAATTGTTTCAGCCCTAAATCAGACACATCTCCATTTTAAACAATGCTCTGGATCTCACCTTTACTTGAGTGGCAGATCCCTGCAGATTGCCGATGTTGATCTGAGAAGCTGTGTGCAGATTTGAAAGTACGGTCTCACTCCACTCAGAGAATTTAAGAAGAGCCTGGTCAAACTGCTCCACCAGCGACGCATGGCTCTGCAGCTCTGTGATTCTGGGAGAGAGAGACGTTTGCTTCACATTTCAATGTATTGGTGTTTACCAGTTTTAGCATTTTCTAATATATTTTCCTCTTTTAGCTGCAGTTAGGTCTCTCAACACATCGGAACAAATCAATAACAATAAATCAAACTTCAACAGAAACCTTGATCCACTACTGGATGTATGTTCTGTCAATGTTTTACCTCTGAGGGATGACTTCCTGTTGGACAAGCAGTCTTTGCTGCAGCATCCCCAGCTCATCTGTTAGCTTCGTAACATTCTCTTCAGGTGCTGTGGGATATAACAACGTTCCCAGAGAGGCCAGGTCTTCATGGGCCTTTTTAAGGGACTCTACCTCAACCTGCAGAGCCTGAAAGAAAAACGTCAACGTGTCTCTGTAACAACAATGTCCTCATTTTAGGTTTAAATCGTAGTCACATTGATGGTTTGTTGTACCTGCAAGTCTTGCATCTCAGTGCGCAGTTTGGCTTTGTCAGAAGACAGACAGTGACTTTCTGGTTTGGATGCAGACTCACTTCTCTCCAGGCAGGACACAAAGTTTGACAGTTGCTTCTCAAACCTGATGCAGAACAGGGACACTTCTGTCTTAAACTGTGAGATTAAAACCTCAGTTTAAACTGTTAGCAGATTGTGTTGTTTTCAGATTAAGGTCTAAGAAGTGATAACTCTAGATTGCGAAGGATTATAATATGTCTACAATCTGCCAAAGCAAAGATGTCTGTCAGGCATTTAATTTTCCTCCTTTTTATTTACTTTATAACTTTCTGAATCAGCTTTTGTGCAGGAATTTGAGTGTTTCCTGAATGAAGGTTTAACACTAATCCACATCACACTTTTGAGATTTTTAATAACGCTTGTCTAGTATGCAAGATTCCAATAAAACACACTGAAGTTTGCAGTTTGTTGCAAACATGTGAATACATTTCCAAGACATAAGTGTTTAATGTTAGTTAAAAACTTGCAAAAAGAGAAATAAAATCGGTTCAAAAACAGCTGATCTGTTTTAAAAATCTTCAAATTTTAGTTTTTAATGAAACTATGACAAAATTTAAGAATTGTAAAAAAAACTAAAGTGGTATAAATTCAACCATTTCTTAATATATTTCTGCATTTTCATATGTATTAATATAAGGACTATATATGTTAGGTTCATATTCACAAACTCATACTTTTGCCAGGTAGAAAGAAGGTTTTCCAAAGTGCTCTGCTTGTCCTTTGCTTCCTCCAGGGCCTGTTCGTAGCTGGTGTTCAGCTCCGTCACAGCCCGCACCGCGTGCTCCTTGTCACTGATTCGTCTGGCACTGGCTGACAGCGACAGTAAGTTGCCCTTCAGCTGCTCCAGGCACTGACAGACATCCTAGGTAACAACACAAGACATTTACAGTTTGCAGCAGCTGCCTGTGTTAACACATGAAAGAATGACTAGCAGTCCGTTATTTAAAAGAAAAAATCTGTTTATTAACAAAGAAAGCAGATCTTCATACCATGTGGCTCTGAAGGGCTTTGTAAGTCTCAGATGATGAAGTGCAGGATTTAACGGGACTCTCCAGTTTTGCATGAAGCTCACGAAGAGACGCTTGTACCTTTAAGAGAAGCAAGATCGAAACGAATATGTACGCCAACGCCAAATGCAAAGGTTATCCTGTACTAATATGGGTAAACGTATCAACCTCGTTCAAGTTCAGTGTGAACTTTTGCTGGTGAGAGGAGCTTTCCTCCAGCTGCCCGTCAAGTGTCTGAACGCTCTCCTTCAGCTCCTCCCAGTACCTGCCAATTTGGGTCAGACGGGCTTTAATGCGAGCCGCCTCGCCCGAAGACACAAACTGGGCCAGCGCCTGGGAGTCCGTCTCCAGCTGCGACAGGAACTCGGCTCGGTCTTGAAGTTCTGCTCCGACACCCTGACATGCAAAAACGCAGCAAAGTCAAAGATTAGCTGAAGCGCAGTCCTGTATGTTAAAGTAAGATATGAACAGATGCTACATAGTTTCTTGCTAACTTAAACCTAGTAATGTTTTAGTCTTGCAAAATATTTACACAATTCTGACTGTAAGCTTAAGGCAGCTTCCATCCATCTTTACATAACTTAAGATTATTTTTATTGTTCCTGCACAAGAAAAGCAATCCCAGTTTTAAATGGAGGACAAGAATTTCTTTTTAAGTCAAATCTGACTAGGGAACATTTTGTATTTGCTGTGAAAATGATTTTTGACTTACTAGCCAGATTTGAGAGTAGATATTAAATTTTGGATTAGGACTCTATACTTTTACTTCCACTTCATACTTATGCACCACTTTGTGTTGGTTTGTCACATGAGATTTACAAAAAAAAAAAACATTGCAGTTTGCGGTTGTTACAAGGTAAAATGTGCAAATGTTCAACAGCTTTGAAGACTTTTAAAGGTTGAAAATCCCAGAAACCGCAGCAGGTTCCTGCCCTCCTCTGGGTTTCAGACGAATACTGCAGCACAGACAGTCTACCAGCACATGACTACTGTGTGCTTTAAGCCTCATTGATTTCTGATGCAGAGTGCCGTTTCTGTGGCTCAAAAGAACTGTAGCTTAATGTTTAACCATATTTTACCTTAAGTGTTTTGATCTGCTCCTCAAGAGACAAATTAGATGATTTTATTACATCTAGCTGTTTCTCCTTTTCAGATATCCACGAAGAAAATGATTCAAATCCAGCTCCAAATCGATCCCACTGACTTTTCATCTCTTCCAGGCTCTTGACCCTAGGAGAAAAAAAATTGATTAAAGCTGCAAAGAAACAAATAGTGCCCGGAATATATTTGAAAGAGCATGTGTAAATCATTGAGACTGTCCCAATTAAAACATTATTATAATGCATTATTAATACAAGAAGTCTATAAACTTACTCTTTCTTCAGGCCGGTGTCTACTTTGTCCACCTGCTCGCTGAGTGAACGAGCTTGTTGCAGAAGCAGAGATTTGTTTTTTGGACCAAGTTGTATTTCTGTCGCTCTCTTCAACAAGGTGTTCATGTGTAAGACCTCCGCTTTGCACTGCTTCAGCATCACCTGTTCACAACACGGCACGATTTGCATCGCTTCCAGAGAATCCTCCAAAGTTTCCCTCGTACAGTGAGAAAGAAGTCTGAGTGGATTGTTTTAGCTTTTTACTAAATGTACTCACGTTTGCTTGGTCCAGTTCAACGGCGAGGCTCTCTGGGCTGCTGAAATTCAGATCTCTGTCTATTGTGGAGCGGGCTTTGTTGACAAACTCGTGCACTGCTTCCTGCTGACTGTCAAACTCCTGCCAAGCAGCCAGTGTGACCTGAAACACACCAAATTCAATCTCATACAGAAGTATTCACAATGGTTGAAAAAACTAAAATATTCATCTTTAATGATCAGCTAACGGCTCCAAATCCAAGCAGCAAGTGTGCGCTAAGTGTGTTATCTCAGAGTTTTGACTCCTAAACCTTGGCTTCCTGGTCGCAATGTGGCGTTACGCTTTGGATTCAGCGTCTAAAAACTCATAGAATCTTTTTAAATAGATCTTGACTCGTTTTTTTTTTTTTTTCTAATTTCAGTTATCAAAAAAGGGAGACAGAAATCAATCAAAACAAAATCTGAAAGACGTATCAGTTAAAAAATCCCAATTAATTTGTTTTGCTTGTGTTTTATCAAGATAGAGAGTTGAATGCTACTTCTACTTTTCTAAATTATCAATGGAATAACTTTTCATAGTCTGAGATGCTGACCAGCTTTCTGTATTTTTCAATTGGTAATTGGACAATTTTCTTTCAGTGACATCTTTGAGGTTGGAAAGCCTCCCTGTCGTCATCGTAATCTTCAGCTTTTTCCACAGACTCAGATTCAACTCTGAACTCTGGCTGGACCCTTCCAAAATGTTTATATTACTAACAGTCAAAAGGAGAAGGTTGGTAAAACATAAAAGAAAACTTCAAACTTAAATCTGCCTGAAGCATGGAATAAGTTGTTGGTGATAAAATCCTTTTTTTGTGTGAGGGTGGGTTTTCTTGTAATTTTTACAGATTAAGCTAAAGAAATGAAAACAAACAGTTTTGGGGTTTTTTGCAGCCTGAAACTGCCGAAGCATATATTATCCCTAAAAGAAGTGGGTAAAAAAGAGGGAAATAGGAAATTTGTTATTTATTAACCAAAGCTGAAAAAATGTGGTGGGATTGTAACTTTGACAAAAACAGAAAAATGACTCATTTCTGTGTCATTTTCAAAAGTGATTTTGATTTATAAGAATTATTCCTTTATTAAAATGATCAAACATATCTATTGGAATCTAATAATCGTTGTGTGAAAGGTAGCTTTTATGAAAGTTAAAATAATACTAAATGTTTAAATAATCTCCTGCTCACCTCCAGGTTTTGCTCTTGTGAGTCCATACTCTGCTCCATTTTGCTCACTGTGTTTTCTAAGCTCTGCAGGTCCTGCTGCAGAGTCTCTCCCAGCCCCTCTTCAGACTGGAGCTGCTGGCCTCTGGTGATCAGCTGCTGGACGTCCTTCCTTTTCAGCTTTAGGCGCTTTAACTGCTGCTGCGGGTGTCCGAGTACATTCACAATATGAAGTTGATTTCATTAAACGGGAACACAATAAGTAAAGAAAAAGGATTCAATCTGTCATGCAATACCTGATGAACAAGCATAAGTTGTTGGGCTTCTCTGGAAGTAGGACAGTCCAGGATTTTGGTCGCCTCGGCCTGTGCTTCTTTCTGCCCTTGAACCAGGTCATCCAAGGTCGTCTGTACTTCCTCTCTGAATTGCACACAGTCCCCCACTGCAAGCACCATCTTCTCAGCCTTGCAAAAAAATAACAGAAAAATAAAAAACGGTGTCTTAAACCACTGTTTATGGTCAACAAAATTAGTCGAGAAGATATTGATGCCATTTTAGGAAACATGGAAAACATAAGAGTCAGATATTACTGCATTTATGATACTAGTTGTGATTATTATCCATTTTTTCCTCACTCATTATTTTCTACCATCACAGATAGGCCTGTCACAATAACAAATTTTGCTGAGCGATTAATTGTCTAAAAAATTATTGCGATAAACGATAATATTGTTTCAAGACCTTTTGACACTAATTTAATGGAAATGACGTAATAATGCATGCGATTTCCTGCCATAGATAGATACACTTTATTTTCAAAAGAACACATAACACTGGAACTGATAAACTAAATAAACAAAACAACCAAAAACAAAAATAAAATGGATTCCCAGTCTCCATTAACAAAAAACGTACTTGAATAAAAACTAAACAATATAAAACCAAAGTGGAAATAAATACTGCATTCAACCAAAAGAGTGCAGATTATGAAGTCTGTGTTGTCCTTCAGTAATCACTAAATTTAAATAGAGAAGATGGGCACATCCGACTACCTAATGCAGTAAGTAGTCTGCAATCTTTGTTTCATATTATGCTCTAACTTTAAAAAATAAATAAAATTACCTCTGGATGTACAGAGCTGATTATTTGTTAAAAGAAATTTAAATAAATATGATGTCATGGTAAGAAAAAGTTGGTTTAATGCTTGGAACCGAGAATGTAATAGTAGACTAAATAAGCAGCCCTTTGCCTGCACAGTATAGTTCAAACTGGTATAGCAATTGTGCAGCTCTAATCATATTCTCCACATTGTCCTCCAAAAATGAAGTCACTGCCTTCAACAACGGAGAGGAAATTGGACCTAAACGTCTCAGAGGTCTTCTAAAAAACACGTGAGTGACTTACCTCAAAGAGAGAGGCAAGGAGACCTTTAAAATCAGCGGAGAGCTTGCTCAGAGTGCTTCCCTGCCTTTGGGCATCACTGTCAGCACAGATTTCAATTAATACAGCCATACGGGCTTTCAGCCAAGCAAGGTTCCCCTCCTGGAGCTCTGCATCATTTCTCAGCTCCTGGAAACAAGAGCAAAAGTTGATGGAACTAACAAGAAAGTGTAATCCTCAGAGTTTCATCTCCTCGGCAGTGACATTGAGAAGTGGGCGTTACGCTGCAAACGACAAACCGTGAAAGAAGCATGGCGAAGAATGTGACTCACCGTTATGGTCGTTTTCACCTGGTGGTACTTTCTGGAGTCGCTGGCTCGGTTCCTCAGCAGCCTCAGCTGACTTTCTTTGGATATAAGCCAACATGAGAGTTCAGCATACCTGTTCAGAAACATGAAAGGGAATAAAGAAACCAATCAGAAAAAGGGGGGGGAATTTAAAAGCTATACGTGCATTTTGACTTGTATATATATATTAAAAAAAAACTCTATTATCAAGAAGCTGTCTGACATATTTTGAAAGTTCAAATGCATTTCTCACAAAGAAATATATACATATATGTTTTTTTTTTGTTTTTTTTTTGAATATATTATATTTAGGATTAGAAGTGAGTATCAGGAGGTGATGTAACAGATAAATACTTTTCAATAATGCAGTTTTACTGTTTTAAACTGGGCAAAAATATTCACACTAACACTAAAAATGCAGCTGCGTCTGTAAAATGCAGCGTAAGAACATGAATTACTTGAGGTACGTAAAAAACGCACAGTCATTCATTCTGTTGAAACACTTCTAGTTTAAAGGTTTTTATCAAGAGGAAGAGAAAAACTTCAACCTGCTTCTTTTCTCGTTTCAGCTTAACTCGTCTCACAAAATGAATATTTTGTTGAAAATACTGCACCTTGCATCATATTCTTTCCATTTATCTTGGTGCTGCATTAACTTCTGATGAGTATTCTCAATTTCCTCCTGAACCTCGACGAAGTCCCTTCTTGCTGTTTCCAGGATCTGGTGAGCTGGATCGGCCTCCGGCAGCTTTTGGCAGAGTTCCTCCATCAACTGTAGCCGTTTCTCACAGATGGACTGAGGGCCCTTCTCCCTAAAAAACGCCTAAAAACCCCCAGCATATTTCAAGAAGAACATGTCAGAACAACACAGTGACCCAGGAAAATATGTCACATTAAAACCACAAACTTCAATGTTATATCATGTTGTACAATTGTTGCCCAGTTGTGAAGCGTGAGATAGAAAGGATATATCATTCTCAGCATTTTTTTTACAAACAAGTCTAAATGTTTTGGCTAAATGTGAACCATGATATGCCAAGAAAACCCAAGAAGGAGCCATCTTGACGTCTGAACGTTGTGGGTTTGCCTCACATAAACCCCAAGCTGACTACCGGATCAGTGTATGAATGTCGGCATGTTTGTGAGTTTCAGGCGCTGAAAGTATCAACCAGGGTGCCTGAATACAAATGTCTTTCTCCTTTCACTTTAAAAGTAAGCAACAAAGTGAAAGTGCTGGTCTGTCACATGAAAATCTCAATAAAAACTTTGACGTTTGTATTTCTGCAGGGCACTGTAATCTTTCTCCACTGGAATAAACAGCACATGTTGGTAAGGCAGCAGTGTTATGCTCACCCTGTGCTCCTTGATGAGCCTCTCACTCCCCATGTTGGCCAGGTGCCGGTTCTCCCTGGTAAGCTCTGCCTGGCACTCCTGCAGCGACGCCATCAGCTTGCTCCTCTCGCCCTCCACCTTCAGGTGCAGGAGGTGAAACGGGGCGTCCGTCTGAATGTCCTGAGGAAAGAGGACAACGCTCATAAAGTCTGCGCTCATATTTATAAAAGAAAATGGTTTCAAGTCACTTTCTCACAGCTGAGGTGTTGGAGAAATTCAACTAAACTCTAAAATTATATTTGACTACGTATTATGACAGAACTATAACAGAGAAGTGAGTATTTAGAATATCTTTGCGAAGTAAGACTGCATCTTTAAGATACCAATATTTATTATCACAAATTGTATGTTTAATGGATTAATTTAAACCAACCTTCCAGTGTTTGTGCAGCTTTCTAACTGTTTCCTGCAGCGACTGCTGCTCCTGCTCGGGTAAAATGTCTGTCAGCTCATCACAAGCCTTAAGGAATGAATTTAAAATCCGCTGGTCGAGCTGTCCGAAGAACTCCTGCAAACAACACCGGGATTTTTTCAGGGTTCACATCCCATCTGAGAGACAGCAGGTCTATTAAACAGGTATGTGCATTAACTGGTCACCGGGTCACAAAACACACGTTTCCTTTTTAGTTCATTCATGTAATTCTTTTGGTAAACATGCTGAAAGTTGCAGTGTAACTTGTAAATGAAGTTAAATTTAACTTTAAACATAGAAACCTTTTTATTTTACTATGTTGCAGTTATTAAAAGACAGTCTGGTTCTAAAAGGTGAGAGGTAAAATTAAGATTTTCTGTCTGAATGCATCTTATTGAATGAATCTTACATAAGCATATAATTAATATGTTTCTCTTTGGCCTGTTTAACCCAGGAGTCTGCAACTCTTCCACAGTGTCTCTTAATAACTTTGACTAAAAATAATAAAGAACTAACTAATGTTTTTAAACATAAGGTAGATTTAATATAATAAATACAGTTTTAACAGATCTTCAAGGGTTTTTTCATGGAATAATTTCTTTGAAATATGGACTAAAACGGAACCCGTATGCTAAAAAACAGAAAACACACAAACTAATGTTTTAGTGACTGATGATGCATCCATGTCGGTTCCTCCCAGGATCGGCTTTGCTTTGAAATTTGTAAAAGAGAATCATTTAAATTTGTATTAGTGGCTCAAATTTGTTCAAAACTGGAGATCAAAAGTCAGCCGCACATTTCTGATTGGTGCACATGTTTTAATTATGTCGTTAAATAAAAAAAAAAAAAACTGAATCAATTAATTTGATTAAAAACACTTGAATCTGTAGAAATAGCCTTACCGTGTGCTTCTTCAGCAGCTCCTCGGGGTTGCCTCTCTCCCTCAGACAGCTCTGTGCCATTTTCAGAACCTTTTCCAGCTCCACTCGTGACTCGTCAAACCTCTTCATCAGGCTGCTGTTTGCCTCCACGTGCTTTCGCCACTCTGTAGATTCCTTAATCATGTTCTGCAGGCGATCAAACTAGTCATTACTTCCCTGCCAAAGTATTAAATAAAGCCGTCTTTGATTGTTAAGGTTACCTGTGATGAAGTCTGCAGGTCTGCCACTCGTTTCTGCAGCAGACTCATGTCCATGTGCTGGAGCGTTTTACTGGTGCTCATCACTTTTTGGATGGTTTGGTGGTTTCTTTCTATTACTGTCAGGCACTTCTTACAGCTGTGTGTGAAGGTTGCCAGCTCCTATTTAAATGTATATAAATAAAACCAGACAATTAAGAAATTTCATTTGACATTTCAATCCTTCTGCATGACATTTATTAACAGTTACCTGGCATTTCTGCTTAAAATCTACTGGTCCCTCAGAGTCAGTGGTGCTGGTGATACGACTGGCCTTCTCCAGAGCCTGGTAGAAGCCGGTGATGTTCCTCTCCATTTCCTCCAGTTGAGGTAAGAGAGACTGAGACTCCCTAAGCAGAGGCAGACATCTCTCCCTAACCTGAGAAAAGGCACGTAGAAAAAACACATAAACACGACTTGTTATTTAGAGGAAACATCATTTAAGATGTATAGTGCCTTGTGAAAGTATCCACACCCCTTGCATTTAACAACCACAAATACAATAAATTCTTAATTTATTGAGAATTTATGTGACAAGCCGACGAGCCAACGTAAAAAAGAGCAAGAGGCCCATGGTAACTCTGGAGGAGCTGGAGAGATAAACAGTTCAGGTGGGAAAAGCTCCTAAAAGGACAATTAGCAATGCAAACCACATGTCTGGCTTTTAAGGAAGCGAAGGAAGAAGAGAGCCATTGTTGAGACGTTTTGGCTAACATGACGTGCAGAAGAAAACTAACGCAACTTCCCACCTCCATCTGATAGAGCTTGAGTAATTTTGCAGAAGAACAGGCAAGCATTTCAGTCCTATAAAGCTGGCACTGAAAACTTTTATTTTTCCCTTTACTTCACAATTATGCACTACTTTGTGTTTGTTACATCAAACGTCAATGAAATACATCAAAGTTTGTGTTTCTGACAAAAAAACGTCCAGGGCACATTCTTTATTTATCACACAAAACAACAACTTGTGTCCACGAAGCAGAAGAAGGCACAAAAACAGAAACGTGTGAAAAGATTTTGAACCCGAATAATTAAGAAATCCTAGCAGATTTTATTGGCTCTGGGATTAGGAGATCGTAATTTAACAATCTTTTATTGTTTTTTTGCAAAACAGCACATACTGTTTTACACACACTCACCTTACTGAGCTGCTCTTTGATGGAAGCCATCACAGCCATCATTTGAGAAATCTCCTCTTGCGGAGTGTCTTTGGTCAACAGCTGAGCTGTGCGGCTTGCTGCCTTGGAGGCCGCTTCCATCGCTGGCACTTTGTGCTTGATTTCCTGTCCCAAAAAAAAACAAAAAAAAAAACAGTCAAATAGCAACATACAGAAAAGAAAAAGACATAGCACAGGTGTAAACTGAGAGTGAAGGTGATGGTCAGACCTCAACGTCTTGAACGAAGGCTCTGACGTTGAGGAAAGACACTTGAACAGGAGCGGTCATCTTCTCATTGGTGGCATCCATGAACATCTTTAAGGTATTAATCCCGTCTTGATAGTCTTGCCTCAGTTTATCCACCTCATCCGCTCTTGCATACTGAAAACAACAGAGGGAAGGCAAAATACGTCACGCTTTCGGTATGACTTTATAAATCTGCGTCTGCTTGGTAACATCAAACTCTTCCTGTTAGCAAATTCTCACATTAACATGCCCAAAGCTTACATGTTTGACTTTGACAAATAGCTCTCTCCATCTCCCGTTCAGCAGAAGAAGCTGCTGCTTTAGATCTCGAGAGACGGTTTCGTCACATGTTTCGATGAGAAAATTCCCGGCGTCGTTCATGTCCATGTGCTGCTGGATCCAGTGAGAGAGGTTTCTGAAAAAATCCTGTCACAGAAAAGACAAACTAAAACAGGGCCTGACGACACGAGACAATCTGAGATCAGAATAAATTCATTTAAATGCACCGTTCCCTGCTGTCGCCACTCAAGCACCGTACTTACACGCTTGGCGCTCTCCGACTTGTTGAGCATTTGCTCGGCATCCTCCAGCCAGGCCTGCAGCGATGCCACGGTGCTGCTGTATTTCTCCCAGTTACAGATCACCTCTTCCAGCATGCTGCGAACACTTCGGACCTCCAGCGCCAAGTTCTTCCACTGAGCCGTCGTTTCAGTCAGGAATTTGCTCACGCCCTCTGCTTCGTCGACTGGAAATGAAAGCGGCTCACTTTAGCATAAGTTTAAGGATGCCTGATTACTGTTACTATCTTGCAAAAATATTAGTACTAGTGCTTCCTGAACATTTTCACATTGTATGATAACACAACCACAAACTTCAATATATTTTACAGGGATTTTATGTGATAGACCAACACACAGTGTAGTTGTAAGATAGAATGAAAATTATTTTAAAAAACAACTTCTTTTTTTTTTAACAAATAAAAGGTATTACTTTACAAGATCGCCTTTTGCTACAGTTGTAGTCTTTGGTGGTGTGTCTGTAGCAGCTTGTTTTCATCCAGTGAATGAAATTTCTGCATGTTTTTCTATGCTAAATAGCTGAAGATCGATATGTTTGAATGAAGAGTGCCTGTAAACATCGATATTCAAGTCTTTCCGAAGATTGTCAATAAATTGTGGACTATGACTGCACCACTCCCACCTTCCAGCACGATGCTGCCACCACCATGTTTCCCTGTGGAGAAGACATGTTCAGGGTGTTGTACTACATTAGTTTTCCACCGCACAGGGAGTTTTACATGTAGGGCATGAAGAATGTTAATTTTATGCTTAGGATATTATTATATAAGCTTGTCTTGCTTTAAACTTCTCCAGAACTTTCTCCCTGGCTTGTGTGCTGATGATGCCTGTAAGTTTCTTACAAGCATGTATTTCCATAAACAGATAGATTATGGAAATACATACATGCTAACTCAATTAGGTGACTTTTGTTTGCACTAGATTTTATTTACATTTAAGAGGACTGAATCTAAATTTTAGCCGCTTTTTCGGGATTTTCAAAGTAAAAAAAAAAAAATTTCAAAGACATGTATCGTTTTCCTTCAGTTTCACACACATTGGTTTGGGTTGGTCTGTCACAAAAAAATCCCAACAAAATACACTGAGGTTCCAGGATGTGATGCGGGTTCAGGCGGTATGAATACTTTGGCGAGGCTCTGTAACATAGTGCAAATGATTCTGCATGTTGATCCTTTTGTACGTTGCAGTGTGTTAGGACTGTTAAACATGCTAAAACACCATTACAACTACAGTTACTCCCTCATGCATAATGCACCATGACCTTTTTAGTTTTAGGAAGCAAAAGATGGTTGAAGCCAAAAACAGACCGAGTTACAGAAAGGAATGGAAACAGGCATGTTTTATTTCCCAAACATCGTTTCTGGACTTACCTTTGTTACAGGTTTTAGTCCCTGTAACATAAAATCAATAGACCAAACAAATGCTCAGTTTATGTATCCCAGTATATCGCAGTATGCAGAAAGATAAATGAATTAGAATCTCACTTGAGCTGTCAGACTTCACATAAACCTCTGCAGCTTGTTTCAGGGCTGTGAAGATGATCTCATACTGGTCAAAAAACCTGTGGCCTTCAACAAAACTCTACAACAGAAACAGGAAAACGATTTGTTACACAAACTGATTCGCTCTAACAGCACACCTGATGTAAATAATTTCGACTCACAAGGTAGCTCTGCAGCAGGAGTTCAACTGACTCCCGTCGGCCATATTTTATAATCCAGGACTTGAGCTTAGCCTCTGCCAGCACCAGAAACGCCATCAGTCTGTACTTTATTTCCCAGAATTCCAGCTTTATCAAGTGAGAGTGTGATGAAGTTGACACAAAGTTGAACCTGAATATTAAAGAGACATCAAAGACTGTGTCATTTGCTGTGACAGTTGCATGACTAGAGGGAAAAGGAAACGGCGCCACACCTTTCTGCCATGTCCTGGAGCTGCTCAGGCGGCACCGGCACCCCGTTCACTGATCTGTCCTTGTGGATCTGCGTGAAAGTCTGTCTGTGGGATTCCAGGCTTTTCAATACTTCCTGCAACACAAAGACACAATTATAGTCTCACTAACATTTAATCTAATTAAAAATGTCAACATTGATGGGTGAGCAGACACTTTACCTTGTGCTGCTCCAGTTTTCTGTGCAGAACATTGGCGGTTTCTTCATGAACGTGTTGGAGGGGGATGTCCTCTCGCAGAGCCATCTCCGCTCTGTGAAGCCAGGCTCCGATCACGCCCAGCGGCCCGGGCAGAGACTTGTCCAGATGAATGTGCCAGTCCAACAGCTGCAATTGACACCCAGTGCAAAAAAAAAAAAAAAAAAAGATCAGACAGTGGAAGAAGCTGTTCTAAACACAGAGCTCCTGTATGTTCACAAGCAACCGCTCTGCAACAGCAGATTATTCCACTCTAAACAAGCTGCTGATGCCCAAAGAAGTGGAGTATCTAGTGAACAAAACACTCTCTGTTCCCACACTCCCACTCCACAATAAACACACTCATTCAGCCCCTCGGCACGACACCGAACTTCACTGGAAGTGAGAAAACAAAGGGATTTCTTTTAATTGAAGAAAATAATAAATAGCCTGCTTTAAAGGGGACATATCATGCAAAATCCACTTTTTAAACGTAAATGTTTTTTAGTAATAATGAATTAGTCATTGTATTAAATTAATGTCAATTCACATGAATGAGCAGGAATATATGGGAATAAATATGGATTCAAGCTAAACTATTGAAGTTTGGGCTTTAAAGGAAAATGTAAATAAAGTTGAGGAAAACATATTTAACCAAAATCTGACAAAATTTCCAATAATTCATCATCACTCAATAAAAAACGTAATTAGTCAGCATAACTTTACCGCTCTATGTCCTATAAATGATGAAGAATGCAGTGTAATTACCCGGGCAGACAGGCGGTCCCAGGCCTGCTTGACCAGAGCTTGGTCCACTGACAGTTTGCCTTCCTTGTGAACAGGTTGGAGCAGTTGATCCGTTTGCTTCTTCTTCATTTCATAATGAACATGAAAGTTTTTGAATGCCTGCAAAACACAGAGACACGATTATTGCAACAACTTTTCCTCGTTCAGAACAGGTAGCGTTTTTTTTTTCCTTTCTAATCAAACTCACCTGGTATTTGTCAGTGAGGCTTCCTTCTGTAGCCTGGGCTCGCAGCAAGTCTCTCTCGAGCTGATCCAAAAACACCTTCAGCTCTCTGAGCATCTTCCTCTCTTCCCTCTGTCACAGTCAAATGATAAGCTGCTCAGTTTAAGCTCAAACTTAATCCAAAACCCGTTTTTTTCCATTAATTAACATGCAACCGGGACACTTAAATGACATTTTAAGACAGGAATGCAAAGATAAGGTTAAAAAGTCTGCGTTCAAATTAACAAGCCCTGCACACAGAAGCAAGAGCTCCATTAAGAGAAACAGTTAATTTTAGAAACAGAAGTAGAAAAAGCAGAGATTTAAACATACGGTACAGTAGAAAACTCAAGCATTTATTTGAACATACCTCAAGCATTTGCTCTATATCTTGAGGAACAAACTTTCCAGGAAAGCATCAAGGCAAGCATCACAGAGAAATGCAAACACATCAGAAAGGCATAAGAACAGCAAGGAAACAGAAGTGGAGTGAATGGAAACATGAGATGAGGGAACGCACACTCCGAACAGAAATCATGCAGTACTCTGACCTGAACCCTCACCTGCAGTACTGACACTGACAATGCAAAAGTTGGGATAGAGCCAAGAAGCAGCTTGATGTACGAAAAAAAAATACAAAAGTGGATGGGGAAAGAAAATCAAATAAGTCTGTGATGATACAAAATAAAGCATAAAAACTCAGCTGGCATCAATTTCTATTAGAGATGCACTGAGAAATCAAATGGTGACCAGAACCGGACCGGGACGTCCGGTTCTGGACATGTGCTAGCAAGCTCACTTTAGGAAAGGTCAGAAGATGCAACATCTGCTATAGATTTCTGATCAGTGCATTTCTAATGCCTGTAATAACAGATCAAAGCTTTATTCTATCAAATGACAATTTGAAGTAATAAAGTAGATTTTAGTGCATTGCCTCTCCAAAGGGTGCTTTTCTTTATCCATATATATTCAAATAACGCAGGAGTTTTAGGCTTATTGACAGGAGACATGGAATAAATGTTACTTCATGTCCTGAAATAAAAAAATGTGCTTTGTACTGCATGACCTGGACTGAGAAAATGATAAACTTGACCAAAGTACCTCGTCCTGCTGTCCGTCACCCTCAGAGTGTTGGGGGTTTGGGTAATGCTTGAGAAACTGAGCCACATAAGTCATGATAGACTTTTCATCCGGTTTGTCGACATCCACATCTACAGAGCAACACAAACATGATCTTAATCGCTGCTTTAATAAACCTTGAACGGCAGAAGAAATTCCAAGCCTTCAATAAAACTGAAGCGCAGAAGCAGCGACAAAACGCAACAAAGCTCTTACATCTGGTACCAGCGGAACAAAAGACGTTCCCTCCAGAGATTAAATCTACTGAGGCTGTCAGCTAATTATACATGTCTACTTTTATCCACACTGCTGGCCTGACACTACAAATCAGAGCCAGGCTCCTGCAGCCACATATTCTTATGCAGCTCTGTGTGTTTTAAAGCATCTCCAGTCGTCTCTGTAAGTGAAGCTAGGACTGCAGAGTCACTGCAGGCTGCTGTCCTTGCCTTCACTCACAGTCTGCGCGCTGGTAAAACTGAGTTTTAATCCTCTGGAAGGTGACATTGGCCTTCTTAGTATGAGAAACATTAATGTAAATCCGTTTGACAGAATTTCATATTATTTGTACTTCTGTCATATCTTAAAAAAAAAATGAGACCAGTGTTACTTGTTTAGAATAGTTAGCAACACTAAAAACCTTTAAGGCAAAAGCAAAAACAGAAAACAGAAACGAGGAGACCTTCAGGATCCAGCAGGCGAGGAATGCCCAGCTCGTTTTCTGCGAGAGCAAAAGCTTCCTCCAGATTCTCCCTGTTGTTCCTCCGCCGCACCACTTCCATATCCACCAGATCGGGCCTGATGGCATGCACTACCGCTTGAAAAGCGACGCCGCTGCGCCAGCTGGACCCAAAGTCCTTCACCTCGATTCCAAAATCCCTGAAAAACACAACGGTGAGCCACTCCGGCTTGCAGGACTTTTAAAACGCGAGTAAGCACAGAGCTTTTTGATAAATCAACCGGATTAACGTTTCTACTTTAAATTGGAAACCTCAAAAGTGTGACGTACTTGGCGGCTGTGCACTGCACCCATCTGAGCAGAGCCTTCTTAGCATTGCCCTGAAATTTGTTGGTGACCTTCCTCTTCATGGGAGGGCTTCCTGTTTCACAGCTGGCTGTGCTGTCCACGGACGAGTTGCTGTTGGATAACGTCTGTAAAGCTAGCAGGTTGCTGGTTAACTCCTCAATCTGGTTGAGAAACAAACAAAAGAAGATAAGGGGGGACAAAATGTCAGTAAGGATTCTGCCTGACTGCTGATATGAGCTTCAGGTAAAGTTAGCTGAGTGCAAACGTCTTGGAGCCAATCAGTCTCAAGTTGTGGTACAAGTGCAGTTGGTGGGATGCCTTTTGTATGCAGCCAAAGAGGTTCAATGTTATTTAACTCATCAAATGGAGAGGCAGTTATTCGCTACTATTTTAACAGTTTGTTAATGGGTTTTATAAATATATTCTGGCTCAACTGGCCCTTTGAGAAAATTTGTGATTTGAAAATAAAAATGAGTTTGACAGTCTTGGTGTAGAGTCAATGAAAAATAAATGTTTTTTTTCTTAAAAGTTGGGTTGTTTTAAAATGCATGTCAGTATGGTGGTAGATGGAAACACTCACTCCTTGGCGCAAAAGGTTTGAGGACTGACACACATTGCGATTAATTGAAAAATTGAAAACAACTTGAGCATCTCATGCTGTGGACGCTCTATATTATAAGATCTTGACAGTAAATCCTGTCATGCTTTAAGATTAAACAACCATTTGGACACATTCTTTTTATTAGTCATTTTCTTGGGTCATCTTAATATAGAATTACCTGAAAGTAGAGGATGATGGTCCATATCAAACCGAGGACGATGGACGGCCTCCCATCGGCAATGTCAGTGGCATGGATGTTGACGAGTTTGATCTAAAACCAAAGCAAGAAAAAATGTCAACACCCTCATTCATTTTTAGACCGTTAGGGAGAGAAACCCAAAGTGTCTCGCACACAATTTTTTCCTTGGTTTTCATTCAGACCAAAAACAACAAAGAAAGTCATCAAAGTCAAGCCTTTGATGCAGATAAATAGTGTCATTGTCAGAGGCAGAAGCATGAGTGAGAAGACAACCAGATAAAAACAAAGAAGTAAACAGAAAAGCAGATGCACTATTGTGATTGCAAACATTGCTCTGAAGAGCTGCGGCAACTTGCTGGATTTAAGTTTCTACACTCGAGCAGGTAAACTGCAGCCCAGAGCACGCGTCGGTCGGGTTCCACTCAAAATGCATAAAAATGCAGACTATCAGAAACACTTGCAGCTCTCTCCCAAGTCTAGCAAAATACACATCATGCACTTCATGAAAGCATTGAGTGCGACGGCACAAGGTGTTCAACAGCAACTGACCGGTGATCCTCGATACAGAGACTGAAAGCAAACGTGACGAGAGAGAGATCACAACAATATAAGTTTCAGTCCTCAGGGAATCCGTCGGAAAGTAGGGCAGGAGATTTAGCAACGGGTTATGCATTGAAGAAATCCTGTCATGCCTCCATGAACAAAGTGAATGTTTTGCAGAAAGAGACACTATATGCTCACTGACAAATACGCAACTAAACGTCATGCTTTCCAGTGAGCCTTTCAATCATTCATCTAAATGTGTACATGTTCTTTTTTTGTAGTGAGACAGACAGTTGTGTGTTATTTTAACACGTCAACAACAGAACAGAAGGAAAAGCTTTAACCAAGGAATTGACAGTGAAATTGCCAACTGCTGCTTTTATCATCCTCTGTATTTATTTGTCCAACTTTCTGTAACTGCTTTACACGTTTCTGGGGGAAATAGACTGAAAGAGCTATTTTCCATTTAAGTGAAATGTTAAAAGAATTGACTAAGTGGAAAAATAAAATATTTAACAGGCTGTTTAAAAGGAACCTTTATGTTCTGTTACATCTTGAGACTGTAATTCGTTAAACCCGCAAGACTGTGAGAGACGGCGAGTCAACGGATAACAGGAAGGCTGAATGAAGTAAACCCTTTGGAGTTTTTAGCTTCTACCTGTTAGTAAACATGATAGATTTGGGAGCATTGCAAGCTTTTCTGAAATCTAAGTGTTAAGGGATTTACATTTTCAAGAATAGGGTTAGGGTTAGGGTATCCAAAGACTGAAGTTTAAGTAATTTTAGCCACTAGCTGCTAAGAAATTCTGATTGGTGCATCTTTACTTAGTCAAGAAGCATATGAAGCATTCTGTCTAAATGTTTGTGGGTTTTCTGCACTTAAAATGTTTTATTCCATATATTGCTGTGACCAGTTTTTTTTTTTCACATTTTACTGTTGCCTTAGCTAACTCAATAAAAACCTGACAAAGGAAAATAGGCATGATACTACAAATTACTTTAATTTAAATACTAATCAACAATAAATGTGTTTCAACTTTCAGATAATTCACTCGGATTATCTGAGTGTGAATTATCTGAAAGATAATTTACTTTATCTGGATCTTTAATTATCAACATAATTAATAAAGTTAATTCGGTTGGGTCACAATATTTGACCCCAACATATTGTGGGACAAATGTGTTGAAGTCCTGAGTCAATACTGGTTTAAAAACTACACTGACTCTTAGACTGAATAGGTGTTGGATAAACCTCAAACACATGTGAATAAAAATAATGATGTTGTGAATTTATTAGATGTGTGAAGAATTACTCGAATTTAGTTAAGAAGATAAGTAAATGCAAAGGCGGTAAGATTTAGTTATATAAAAATTAATACAATCAAAATAAATGACCACACTTTCAATTTGTTAGTTAAAAAAATAAATAAATAAAAATACGTTCCAATCGCTGAATGAGGCTCTTTTTATTTCACATTCACAGTTCAGTTTCCTTCTTGTATCTTTTGCGGTTAAAAGCTTTTATTATCTTCCAGAAATACGGATAAAACATTAAGCGCCATAATTTCATGCTAACCTTTCTGCCTTCAAGGAACTTGAGTGCAGTGCCGATGTTGGAAACCCAGTGAATCCTTTTCAGCTGGCGGCCTTGCTCACAGGGCTGAAGACAAAGAGGACAGAAATGTGAAATTAATACGCAAACCAAGGAAGCTTTGTTGTTCAGTTCAGTGTATTTTGATCATACGATTCAAATGCGCATGCCATAGAGACAGTTTAATTTAGCTTTGTTCACATAATGTCTGAGAGATAATAACTTAAGTGGAGCTAGCTAATTTGGGATTTTATTTAAAAGGCATAAAATGCTTATGGGATTGGTCTGGGGATTTTAGCAAATCTATTTTTACATAAAATAGCTTGTGAGAATGAATCATTGTGAGGAAAGAAGTTAGGAATCATAGTTATTTTTTTCTGAAATTAGATTTACTTTTGCAAAAAGCAAGTTAGTTCCAGGAGACCTTCCTGCTAAAATACCTAAATATAACACATTTTGGTAGAACCTAAGCCAGGTATGAGAAGGGAAGATTTTTTATTGTGCCGTTTTCCAAAAAGACAGGCATACTGTTTCTAACTTCTGTTTACAGAAACCCAGTTTTGGAGAATCAAACAACAATGCAAAAAAATAAAATATAGAAGTATAAAAAAACCTGAAGACGTTTTATCATTTTACAGATACAAGGAGGTTTGGATACATGAAAACAAATTGGGTCAAACTGTTAGCGTGCCCTTGAGTGTGTAATGATGTGTGTTTCTCCAGTCAGACAGATGAACAGTAAGATCAAAAAACATGTGGTAAGTGCTTCTCACAGCAGAGAAGATCAGAAAAAAATTCTTCAGTGATTCTAAAATAGATAACTTTGTTCTTCAAGACAAACCACAAACTGAATTGTTGCAGTCTAGTAAGAGCCATCACAATTACATGTTTCAGATGCTTAGAAAAATCTGACCAGAAATGCCATGCAATGGACCTTGATTTGCACACATAACTTTCACTCTAACTAGGATTGGCGGCCAATCCCAATAAAAAAGTAAATATTTTCAAGAAATGGTCAAGTTCTGATTAAATTCCACACAAGACAAATAAACTCTTGTTCACCAGTCGTTGGCCAGACAGGACCTCCAGCAGCGCCAAGAGCTTCACCCCATCCTTAATGTCCTCAAAAAGATCGTTCACCTCTAGTGGTGGTTTATGCTGGTAGAGGAAAAAAGAAAGCAAAACATGACAGTTTATAAAAGAGCTGAAAATAAATTCTTGTATGCTGTAGAGTCCACACTGTGATAAAAAAAAACCCATTAGTATTCTAGTCCATTACCAGGGATGAGGAGGAACCGAATGCTGTTGGTGAGAAACAGACTTGTTAGCAGCAACCACTGAGCCTCCCTGCAGCTGAAAAGATGGTGCTTTTTCCACAGCAGTGGCGCGATGCCCAGTCCTCAGGCTACGGCGCTCATTTAACCCCAACAGGACACAGTCTCCTGATATCACCTTATTTACACATTTAAAGCCTCAAAGAGATTAAATGACACTATAATCTATTGTCTCAGACAAAATAAACGTTTAATCTGCAAAGCCAAAGTTTAATTAAGAAGCAATAGTGCTCGTGGGAATACTTTTTTTGGCACATTATCCAGGTCATTTCCCAACTCAGCATACTGCATGGTGGAATTGCAATTGGCTGCGTATTTGGGGCAAAGCTGTCGGAAGTCCTTTATAACAAACTGTCTTTTTCTCGAGACAATCACATTTTTGAAGTAATATCTGCACACACAGCGCCCTGCTAAAGTGTTTACAGAAACAGCGCTGCAGAGGTCAAAGCATGTAGCTGATTGTTATTATGTGTTCCCACTAAATACAGTCACTTTGCAAAACTATTCATTTCCTTTAGGATTTAAAAAAGAACAAAATATGGAAAAAGGTAACAATTTACTGGAATACCACTTTAAATGAAATCAGCCAACGATGTGTGAGAAGTAAACTGCTTTCTAAAAAAAAATCTCAGGAATACAAAAGTATTTGGTAGAAAGGCTGCTAATGTACTGAGAAATTGATCATAACACCTGATTTTATATTTTAAAATGTCGTCAAACAGAAAAAATATAAAGTTGTGAGCACATTCTGGTGTTTTAAGGTCTAAAATAGAAATATTTATGACATATAAATACAGAACAACACATTTAGGCAGAAGAAACACTTTTTCAAATCAGTTTTTTTCTATATTAAACTTCACATGAAACTAATTATAAGCATCATGCTGCCACTACCATGTTTCACCATGTGTTTTCTGCTATGAACTGTCCATCACAATTTTCAGAACCATGTGGTTTTCTTTGATTTCAAATCACTTTGTGTTGGTTTGTCACAAGAAAAAAAAAAGTTTGCAGTTGTAATGTGAGAAAGAATGAACAAGTTCAAAACCTATGAATACTTCAGTGATGCGCCGTATCTGCACAAAAAACAGTCAGCTGAAAATAATCTCCACCCTGGAAACTTAATTTTCTCAGTCACATGAAACTCCCAACTTTGGAAAAACTCTCCTGGAAAGATGCTTGGTTGTAGAAAATCAGAGGAAGTGGACACAAAGGCTGAAAGGAAAATGTGACAGCCGTAGGAAGTGACAAATCAGATAATTTATGCTTTGCTACAAAAAAAAAGCATTTAACACCCATACAGAGAAACGTCAGTTTTATCTGAAACTATTAACATGAATTCATTATCAACTCTAACACTGCTCATCAATAGGCTTTTATTACATTATCCTTATTAGTATGCGCAGTTGGTGAGCTGGGCATGAATAATGAATAATGGACTAGCAGAGTGCCCCAGTGCTGGCCCACCACATAACTCAGATTCTTCTAAAGTTGTGAAACCAAGCTTAAACTATTGTGGGCTGATCAGGCCCAACAAACAGCCTAAGTAAACCAAATCTCTCCTCTGCTAGATCTCCAACCTACCAGATAATGATTTCAAATGACTAAATTCATCAGATTTAATGCTTCTGTAGCACAAAGCTGCACCTAATCGAATTCCAATTTTATTCCTTTTGAGACAAAATGTGTTATAACACAACATGTGAGCATGTGTTATTGTTGTGAACTGAGTGCCTGTTAATTTAGAAGCATGAAACTCAGAAGCAGACGACTGCCTACAGGGAACTGTCCTCACCCTCTTGTTCTCCATCTGCACACCACGTTATTGTCCCTGCCAACGCTCGCCACAGACACACACACACACACACACACACACACACACGCACACCCCCCCCCACACACACACACACACACACACACACACGCTCACACAATAAGCATGAATACCAAAACAGTACAACAAATACCTACCCACACACACACAGCAGGAGAACTCCAATGCAGAAATGGACAGCACACACCAATCTGAGTTATTCCACTAAATACCCCTCACGTCCACGCAAACACACTCCACTAAATCTATCCAGGCTCTTGTCACTTTAAATCCCCCTTGTGAGAATCTTGAAAACTGAACAAATGGTCTTTGTGTTGTCATGCCAAAAATCCTTCAGTAGTTCTTGTCACAGAAATGGAATATTGTCTTGGGTAAATGTTCCCGCCTCACCAAACTTTGATTGCCGACACATTGGCTTCCATTAAACCTGATTTGATTTAAAGTGTTAAGGAATTAGGGGCAAACGATGCTGCTGTTTGCACTTAAGTGAATAATCGGAGGGATTATACTTAGTGTTAAACAAAGTCATTTCTGCTTCATACAAATTTATTGTCTCCAATTATTTTAACAAGTGTTAAAAAACAAAAATACCACTTATGAAAGAGAATGTTTATAAGAATGGCAATACGTCACATCAAACTTCGTCCTGCTTTCTAATCAGGATGAGGTGAAGGAGAACAGGTTTCAGGTAAAATTACTGTGC
This sequence comes from Poecilia reticulata, assembly GCF_904066995.2. Lineage (NCBI taxonomy): Eukaryota > Metazoa > Chordata > Actinopteri > Cyprinodontiformes > Poeciliidae > Poecilia > Poecilia reticulata. Next base: position 7,965,052 of record NC_088851.1, read on the forward strand.
AAATTGACTTTTGTTGAGTTTCTGAAATGTACACTGTTTTCAACTTCAGATAAGTAACAGCTGCGACAGTGTGTGCAATGGGAAGCAGTTGACACTTACCTTTGCTAAATGAGAATTGATCCATTTTGTGAAGGTTCTCTTCTGCACCGCTTCTTGCTCATCTGGAAAGTAACAAACATGAAGTTCAAATACTTATTCCAACACGACTGACTACATATGACTTTCGGATGAGTCAATGAAGCAAAAAAGTTCAATTAAAGAGATTAATAAATCAAACTATACGGTCAGTTTTTGCAAGAAAATAAAAAGTAAACAAAATTTACTATCCAGATAAATCACAATTCTTATCTTGCTCAATATTTTCAATATAAGACATGATATGATATTAATCTTATATTTTTCACTATGCCACCAAGATGTCCTGATAATGAGCTGATCATTACATTTACGTGTTTTGAAGCAGAGACTCATTTAAAGACACAGGCCAGTGGAGACAGGAGTTACTGATCTTCACTATATTGCAGTTCTGGTTGTATTGTCAAGATGATAAATCACAACTCCAGTCTCAGGTTTTCTGCAGCCTTCAACAGGGTTTCTTTCAGGACTACCTGGTATCTAGTTCAATAAATCTTTCTACTGACTTTGCCTAACTTAACTTGTCTATGCTGGGGAAAAGAAGCATGATTCTGCTTCCACCATGTTTCAACATGATGTGTTCAGAGGGATATAGAGTCTCTGCTCTCCGCTACGAGGGCTGAATAAATTTAAGGCACACTTGAAAGATTTTAGTTGATTTGATAACGTTTAAACCATGTTCCATTTTATTTTCACTTCACAGTTATGCACCACTTCTGTTGGTTTATCACAAAGTCCTAATGAAATATAGTGATGTTTGCGTTTTAGGATAAAAAAGAATGTAGAAACTTTTGAGGAGTGTGAATACATCTTTCAGCCACTGTATGGATACCCAAAACATGTGATACAAAAGGTAAATGTGTAATCTTTTAAAGATAGTTAATATTATTTTATTTAAATTCCCCTGTTCAAGTATAACTTCTCTCAGGGCTCCAGCTGCATTAGAGTAACACTCCACCATACATGGTACAAGCATAACTAGCAATGTTTAAAATTATGATTTACAAAAGCGGTACAACAGATGCTGCGGACAAGTGCTCTAAAAAGGAGTAGAGAGAAAATTTCTCTCAAACCCTCCACCCTCTGTGCTCAGAGCCAACATGTGATTGTTCAGGTCACCTCCAGCCTGTCTTTGGTCTCTTAACACATTCAATCACAACGCCTCATGCATTATGCATCATTTATAACAAAGAAGCACATTTCTGTGCTTTTGTGGTGCCGTTGTCGCGTTGAGGACTGTGTCGTGCATGCCGGCTGGATAGTGCTGCACTGCTTGGAGTGGCCATTTTTAAACATCCACCCCAGAAATATATAGACAGCGATCACGTGTTTAAGGAAGCGATGCGAACACTGTACAGGGAGCAAAGACATCATTGACCTACAGGCTAAAGCTTCATCACTGATGCACTGGGGATGCCCAGTGAAGCATATCACACACATACTGACACGCACATACTTACACACACACACGCACGCACACATACGCAAAAAAATAAATAAATAAGGTAGCACACATATAATATTGTGTTTGAGCATAAAGTTCATACACCTACAAACCATTAGCATATTTTTATTAGCGTAGAAGAGCCAACGTCCAGCTTGTTGCTGCGCTACTTACCACGCAGATACTGAAAAAATCCTGTCACCAGATTTAAAGAAGTCTTTCTGACAGAAACATCCTTATAGTGAGCCATCCTACACCCCACTCTCCGGCTCTCGTCCTTTGCGTCTCATGAGTTCCACGGTGCGTATATGTGTGTCGACGGCGGGAAACATAAGATCCACAGTGGACAAAACGTGACAGAAAAAAGAAAAACACAGCTGTCCTTTTACCCCCTCCTTTTTATCCAGCAGGAAGCAAAACAGATCTGGCTGCCTGGTTTCCCCGGTGAAAGCGAGGGAGCTGCTGGAGGCTGTGATGAAAATGTCCCCTCCTCCCTGACCCTCTCACACACTGTCAGACACACACGCACACACACTCACACACACACGCACGCACGCACACAGATGGCAAAGCAGAAACTCTAATAGGTTGGGTGATCTACAGTCCCATCCTTCCTTCTTCCTGTGTTGTTCCCATCCAGAGGAGCCATGGCTGTGTGGATGTGCACAGCCCTAGCTGCACTGCCTCGCTGTATCATCATACCATCTGAGGCTGGAGAGGGCTCAGCTAGGAGGCTGGCTCAACCAATCAGTGCGTGAGGAGGGTGTGATGTCACAGCCACGGCTGCATTATCCCGATTTAAGCTTAGTTTATGTGTGTGTGTTAGCCATATTTGCCTATAAGACATGTCTAATCCTCTATGACTGAAACATTTACTCACGTAGCAGTATTTTTTTTAAATCAACACTGACCCGACTTGCTCTTGATTCATTCAAGCTAAACAAAGTCTCGAGAGTCCTGTAGATTTGGGAGACGGAACAAAGGCTGCTGCATGAGGCAGGTCCTGGTGCAAGTTATTTTAATAATTAATTCTGGGGCTGCTGAATGACATGTACCACCTGCTCTCCCCCGCGCCGAGCCCACGCCATTGTGACGGGAAAACAGGACACACCCACACAGGGATTCCCTTTGCAAAGCGTCATGTGAAAGCTCTAAAGCACATCCATTGTTTCTGCAAACAGCAAGCAGAGAACAGAACCACTCTACTGCTCTGAATGTAACACATGGACAGCAATGAAGTAAATAATAGCTTATTATTTTGTGCAGAAAATGCCTTTATTATTTCAGGTCCCACAGCACGCTAAAAGGCTTTTCTTGCATGTTAAAAAATAATCCTGAGGTTCTATTAATACTGGTTTATACAAGTACTGTCCCAGAAAAGCTACTTTCTCTTTCATATGCAGGAAGCTGTTTGTAGCTATGAGAAAATATTACTGGACCGTTTTTATTTCTGCTCCTGTGAGCCGCAAATCTGGAACAAACTTCAAAACAGCCTAAACACTGAGTTCCTCTAAATCCAGACTGAAAAGGTACCTGTTTAGAGTTGCTTTTGAAATATAATCATAAAACATTAATCAATAATCTGATGTATAATCACGGTCGACTGTGTGTTCTATGACTTTGCATTTTTGTGTTTTTATGATGTAAAGCACTTTGAAATGCCTTGTTGCTGATTTGATTGATTTGCATAGAGTTCACATGCTCAAAATAACTCTAATTATTAAATCACTTACAAAAGTTTATCCTTTGTGCCACTTAATGTTAAATTTTTTTATTGTGTTTCTTCTCTATTAAAACCTAAGTATCCCAAAAAAATGATCAACTATTACAAAATAACTAAGTGAGATATGTTGGATCCTGTTATTTGGCAAGACTGAGGGAAGCACATATGTTATTTTTTATTTTCCAAGCAAACAGACCCTGCAAGACCATAATAGTTGTCATCAATAGGGGGAGAAGGAAAAACCTAAATATTTCCTACACCTTGTTTCACCTGCCACAATGCAGTTCTTTGCTGTAACTTCATGTGAGATTTTCCTGTCAGAGCAAACACAAGTTGAGCACTCCATAAATTTGACCTTTTGGAAGAAAGTCGAGAATAAAGCCATTGTTGAAATAATCCGTACAAAAAATGCAGTTTGTCACTTAGGGATACAACAAACATGTAGAAGAAGATGTTCTGGCCAGAGCAAGTACAACTCGTGTTTCAAACCACAGTTACATCACCAGGATTTTGTTTAAATTAGATAAACTTCAAATTAGCAGTAATATTTCCAAATATAAACACGTAAGAAAGATCGCAAATGTGACAGAACGCTTAATCTCAAATCTTGCTAAAGTGTTACCCCAGAAAACACGAAAGAGAAGAATTGTAGCTGAATAATTTGAAAGCAATAACAGAAAAACATTTATTTAGATTTCAGCTGCAAAATGGGCCCAGATTGATCCGAAGTCCTGGACTTTAGTTTAGTTAAATAATTCATTCTGAGGGAAAACAAAGAACACATTGAGGTTGAGATTTTCTGATACCTTTATGTGGAGCAGCTCCTAAGTAATTATATTTTTGGCAACTAATTTGAGTTTGACTCTATTGAATGTAGTGTAATAAAAGAATAAACAAATAAATATACAAAGAAAATAAATTTATATCAAAAGCAAGCGAAAGAAGAACAGTAATGAATATTTTAAAATCAAAGGTAGAAGTTTAAACTTATTTTAACACTCAACTCTCTTACAATAGTAGCATCATCTAATAAGTAACTTCTTGACATTCTTCCTTAGTTAGTATTTTCTATTCAATCAATAATTTATGCAGTCATAATTTAATGAATAAATAGATTATAAGGATCAATTTGAAGTGAACAAACTGAGCAACAAACATCACATCCAACCATCAGAGCATCAGGAAGGTAATCAAGTACTTAAGGTGATCTTAGGAAGATGATACCTTTAGCAACACTGTGCAGTAGGTGCATGGTTTCATTGACCTGAGATGGTCACCTGGGAGTCTTATAAAAGCCCACTCATTATGTTGTTCCACTTAGTGAAGAACAACTTCAGTTCAGCTCTGACAGGTCACGAGCAACCGAGCAGGATAAGAAATGATCCAACAGCTGAACGCCCAGTACTCTCTGTCTCATCTGAACAGAACACCTTATGGCTTGTAGGGTGACTCTATGTCTGTAGATTATTTATAAAAAAGGATTCAGATGGATTTTCATATCGTTTAATATTCTAATCCGGCTTCAAACATCTCCTCTACTTTAATCTTGACCTACCTGTGTTTTTTTTTTGGTCTTCGTGATGCAGTTTGTTCATTAATATTTGAGCTGAGAAGTTGCTAAGGACATAAAACGCTACAATGGTCAGTATGTGAATCCCTGTAAAATGGATCCGCTGGATCTGTTTGTTTCTTGTTTGTTCATGAGTATGTGCACATCTGTATATGTGTACTATGCTTCACTTGGCGCCTGCAATTATGTTACACTTATGTTACACACTGGTGAACTGTTTACTATTTAGGTTACTTTTGTAAGGTATATATTATGTGTCACATAATTCTTTTAAATCAAAGAAAGTGCACTAAAACCGCTATAATCAGCTCTAAAATCTGATTCCTGGAGGAGCTGTGGGTAATTAAATATGTCAAATCATTTGCTAGCTGTTTCCACATTTCCTGTCTGACACATTTGTGAAACCCACAAGAACCTATTGCAAAAGACAAGCCTGGCAGCAGCCACGCTTCTGGTGTACCAAGGCAGAGCAACTACCTGTCAGTCCATCACCATACGCTCCTGATAGCAAACAGGGCAAGCGTGAAATCAGCAAAAACATGAGTTATTGCTTTAAAGGGGGAGGCATGTTCACAACTTTATGAAGCCTCTGCACAAATCTACATAAACACAAAATGTGGGCTACTAATTAAAGTGATTCACAACATTATAGACTTTGCTCACGTCAATAATTAATGCGCTGTTGCTGAAGCCGAAGCGGGTCCGCAGTAAACCTCTGTAGGATGCTTTCAATGACAGGAAACTGTGTTTGATTACCAGAGAAAAGCACCGCTGCTCGCCATCAACAGTCCACCTAGAGCTACTGCCACAAAAACTCCTTCCACCTACTGACTTGAAGCACAGTTATGCAAACATACACAAAGTCATTTCCACTCTCTCTCTAAAAAAGGTCATTCAGCTATAAAGACAAAGGATATTTATTAATCACCTTAGTGATGAGCACACAGGAAGCACTGCCTCTCTCTAGAGCAGAAAGCGGGTAAAACTGGCACAACCACAGGCAAATGTTTCGAGCAGCAGTTATGGTAACACGCCATCACGCCTCACACACAGATGTTTCCAGGTATCCTACACACTCAAAAGTACCCATACAGCTCATATTTTCATGCTACCAATCATTTTTGCTCGCCAAGGGCACAAATGGTATCGGGTTTAGCTCAGTGCTATATCAGTGAATTCTGTGAATGTCAAACCACATCATCACTAATCAACTTAAACAGGAAATTCTTAAGGCGTAATGACCAAATGATACACAAATGCCTAAAATTAGACTGATCTCAACAAATCGTGCATCGATGAGATTCAGAGTTTCACCAGACTGGATGAAAACTGTTTCGTTAAATAAGATCTTACTTTTCAAACCTGAAACAATAAACAATGCAGCTTGACCTTATGCAGCTTAGTCACAGGATGTTGCAGGAATGTTTTTATTGTTTCAAATAAGATTAGCTGGTGGAAAAAATAAAAAGAGACGTTCACATTGAATCAAATTATACAAATATGCGACCCTATAATGTGCTCTACGGCGCGACGTGTTCAAGGGCAGTACTTTCTTTTAATTTTTTTCAGTAATAATGAGTTAAAAGACAAGGAGTTTGAGTTTGTCCATCAGGTGGTGTGTATGTGTACATGTGTGCGAGAGCCTCCCGGCTTGCAAATGTTGGCGAACTTCAGTCGGGCACGGAGCCAAACCTTGAATCAGCACAATATTACTGTGCAGTAGTGCAGGAGGAGAGGAGGTTTGGTTCGCATGCCGACAAAGCCAAAGAGTGTCACTTACCCTGCAGCTTCTGCATCACGTTGGCTATGTCCACAGAGGACCGACCGTAGTGCCTCGGAGACGCCATGTCGACTCGTTGCAGTTGTATCACAAGGTGGGTCACTGATGCCGAGAGCAAGAGATACTTCACAGCTGTCCCGAGTGGGACATCCCCTCCGCCCCTCCTTCTCTCTCTCTGTCTGCCTCTCTGTCTAATTTCACTGCAGGAGCAGGTCCAATTGAATCTCAGGTTTCATGCAGGTACAAGCAGGTTTATTGTCCAATAGAGGCACTTCTTCCATGCAAGTACTGTAAAAGATTTAAAAGAAAAAGGCTGTTTAAAGAGTTTCTGCACCTGTTATTATTAGCGAATATTTTAAACACTGCAGTTTAGCTATCTAATAGTCTTAAAGACAGAGTTTTGTTCCTAAACTAATCAAAGTAGGACTTTTGCATGACCTCTAAGTTATTAGTATAAAAGTAGGCACGGTACAGAAATGCTCAAAGTATAAGTCTGAGTAAACCGAAATGCTTTTATCACATCACATGTGTTGCATGTTTTGTTTCATAACAGAAAAGCAACAATTATTTTCTCTGCTGATGAATTAGTTATGTTCAATAAGTTAAAATATACCTCACACAACCTATTATTGGTCTGATGTACTATTATAATTTTAAATGATCTAATTCAATTATGACCTGCTGATTTTAAAGTTATAATAATACTAATATTATTTACTAACTCTTGGTTTCAGATGTATTAAAATAATGGGACAGAACAATAAAATAAAAATCTAAAATATATTTAAAAAAAGATAACTAACAGTAGCTCTGTCTAGAATCCAAACAAGGTCGCAATTAATGTTATTATCTATACCTGTGCTTTTTGTAGAAATATGCACAACTGTTTAATTGACTGATTTATGCTGTGGACAGAGAAAAGCGACAGTATGTTAAGCTTTGCCATATTACCCAAAAAGGGAGTCCTAATGTAACAGACTTGTGATCAGCTAATTTGCTCAAATGGACATGTGGACATTTACTGTATTACGAGAAGTAACTAACAGGAAGTCACACATATGGCTAAATTTAGGCATACTGCTGCAAAATGCATAAAAGTGAATTATTTGCTATGCATTAATAGGGAAGTAACACATTATACAGCACGGTCTACTGTTACGAAGAGGGGATACAGGTTGCAGTTTAATTATGGCTGACATTGCTTTGAATTAGTTTAAGGAAAACCAAAAAGCGTGAAAATGTCGAATTAACCCCATTAAAAGGTGCATAAACTATCCTGGCACTAGCTTTAACTTAAACCACTATTTGACATGTCGCTACATCAGTGTTAAGGTATGCTGTACCACAGTAACATTCAGCTAGCAAAGTTAGACACCTGCTGAGGTATTTGTACGATGGAGGCGACGTTCACTAAAGCCCGTTAAGTAATGGAGGAAGTTGCTAAAAACACCAGATAAACAGCGATAATTACCATGAAAGCGCTCACAAATAAACTCCAAATAAAACACTAACACCAACGTATCAAGACAACAAATACAGTTACGTATGAGACGGACACGAAGTTGCACGTTGTCTTACCGCCTGTCGCAGCGCAGAGCATGGTGAACTCCCCTGAGGAAGTGCCCGTGCGTGTCTGTGTTGCCCGGTTGCCCATGGTAACCCTGAAAATGAAACTTGGTGGCGTGCATCAGCTCAGTGGCGGCTTACAAGCTGGAAACCACAAAAACTGAGCGGCATGATGCTGGCAGAGGGAGGAGTCGGAATTGTCAGGTGTGGTTTTCTGGTATTATAGCACAGCGGCTTTACGCACAAGCTTTACGAGTGCATCTCAGGGCAATAATGTCGGGGGAAAAAATTATATTTTTAAGCAATTCAATTCAGAAACTGGAACTCATGTGCCTTCTTTGCACATAATGTGAGATATTTTAAATGTTTAATGTTTAATTTTGACTAATATTGCTTATGACTGATGGAAAACTTAAGTCCAGTATTTAGAAAAATAGATAATATAAATGTTAGCTCAAGTTATGGCCAGCAAAGTTGAAGGAAAACTGACTGCCCAGGCTATGCCGTCTATATGCAAGCATATAGATGGAAAGTTGAATTAGAAAAAGATACACAAGCAACATAGATAACCCTGAGAGGATTGTGTAGTATTGCAGGGACTACAGCTTGAAGAGCCACTACACAGAGATGAATCCAGGAAGTGGACTACAACTGTTTGTTGCATTCCTTCTAAGTTGCTCCTGAAGTGGAGACATCAGTAGTATTTCCTGGATTTATACAGTCAGTTAAGACTTGGGCATTGGTTCATTGTGTGTGCACAGGCATTGAATCTATCTATTATGAAAATTTTAAAGCACCTCATGCTTCACTATGGTGAAAAACTTCCCAGAGACGTTGATTTCATTTTCCAACACTTCTCATGACCTGTCCATACTGCCAAAATACCTGCTTTGATGACCATAGTATCGCTGTTGTTGATTGGCCAGAAAACCCATCTGACCTAAATGTCACAGACAAGCTTTGGAGCAGAGGAGAATGCAAAGATGAGAGTCAGCAGACCTAATGATAAATGAGCTGGGCTAATTCCTTCTGGTGTATAATTATCAAACTTAAAGTGAATAAAAGTATGAACCAGTCTTTGAATACCTCTATTTTTGTAGTGTTTTCAATAGTGAGGTTCAGGTTAAGGCCTGAGTTTTTAAGTTCATCAAGGCTTATGGAATACTATGTAATTTTATCACTAGTGTGAAATGAACTTGCACTAAGTTTGCATTTTTGGTACTCAAAATCAAAGAATTATTGTTACTAATACAGTCTAATTCATCATCTACAGGGGAGCCTGTAGATGATGAATAAAAGAACCTCACATGTGCTCTTCGTTCATTCACATTCATAATAGCCAAATACCACAAAATAGAGAGGGTATACCAAGTGAGATTTGAATCAATTTAGTAAACTGCCAACATCACATCCACTTGTCCAGACTGTCAATCAGTATCATATGTTGAATATTAACTCATACACCCCAAAGTTTATTTTTTTAACTTTCATTTCATCTTTGACTAGATTTATTGAATTGAAAAAAGAGAGATCAGGACAATGATAAAAAAAAAAAGCCTTCACCACAGAAGTTGTTTAAATTTAGTTAGAGTGATTTGTCCTGAAAATATTAAAGAAGACTGGTGGGGGAAAAAAAGATGAGTCCATTTTGAAATTGTGTGGAAAATTGTTTCATTCCCCCCATTTTAATTACATAACACACAAAACCCCATCTGTCTCTTTCTACAACACGAGTCAATAGAAATTCAATATCTTTCATTAATTTTAAGGAGCCCATAAAGGTCATTTCAGGTCCTACACCGACAGTTGCAGTTTCATTGTAAAGACTTGACTGCCACCTGGTGGACAACTCCTGGAACATGCCTGTATCGACATAAAAATTTCACGGTTCAATCCCGAGGAAAAATGTGTAATCATTGTGACAAACCCCTTTCTTCAGACTTACTGAAGGAAAAAAATATATAACAATGATTGAAATTAAATTCTTCACAGAAAAGAAGCTGCAGAGGTTTTAGCAGCAACTACTCAACTGTAGAAGTTTTGCAATGTTCTTCTCAGTCTTGGAGCAAGAGTGGGAACACTGCAACAATGGAAGGAAATCCCCACAGAGACCTGAGCTTGATACTCTAAAGACACTGGATTGGTTTGGCAGAGTTTTATGGATCTCCTTGTGCTGAACGTTGTCAGGAAACCTGAATAATTTGAATTATTTCCAAGGTGTTGTACATGAGCAAGAGGGCTGTATTTTTGGTTGAAAGTTGCGTACTTTGGCTCAACCAACTTTTTTTTTTTTCATGGAATGTGTGCATCCTGCAGAAGACATGTAACATGCTCTACTTGTATGAAAGCCATATTTAACAGAAGTTTTGTTATGAGGTATTGATCGTAAGGAAATGATGCAAAAGGAAGTAACACTGCTTCCTAGTGTTATGTCCCACGCAGATAAGCAGCGCGTTTACTAAATTTAAGCCAGAGAGGGGAAGGAAGCATGACAGCAAGGTTTCCGCCACACCAAACACTGTTGGGATTGAAAAACCTGTCTTGGGAAAAAAAAAAGCTCAGTTTCTGTACGTGTGTGATTCCGTGTGGAGCTCAAAAACCAGCTCATGGTGGGAAAATGGCACTAAATGAAACAAATGCATTTTTGGAAATATTAAAATCTTTTAATGTTGGTAAGTGGATCTTAATATTTTGGTTGCAAAGATCTCTTTAAAGGACTTTTTTGTTGTTGTTGTTGCAGAAGCTACTTATATGCAAAGAGCAAGAAAAGAGATGTGTGTAAAATGTATAAGGAGCGATTGTAGTTTCTCAAAATTAAATCGCAAAAGAACGATAATCTGTTAGTTAGTCTAAACAATGATTAGTATACCACAGCAGGTTTCTTATGTGTATTAAAATACACATAAGCTTTAGTTACAGTGGATATTTTCCTTATTGTCTTCAGGTTCATTTCAAAATAAACGTTATACAACCTAAAGCGCTTTTTGTTTTGAAGAATACATTAAAAAAAATATATATATATATATATATATATAGATCTTTGAATCTGTTTCCCTGTTGTCCTTTGTTTTAAATATGCAACAAAAACCAACCAGTTATCATTTGCAGTATGTCCGTATTTCAAAAAGAACATGAAACCTAATAATAATAATAATATCCAGAGTTTTGTTTCAGCTTCGTCTGCTTGTTCTTCAGCAGGATAACCGCAGCACATAGCCTGTGAACCCACACACCGTGCATGATGTAAGATCTTATGTAAAAGTGGCCATTTACAGCAGTATGTGCAACAATAAGTCAATACACCACAGAAGAGAAAACAAAAGCTTGGCATAGACCATTCTGGTAACACTTGTCTTCCTGTTGTTCGTTGTGGTCGAGGGTTTAAAGTGTTGTCAAAATCACCATCTGGGGAAATAATTTCCCTCCTTTGCAGGGCAACACAATGCATCTGCCCACCCACTCCACCAAACATTTCCCTTTTGTCTGTCTTTGCCTCCCTCGACTGAATCTGCGTACCGCTTTGTCTTCATCCAGGTGATATGATTCTAGCCTTCTGTTTATCTATTCTCGTTGGCCTGCTGCTGGGAGCTCTGATCTACGTTCTGTTGACCTGGGCATCAAGACGCCGGGCTACGGCCAGGATCACAAGGCGCTCCAAAAAGAAATCTGGCAGTTCGCGACGTGACCCCATGGGCAGCCAGTTTGGCCTTTACCGAAGCACTTTCCTCAGTGTTTACAGGCAGCCTTCTCTAGAGCCGGTGGGCCCCTTGGGGAGCAAACCCGGCGCAGAGACGTCCACCTTTCGGCCGCTGCCCAAAAAGAGCAGGCCTAGCCTGGACATGGGAGACGATACACGGGTGACCATGTCAGAGGACACAGTGGCCATGGACTCGTCTGATTCAGCCTCCCTTGTACCAAGCAAGAGGAATTCCTTCTGGCTGGGCGGCAATGGGCTGAAAGGATTCCTTCCCTCACACACTCCACCTCCTGCATATGACAGTGTCATTCATGCCTTCGAGGAGACTTGCACTTAAAGCTGTTGGTATGACAACAAGAACTAAATCTACTTGTTTTGCTAAGTATCTACAGACTGTTAAAACAGACTACAGTTGCAATGTTTTTGTAATAACTACACATTTAGTAAACATTTTTTTAAATGAAAAAGAGATACAGTGGCTCTCGAAAGTCACCTTGGTTAAAATGTCAGTTTTTAATTCTGAAAAAAAAATTAGACCATGATAAATCATTTAAAAACATTTTTCAATGTGAAATGTGACATCTATTGTGTACAATTCAACTAAAAAAATAAATAAATAAAAATCTGGTAGAAGAAAAAATCCCCCAAAGTTGCAAAAGCTAGGTTGCATATTTGTTCAGCACCTACTTTGTTGAACCTAATTTTGATTAAATTTCAGCTTTTAGCCCCCACTGGGAAATTTTAGCCTAACCAGGATAATGTAGATTGTTGAGCACGTGCTCCTACTTTTCCTACAGTTAAATGTTCATTTTCCTTTGTATTAAATTCAATATAAAAAAACATGCGGCTTTTGCAAATTCACTATAATCCCATATTTTTACCTAGTTATTAATAACTGATGGTGCGTTAACGCCAAACGCGTTACGCGCGTCAAAAATGCGTCTGACGGTTCATATTCGACATATGTGCACTTTTAGTGCGTTCGCACAAAGTGTTTTGAGCGTCAGGCGCGTCTGGTTACGCTACGTAGAGCGTCGGACTCGCTTTACGCATCAAACGCTCAAAAAGCTTCAAATCGCGCAACAAAGGAGGATTTTATCAGTTTAATCAGATTTACTATAAATAATGGTAGTTATACACCATAAAAAAATTAATAAGTTACATTAAATTAAATGTACTTGAAACAAATATTTATTTGCTTATGAAAATTTTGAAACTATTTTTGTTCAGTTTTTCTTTTCTTGTCACAGATTTCTTTGTTTTTAGTTAAATTGAGCAGAATAAATGTCACGATATGTGAAAAGTTTCATTGCTGATTATATTTAACCCAATTTTTCACATTACTTTATAATTTTATTGTCTCCAAATAACTGTTCTATTTTTTCCTTGGCAATCCTGAAAATTTCAATTTCTTTCATCAAGCCAAAAATAACACACTAACATTTTGTGGAAGAAATAATGCACAAAATATTAATGATGATAAAAAAAAATTATGTTTGCATGCAAATGTTTCAATCTATACAAGTTATATATATAAATAAATAGTTGAAGAGTGGTTTATAAATATTACAGGTCTGTTGGGATAGTAAAATTCCAAAAGTAAGGAAAATTTCTTCCAAAGATGGATTGGAACATCTGGGTCCTTACATTTCCCTTCTGGTGCAAAGTAAACTCTATGAGCCACCAATTCAATTTTTAAAGTGTTTGGCAGAATGAATGCATAAAACACACTCTTTTTTGTGAGCTTTATGCGTTTAGATGTCATTCAAGGCAAGTTAATAAATATTATCATGTTGCTGTCAAAAGCTGTAACTTCCACCTCCACTGACGGTCCTTTTCCCTTAAAGTATTTCCACATAGCTTTTGCAAATCAGTGACTACCATAAGTGATATGATCGTTTGCATCACTTCCTGTAAAATCGTATAGCACCTAAATCTCATCAAACACATATGTTTGATTGTTGGGGGGTTTTTATTGTTTGGTATGCCATGTTATACCAAACATGGCATAACACCAAACATGGCATCCTTCTACAAGAGGCGCCGCTGTTCGTAGGAGAATGAAGAGACATCGACATGGCTCTTTAAACTGTTGGTGGATGGAGTCAGAAGTAACTGACTTATTGTAAGAAAGACGGGTAAATAAATACTATTAATGATCTGATTGTTAGATTTCTTTTCAATAGTATATGTCCTTTTTACCCAGCACTCGTTTTGCAGTCTTACTAGAAATTAGAAGAAAAGTTGGTCATGTCTACTTCAGCCTTCTGATGGTGAAGGTGTTATGTTGTGTATTATATTTCCTTATCTTCCAGCAGACAGTCACTTTATTTAGTATTTCATGAGCATGGTCTCCATATGCTTAGCAGTACAGTCATGAATAAACTGTGTTTAGACCATAAGGAGTTAGAGTGCTCCAATGTTTCTGATGAAATAAAAATATGAATCTTAACAATGGTGCTATCAGTTGTTTTCAAGATGAAGTCATAGTGATCAAAATGGTTTAGTTTCTTTTTCTTTTTTTTTCTTTTTTGAGGAAATATCAATATTTGCATAATGAGACTTTTTCTGTTCAGACGTGAATGTGTGCGCGTATTATCTGTCTTCTTGTGTGTCACTGAGATGGACTGGTGTCCTGTCCAGTGTTTACCCTGTCCAATGATCACGGAGATTAGCAATGGATGGATCATTCATCCCTTGTTTAGCTACCCAGGTCATAAGTTATGTTGCTCAATCCTCTTTTTTGGTAAAATAGCCTTAATGTTATAGATTTTGACAATCTAGGCCACTATGCAACATCCCTGAATCCAAACTTGAATATATAGAAATATACAATCAAATTTACCCTGAACCTTTTATATTTGTTATTAGCAAACGCCTCAAGTCGGTCTGGATGTAAATGATCACTTTCCTAAAATAATGGCCTAAGTTATTTTTGCCAAAAGTGTTTTTTGTTGTTGTTGTTGTTGTTGTTTTTGTCCTTTTTTGGCTAAATCATCTTTTGGCAAAAAAGAGGTGGTGATTTTTATTTTATTTAAACTAAAAAAAAAGTTTAGATAAACTTATGGGAAGTTTTGGGAATTGCCTTTGGCATTTATATATTTATATTTATAGCCAAACCCAATACAACACCAGATAGTGTGGCTATATTTGGTGTAAGTCACCAAATAGGGACTTATTTTGAAAGTTCCCTGGAAGTGACATGTACTATTTATTTGTTTTGTTACTATTCAAGCCTTGCAACGAAATTGCGCTCAAATTTAAATTAAATTAAATGTATTAATTAAATTAAATTAAAAATTGATCGTATTTTATTTTATTTTATTTTATTTTATCGTATCAAATTAAATTTAAATGTACAGTTGAATGACAATAAAGTGACTTTGTCTATCTATGTCTAGGAAACAGCCACCACCAGTAAAATATGTATGAAATGTTATAATAGTCAAAATTTTATTGTTCTGCTTTATACTGTTAATGTCATTTTCGTGCTATTATTATAAAAAATAGTGTTAAAAACCCCCAATGTGCCCCAATATGTGATGATATTTTATTTTTCCATAAAAGTAAAAACTCAACAATTAGGTAAATGTCAAAAGCACGTGGTTTAAATCTTGTTACACGGTCTATTTTTATTTGTATTTATTTATTTATTTATTTATTTATTTATTTATTTATTTATTTATTTATTTATTTAGTTAGTTAGTTAGTTAGTTAGTTTGGTAACTTCAGTCAAAGAAATTGTAAAATATTATTAAGTTGCAGTCTTACATCTTTAGCATGTCTTCACTGATTTCTTGGAAACAAATAGTAAAATTGCAAACCTAACGACGCTCACGGCAACAGCCATGACAAGGACGCGACGAACGAAAAATGCAGATCGTGCATTTCTGCCAGAAATCACAGCTGCAAACTGCACGACAGGTACGTTACAGAGAGTGGGTGCGCCGAACGAGGTTGCCATCAAAACGGAAACCCCCGTTTGCGTGAAGCAGAAAACACTTGGAAGCGTTTGAACGATAAATTAGCCTCTGGGTGATGGGAGATTATATAAAATGGAAATTGGAGCTGGTACATTTAGTTGTCCCTGTAGCCGTCAACATTAGCGTTTGGCGCACGGGCTGAATCCGCGCTGGAAAAACCCCTGCAGCATTTCCACGCTACCTGCCTCATGGCAACCCCTCTTAAAGGCACAAGCACAAAGTGCGCCAAAGGAGAAGCGCCTGGCAACATTACGGAACTGTCTGTCATTTTAGGACTAACATATATATATTCTTATCTTGGTGACAGGTACGTACCGCTTTTGATTAATTGAAATTTAAACCTATTTAATATAAGTGGCGCATGTGTAATTTCTAAGCCCTTACATTCGTCTCGAAATGAGCTCTGACTCACTCAGACAGCTGGGTGATGCGGGTATATGAGACGCCTATGAATAAGAAAGCGTCAGATGTAACCTGTCATTTTGTGAGATTTCTAAAAGAGCTGCTTTGTCTTTGACTCATAATTCACTCCAAGTCGATGATTATACGGAGGCTTTAGACAAATATAAATCGTTGCTATTTTAACAGCTTATTGACGTTTACACCACAGTTCAGATGCTCTAAACATTGAAGGGTTTATGTAATATTTGCGACGTTTGAGTAAATATCTGTGTTTAATTTCTGCTCTGCCGGTAACAATAAGGCGAGGACAGCATCAGTACCCATGGAGACTAGCTCTTCATTGCAGTGTTGGCGTTGCATAGAGACTGAGAAACACTAAATATGAACGGCGATGCTCTGAATGACACCGCTGTTTTTCAGCTAGAAATTTCTCCGTCCTTTATTTGTTGAACTGCTGCGTTTTTCTTTCTGTCTTCCTCCCGTCCCCGACGTCTTTTTAAAATGATTATTATTATTTTTTCTTCCTGCACTGCAACAGGATTGCACAAGTCTCCGGGATGGGTGACGGGCATCTGAGGTGGCACGCATCTTCAAATGGCAAATTCTAAAGTGCAGATTTGGATGAGTGGCTGGATGAATGCATGAATGCATGAATGAATGAAGGAAGAGCTGGATACCCTCTGGCTGTATGATGCATTTTACCTCCCTATTATAGGTCCCCTTTTAAGCAACAACAGGAAAACAGCCATTACCCTTCAGTGCATCATCTGGATGAAAATATGGACACCTTCAGAGGACACATTTTGATTCAACATGCCCAGGAACTATGAGGTATTTCAAGCCGCTGTCAAATTGTCGATACTGAATTGGGTTTAGCCAATTCCCCACCACCCATGACATTACATAACATAATGTCAGCCAGCATACATCAAATATGTGTAGAAAATGACACCGACTTAAATTGGGGACCTCAAATTTGTAACATGTCGAATGATTAGCTTTTTAAAAAAAAAAAAGTGTGGTAGAAGAGGATACTTCTTGTTGATATTCCCCTTTTGGCATAAAAGAAAGGACATAGCTCTTGTTTGCATTCTCAGAATTTCACGTATTTTATCTACATGATTTAATTTCATTTTGTGAATGATAATAAATAGAGCTGTAGTGATGATGTAACCTACAGACAAATTCTGGACCTGCTCCATGAGCAGTGAATAATAGGGACTACAGCAAGAACATTATGAACAGCCTGGCACACTTAGTGATTCACTCGTACTTGTTAAAATTCGTGCTGCCAGTCAAAATTTAATTGCACAGAATTTTCTAAAACAAAACAAAACAAAACAAAACACTTTAAATCACCTGGTTTTAGGGAGTTATTTTCCTGCCTATATTGTTTGTTGCTGGTTTGATTAACACACTGCGGTGTGTTAATCTTTGTTTCACATGGCCTCTTTGACCAATATAAAGTAGCCCTCTATTGTAAGGTGAAAGGGAAATTATATATTCTACCAGCAAAGATCTGAAGAGTGTGGCATGCCATTGTGTTCAGGGTCTCTTTCCCATTATATCCTTGAGTAAAATTCAGTTCAGGACTGTCTACAGGAAGTTTGAGTCTCTGAAACTGTGGAAAAACTTGAAAATAATTGCTGTTCATGGATCAATGCTCTAATACAGTCCGAGCTAGAGCTACTTTGCAAACATTTCAGTCTCCAGGTGTGCAAAGCTAGCCCAAACTTCCTGCAGCTGTATCTGGAGAAAAAGTAGCAGAAAGCATTGGCTCAGAGGATCCGAATATGCATACCACGCTTATAAAAACGTGGAAAACTACTTATTATGATCATTATCATTATCGTCTACCTCAAAATTCTACTCTAATGTGTGTTGATCTATCACCTGAAGCCTCTCCTCTTGTCTCGCTCAGCAGCCTGGCCAGTCAGTAGGGATGTTGGCCGCCGTGGAACATGGTCCCATCCTGTGCAGCGACTCCAACATCCTCTGCCTCTCGTGGAAGGGCCGCGTCCCCAAGAGCGAGAAGGACAAGCCGGTATGCCGGAGACGCTACTACGAGGAGGGCTGGCTCGCCACGGGGAACGGGAGAGGAGTCGTCGGGGTGACGTTCACTTCTAGTCACTGCCGGAGGGATAGAAGTACACCGCAGAGAATCAACTTTAACTTGCGAGGACACAACAGTGAGGTGAGGGCCTCTTGTCACCTTAAATCCAAATAAGCTGCTGTTGGTCACGCCCTTCAACGCAACGTTTACACTTGTACCTATACCCAACCATTCTCAAGAAAGTGTTAATAGGTTTATTGTATAATTAGCCTGCGTGTGACTCAACTGGCTGTTCATTTTGGATGGAGCTGAAGAATTTAGATATTTTCTACACCCATTCTGTAAGACGCACCAATACTGCAGGCAATTAAACAAACCCTTAGCATATTGCTACTGTGCTAGCAGCAGAACTGCTCATCATTTTTCTACTCTGACTTTAAAACGTCTCTCAAAAAAAGGAACTTGGTTTATCCGTGTGGGCAAATCAACAAACCTGGTGTTTTGGTGGTTTCCATTGTGGTTCCCGGGCTGCTCTTGAGCCTCCCAATTTGCTTTAACAAGTTGGGATCAGATGGTTGAAACTTGGACACAATCAAAGGGCTCCTCAAATGTGGACTATTCCTAAAAAACGATAAGTAAGAATTAAATAATTTTCAGCTTTTGCTTAAAGTCGCTTTCTTTGCTCCAAAGGACCTTATTGCATTCATGAACTTATTGCTGGTCTTATTATTAGTACATGTTTCTTGCTGGTGCTATTTTTATCCGCCTGTGTGCTGACTCTCCTTCCAACTGCTTTGGCTCTTAAAAGCCTGTTCTGCCTCAAAGTCTTTTTTTAGACTCGTGTTTATGCAGCACATTACTCCTGAAAGTTTCTCTCCGTGGACAGCTGTACCTGTGCTTTTAGAAAATGGAAGAAAGCTGCTTGCTTTGCTCCTTTGCAGGTTGTCTTGGTGCGCTGGAATGAGCCCTTCCAGAAGCTGGCTACCTGTGACATGGAAGGAGGCATCTTTGTATGGATCCAGTATGAGGGAAGGTGGTCTGTGGAGTTAGTGAATGACAGAGGAGCCCAGGTGTGCAATTTCATTATTGTGTTTCAGGAATAATGCAGCATGCATTTGTTACAAATATAAACCTCGTCATCGCTTTAGTTGTTTCACACCAATACCCCTAACAGTATATCTTATTACCCTTCAGGTGAGTGATTTTACTTGGTCACACGACGGCACCCAAGCCCTCATCGCTTACAGGGATGGCTTTGTGTTAGTCGGCTCGGTCAGCGGGCAGAGACACTGGTCCTCAGAGATCAACCTGGAGAGTCAGATCACCTGTGGCATCTGGACACCTGATGACCAGCAGGTACACGACGCTCTGCTGAGTTTCTAGTATCAAAACATCCTCGGTGGTATGCGTATAGCGTTACCAAAATGCTGTCTCCGTTTAGCGGCGGTTAGTTATTACTAACATAGTTGTTGTTATTGAACAACTTTACGCGTAGGTGTTGTTTGGGACAGCAGATGGGCAGGTAATAGTGATGGACTGTCACGGACGGATGCTCGCTCACGTGCTGCTACACGAGTCTGACGGCATCGTCAGCATGTCGTGGAACTGCCCCGACTTCCTGGTCGAGGACAGCACAGAGAGCGACACGGACTCCGATGACAATATCCTGCCTTTAGGTACGACCGTTTCTTCCCTCTCTCTGCTCACGGCAAACGCCTAACAAAGCAATGAATGGACATGTACTTTTCTTCCTTCTTCCAAGTCCGAAGAGTCAAGCCTTTGTTGACAGTCACCTTCTTATCAGGAGATATCAGTTTGATGAACAACTATGATGATCTCTCTCCGGCTATTATCCGTTCAGGACTGAAAGGTACGATCCCACAGTATGACGATGCAACAAGGTACAGTTTTCAGATTTGGTTAAGGTAAGGTAGGCATTAAAGTCATGGTGTCTTGACTTTAATCATCCAAATTTAGGGGTGCCCAAGTCAGGGCCCAGATAGCTTCAATTCTGTAACTGTTAGATGCATCCCTGCTGGGGTGTTGGAGAAGGGAAGTATCTGAAAGTTTGCGGGACGCTAGCTCTCAAGAACAGGACTTGGACCAGACCAATTCTAGGTCTTGAATTTGTTTATTGACAAATGCTGTTATTGCCTCTTCAGGTTCCAGCCCACATGAGTAAAAATTACGACTTTATTGTCGGCAGATTTCTCTCTGATTTAATTTTCCTCGCTATAGATGTGGAAGCCCAGTGGTGCTCTCAGGGAGACCTCTTGGCTGTGGCTGGCATGGAGAAACACGGGCTCCCAGCCGACACGGCTTGTGCATCCATCATGAGAAATGCTCTTGTTAAGTTCTACAATGTACAAGGAGAGCACATATACACTCTGGAAACACCTGCACAGGTTAGTCTCTCTGTAAAGCTGCAATATGAAACTTTTCTTAAAAACATTTTTTTTTAATCATTATATCGTGGCAGTACAAGACAGATAATCTATGAAAAAAAATCAAGCTCCTGCGGCCTCGCCCAGTGCTCTTCGTATTAACTGCAGAAATACACCACACAGTCAGAAACAACCTGTTTTCCTGTAACGGTAAGTTGTTTTCCCACCACTAGCAAATTGAGCAGCATCCAGAAGGTTGATTGGCATCGCTTAGATCTCCTGGCTACAATTTTTTTTAGGCATAGTTTCTTTAGTTTTTTATTGTTATAAAGATCTTAGAAGATAGCAATATAAAGAAACTAAATATTTATAAAGTTTCTTACAAAAGATAGGCAGAAAGCTTGAGCCTTTCCATATTTTGTCGGTTAGCAAACAGAAACTTTAATGTATCCCGTTGTGATTTTATGCAATAGACCCACACAAAGTGCATAATCGCTAAGTGGAAAGACAACAATACATCTTTTGTTACTTGCAAACATATCACCATATTTGGTGGAAAACTACCATCAAACACCACCCTGAACACACCAACAACACAATTAAAAATAACGGTGGCGTCATCATGATATGGAACGCCATTCTTCAGCAGAGACGGGAAACATAGAGTTGATGGGAACATGCGTGGAGCTAAATACAGGGTAGAGACTGGGGTGAAAGTTTACCTTTCAGCACAACAATGAACCTAAACCTGACCTACAATGGAACAGATTAGATCAAAGTCAATGTCAATGTCAAATGTATTAATATAGCACTTTAAAAACAGGTTTAAAACTGCACCAAAGTGCTGTACAAAAATAACAAAATAAGTTGATGAAAAGAAAAAGAAAAATAATACAAGAAAAATATATGCTAAAATAATAATAAGAGTAATAATAAGTAAAGGAAAAAAACATCACAACAGAAGAGCTACAGTATCAGGCCTCAATTAAATGCCAGTCTGGACCTTCAAATGTAGAAGTTGTGGTAAGACTTGCTGTCTGCAGATGCTCACCATCTAATCGGACCAAACTTCAGCTACTTTAGGCAAAAAAAAAATTAGCGAAAATGTCCATCTTTGCCTCTACTAAGTTTAAAGAGACGTACCCCCAATAATTAAAGTATTCATTCAGGTTGGGGTCTGATAGTACAAACGTCTGCCTCACTTTGCAGATTTTCATTTCCCTTAAAAACTATGCACCACTTTATGAAGTTCCATATAAAATGAAAGTGTTTACATGGTACAAATTTTTGGTTAAAATGTGGCAGTGTTGAAAACACCATTGAATATGAAAACTTTTGCAAGGCTTCATGTCTGAGACGGTTAGTTACATAAATACCGTAGAAGTGTCCAGCGTGTTCTAACAATAGAAGATCTTTGGTTGCTCTGTTTCAGAGGCCCATCACCACTATCTGCTGGGGTCACAGAGACTCCCGCCTGTTCCTTGCATGCGGACCAGCTCTCTATGTGGTGCGTGTGGAGCACAGGGTGGCCAGTCTCCAGCTCTTGTGCCAGCAGGGTATTGCGAGCGCCCTGCGCGAAGAGAAGGACGTTGGGAAGCTGAACATGCCCTCGCTGCTCTGCTCTTACGTTACCTCTGCTTTTATACCGACCATCAAGGTATTTCGCTTCGGCGTACTTCCTAAAACCTGCAGTTGTGTGGCTAGGTCATGCTGATCCTGCTGGGGAAGCGAGCAGAGGTCATCGGACATTAGCAGACACCACTCACATTTTCATATTGTCCCCTTGAGCAGCCAGAAATCTTTCATTTCTCTGTTCCAGCCTCCGATTCCTGACCCCAACAACATCCGCGACTTTGTCAGCTACCCCACGTCCGGGAACGAGCGGCTGCACTGCACCATGAAGCGAGCGGAGGATAGTCCTGAGACAGGCGGCCCCTGCTACACGCTGTACCTGGAGTATCTCGGGGGGCTGGTGCCTATTCTCAAGGGAAGGCGCATCAGTAAGCTCAGGCCTGAGTTTGTCATTATGGATCCAAAAACTGAAGGCAAGCCTGGTGAGTCACAATTGACCCTAATATTCATCAGAAATTGTGTGTGTTTTTCAGAGATGCACGGAGCAATCGGAGAGCAAATTTTCCCTTCATCTACCCTGAATGTTGATCAGCCTCTCAAATACTTTAAAAAAACAGATTTTTCTTCGTCCTAATTATTAATTGCAGCAAAACTATAAATCATTTTCAGTCTGAAAATATTTCAGCAAACAAAAGATATGTTGTTGTTAGTTATTCAGTTTCTGTTGGATCTAAAACAGCTACATATACGATAGAGCTGTCAAGTTATAAAATCTTTGTGCATCCTTTTAATTAAGAAAATCCAGTCAAGGTTATTTGTATAGTACATTGCAGCAAAAATTCAGTGCTTTACATCATAAAAACAACACAGTCACCAATTATGAAACAAAAGCCATCATCAAAATCATCAAATAAAACTTTTCTGAAAAACATTAACGGACCACTGCACTGAACCCCATTGAAAATCTATATTTTATCCACAAAATATAAATTTCTGAACTCTTCCTGAGTTAAAACATTAGTATTGTTGTTTCTAAATGAATATTAACTTGTTTTCTTTGCATTGTTTGAGGTGTGTAAGGACTGCATCTTTTTTCGTTAATTTGACCATTCCTCGTTTTCTGTAAATAAATACCAAATTCTTGCTTGGCTGTTTTACAGTTTTCTGAAAGTTTGATCCAGTTTTGTGCAGCATAGAAGCTGAATTCTGGTTCAGGGGATGCAGAGCAGGGTAGAACCAGAAAACCTGAGTAGCCTGGAATGACAAATGGTATACAACAAATTTTGGTGCTAAGCCAATCAGTGACTTATAAACTAACAAACATATTTTAATGTTTAATGGGTGATGTGCTCTGTCTTCCTGGTCTTAGTGAGATCACGAGCAGCAGCGTTCTGCATCTGCTGCAGCTGATGCTGATCGATTTTTCAGGCAGAGCTGTGAAGACATTGTTGCAGTAATCAATGCGACTAAAGCCAAACTAAAGGGAAAGGGCAACGTGAGCCAGCTGATTCTTCTCTGAAAATAGCTTATTAACACAATCAGGACTAATTTACACAGGCATGTCAACAAGATCTTAGCAGTTGGCTGCTGGACATTTTATTTTTTGTGTGTGAAATACTTAAAGAATTGTTCCAAACTGGCTCAGAATACCTTATTGATGTATCTCTATTTTTATGTAGTTTTTTGGTGAGGACAGATGAGCCATAAGGCAGCATTGGATAGGAGATAAAAACACAGGTGCTCAAACACACTTTTATTGCTTTCCAGAAGGGATATGAGTGCTGTGTTCTAACCATTTGCCAGGAGGAAGAACAAACGCAGTCTCCTCTCTGATGTAACATGATTTGTGGCCTGATTCAGAAATAGCCTGTGCGAGGACCGAGCATTTGGCTCGTTAAATCATTTTTATGCAACAGAAATTTAATGCCACGTTCGTTTTTTTTTGTTTTGTTTTTTTTTGCGTCAGACATCTTTTTGCTCGGTAATCTTCAGTACCGCTTGTGTTTCTTGTTCCAGAGGACGTGTGTGTGAATCCCATGATCTCCTACACGGACAGCTGTAACTGCTCCGACTCCAGTGACATAGACTTGAGTGACGAGTGGGTGGGGAAGAAGTCGCCAAAGTTATCCCGCGGAAACAGGTTGCCTCATCGGAAATTATGTTGACGAAGCCTTTGCAAATTCAGGATTTGTCTATTGATGCTGTTATTTTAACAAGTCTAACAATATATATATTTTTCTTAGGTTAAATATGGATTCAAGAAAATCCCCCAAACTTTCACGCGCCAATCAAGAAGGGCAACGGTCACCACGGCTACCGACTAAAAAACCTCCGGTTCGGTCACCCAGTCTGACCCGCCGTGAGTTTACAATGGATGGAAACACAGAGGTACTTTTGACCTTTACTCAAAATTATTTGTCAAAGCTGTTGACGTCTTCAAACATAGCATATAAGACATTCGCCGTACCTTGATAATGTAATGTTCATACTCACATTTTGCCACATTACAACCACAAATTCTATTGTGTTTTGTTGGGGTTTTATGTAGTCAAGCAACACAAAGCTGTGCATAATTGTTAAGATGGGGGTGAAATTATATGAGAGGTTTTGATGAGAAAGGATTTCATATTTTTTATGAATAAATCTCCCTGTGTCGATATGTAGCCTATCTTAAAGCTTCAAGTCTTTTCAAGTATGTCTAACAGCTTCACTGCAAAATAGCTCAGGGTCAGTCAGTCTGATCAGCATCTCGACATTCAATGTCTGGCCTTTATATACTTTGGCCTGTGGTGTAGAAAACTGGAGTCAAACTTACAAGCTTCGTATTACTATTTGATTACTGTCACCACTGAAATTCATTTGGTGGTATCAGAGTGAAAACGTGAAATAAGGTGAAAATATTTGGAGATGTTCAGTGAATCACATTTAAGGCCAAGTAAAACCAGGGAAATAATCTTCCACTAGTTTGTTCATCTTATGCAGGAAACCAACCGATTGCATAATCAACAAGTTCACCAGTTATAATCCTGATACTGCAGTATTTTTGTTAGATTTCTTTATGTCTATTTGTTAAATATACAACTAAGTCTAAAAAAGTCTAAATAAAATCCAGTTAATAAAACCTGGTTGTGGCAGAGGCTCATGCAGACTAATTTAGTAATTTTCTATTTTTACTCTTCCATAGCACAGCTACCTTGCCCAAGTCACATCTAACATTTGGGGAACAAAGTTCAAAATTGTAGGACTCGCCTCTTTCCTCCCAGCCAATCTTGGTGCAGGTAAATCTCCCAAAAATGTTCGATGCATGTATGATTTGTCTACAAAACAATTTTTTGATTCATGTTTTTTTTTTTTATTCTTCTTTGTGTATTCTTTTGCTTCAGTGATCTATAAGACTAGTTTGCTTCATCTGCAACCGAGGCAGATGACTATCTACCTTCCGGAAGTGCGAAAGATTTCTCATGACTTCATGAGCCTGCCTGTGTTCAACCCCAATGTGTTCAGTGAGGACGAGGATGACCTACCAGGTACCAACGACAGCACAATTTTAAATGGAAAAAAACATGTAAAATTATTAATATACGATGAGATTTCAATGTCTGGCTAAATTTTTGCTCTGTGTCTTCTTAAAGTGATGGGGCCGTCTGGAGTATCCGGAGACAACCCATCCTGTACCGTCAATATTCCCATCGCTCCCATCCACAGCCCAGCTCAAGCCATGTCTCCAACTCAAAGTATCGGACTTGTTCAATCCCTCCTGGCCAATCAGAACATTCAACTTGACGTACTAACCAATCCAACAGCCACAGCCGCAGCAGCGGCTGCGGCGGCGGCTGCCTCAGCCTCAGTCCCCGTCCCTGATCATGGCCAAGATGCTGTTGCGTCACCATACCCCGTTCCAACTAGATACTCAAATCATAGTCAGGGGATTTTCAGTGGGCTAGACATGGGTCCTCTTCTCCCTGGTACTCTGCCTCCCCCACCACCTCCTCACCATCTACCCCCACAGCCTCACTCGCAGCGGGCTCACTCACAGCAGCCTCGCCAGCAGCCATCGAAACAGTCCCATACTGTGCAAACGCAGCAGCAGCTGCAGCAGCAACAGCAGCAGAAGATGCATCATCATCAACTGCAACAACAGCAGCAACAACAGCACCATCCGTCCCAGTCACAACAGCAGCAACACCACCATCCGTCCCAGTCACAACAGCAGCAACACCACCATCCGTCCCAGACACAACAGCAGCAGCAGCAGCAGCAACAACAACAACAACAACAGCCACAACATCAACAGCTGCAGCAGATGCATCACCCACAGACTCTACACCAACAGGCCCAACATCATCAACACCAGGCTCAACAGCACCCGCCAATGCAACCGGCCCAACAGCAGGTGGCAACTCAACAGTTTCAGCAACAGCAGCAAATCCAACAGCAGCAGCACCAGATGCAGCTGCAGCACGAGCAGATGCAGCAGCAGCAGCAGCAGATGCAGCAGCAGCAGCAGCAGATCAGGCAGCAGATCCAGGAGATGCGGCAGCAGCAGCAGCAGCTGCAGCAGCAGCATCAGCAGATCCAGCAGCAGCATCAACAGATGCAGAGGCAGCACCAACAAATGCAGCAGCAGCTCAAAATGCAGATGTCACTGCCGCCGCCTCCCACTAGCTATCCAACCATTTCCTTGCAGCAGATTCATCTCCTTCCTTCAATCCCTCCTCCCACTGCTGTGCCTGAGCTGGACAGGGGGGACCACGCACACACGCTGAAGCCGACTCTTCCACGGACGTTACCTCCTTCCTTCAGCGACACAGACGGAGCTGTGGAGCTCCAGATGAGGAAGATAAACCCCCCACCTCCATACCCAGGGACCGTGGTGTCTGCGGCAGCGGCTACAGCAGCCGCTGCTCCTCAAACGTTCATTACAAACTGTGACAGCCCAAGTGTCCTGGCTCCCGATCCCTGCCTCAAGAAAGACGAATTTTTGCTTCACCCAGTCACCTTGCAGTACCCAACCCCTCTGGGGTACGAACGGATCACCACCTTTGACAGCAGTGGCAATGTAGAGGAGGTGTGTCGTCCACGGAGACGCCTCATTCGCAATCAGAATGCATACTCTGTTCATGGCATTGGAGGTTCGGCAACTCTTAAAGTGACTTCCACTGAAAATAAAAAAATTCAACTACCATACAGCTCAGCCACTTTGAGTCGTCTGTCTGTCCCTCGGTATTCTATACCAAGCGGAGACCCTCCTCCGTACCCTGATCCGGCCAATCAGGTAACTGCTACTCTTCCTCCTCCTCAGAAAATCGACAGCAGTCTGATCCATGCCACTCTACGTCGTGAGCGCAGAGATTTGGGACTCAAAGTGCCACAGATGATGGACAGCTCGAGGACTTTGCCCACCAAGGCGAAAATGAACAGCGCGTTGTCGCTTTCATACCAGCAGAGGGTGCCCACTGCATTGTATACATGCACACAGTGCAGCAGTAACAGCAGTAGCACCAGTGTCAGTGTAACTGGAGGGGGGACTACAAGTAGTGGCATTGCAGGCGGCACGGTCGTAAGGCAAGACTTCCCGCCAGGCAAAGGGGCTCATCACAGCACCATCATAGTGCACTCCAAAAGTGCCTCACCGCTGGCGTCTCAGTCGTCTTACAGTCTACTGGGAGCAGTAGATAACAGCAGGGACAGAACAGTGTACGTAAACTCTGCGTTTACTGAAGACGAGACACTAAATCAGCAGTGTCACCTTGAGAAATCTGTTCGTCAGTTGAATCTGGGTGATGGCAGTATGACAGTCAAACGCCCTCCGCCTTATCAGTGGGACACCTCCACCGCAGAGGACTTCTGGCTTACTCCAGAGCAGACGATGTTAGCCCCGCCACCAGGAAATCCTAAACCACCCTCTCTCATTATCAGTCAGGCTCAACACTTGGACGTTACTCGGCTTCCTTTTGTCCTCACAACAAAGCCTCCAACCAGTCTGAACACGAGCACTCTTACCTTCCCATCAGGATATCAGATATCCCTCTCACCTTTCCCCCCAGGTGTGGGTCACAGTGGACCTCCACTCCAGACCCTACAGAATCCTCCGCCACAGTGTTCCCCAAATGAGGTAGTCACCTCGGTGTCCTTTGCCCAACAGGATCCTAGCTTGGTCTTACCACCAGGGTACCCTCCAAACTTGGCTAACTTGGCTTGCTGTCCTCTCCCTCCATTGTATCCTGGAGCTAGCTCATGCGCTGGACTTCAGCTTCACCCTGTCAGTTTACATCCTTGGAACCCTTACCCCTGTCCACCACCAATGCAAGATCCTCCCGCTCCTCCCCTGCCGACCAAAACTCATCAGATTTTAGAAAAGCCTCTACTCTCCCCACCTCCTCCCACCGCTCCACCTCCACCACCTCCGCTACCACCTCCTCCCCCGCCCACTGAGTTGATCCCATCCAAAAGTGCCACAGAAGACCAAGCAGAGTCTGCCAACAATTTTCCCGAGCCGTCATCCCTTAACGAAAGCCCCGTTCCCCAGGAGCCGGAACGCTATAGCAAGAAGAGCCGCAAAAGGCTTGACAGCAGGGCAGAGGAGGGCAACATGCCCACAGTCTCTGAGAGCAGATCGAGAAAGGAAGGGCGGGCGCTCTCGGACTTCAACACCCTCATATCCAGCCCAAGGCTCGGCAGTAGAGAGAAGAAGAAGCCCAAGGGGCAGAGAGAGCAACTCAATAAGACTAAGAAAATGAGCAGGACGACGAACGAGTTCCAGGACAGCTCCGAAAGCGAACCAGAGCTGTTCATTAGTGGAGACGAGCTCATGAACCAGAACCAGAGTAGCAAAAAGAGCTGGAAGAACAAGAGGAGCCTGCGTATGGCAAGCGAGCTGGAAGAGATCAAGTGCCGCAAAGCCAACGAAAGAGAGGACCGCAGTTTAGGTAGCCAAGGGTTCGTCTATGTCATGGCCAATAAGCAGCCGCTCTGGAACGAGGCTACGCAGGTCTATCAGCTTGACTTTGGCGGTCGGGTCACTCAGGAGTCAGCAAAGAATTTTCAGATAGAGCTGGATGGCAGGCAGGTAATGTGAAAAGCAACGACGCAAGAGTTTTAATGGTGACCAAATAACTTTCTGAAACAATAAGAGATCCCTGATGTGTTTCTGATGTTCTCTGTTGTTTCAGGTGATGCAGTTTGGGCGAATAGACGGGAACGCTTACATCCTGGATTTCCAGTACCCTTTCTCCGCCGTGCAGGCATTTGCCGTCGCCTTGGCCAATGTGACTCAAAGACTGAAATGAAGAGTCGTTTTGCCGATGTTGCTGTTCTGTACTGGTATTAGACTCTGATGCTCGGGACTGAGACACATTTATTAAATTTTTTCCCAGATTTTTTTATTTTTTATTTGACTGTTCGCATACCTGTGATTCACAGTTAGTATTGAAAGCAAAGTCAGCTTGTCAAGTACTGATGGAAGCAATTTATCCAGAACTTTGACTTAATGCTGTAATTCAGAAATATAACTTAGAATAAATATTATAAATAAATATAATAAGTCTTTACATAATTTATAGTCATTCCGCATTAAACAAATGCAATTTCTGAGGGTAGAATGGAGTTTGAAATTCAGAATACATTGCCTCTAAGCCATACCATAGGATATCTAACACAAATGTTGCACTTTTTGAAATTTGTTTAAAAGGAATCCGGTAAAGAAGGCTGGTTTTATTATTAGCTGTTTTTAGGATTTCGCTAACTTTGCTGATTCAAATCTCATTCCAGGCCAGGATTAATGCGAGATTTGTTTAATTTGTTTTGCTACATGCTTTCAATGAGTGAGTCATTGCATCTGAAAGACCTGAGCAAAGTTTGGCATCGTATTTATGTTACTTCTATGAAGTGATGCAATGGGCGTTAAAATCCATCTTTTGGCAAAAATAATACAATTCGATTCAGTGAGGCAGTAATATTTCATTGAGGCTTGCATTTTACATTTGTACATTCAATCATATTTCGTGTAATTCTGTAGCCCAAACACTGTTTTTGCTTACAGAAATCCTCCAGTTGCTGGTTGATTGAGTCTTTGAGTGCCATATGTAAGCTAAAGTGAAATCTTGCTCTCTTTTTTTGCTGGGTGTTTATGATGCTACTTGAATCCTGCATTTGAATGTGAAGTGCTTTAGTTTCACTATTTGGAAATCAGTGCTGCTTTGAATAGATAGAGCTTTTGTGCAATAACCCTGCCTACACAGAACTGATGTTGTAATTGCAAAGGAAAATATAAAGCCGCTTGCTACACTGTGGATTTAGCAAGTGACCTACGCTTAGATAAGAAGTGCTTATACGTTGCTAACATTTTTTGCTTTCATTTCTTTTGTTTTTACTTACCAAATATTTTGTGATGTTACATCTGTAGACAAAAAAAAAGAAAATAATTTTGCAAAAGTGTATTTATAAGTTGTTGCAGTGAGCTGTAGGAGTGAGATTTGTGTAAATTTGGTGCTAATGTATAAAAAAAGATAAATTATTATTGAATGTTTGTTTCAAATTACTTTAAGGGGAAAACCTTGAAGCAACAAGAAGTGCAATGATTTCATTTTACAATGCTTTTTCCCCTCTGTGCAACTTTAAAGACAGTGTTCACCAGTCATCAGCAATACTGCCTAATGAAGAGTTTGCAGCCAGATTTTATTTCTCTTATTCTGTGATGGAAAAAAATAATAATAAAGACCTAAGGGTTAGCCAAAATGTAATAAAATCTATTTATCTGCAATGTTTTGCTGCTGTTTTATTTGTGAAGTAATTTCTCTGTCCGTCCAATCTCCTGTTCACGGGTACTTCAGAAAAAAAAGCGCAACATAAATTAATAGCTGTTTATCATTTTCAGATGTGTTATTTTAACATGATCATTACTGTAATTTCCATTCTATTTTCATTTGTTATTTGTTTTTCTCACTTTTTCATATTCTGTATTTTTTAGTAAAAAATGACTTCACATTTTATTTTTTAAAATTTTTTTCCATATTCTGTGTATTTATTTATATCTTACATTGATATATTTTTTCCCCTGTTGTGTTCCTTCTTTGCATTTTCTCCCCCGTTTTCTCCTTTGTCCGTTTCTTTTTTGTTATTATTTTCCTCAGGTTTTGTATTGTTTTTGCTGTTTTTCCATGTTCTCCGTATCCACAGCCATGACAAATGCATTATTGTTATACCGCTAACCGGAAGTGGGCTTTTATTTTGAAAAGGTTGACCCTAAAGTCACTTAGGAAGTTTCTCATATCGACCGTGTTCGCCGTCGGTGCTGTGCGGGAGCTTGTGTTCACTCAGCTTGGAGCCGGGAGAGTAGCGGCGGCATTTAAATGTGTTTTCAGGATACCTGTTCGCTTGTGTATCACTACCTGGAAGTACCTTAAGTCTGAAAAATAGTTTGAATTATAAAAAATAAAAAATGGACGCGCATGTTGGTTCCCAGCAGGCAGGTGAGTGGGAACTTTTTGTAACTCCGTAGTAAATATGCATCAAATTCCTCTCGCTGTAAATTAGCTAGAGAGCCAACGATGAGTTTGCGATGATTTTGATTTTGCTCCTGATGCAAAAGAGCATAAAGCTGTTCAGACTGAAAAAGTTCAAACCTTAGTATTTCTGTTTCTGTTCCCCTTTTTCCCCCAGCAGAAAACTCCTTTCCAGCTGAAACAACAGAACAACCTACCAGAATGACAAGAATACAGATTCTCACTTTAATTTCGTTGGCATCCGTTAATTTTAGTTCAATGATCTGCTACTCTATATTAGGCCCCTTTTTCCCTAATGAGGTAAGTTAAAGAAGGTCAGAATAATGCGAAATAAATCTCAAATCTTTTTTTTTTCTTTTTTTTTGTTAACTGTTGAATTTCTCCTGAAGTGAGCCTGAATAATGTAATAGTATTTCTTTACATTTATTAACTTGTGAATTTTGGGAAATGGTTATTTGTTTATGGACTGAAATACATGAGATATAGAAAAAAGAAGAAAAAAAATCAACACTTCAGGTAAAAGTTTGGAAGCAAAATCAAATTTATGCAAATATTATTTGTGTTTGGTACACTTAGTTTCAATCACTACAAATATTTTTATAATGTAAAAGATAAACTTACCAAAATAGATATTTGGTATAAAATTAGCAGATATTTGGTATTTACTGGCTTAGACTTTGCTTTCTTCTTGCAAATCTTTTCGGGCAGAGAGATGTTGGAGTAGGGGATGCGATCGTTTGTCATTGTGATTGACATTTGGTGGTTTGAACGTCCTCGGTTTCAACTCCTGTGGGATTTAACCGTCTATTATTAGCTTTTTATACAAATAAAATGACCACGTAATCTTTAGAAGGGGTTATTCCATATTTTTGCTGAAGCCTATGACTCAAAAATAACTGTCACACGTATACTTAACATTTCTATATTCAATAGGATATCTTTGACTTTTTGCAACTGCAGGACAAATAGTTAGTTTGTTAAAAAAAAAAATTTGTTGTCCTAAATACTCATATAAATATCATAAAACCGTGGTGTTTTACTGGCTGTTGCAAGTAAAAATGTAGGTCAAAATGGAGAAAATGGTGTTATCATTCCCACTTTGCAGATCGATACTTACGATATTCATTAGTGATTTAGTTGTTGCTTTGAGTATAACTCGGCATCGATAACACGACAGTCGCAAGGATCCTTTAAAAACGTAATTGTGGTATCAGTAGTTAATAAGTAGTCGTGTGGTGTGATGTCATTCAATGGGGTGTTGCCTAAAGCAGCCGTATGAGTTCCCTGAAATTTGTTTTAAGAACCACATCTAAAATTGGGACAGCCCAATTTCAAGGAGCCGTTTGAAGTTGAAAGGTTTGGAAAGTAGTTCTACGTTTTTGTTCAATTGCACCTATTTCATGTCGTGGACCAGCACTGCTTGCAGCATGCTTCAGAGTGGAGACGGTCATCTTAGGTATGAAAACATAGTCTCGACTCCTTCTAGCACACTTTTTATCATAATTTTTTTTTACCTCTAGCTCAATCTATCTCTTTCTTGTTCTTAAAACTCCCCGACCCCGAAGGCAATTAGCTCTTCCGTGCTAATTGCACACATTTCAGTCGAGCCTGAAGGTGTCGATTTTGGAGCAGGCGTGTTAATGTTGAGTTTGTTTCAATGTGGAAAGTTACGCTGGTTTACCAGCATCTACCAGTTTGACACGCTTGAGCTTCGGTGGTCATTGATCTTACGGACGAGATCAGATTGCTTAAATCTAGACGCAGTTAGATCCAGCAGGGATCTAACGCACAACAGAACTGGTTTTAAAATGGATAAAACCAGCCTGAACAATGTTAAAGATGTGCAAACTGTGCCAGGAGGTGAGATCATCTACACTGGTTTGGTCAAAAGTACATTTTACCACATTTTATGAAACAGGTAAGTATTTATTTAATTCTGCTTAAAAAAAAAGTAAATAAAACGAACGATTAATATTCATTCATGTGGACAATGACTCTCGTTTTGTTTTGCCGATCTATATTGTGGTTATGCTTTGATATCCTTTTTTTTTTTTAACATCACCACCTACTGCTACAGCTGAGTTTCTTAATCACTTTGCATTAATCTTCCCTTGCAGGCAGTAAAGAAGGGAGCCAGTCAGACTGTGGTTGGTCTAATATTTGGGTGCTATGCTGTCTGCAATTTAATAGGTTCTATGGTGATGGGAAGATATGTAAGTACATGACAGTATTTCATCAGCACATATGTAATTTTTCAGCTCCCGATTCAGCAGGTGTCCCTCTTTTTTTTTTTTTTTTTTCTTTTTGCAGATTGTCCAGATCGGAGCAAAATTTATGCTAATCGCAGGACTTTTTGTATCGTCGGTGTGCACCATCATGTTTGGGTGAGCAACTTTATTAATGTTTGTAGGCCACAGATGTACTAGTGCAGTGAATTAAGACTGGAAAATGTATCTATTTCACTAATTTAACTGTAAAAGTGAAACACTACGTTGTGCTTGAAACTATTTGAATTGAATCACTGAAGTGACTCGATTCGTTCACGTGCCAAGTCATCTCTTCTTTTTATTTCACGGCAGATTACTCGATCGGGCCCCTGCGGGGGCCCCCTTCATTAGCCTGTGCTTTATAGTGAGGTCTGTCGACGCCGTGGGCTTCGCTGGTGCCATGACCTCCACTTTTGCCATGACGGCGAAAATCTTCCCAAACAATGTGGCGACTGTTTTGGTGAGCAGACTTCCTTTGTCTGACCGGTATGCAGCTGAGACGTTAGTCTTGAGAAAACAGGAAAGTAGTTTGAGCTGGTATGTGTTGGTTCAGTTATGTACATCTCAGTCCCATGAGGAAT
This sequence comes from Poecilia reticulata, assembly GCF_904066995.2. Lineage (NCBI taxonomy): Eukaryota > Metazoa > Chordata > Actinopteri > Cyprinodontiformes > Poeciliidae > Poecilia > Poecilia reticulata. The sequence goes on from NC_088851.1 coordinate 7,999,712, forward strand.
ACTCTGCTGCTCTCATTCACTTGTTCACTATGTGTTGGCTAGAAATTGTTTATTTTTCCCATGTTGTCGTCATATTGAAATCATTTTCTTGCCCACAACGTTGGTGAAATATATATATATATATTTTGTTTGTTTTTTTCCCCCCAAAATCACAAAAAAAAATGACTTAACCAATCATTTCAGGAAGGTGATCATGCATGGAGTTGCTTTTTTTTCATCTTTTTTTAAATGTCTTTCACTGTTTGTCTCCTTTTTAGCTTTTGTGCTTTTTTGATGCTAAGCTAAAATAATAAGAATTTTGTCATATTACTTCAAACTTCAATGTTTTTTTTTTGTTTTTTTTTATGGGAATCTGTATGATAGACCGACACAAAATACTGCACTATTGTGAACGACAAGGCGAGAAGGTTCTCAGGTCAGATAAGACCAAACTGAACGGTGAGAGGAAAAACATAACATGATCTCTCCATCCTCACTGTAAGGCATGGTGGTGTCTTGAAGAAGTGCTTGAACACGGTTCACTCTTTGGACTTTTAACTGTAAAAATCTTTGAAAACTGCACAATCTCCTCCAGTTCCCAAACATTCACCACTCTGCGCTGGTCCCGGTGAAAAAGACTTCTTCATGTTATGTGCTTGAAACGCGTCAAAATATGACGAAAACTTCTGCGGCTCTCTGTGTTCTGATTACTCATCCATACTTTGATTCTTCAGGGAAGCTTGGAGATTTTCACCGGGCTCGGGCTCATTCTGGGGCCTCCTGTGGGAGGCTGGTTCTACCACTCCTTTGGATACGAAGTCCCTTTTTTGCTTCTCGGATGTCTGCTTCTGATCATGGTTCCTTTCAACATTTATGTGTTGCCCTCCATTGGTAGGAGTTTGAATATTCGACACATCATTTTCTGTCATTTTGATGTTTTTCCTTTTTTCTGACATTGAGGTATTTTTTATTTTTTTAAATCAGAGGCTGAACCATCCAAAGACTCGTTCTTTAGACTGCTCTTCCATGGAGAAGTCCTGCTGATTTGCTTTGTGATAGGAACGCTAAGTGCAGGGCTGGGGTTCATTGATGCCACCTTGTCGCTGTTTGCCATGAAAACGGTACGTTGCTTACTTCATATAAAATCAGTTGAACCTTTTATTGCTTATGCATCATGTTAACGTTTTTTTTTCTTTCTTTCTTTCTTTTCTGTTCCTCTCAGTTTAATCTCTCATCTGGCTACGTGGGACTAATAATGATCGGTTTGTCCTTGCCGTATTGTCTGGCGTCCCCTGTGATTGGTTATTTCACAGATAAATATCCTGTGAGTGTTTAAAGCGGTCAAACACGATCAAGAATGCGCAGTTAGTTGTAATTTTAACGTGAGTTGTTGCTCACCAGGGCACAAGGATAGGATTCACAGTGACGGGAGGAGTCATCACTGCTGCTTGTTTCTTTCTGCTCGGTCCTGCGCCGTTCTTTCACATCAAGAGGTGACGGTTTGTTTCGGGAACGTATTTTCAACTGCAATCAGCAAGTAAATCCGTCAGAAACACTAGAGCGTTGTCATTGTTGATGAAACAGGTGTAGGGAAGAATTTGAGCTTGTTTGTAAGTTTGACATTTAAAATATTTAGATGTATCGTGCAGCGTACGATACATCAATATTGGTGCTTAATGTGACACTTTACTCAAAACATTTTGATCCATTTAAAATGTAAAATGCTAAGTCACAACACAAAGTTTTTGTCTTTTTATTAACAATAAACCTTTATCTTGTTTTTGAGAAGACTGAGACACATTTTTTTTACACCAAGAAAATGGGAATTTATAGTCAAAGACCTTTTATTTTAATTAAGAAAAACAAGTGCAAGATTCCTTTCCTGTTCTGGATCAATTACAGTTTTTTGAAGATTCCCTTTTTATAAAAATCTGATTACTTTGTTTTGTTAAAATATTGTGTTTAGTTCAAGCTGATTTAAAAAAAAAAAACACATCTGTAAAATTAGTCCACAAGTACTTGTGGCAACAAGGTTGTAACATTACCTGGTTATCTCTTAAAAAAATAAAAAGGTTCAGGAATTTTATCAAAAACAAAATGACTAGAATAGAAGTTTCGAACAGGTGAGTAAAGGTATGGCTTCTCTTCTTTATGTTGTGTTTTTTTTCTATATGTAAAGTCAGTTGTGGTTGCTGGTCCTCATGCTCGGCCTGATTGGATTTTCTCTGGGCATGACTGCAATCCCCACATTCCCTGAGATCATCACATGCGCACAGTGAGCCTCTCCTCCGTGTTTGTTCCACACACACATGACGTGTAGTTGTTGATGTTTTTTAATCCTCCACGCTCTTTCATTTGCAGCGAACAAGGGTTTGAAGAGGGACTGAGCACTCTCGGAATGGTGTCTGGTTTGTTTGGTGCGTTTTGGTCCACGGGGTGAGTCCAGAACCAGTTTTTCCACTGCTGCTTGCATTTGATTGTTTGGGGTTTAAACGTTAACGGGGACGTTTGTTTCGAAGGATGTTTTACGGTCCCATAGTGGGCGGCCTTATCACACAGCGCCTGAACTTTGAATGGGCGGCGACAGTCCAGGGTGCCATCGGTCTATTAGCTGTAAGTATTAGTCATTATCTTAAAGGATTATTAATGAGTGTGAAGTCAAATCAGAAAAGAAAAAAAAAGATGGAAAAAAAAAAAGAACCACGCGCTTCCACACGGACCTAAAAGAGGGACGGACAAGAAAAAAAAAGAAGATGCAAGTGAGAGCCGCCAAACAAAGAGGACAGGAGTTTGCGGACTTTTGAATCACAGATCCTATCCAACCTGTGTACAACTGGATGATCTTTTGATGAGCAGAGAGGCAGCCGGTAAGAAATAAACTGTGTTGACATGAAATCGGACCGCAAAAGTGTCTACATTCCAGTTTGGCCGATCGGATCAATAGTGACAGCGAACTGAAGTGGTGGATTGCGGCGGTGACACTTTCCGTTCATTGATTGATGGACTTTTATGATTAAGTTGTTTGTTGTGTTGATGAAATGGATTTGGTACCAAGTTCAACTGTTAATTAATTTATCATCAACTTCAAAAGATAATTTAAAGCTAAATTTATAGTAAATATTTATTATTAATGTTGAGAAGTTATGTTTGTATGTTAAGAAATGTATGAAATGTAAATACAAATATTAACTTGAACTGAACTGTAAAGTTAAGTTTAAAGTTAACATAAGTTTAGTTACTTGTGTATTTAATTTTGATCACTTTGTTGCTTGGTATTTACCTATATAATTTGCCATTCCTTTTGTAATTGAGTGAAATTAATTTACACAGATTAGTAATTATTATTTTTTGGGTTTGTTTAAAGGTTTTTACCTGAATCCTCTGGATCAACGGTGAACATGTCTATACACTGAAATAAATGGAAGTAAAAGCAAGACAAACTGTTTGATCCTTCGAGTAAATCCCTGTCATTAAGAGTCTGCGTGGGGTCATCCATTCCTTTTCAAGTGGGGAAGTTACACAGTTTAAAAAAGAACTTGACAGTAAAAACCGGCACCGGCAGTAAAAACCGGCACCGGCAGTAAAAACCGGCACCGGCAGTAAAAACCGGCACCGGCAGTAAAAACCGGCTGGCAGTAAAACCCGTGCCAGAAAAATCCGGAACGGATGAGAGAATAAATTAATTGAAGGATCTTGATAAAAAAGAGACAGTTGCTGATCATCTGTTTGCTTCATGCCTGTGAACAACTGAGACTGATTCAAAGATGGCAGAACCAGCTGATGTCAAGACTGTTGAACAGCTAAAGATGGAGAGAACGACAGCAAAGAGGTCGCTAACTCGACTGATCAATAACATAACTCGGACGCATGAAGACATGACTGAAGAGGAATTGAAGGACTGTTTCCAAAAGCTCAACAAAGAGGCTGAAAGAGTAATGGCAGTGAATGATGATCTGGAAGCAAGTCTCATTGCAGAAATGGACTCCAAATTGGGTGAAGATGAAGAAGCTGCATTGACTGAGCAGCAGAAATCTGACATAGACAAAACTGCAAATGAATGTGAAACAAGAGTGAAAGAAGTCAAAAGTTTAATCCAGGAGACCCTGTGGAGAACTTTTGGCAAAACTGAATTGTTAATTGCACTTCAAGTAGCAGAGTCAGAATGTGAACATGTGACCACTATTACACCAGGAGTGGAAAAAGAGGCATATGACTTCACCCTCAGTCACCTGAAGGAACTTTTAAAGGCTGCAAAAGAAGTTCATTGTCGCTGGAAAAGATGGATTCCTCATGACTATCGGGATGAGATTCATGATCGGCTGAGAGGATTGGAACTTAGTGTCCCCAAGCTCGTCTCCAGAACAGCCGAGTTCATTAATGCAAAATTAAAAGAAGGTGAAGAAAAAAAGGAGCAGATTGTAATGTCCCAAAATTATTCTTTACCCACCATCAAGTTAAAACCAACATCTCTCCCAAAGTTTCATGGAAATAAACGTGATTTTTACAGATGGAAAAGGGACTGGGAAGCACTTCAAAAACAAGGAGAACCAACTGGTTCACAGGAAGTGAAGAAAGTGCAATTATTGGACAGTCTAGATGAGAAAATCACAAGAGACCTTCGCTTAACCTCCTACAGCTCGGCAGAAGACATTTTCCAAGTTCTTGAGAACCGCTATGGAAATCAAACAGCCATTGCAATTGAAATTGTGGAGGAGTTACAGAGAATCCCTGCAGTTAGAGGTCACCAGCCAAGAAGAATCGTGGAGTTGATTCAAGCCGTTGAAAAAGCTCTTAAGGATTTAAGTGACCTTGGAAATACTGGCGCTATCAAAAACCCTCTGGTGACAAAGTCAGTTGAGACTAAGCTTCCTGAAGCTTTGAAGAAGGAGTGGCTCGTTTATGCAGCTGATAAAAGGAATGCTGTGGTCCCAGAGAATCGGTTTGATCATCTCCTTGCATTTCTGAAGGATCAAGAACATATTTATGAGCAACTAGAGCAACTGAGGGAGGAGGAGTCAAGTAGACGAGAGACCCGACTGGAGCAAAGACACGCCAGAACTAAGTCGGTCAAAGCAGGTGACGACCTTGCAAGCTGTGTTGTCTGCGGCGATGGAAAGCACAGGAAACGACTCTACTTCTGCAAACAATTCAGAACATTAACATTAACTGAGAAAAGAGCCGCTGTCAAGAAGGTGGGAGCATGCACCAGGTGTTTGGAAACACATGATGATAAATCATACTGTAAACCTGGATTTTGGTGCAGAAATCAAAGCTGCAGTGGGGAGGATCCACATCACTATTATTTATGTCCAAGCGCTGATGCTAAGAGAAGCAACAAAGTTCAGAGGAGAACCCAAACCAGTTCAGAAGAAGACAAAAGTAAAAGAAAGTACACAGAAGATCAAGAAGAGTTTCTTAAGAAATTGCCACCTGAGTTGGCCAAAAATTGCAGAGATGTATTTTCAAATACTGTGTCTAAAGTTTTTAACACAACGAGTGAGTCAAATTCCTTGATGGATAATAAAGTGCAGGAACTGCCAGTGTTGATGATGCTTCTTAAAGTAACTGCAAATGCTGGACAAAAGATTGGCACATTAATTGATTTGGCGTCAGATACAAATTACATAACACACAAGGCTGCAAGTGAATTAAACCTCAGAAGTGAGGACATAACACTCATTGTCCATGGAGTTGGAGGGATGAAAGCTTGTGTGGAGACAAAACGTTACCTCCTAAAGATTCGTGTGAAAACCTCCAGAGGCACTTTTAAACCTTATCAGCTTGTTTGTTATGGACTTGACAGCATTGCAGACATTCATAAGTATGTTAAAGCAAAACAGCTACAGAGATTTTTTCCAGACGTACCACTGGATGAACTTGTAAGACCAAGAGAAATAAGCTTACTCATAAGCCACAGGGAAGGTCAGTTGACACCACAAAGAATTAAAGTCGTGGGGGACCTTGTGCTGTGGGATGGCCCCTTAGGAAAAGTGGTTGGAGGAACTCATCCAGAACTGTTTGAGAAACTTGCCATGACGGCTCATACAACCAAAACACATTTCGCAAGGTCAATGAGAGCAGCTGCTGTGAAATATGAGGAATTCATTCATGAGATCCCACAAGGTCCATCATCAAATCACCAGGTCTCCATCCAACTCAAGTCATCGAAGACTGCAACTACAAGCCGAGATTTCTTGGAGTGGTGGAGATGGGACAGTATTGGCGCAGCTTGTGAACCCAAATGTGGAGGTTGCCGTTGTGGAAACTGTCAGCCAGGAGGAAAGGAAATGACGCTTTCTGAAGAAAGGGAGCTTGAAGTAGTGAAGGAAGGCCTCACCTACAATGAAGGAGACAGCCACACAGACAAACCTCACTGGCATGCAAGGTACCCATGGTTAGAAGATCCAGCATCCCTACCAGACAACAGAAATGCAGTTGAAGCCACATTTTTTAGAACAGAAAAGCAGTTGGCTAAAGAACCTGCCTGGAAAGCTGCTTACACTGAACAGGTGCATGACATGCTCCAGCGTGGAGCTGCAATTAAATTATCTGAAGCAGAAATCGACAAATGGAATGGCCCAGTGTGGTATGTAAGCCACCTAATTGCTCCAAATCCACACTCAGTGACAACTCCTGTAAGACTTGTGTGGAATAGCAGTCAAACATTTAAGGGGATAAGTGTGAATGACCTGCTGATGAAAGGCCCAGATGTCCTAAACCAGATCCGTGCTGTCCTATTAAAGTTCCGAGAGGGAACTTATGCTGCATTAGGAGATATAAAGAAAATGTACAACTCTGTTTGGCTGGAAGAAAGAGAAGTTCACCTGCACAGATTTATTTGGCGTGATTCTGAGGATGGAAAAGTTGAAGATTATGCAATTACAAGAGTGAACATTGGAGACAAACCAGCAGGATGCATTGCACAGCTGGCAATGCGAGAAACTGCAAGTTTACCCCAATTTATTCATCTTGAAGAGGAGAGGCAAGTCCTTCTGAAAAACAGCTATGTTGATGACATTCTGACGTCCCACAATGACCCAGACAGGTTAAAGGAAATCACAGAAAATGTGGAGCGCATTCTCCAAGCTGGAGGTTTCAAACTCAAACCTTGGGTGTTTTCTGGGCAAAGTGGGAGGAAGGATTGCTACAAGCAGGATGAAGTGAAACCAAAGACCATGGTTCTACCAAACCAAATGCGGGATGAGGACAATAAAGCACTCGGTCTGGGGTATATTGTAGAGGAGGATAAACTCCATGTCATGGTCAGTATAAATTTTTCGAAAAGAAAGAAAAAGATGCGACTTGGGCAAAACCTCCAGTTGGACCAGATCAGAAGTCAAACACCAAACCCGCTGACAAGGCGAGAGCTCCTCAGTCAGGTGTCTGGTCTGTATGATCCAGTCGGCTTGGTAACTCCCGCAAAACAGAAGGGTGCAATCCTGGTGCGGAAAGCTTTCCAAGAGGCAAAGAATGTGAGCAACCTAGTAAAAGACACCTGGGATTTAGCACTCTCAAAAGATCTTAGAGAAGATGCAATAAAGCTCTTTGAAGAGTACACTCAGCTTAGTAAGATCCAGTTTGACAGAGCATTAACTCCTTTTCAGAACAGCAGAAACTGTTTAGCAATTACATTTTCAGATGGGAGTGAGAATGCTTATGGAGCAGTGCTGTATCTGAGATGGGGACCAGTTAAAGACCCAATCATCAGGCTGGTGGAATCTAAGGCTAAGCTGACTCCATTGGATCAAAAAGGTGAGGCTGTTAAAGCAGAGATATGTGGAGCAGTGTTAGCATCACGAGTAAAGAAATACTTTGAGATGCACAGTCAAATCAAAATTGAAAGATGGTATCATCTCATTGATAGTCAAACAGTTCTTGGAGCAATTCAAAGAGAGAGCTATGGGTTTCAAACATTCTTTGCAAATAGAATTGGAGAGATCCAGAGCAACACAAGAATCCAAGATTGGTGGTGGATTCCTGGGGATCAAAACATTGCTGACATAATTTCCCGAGGAGCCAGCCCTCAAGGTCTTGATACTGACTCTAAGTGGCAACAAGGCCCAGCATTTCTAAGATTTCCAGTTGAAAAGTGGCCAATTAAATCACCCAAACAACTTGTCATTAATGCAAAAGAAAGCATCATCAAGTTACAAAAGAAGGCATTCATTGCTGTAACAACAAGGGCCAGGATAAAAGAGTCGGAGCTCAAGGAAGAGCTGCCTCAAGATCAGATGGAAGTCCTGGCAAAGAAGCAGCGATCATCAATACCCGTACAAAACCTGGTGGATGTTAGACGCTTTAGCAGTTTAACACGACTGGTCAAGACAATTGCCTGGGTTTGGAGAGCGGCAAAGAGATTCATCAGAAAAAACCAAGCTGCAAGTAAGCCAAAGTGGGAGGCAGTTGGCTCAACAGGAGCAATCTCTGTAAGAGAAAGAGAAGATGTTCTTAAGGACATCTTCCTTACTGCTCAAATGGATACCAACTTTCCCAACTCGACCACAGATAGGTTGGTGGTTTATCGAGACAAGGAGTCTGGATTATTAGTCTGTGGCGGCAGAATACAAATCTTTAGAGAAGATAAAGTTGCAGTTCCCATCGTACCCCATGACGCCTGGGTATCGACATTGTTGGGCCGAGAATCTCACAATGCTGCACACGATGGAATCGCTGGAACCTTACTGAGAATGAGGAAAAAAGCCTGGGTTGTAAAAGGAAGAAGAATAGCCCAAAAGGTTGTTAACAGCTGTATGATCTGCAGGAAAGCTCGAGCTCTGAAGTGTCAGCAGGTGATGGGTGATTTGCCACCTGAGAGAGCTGAGCCTGCTCCTCCTTTTAAATTCACTTCAGTCGATCTCTTCGGGCCGTATCATGTCAGAGACGATGTCAAAAAAAGGGTGACGATTAAGGTCTGGGGAATCGTCTTTTGTTGTATGGCCAGCAGAGCTATTCACACTGAATTAGCAAACTCGCTTTCTACTGAAAGTTTTCTGATGGCTTATCAGAGATTTACTGCAATCCGAGGTCACCCACAAAAGATCTGGTCTGATGCAGGCACCAATTTTGTTGGAGCCAAACCAGTTTTGGAGGAACTGTATAGATACCTGAACACCCAAAATATGTCAGATTTGGAAGAAGCAGCAGCAAAGAACGGAACTGAGTGGGTGTGGAAAATCCTTCCTGCAGACTCGCCTCACAGAAATGGAGCTGCTGAAGCTGCTGTTGGCATTGTGAAAAGAGCTTTCCAGAGTCTTAGTCAAGAATTTACACTGACTTTCAGTGAATTTCATACAGTTCTGTACAACGCTGCCAATCTTGCAAATGAGCGCCCAATTGATGCAAGAATACAGAGTCGAGAGGGTTGTATTCAGTACATAACACCTAACAGTCTTTTGCTCGGACGAGCATCTCAGAGTGGTGATGTGAAAATGTTCGATTTTTCCAACTATTCATTTAAAAGACTTGGAGCTATGCAAAGTGAAGTTACTAAGTTCTGGAAAAGTTGGAGGCAACTGGCTGGTCCCAACCTTTTTGTGAGGAGCAAGTGGCACACTTCCCAGAGAAATGTGGCTGTTGGGGACATCGTCTGGTTGTGTGACCAAAATGCACTCAGAGGACAGTTTATGCTGGGCAAAGTTGTAAGTGCAAATCCTGACAAGAAGGGTGTTGTGAGGGACGTAAATGTTCAAGTTGTCCCAAGTTATTGTGCACCTATAACAAAATATGTCAAGCAAAGACTAACTCATCCACCAAAGAAAGACAAAATCAAGACCACCATTCTTCACAGGGATGTTAGGAGGCTCATTGTCTTAATACCCGTAGAGGAACAGATGGAAAGTCAAACCAAAGAGTAAAAAAAAAAAAAAAAAAAAAAAAAAAAAAAAAAAAACTCCAGATGTACTAAGATGACAACAGGACTGCGATCTTCCCAGTAATTACTGGAAAGATCGAGTGGGAGGTGTGAAGTCAAATCGGAAAAGAAAAAAAAAGATGGAAAAAAAAAAAGAAGAACCACGCGCTTCCACACGGACCTAAAAGAGGGACGGACAAGAAAAAAAAGAAGATGCAAGTGAGAGCCGCCAAACAAAGAGGACAGGAGTTTGCGGACTTTTGAATCACAGATCCTATCCAACCTGTGTACAACTGGATGATCTTTTGATGAGCAGAGAGGCAGCCGGTAAGAAATAAACTGTGTTGACATGAAATCGGACCGCAAAAGTGTCTACATTCCAGTTTGGCCGATCGGATCAATAGTGACAGCGAACTGAAGTGGTGGATTGCGGCGGTGACACTTTCCGTTCATTGATTGATGGACTTTTATGATTAAGTTGTTTGTTGTGTTGATGAAATGGATTTGGTACCAAGTTCAACTGTTAATTAATTTATCATCAACTTCAAAAGATAATTTAAAGCTAAATTTATAGTAAATATTTATTATTAATGTTGAGAAGTTATGTTTGTATGTTAAGAAATGTATGAAATGTAAATACAAATATTAACTTGAACTGAACTGTAAAGTTAAGTTTAAAGTTAACATAAGTTTAGTTACTTGTGTATTTAATTTTGATCACTTTGTTGCTTGGTATTTACCTATATAATTTGCCATTCCTTTTGTAATTGAGTGAAATTAATTTACACAGATTAGTAATTATTATTTTTTGGGTTTGTTTAAAGGTTTTTACCTGAATCCTCTGGATCAACGGTGAACATGTCTATACACTGAAATAAATGGAAGTAAAAGCAAGACAAACTGTTTGATCCTTCGAGTAAATCCCTGTCATTAAGAGACTGCGTGGGGTCATCCATTCCTTTTCAAGTGGGGAAGTTACACAGTTTAAAAAAGAACTTGACAATGAGTGATCATTTTGTTCTTCTGTAAATTAGACTGAAAAAAACGACAAACTACTAATAGTGTTAGTGATGTTCCTCTCTGTTGTCAGGCCTTACTTCTCCTGGCTTACTCTCTCTGTAAGAGAAATCGACAAAGGTAATCATGAATCCGAAACTAGTCGTAATTTTCTAAGTTATCGAGCTGGAACTGATGCGTTTTTACTCATTTCTGTTTGAATTTTAGGCTGCGAGAAGATAATCAACAATCGGATGAAAACGCTCCTCTCCTGAACGGATGAATCCCTCTGCCAGTCATTAAAGGGAATAGCAGCGATTCTTCTCGACACGAGGGAAAGCTTTTGTTGTGTTGTTCTTGCAACAGAATTGTAATGTTTTGTTTCGATGTGGTGCTGCAGCGTAGCAGCGTGCAGACAACCCAGTACATTCGGGAGCTTCCAAGTAATTAATTCTGAACAGAGAGCACAGAAACATCTAACAACCAAAGCGTCCACCTCTTTGGTACCGAGACCTTTGGTGTTAGCGGTCTTGGCATTCTGCAGCACATGACTTGGATTTCATGCTGAGCTAAAGCCCTTCAGGATCTATTAACACATTCATGGGATTATTGAAGAAAATTGTATTTGAGAGAATTGTATTTGAAATGTTTTGTACAGGTCATTCCTGTTGTTAATGGACGAATGTAATGTAATGTGCAATAAAACAGATCTGACAATGTTTGTTGTGACGCCTTCTAACTAATTATCGTTTCACTTTCCTGGCCATTTATTAAATTTAGTCTGAACTATTGTACAAATGAGCCTGAGGTTTTATTAGAAAACGATTGCAATTTAAAAGTGATTACAGCGTTGCATGCTTTTCCATAGTGTCTGAACGTTGCCCTTTAAAGTTATATATCTAAATCTCTACAATGAAATAACATTTTAAGTTATTCAGTATTTGTATATAAAGCAGCAAGGAAAATGGCATTTCTAAATGCATACAAAAGAAACAAAAATACAAATTGATTCTGAACAATGTACATAAATATACTTTAAAAATACAAACAGTAAAAATTTTTTTTTTAAAAGTCAGACTGGTGTTTTCAACGAGTTCATTAATCAGGCTCAAAGGCACGGTTGGACTGGCCTGTCGGCCTCTTTGGTAGCGGCCTGGCGGGCGGCCTGGCCTCCCTCGCCGAACCCGATGCTTCCGCCTCTGAGAAATTGGTCCGAGTCGCAGCTGCTCCCGGCTTTTTCACCTTCCTCCTCCTCCTAGTTCTGAAAGGAAACACTCAGATTTTACTCCCTTTTGTTGCTCCACGGTGTATCCGCCAAAAATGAGCACCGCTTCTTCAGAAACCAAGCCTGGCGAATTTAGGAGGATTTAAGCAAAGCACGCCTCTTACGTGGCATCGGTCAGCTCGGGGTCAGTGTCCGAAAAAGTTGGCTCGGAGAGAAACCGAAGTTCCCCAGAAGAATTGACAGCAGCAGACACCTTGAAACGTGAGTTTGGAAAAGTTAAAAAAAACAAGGAACTAAGAGGGACAGGAAAAGACACCAAAACGCCAATCAGTTACCACAAGAAACCCAACAGACGTACCTCCATCATGCAGTTTTACAAAGCAAAAACCCATGCAACTATCCATATTTATTACAGCAGTGAGCTAAGAAATGCAAACAAGATTTCTTAAATTACTTTTTATATATCCAAGCTGTAATAAGTTTCCAGGAAGCTGTAAAATGATTGTTGCACCATACATCAGTTCTCTGCTTTAAGCAACTCTGATAAGATTTATAGGCAGAAATACACAGCAAGGCTCAAAGTCTCAGTAGACGGTGATAATTTAGGACAGTAAAACAAACTTAAATACAAAACAAGTGGGAATGTACGTTTACCATCTGAATGTGTGGGAATTTTTTTATTTTGTCTTTAGGCCTACACTAATACAGCAGAGAAAAGAAAACATCTATAACGGAAGTGAACAAAATCCTCTATTCAGCTCGTTTTATTAACCTGGCCTCTTACCCTTGTGGGAGTGAGCACCTCCACGTTCTTTCCCTGCGAAGTTGGGTCTCTCTCTGCAGAGTCCTCACTAAACTCACCTACAACAATAACAATAAAAACATTTCTTTTTTCTAACAAAACCTGCAAACTCCATCATATAATACTTCTGTACCACCAAAACATGTCGGCCTCTTACTCTGATCGATTACGTAAGAAGCAAGAAAATATCCCTGCAGCCCGTTGACCAGGCGTCCGAACCACCAGGTGTCGTTGTCTTTGTACAGTACTTGGATGACGTCGCCGCGGCGGATGGTCAGTTCATCAGATCGATTCGCTTCGTAGTTATAGATGGAAACGACCTGAGAAACGGATCCCGATGATGAAATGGGTAATAGCACAGAAACAGATGGGAGCGAGTTCAGTGTCACTGTGAAAACTTACTATTTGTTGAACTGAGGCAGAATCTGGATCATAAAAACCTGAAGAGGTTTGGTCAGGGAGAGACTATGGTAGAGAGAAAATAAAAACTTTACATTAAACCTGTGACTAAATTATGTTTTTTGCTGACAGCCCTTGACCAAAAAGGAAGTAATGACCTCAGAAAGTCTTACTGTATGCAGTTTAAGAGACGAGGCTCCTTTTATCCTCTGACTGATGCCTCCTGGAAATACAAGAAAGTGACTTTGGAACGACCAGAACCATTAGGACTGCAAATCTGGAAAACCTCATTTCAGCTGTAAATGAGGTTCATCTGGTCAGATTTTTCTCTGATGTTCTGTAATTCATACCAACCACAGGCATCACTTTGGACAACTAGCATATGTGCGATTTGGAGGTGTGTCGCTCTGTATTCTGGGGAATCCAGAGCAAACCGATCTCTATGTGGACAGGTTTTGATCGCAGTGTTGTACTTATTGCTCTGAAGACAGCGAGATATTCAATCCAAATGCTTAGTGACATTGTTTTGGTAACAAACAGAGCAGTTACTGGATGCAATGTTGCGCCATCAACAGCATTACAGTAAATTAGAGCAATGCCAGCCTAGTGTTGACGTGATTAGGTTGTGACTTTGGCTTGAGGCCAGAATAGCTAGTCAGCCTACAAATTCTCCTGAGGGCCGGCCAGATTTAAAATATATATATATATATATATTGTTGCTTCTTGTTGCAACCAGTAATGCAGATATTGACATATTGAAGCCATGAAAGTTTAGTGCAAGCTCAAAACTGTCAGGGAACTCATTGTTCCCAACAGGAAAATAACATGCAGTCATGTAGATTTCTCCAAGACCCTGCAGACAACCACGTTCTGCCTGTTTTTTTTTTTTTTGTAAAGTCACAGTAATGCCTGAATCCTTAGTGAAAGAGCTCTTACTTGTAAGCTAAAGCATAACGCGTAATGCTGCCTTTGATGACCAAACCGGCTGGTGAACTGAACAAGACACTCACGGCTTTTTGTGCTCAAGACTGCTTGGGGTATTAGCTGCTCCGCCAAAGAACCAGAGAGCTGCAGCTTGGAGTGAGGCGACAGCAGAGACGGAGGAGGTAGGGATGCATTTAATCCCTTCTGGGGAGGGAAGAAAAAAGGGGGTGTTGATTTGTGAAGCACAAAAATGTATTTCACAATAGCAGCTATTTATCTTGATGTACAACAAGTACAGCTCAAAGAAATGTGAATGTCTTAAAAAAACATCTATGTTGCTATTTCTCATCTCAAAAAGTAAAACTTATATGGATTTATTACACATAGTGAAGTATTTCAAGCCTTTAATTTGTTGATGATTATTAATTAAAGGTAGTTTTTGGAGGCACACTGATACAAAACTCACTGTGCCAACGTCAGACGTGAAGCTCCTGCCTGCGTGAGTCGTGCCCATTTTGTCTGCAAAGATAGTCAAACGATACATAAATTCTGCATGTAAATTTTGAATAAAATCATATATGATGCTATTAATTCAGGTATTTGCTATGTATAAAGTTATTTTCATATTTACAACCTTGATCCAAACTGAGCCCAACGGCTGCTGTCCTTCGATATGGTTCCTACATACGGCATGAAAACAGGAGACGTTACTGACACGGTTATAATAGCGAGCAATGATCAGTATCTAGAATGTGTAAACATTTTAAATCAGTTCTCTGTTAGAAAAGACGATTTCTTACAAGAACTGAATCCAGATGCTCTTTAACACTCTGCATTTTCAGGTCAAATCTGGCCAACTGGCCAAACTGGTCTATGGTGGAAGGAGTCGGTGTGTCCTGCAGCACCACGGAGTCGGGAGGGTTTTGGACGAGTTTAGTGTCCAAAGACGCCGATCTGCTCAATTCCAGATTGTTGTGCATCTCCAGCTGGGACACTGTAAGACGGGGTCGACGCAACGAATGGCAATTATTCATCTGAGCTCAACAGAGCAGCTGATTGCAACTATTCACAGTGTCCTTTTTCAACTCTCTGCACGCTTTGTCACTTTACAACCACAAATGACAATGCATTTTTATTATTTGATGTGATTAATCAAATACAATGACAACCAATGTTCTGTAGAAATCAGCTGATTAGTAAATAGTGTACACCTTTGTTTTGGTCACAGTATAAACAGAGATGTTCTGCGAAGCCCTTCCACCCCTAAGCTTTTCTCAAATTAAACAAAACTGGTGTCCAATGTTTGTGCAGCAAAACTTCATTTGTGCCGCTATTATCCATCCATCCATCCATCCATTTTCTTGCACCCTTTTTCCCTCAGTGGGGTCGGGAGGGGTGCTGGTGCCCATCTCCAGCCAACGTTTCGGGCGAGAGGCGGGGTACACCCTGGACAGGTCGCCAGTCTGTCGCAGGTGCCGCTATTATTTTAAAAATATTATAAGTGTTTCCAGAGGCCATTAAAGGTCAAGCAGCCAGGCCACATTTACAATATCAAACGATATATGGTGTCAATCAACTAATCTGCCTGAGCTGGAGCTATTTTGTAAAGAGCGAACATTTACGTTTCTAAATGACTTGACTTGTGAATTCAGAAAAATGTCCTTGCAGCTCTTACTTCAGAGGGTTGAAAACAAATGCAGCCACACTTTTCAGATTTTCATTTGTAAAACATTTTAGCTTTGGCCACAAGGTGCATCCTTTTTCTTCCACTTCACAATTATTCACTACCATGTGTTGATCAAATGCACTGCAGCAAAAGGTTCAAGGTTTCCCCCAGAAAGCTCGCTATGCCCGGTGGTTGGGTCATTCATCCAGCAGCCCGCTGTGTTTTTGAGTTAAAAAATGTTTAAAGTTGACAGGAATTTTCAAAATATCACTTGATAATTTTGTGTTATTGAAAGATTGGGAGAATAATAACTGAACACTAACTATAAAGTCTTAAAAAATGCAAACATTTTAAAAAGACTTAAATAAGCAATGCGTAGCCTGGTGGAGGCACAAGTCTGGTGGCCCGCCAGGCCTATAATACACTGGGGGGAAACCCTGAGGTTGTAATATGTCAAAATGTTTATGGACCGTATGGAAATATAATCAAATCCAGTTTGCAGATTATTTTGTCCATGACACAAACACGAACCTTTGTGGTCGTACACGTACACGTGCACCGGCTGGCTCTGACCGAACGCGCAGAAAGCCACCATGTTCTCATGCGGATGGAAGCAGACGCCGTGGACAGCACTGCGGTAACAAAGCTCCGTGTACACTGCGACCTGGTCTCCTGGGAACACAGTACATTGATCAGAGGAACAATGCAGAGTACGTGCAATGAGTTTACGGTTTTGTTTTTACTAGGGATTGTCACCTGTGTCGGTATTCCAGACATATCCTATCCCATCCTCACTACCAGAGAAGATGAAATTCCCACACGGAGTGAAAGTGCTATAAATTCTCTCTCTGTAGTTTGTTGCACCGTTGTACTTCTTTATAGCCAAGCTTAAAAAATAATAATAAAAAGAAAAAGCCAGAAAATGATTCTAAAAGTAAAACAAATACCCTAAATAAGAAATGACCGCACGTCTTCTGTGATCTCAGATGGTCTTCGGTTACTTACATCCTCAAATCCATCATCCTGAGAACGCTGTCTTTGGCATGGATGAGCAGGCACCGCCCATTCGGGTGGAGCTGCAGCATGTTGATGGGGATGCCCCTGAGGTCGCTCTCGTCAATTTTCTGCCAAGAGCCAAACAGAACACAAAACCTTTGTTCCTGTGTGAACAACCGCTTAAACCTCGACTCAACGAATCATGTTGCATCATCTTTTACGATAACATCGGTTTCCGATACCATCTCTATCGACCATTGCTGGCA
The DNA here is from genome assembly GCF_904066995.2 of Poecilia reticulata. Taxonomy (NCBI): domain Eukaryota; kingdom Metazoa; phylum Chordata; class Actinopteri; order Cyprinodontiformes; family Poeciliidae; genus Poecilia; species Poecilia reticulata. The sequence continues at coordinate 8,016,815 of NC_088851.1, forward strand.
TGGATTTTGCCGTTGTTTGCTGGGATTTACTGAAGTTTTCCACACATTGATGATGCCTGCGTTGTCGGCGGAGAACATTCTTCTTCCTGTTTAGATGTTTAAAAAGAGATTGTCATAAACGGAATCAAGATCACTAACGCCCTCACCTGGTGAAGATGTGCTAAAACATTTAAACGAATTCACATTTTTAGTGCAGTAAAAGTATTTTTCACTGAACACTGGAGAAAAGCTGAAAATTTATTTTTGACATGTTTGACTAACATACCTCTTACAGCTTACACTATAAAATTTTCTTTGTTTTATTTCCTATACAGTTTAATTATATGTACTTAATGTCTGTACGATGTGAGCTCTTGAAATTGAAGTCAACATTATTGCTTAGACACACAATTTTGTCTTTTAAAGCTAATCTCTGATTCTGAAAGTGTCCAAGCTTTCCAAAAGGATGTAAAAAAGGTGAATAAAAAGTTTTTACTTTTTCTTTTAGAATCATTCTTTTGGGGAAATTTGCTGCAATTATTCCATCAAAAAACTGAAAAATTGCTCAAACCTGCATTTGTTATTGTTTCTATGTTCATGGTTCTTTATTACCAAAGAGCCACAGGTTCCAAACCAATGTTTGGAACCTTGGTTTGGAACCAAGGTTCCAATAACATTATTAATCAATAATGTTATTGATTAACATTATTGATTAATGTTAATCAATAACAATCAAGTTATTGATTAATGTTTACATTAATCAATAACTTTCTGCTTTGTTGAGGTATAAATATGACGTAATCCCCATTTATTTTAGCCTGTAGGTTGGAGGAGAAAACATATTTATCTTGCCAATAATAAAAGTCATCAGGATTGTAAACAAGTTTAAAAAAAAGTAATCTAACTTTGGGAGAGTTGCATCAAACAGTGGCGTAATGGATTCCTGGTGTCTAAAACAATCATTAGACATTGTCTACATGTAGAGCTGTTATTTGGGAGCAACAATCACAATAGGTAGGTTCAGATTAAAAGAAAATCACCAATTTATTGACATCATTGATTACGATTTAGACACGTTTCCTTGATTCTTTTCTTGCTTCACCCTCACACTATGCTGCCGCCACCACTCCCCATGTGCTTTAGCATCTCACATCAAATGTCCAAGTGACCAAGTAAATTATCAATATGAATATACGGCGCTTGAAATATAACATTCCAACAAATTTTGCATCCAAGCAGGCCTTAGCGGTTGCTTTATTGCACACAATGATACTGTGATTGTGAATGTAGTTCTGTATATTTTGCAGCTACTGAACATGGCATCAAGAGCTCAAAGTTCAAGGGAACTTTAGCAATAAGCATTAAGTCTTACAGCAGGATAATCATCCAAATCATAGGGCTGATCTACAAACAACTACAACTAAACATATTTAACTAAAGGTTTGGGTTTCTCCACGTTTTTCCAGTGTCAAATTATTCCACTGGAATAAGGGAAAGAGCTCATTTTTCCACATCTTTACCAAGGGAGCCAACAAGTCTTTCTGTTTGAGTTGTTGGTGGGTTCAGAGGTACCTTCGAAATCGAAACACACTGAGTTGACGAAGCTTTTGTGGGTCTCGAACTCCTGCAGCATCTGGCCGTTCACGTCGTCCACATCGAGCCTCCAAACTCTTATCAGGAAGTCGTAGCTCCCGGTCACCACCAGGTTCTGGGCGCCCGGGTGGTACTGAGCGCAGTACACGAAGGATGGGTGAGGCAGCACCTTCTGAGCATTTTCCAGAAGCTTTTCCACGTTCCACTCTCTGAGAAAGAAGAGGATGCAGTGGCAGCCATTTGTCGCTTTTAGCGACTTCATTTACGTCCGAAACATGAAACCTACCTGACGGTTCCGTCTGAGGAGGCGGACAGCAGGACCCTGTCATCGCTGGACCAGCAGAGATCATACACAATTTTCAGATGACCGTTGAAAGCAGCCAGCACTGTCCCAGAAGGAATCTCATACACTGGAAGTAAGAAATAAAGAAAATGTCTTCTTTTACAATCTGACGAGACTTTTTTTTTTTTTTTTCCACAGATCTGCAAAAAGACCAAGTTAATTGACTTGAGGAAACTAAAGCCAGCAGCTGTGTAGAAATGATTCGCTGCTTACCAACAACAGGGAAAGCATCTCTGTCAGCGCAAGCAGCGGCCAGCCTGATTCCAGCGTGAGAAAACAGGACGGTGAAACAGCCCATCTTACCGCCACGGAAAGCCAAACCGTGCTTGTTGGGAATCCGACAGATCTACCACACAGAATATTTTACGAGCTTTTAACTTTGATTCTTGAAAGTCAGATAATCTAAAAATACTTCCAATGGTTTTCGGCTGAATACAGAGCCTTACAAAAGCATTCACAACAACAGCCTTCAATGTAATCTATCATACATATAGCAGTGTGAATTTGTCACGTGAAAGGAGAAGCATAGACGACAACTGACCCTGGAATTTCATGAATTATATACCTGCTTTTTTAATAAATGAGCCCTTTTTTATATTTTGGATCAAGCATAAATTAGAGATCTGTTTTCTATAAACATCAGAATACTTAATTTCTAGCAGTAAAATAATTAATGTTTAGTTTATTGCTGAGCATGTGCAAGTAAAACAAACAAAAAAGAAAAAAAAACAGATATATATATATATATATATATATATATATATATATATATATATCTGTTTTTTTTATGTTACATTTTGTAGCCTGTGGGAAATTTCAGTTTAACATTTCTGGTCCTTTGTGCCAAAAGGTTTGGACATCACTGCCAGAAGATGTCCAATTTGCAGTTTGCCACAATCCAAAGCAAATACGCGGAAGAAGATGCTGCGATCAAAATGAGACAAAAATTTAACATTTTTTCCTATGTGGTGAAAAAAATAACATTGTGTATCAACTTCCTCTGCACAACATCTCCACGGTAAAACACGGTGACGGCAGCATCGGTGCTTTGATATGCTGTAAACAGCCATTTGTATGAAATGTGTGAAAAAACAACAACAAAAAAACGAAACAGCAAATATGATTTTCTTCTCCTTTTGACTCATGAGGCCGCTTTATGTTGGTCTATCTAATAAAACTTAACTACACTCCATTGAAGGTGGTGGATGTAACATGACCAGATCTGAAAAAACGTTAGTATTTCAGCAAGACGCTATTAACCAGCGCAGATTTTACATAACGAGTCATGTCAAGGAAGTTCACAGAGATACGTTTGTCGAATCTTAAAGCAAACTTTAGAAAGCTTTTTTCTGTTTTTCATTACAATGACAAATGTTAGCATGCGGCTACCTGCCCGGGCAGTCGGTTCCACCTCAGGACGGGCTGCCTGCTAAGACTGGGTTCTCTCTTGCTGGCGTCATTTTGCAGGTCACTATAGGAGGTGCTGCCCCTCTCCTCCTGTAAGGCCATCATAGAGCGCATACCGGGGTCCACCTAACGAACAACAAACACCAAAACTTAGCTCAAATAAGTATCAAACACTCCAACTTAATGAAATGTAAAAACACAGAGCCAAAAGTTATGGAGGTCATTTTTTTAACACTTACACACTCTGGAGGTTTAAGACCTTTCACAGTGACGTAGAGTGTGGATGCATATTTGGTTCTTGGGTACTTCCTCCACCACTCAAACACCTCTATTGTTTTCGGGTGTCTCTTCGCCCGAGGTGGAGGGCAGAAGAGCTGAAGGCGAAGTTTGCTCTCAATATTCAGAATCCCATTTGCACCAATAAGCTGGAAGGTTTGGAGGGAAATCAAAAGACGTCTCCATAAATGGCAATGTCAAAACGAGTAATGTCGACTTTTAAGGGCCAAACATTTCACCTTAAGAAATGCCCACGCAATCTTTCGAAAGCCTCGCTCGTGCTTCTCTGCATTGAAGTTGGCTTTCGCCTCCTCTATAGTCATGAAGTCCAGGATCTTGAAATGAAAACGAAAAACATTAATTAGCACAAAATAATGTAAAAAAAATTACAGCAGAAAAGGTAATTATCTCTTACTTCAAAGAAGAGTATAACTCTGGGGGCTGATTCAACTTGCTGAACAAAGTAACCAAAGCGTTCATTGAATATGATCTGCTCCTGCCACTCGGGGATGATGGATTTGTTCTTCCTGAAGTCAAACGGCTGCGTAATGATCGGCAGAATGTGGCTGACATTCTCTTGCTCGTAAAATGAAGAGACGGGCCGCTGACTTTAAGAACAAAAGGACAATTATAAATGATACGAATACACAGAAGCAGGAAAACGTGAAATAAATTCAACACTTAATGGAACTGAAGTTCAGTTCGCTCTCACCAGTCCTCTTTCCTCAGATACTTCCCGGTGAGTTCATCAACAATGTGGATCTTCACCATGGGGTGCGAGATCAGCAAGTCCGTCTTGAGGCGATCGGTTCTGTGGACAAACACTCCCAGCACGAGACCGTTGTCAAATGTCTGCTTGTCCCATTCCTCCGGCTCAGCCTCGATCTCCTCTTTGACGACTGAAAAACGGGAAAAGGACGAAACAGAAGCTCTGTCAGAACCAGCATATTTTATGTTTGATTAGCATTAAGTGGCTGCACACAATCAAACCTGACTCACCATGCTTTTTTTTCTTCTTCTTCTTTCCCTTCGATTCCGTTTCATTTTCAGTGCCAACTTCTCGTTCTACGTCCTCGTCTTGATCTCTAATGGTGAAAATGACTGATTTCAAAATGATGCCTAAACTGTGATTTTTTTTTTTGTCTTTTAGATCTAAAAAAAAATTGACATTGTAAAAATACACACCCTGCATCTGAGTCAGTAGCGACAGATTTCAATTTCTTCTTTTTCTTTTTCCCCATGTTGTTGTTCAGGCTAATGTTCTGCCAAATGACGCTGCCATCCTCCTCTTTGATCCTCGTTTTCTTCGTGGTCCTCTCTTCTTCCTGTGCTATCTGCAGCTGGTATTCGTGCAGCAGCTCATCTTCTCGATCCTCCACCTGGCTCTCCGTTGTAACCTTTGCGCCATCTTTGCTTTTTCCTTTCTTGCTCCTCCCTTTCGGTCCCTTTCCACCGCCAGTGTCTTCTTGATCTACAGCAAATTCAGAGTCCATATCCCTTTGAATGTCGCTGGTGTTGTCCTTAAGTCCAGGTAAGGAAGGAAGGTCCCTCTTGCTTTTCTTCTTTGCTTTAGATGTTTTGTTGTAATGTGGGCTGTCCTCTTCGGGATTGCGTGTGTTTTGCAGAACTGTCTCATCTTCTTCTGTGTCATTTTCAAGGTTTTGTTTTTTTCTCAGATTCTGAAGCTAAGAAGACAGAAAGAAAGCAATAACATGACTGTAGTCATAGTTGTCCTTAAATAAGAATTATGTTTCTTAAACTGCTTTGCCAGAAAGAGGATCAACTACTTATGTGTCTTCTTTTACAAGGTGATTTGCTGATCCTAACCACTGAAATGAAAAACAAGACGCAACAAAACACGTACCACAATTGTTTCCTTTGCTTCAGTTTCTTCAGTGTTTTTCTTCTTTGACTTCTTTTCCGATTCCGTATATTTCTTGAAAATTTCATTAAATCTTTCCCGGGTCTTTGCTCGCTCTTCACTCGCACCTAGAAATGTTTACATCATCATTAAAAGGGTGTTATTTCCTACTGCTTCTTTGAAATCACTTAAACCCAAGTAATAATGTGTAACAACTCAACTAAAATACTTTGCATGCCTATTCCCAATTCTAACTTTACCTCAGTTTTATTTTTCGTTTGTGAAACAACATTTTAAATGCAAAACACTGTTTATTTTTCAAAATTAAAACAACTCACCTACTGGCATTCTTCCACACTGTGTTGTTTCTCATTCTTAGTAGAAAAAGAAAAATAGTCATAAAAGAAAATCTTATTTCACAAAAATGCTAACAATGATGTGTACATTTTTGCGTTCACTCCAAAGTAAAAACAGGGGAAAGTAGCTTACGTTTTATTCAGTATGTTAAGCTGAAGTAAACTAAAAATAAAAAAGTACACCAGGTTAAGGTTAGCTAAATAAGCAGCTAGTTTGACAAGAGCTAACTCGCTAACTCGCGCTGCCAAAGTGACACAGAAATATTTATGGTCTATAAGAAAATGTTTGAGGCTTAAAAAATACTAAGCTCTACATAATTTCATTAAAAACGGCGTGTGAGTTAGCTACACCAGTAGCGATATGTATATCAGTGCGCACAAGGTACTCCAACTTCACCGACGACGCTGTAATGGTTTCCAAGTCAACAAGGCTGAACGTGAGGGCGGAGTGGGCGAATAAACAAGAACAGGCCAATGATGTGTAAGGACACAAACGACGTCATTACGTATTGAGCGTAACACTGAAAAGTGGCCGTGTGCATACATCGTTCTTGGTTCCGTCCTGGCGGTCACTACTAAATCCGCCGCCACCAACGCCAGGTAGAAAACCCGTCATTCCAGTAAGGGGTTCCTGTTGCGGTGTTGAGAAGGTTATTTTCAAAAGTATTATTTTAAAGTTTATTGCAGTCATTTAGAATTAAAATCAAACTGGTATGAAATTGAGCATAAGAATGAAAAACAAAAATCAATCAACTCTTAAAAAAAAAAAACATGCTGAGAATGAAAATCAATGAGAAGGAAAAAATTGGTCTTGGCCAGTTAAAATAAATAACATCACATGAGTAATTGAACCCAATACAATTCTGACATGCATTAAAAAAACCTGGTATGTTATTCGGGTTTAGCATGTGATTACAAGGAAATATACTGCTATTTGTTTGCTCCATACGTCTTACTTCTATTGTTTTGAAGTTTGTTTTTTGTTTGTGTGTTTGTTTTTTTGGGTCCCCATTAGCCATTGCTGTAACAATGGCTACTCTTCCTGGGGTCCATAAGTAAAACTATTCTTATTTTAGTACAATTAGAATAAAAAATAAAATATGACATGTTTTAACAAAAAAGGGTGCTATTATTATTATTATTATTATTATTATTATTATTATTATTATTATTATTATTATTATTATTATTATTATTATTATGCACATGATCTCAATACCGACTTACCTGAAAGAATCAAACAAAAACTCTTAAATGAAACGGGATTAGAATTATACAAATGAGCTTCCAAGGGTCACGTGACTCGCCGAAAGGCGTGTCAAGCAGATTGCATGATTTCGGAACGCCAACTGCATAACCTTTTGTTATGCAGTTATGGCCTCCGACCTGTGTGACAGGTGCTCCCGATTGCTCCGAGACTTCGCTGCACGTCTGAGGAGAGTTTGGGAGGAGTTCAAGTACAAACTGGAGGAAATTTTTGGAGAACTTCTCCAATGTACCTGCTGTGGGAATGCACCTGAGCGAAGGATGGCTCAAGATTTATCATCATTGCAGCTCATGTGTGGTAGGATACACAACTGTTGTGAAAAAGAAGCGCATAGATGTGCTTTGTTTAAGACATTATATGATCATCACCATCGTGATTAAATTTTAATTTCACCTACTTTCTGTCATTTGGTCCTTTCAATATATTGACAGTCAAAATGTAGCTGAATTTAAAATGTAAATTTGTAAATTGGGATGTTATTGTAAAGTTTATTTCAACAATTAATTAAAAAAAGATTAACTCATGGGTTCACATGGTGCTGTATTTGAAGCATTTATTTCTGTTTGTTGCCTTTCTGCCAGTTAAAATGCAATATTTATTTTCTTAGAAAATAATATCACATAAATAATGAAGGTAGGCCACAAAAGCTCGCTGCCAAATAAGCAAGTTAGTCAGAGTTCTGTAAAAATGGAAAGTTGAGTGGAAGGAAAAATGCTACTACTTCTGGATTTTTATTAGCTATTAGCCATTGTTAATAAAATGAACAAAAATAAACACTTTAAATGTCACTCATAAGGACAATAATGTGATTATTTTAACCTTAGTATGAGAAATGGCCATTTAAATAAAACATTTTATTTAATTAGCTTGGTGCATTTGTACTCATGACTCTTTTTTTTCTTTTCTCAGATGATGAAACTCAGGTTTTCAATCAAAGAAGCCTCCAAGCACTGAACCAACTTGCAGCCTCTCAAAATGCAGATCTGCAAATGTCTGCAGCCATATATTACCTGCACATCAGTCACCACTGTGAGTGAAGACTTTAATTTCATTTAACAATTTTCAGACGGTACGGACGAGGGGTAGTTAAAATGTGACCGTTGTTTGCCGTATTCCCACTCGGGAGATAAGTACCCTAACGGAAAAGACCAGTATGCAAATGTTCAACTGTATTTTTGATATAGCTCATCCAGCTTAAATATTCACATGTCCATCTCTTTACGTTGAAGAAAAAATTATGTCCTCTTTTAAAGCTTTCCAAGTTCTCAGTTATAGTGATAACAGTGCTTTCTCAGGCATATGGAAAAGATCTTGCTGAGATGTCTTTTTTTTGGCAATTTCTGATTCAAAGTGAGTTTATGTGCGGTTTTAATGCAACTTTTTTGTTATGAAATGAAGTATAGTATTTTGATGATCACAGACAGCTCTAAAATGCTTTTATCAGGCAGGGATCAGATAACTCGATATTGTCCTGAAATTAAATCTCCACGTCAGTTCTGAGAAGTGAAAGAAATTGTTCTTGCTTCTTACTGTGACTGTAAGTTCTTACATCTTCCTCTTCCTGCCTGGGGTTGTTTATTGCAGTGAAATCTCCCTTACCAGATGCCTTCGTGGAAACAATCACGGCTCTTCTTTTGTCCCCTGACCTGGATGTGCAGAAGACTACTTCCTTTGCCCTGGCTAATCTACTAGTTAAGAAGAATGGTAACACTTGTTTCTAAAAATGTTACTTTTTTTGTTATCTAGATAGCTTAAAAAGTTACGTATTTTCCGGACTATAGAGCGCACCATAGTATAAGCCGCAACTACAATTTAATTTTTTTTGAAAAAAAAAAAAGAAACTGGAAACATACATATAACCCGCTGGTATGTCCGCCGCTCTCGGTTTTCCATAAGGACGCAGCAGAGGGCTCCGTCTTAATCCGTGAATGCTGCTAACATGTGCTTGTTCTAAATGAAAATTAGCCCTTTCTTCTCTGATCTCCAATTTTGACTTCGAATGATTCACTTCCTGCTAAAGAGCCCCCTGGTGGTGGAAGAAAAATCCACAGCAAAGCCGCACCGGGCTACAAGCCGTGTGGTTCAAAACGTGGGGAAAACGTAGCGGCTTATAGTCCGAAAAACATGGTATTTTTAAAGCACTGATGAATGAATAAACATGATTTCAGTTTGTAAAGAGTCTGTGATCGAGACGGGGATGTTGGTGCCGCTGTTGGAGTTGTTCCAGTCGGGGGATCCGATGGCTCAGTGTCACTCTTGTGCCTGCGTAGCCATGCTGGCGTCCTCAGGTTTGCACAGACCTTTTTGTTGTTGTTGTTTTATGTTCTAAAACTCTTATTTGTGTTGTGCAAATGTGCATCAGTAGATCTTATAAGAATCCTGCAAGTCGTCACACAAACTTTACATCGTACTGTATCAAAAAGTTGAAGTATTTTCATCATAATTTCTATATGTTTCTTCAGAATCGAACAGAGATTCTATTTTGGTGGACGGAGTGATGCCTCTGTTGGCTTTGGCTAAATCCTACGATCCAGCGATACAGCTAAATGCAGCGTGGGCCCTGTTACATCTCACTCACTCAGGTTGTATGTTTGTCTCTCCATTTTGTCAATGTTCACGTACCCCCCAGAATTATTCATTTGCATTTTGTCACTGCACAAAATTCAAAATGGATTTGAATGGGTTGCAGGTAAAAATCTTCAAATTCCCCTCTATGAAACACAGTAGTAGCAGAATCATGCTGTGGGGATGTTTTCTATCAGAACTGGAGTTGATGGGAAGATGGACAACCTAATTCTACCTTACTGGTGTCAGCCAAAGCTCCAGTCGTCTGGTCTTTCAGCAGTCGCAATTTTTATTTATTTATTTTCAGATTGGTCGACAAGAACTCTGTGTCAAGCAGGGGGCATCCCTGTCTTGGTCCTCTTGCTGCAGTCCTCCAGGTCAGAAGTTCAGTTTTACAGCTGCACAGCTCTTTGCAACATTGCCGCCGCTCCAGAGCATCACCCAAAGTTGCTCAGCGTTGGGGGTCATTATTTGTCCAAGTCGCTTCTGACGCTGATGTCTTCTTCTGTAGAAAAGGTTACTGAGAACTTGATAGGGGGAGGGGAATGAATGGTAACTTTTCCATATGTTATGAATTTATCGGTTTTTTTCTTTTTTTTCTTGTCAGAATGCAGCCCAAGCATGCAGATGCCTTCAAACTCTTTCAAAGAATGGTAACATTCATTCGTACATGGCGTTATTTTAAAATAAAGCATCTTATTCTGCTTCTTGTTTTTATCCTCAGTTCGGGTCCAGGAACATCTCATGGAGCTTAACTGTGTGTTGCCTCTGAAGTCCCTGCTCAAAAGTTCGAACGCTGCATGGATGCAGTCAGCTTTAACGCTGCTGTGCACACTGACCGCACACCCACCAAACCGTGTATGGACCCCACAACACTAACATATAGTTATGATAGAGTACTATATCTTAGAACTCTATCATATTTCGTAACCTGAGTTTTTTCTCAATCGCCTAATGCTACAAAACTGGTTAACACCACAAAATCATTCGTACTCTAATCTTTTTTTTTTTTACATTTTGTCACATTACGACCACAAACTCCAGTGTTTATATAGGGATTCTACATGATGCACCAACACAATTTAACTGAATGAAAATTAATCAAATCCTTTGCCAGTTTTTAATTTGTAAAAATTTTCGTTTGTTTATTTTACTTCACGTTTAGGAGCCACTTTGTGTTGGTCTGTCGCCTAAAATCCCAATAAAACACGATAAAATCTATCGTCGCAATGTGACAGAATGTAGAAAAGTTTGTTTTTTAGAGAAAGATGTTCGACTTTCCTGTAATCTCTTTTTTTTTTTTTTTAGGATCTCCTCATGAGTGAAGGACTGCTGAGGGAAGTCGGTCGGCTGCTCCATCGTCCCAGCTCAAACTCTGCTCTGATCTCACAAAGTTGCCAGCTCATCACTGACCTCTGCAGTGCCTGCATGGACGAGCAGGTACGCCTCCAGCTTACCTTTCGATGGTTTGTTTATGCCCCGGCTCTGAATCCAGTTAACGTTATCCAGGCTGTGACGGAGAGCCTGTGCTTATCAGGGCTGCTCCGAGGACTTGAGTCTCCTTCCCTGTCAGATGAGACTTTGCTGCATGTGACTTTGTGTTTGCGTCACCTGATGAGCTGGGGTAATGTTGTTCTTTTGTCTTTTTTTTTTTTTAAGTAACTGTCACTTTTTGTCTTCACAGTATTTTTGAAATTTCTCTGTTTCAGAGGGGCTAAGGACCACGTTGTCCACTTCAGTATCACCAGAGCAAGTTTGGAGGCTGGTGCAGCTTTCCGGACAGACGAGAAATCCTGAGCTGTCGTACAACTCTGCAGCCATCGTGCACGCGTTTGAACCGACAGGTAAAGTAGCACACGCGTCCATATCCGTACGTTTCTATATCAAATGTTGCTTTTTTTCCTTCCTCTCCTCCACAGCACGCTTCCTCCAGCTGCTGAGGCCTCACTACAGCACGGTGGCTAAATATTTGTTGCTGTTCCTCAAAAGGAAAGATGTGAAGTTCCAGCAGCTTGGCATTGCTGCTGTAGCTAAACTCAAGAATGGTTTGTGGGTTTTTTTGTTGTTTCATCCGTCTGTGAAGAAATTAAACGAATTTCAGTTTCATGCTGTAACCGATATGGTCAGAGCATTTCAGTAGGATTTTAAGTGATGGATCTAAACGATATTCTTACATGCAAGCGTCTCAAGACTGTCACTGGGTTTCATATTTAATCCCGTTTAACATGACACCTCTAAATAAAATAATTAATTCTCTAAAGGCTTTTGTCGAAGTTTGCAATGTGACAAAATGTGGAGAAATTCAACGGGCATAAACACTTTTTAAAGAGACAAATTTTTATGTTTTATATGAAATTAAAAGAATGACTTTTTGAATAAGGAGCATTTTATAACCTGTTTGCTCTGATCCTCTGCAGACGGAGACTTTTTAACGTCTGTGACCGACGGTCAGCTGGAGGCTCGGCTGTCGCAGGGACACGCAGAGACGGAGGAAACGAGACGGCTGCTATGAATGATTCAGCCTCCGTTGCCATCTTCTGGTTAACCCTCGACTTGCTCAGTATTTTTACAAAGAGTACAAGATGTTTGCTTTGATGCAAAACTTTGATTTTTTTTATTTTTACATGCCGCTCTTTTCTAAAATCATTTTTATATTTGGTTGGCTTTTTTTACATATCTGTCTTTAAAAAGAAGGAAAGGACAGAGGAGTGGCATCAGCTTTAATATATTTGAACATTTTTATAAAGCTAACCTGTGATAGTCTAGAACAGTACTTAAGGTATAGGATCAAGTTTAAGTCACGATTTTTATGCATTTTTATGCTTAAAAAGCATTTAACCTACAGCTCTCTGATTCGAAGCAACTGTGAGTGCAAACAAACAAACAAAAAAAAAGGCATTGTTGCATTCTCTCCTCTAAGACGGCACGCACACCAAATTAAGGCCCATCTTTGGAAACCGTATCGTCGTAGCAGCTTTTTACATACCATTGCTATATTTTTACAAAAGTTCAAGATTAATATTGCAATGCGGCGACATTGAGCTCTCAACTGCATCTCGATTTATTCGAGTTCCACTGAGGAAAAAAAAAAAAGGGAAAAGTGCTGAGTCAGCAGTAAGTAATATCAGGTTCAACCTAAAAAATAAAAAAAACCTGGACAAGTTCTTATTGATTAAATAGCTATTATTCAAACCGACTAACTGCATCCACTAACAAACTAACAGCAGAAAGTACAGCTACGCCTCATTTTGAGCCTGTTTGATTCGAACCCTGCTGGAAAGAGATGATTATGCAAGAACTTTGAGTGTTTTTTTTGTTTTTTTTTGTGCCACCGGCTACCGCAAGACGTCCTCGCTGAGAGGCGAAGCTGTATTGTTGCGTGCTCCTTTCGAGGCGCTGATAGAAAGCAGGATGGCTGTGCTGTAGCTGTGCGGGAAAAATCGTCTGGACGACGACCTCAGATGACTTCTAAAAAAAGGGACAAAGAAAGGTCAGAAGAGAGAAAACGCATCCAGAAACAAATGTTTATCTTCATTCGTAGAGATGAATCCTGAGTCAGAAACGACAGACAATCAGCACCAAGTACAAAGTTACTAAAACGAGGTTTGACGTTACGTCCTCACCCGCTCTCTGTTTGGTCTGGATCTCCTCCAGGCCGGAGAGTGCTCTGAGGGATCTGCGCTCCTTGAAGGCCACCACCGGTACCACATCGTCCTCGTTGCCCAGCCCCAGCTGGGCAGCGGTTTTAGTCCCCACCGGCGTCTTGGCGGCGTCCTCTATTGTCCCATTGTGCAGAGGCTGTGTATTTTCCTTCGGTAGAGTCCGCGCCGACACAGATTTCTGTGATTAAAAAGATATCAAAACGCTTTTAGTCAAGGCCGGGGACGGAAAAGCCTTTTCATGGGCCGATGTTGGATGTGCGTCACAAGAGGCCAGAGGCTGTGTACTGTTTATCAAAAATAAATAAAAGAGCTGATCAGTAAATCTCACCGTATCTGGTGAATCTGTTCTTCTGGTTCTCCGCATGATCTCCTCAAGTCGCTGGAAAAGACAACAATGCAACAAAAACAACTTTTTTTTATTTTTATTTTTATATCAGTTGCCTTGCAAAAGAGAAAATCCTGCTACATGCACATGTTTTGTCATGTGCAGGAAGCACATGACAAAACAAAAAAGGTTGAGATTTTGTGTGATATAAGAAAACGAAGTAGTCAGTAATGGTGAAGCAGAAGCTAAAGGCCAGTCTGGCCTGCTAGCAAAGCGTCTGCAGAAACCGCATGCAGGCTGATGCAGACGGACACTTTTCTTAAATTTTGGAACATTTTCACAGATGCAATCATCCCAAAATACAATAAAATGAGGCAGAAAATGTCCCCCCCCATATTTATCAATCAGGTTTCTGTATTTCTTAATTTTCTACTAACTGACCCAATAATAACACAGCAAAAGAAAAAATCTTCTAGCCCTACCGAACATTTTGGGAAATGCTGGGTTGTGTCGTAGGTGTGCAATCGTGGATCCTTTTTTTAATGTCTGACTGATCCCTTTTCAACAACTATCAGTTTATTTCGTTAAATTCAATAAGGTGCAACATATTTATTCAGAAATATTCCCCAGGTGGTTTCAACTTGACAATTTTGGTCCTCAGACTAACATTTTGGACCTCGCTGCTCTGACCGGTTCTCTGCGTCTTTTGTATCCCCGCTGAAGAAAAGTCCTCGGCATGATGCTGCTGCCACCATCGTGCGTCACTATGGAGACAGTGTGTGTTCAGGGTGATGTTCATTGATTACTTTCACACCCGCATGAAATGTTGCACAAAAGTTTTCTCATTGGACCAGAGCTCTTTCTTCTAGTGACATTAGAAGTTAATGTGATGCTGATGTTGTTGGTAAACGTTGTTATCACCGTCGATTGTGTTAAAATCCTGTTTTCCATTTAATCTGCTGTTTCTTATTCATTAAAACATTAAAGCATCCCGGGCTCAGGTGTCTGTCCCAGGGGTGAACATCTACTGCAGTGAGACTGATGAACAGACTCGATATGTTATTAACACGGGAAGCGGATTTTCCCAACACTTCCAAAGGTAACTTACAAAAGGGAAGGGATTATAAAAGCGTGTTTTACAATGTATTATTCACCATTACGCACTACTTTGCGATGGCCTGTAACTGAAAATCTTAGCATAGCAGCTTTATTTGCAGTTACAACATGGCAAAAAAAATGTGTAAAAGTTCAAAGGGCATGAATGTTTTAGTAAGTCTCCAAACCTTTTTCCTTGCTTGGCGCTCTGCCTCCTCTTTCTGTGCAGCGATCTCTCGCTCTTGCTTCATTTGTTCGGCTCGTGCTCGCTCTTCAGCCTGTTCCTCCTCTCTCTGTGCAAACAACATCCGGACACGGATAAACAAATGAAAACGATGCCTGCTGTACAGGGAGCTTTTCTCCTGGGATAGTAAGATGATGTGTTTACTGGGCACCTGCTTCTGCAGAAGTTCAGCCTCTCTCATTGCCTGAGCTCTCTCTTCTTCAGCTCTCCTTTGCTCCTCCTCCTCCCTCCTCTTCTTCTCCTCTACGAGTTGCCTGGCCTCTGCCTCCTGTCGAGCCTGCTGCTCCGCCCTCCTGCGCTGCTGTTCCTCACGACTCCGCCTGAACAGAAGTTGTAGTGAAATTGTGGAAGTGGTTACTTTCACTCAATCCTAATCTCCCTTCATTGCTCCGTCTGGGATTTCTCCCATTCACTTGGATTCCTCCGGTAAAATTTCAACAGAGTATATCAGCAAATAGGAGAAAAGTTGCGAGTGATGAGGCTGATTTCCTGCGCTTCTTCAGAATTGTAGTCTGCTTGTAGTTTTAGCCATAGCAGCAGAGGACGTTAACATTCCCTCCAGCTGGTGTTGACCACACTTCCAAATATTGAATTAACATTAACAGCCACTTTGTTCAGCTGGATATTTCTTTCTCTCCAGTGGAGGATAATTGTTTACTGCTCAGGCAATTTCCGGTAAGCTTCATAGCATCAAACTAGTGCATTACGTGCTTCGTGGCCAAACGTTGGCGATCGGGTAAAATTTAAAACTTCAGCAGAATCCACGCCTCCAGGAAGAAATCATTTCTCAATAGCCGAGGGTCTAGACCCTCTGCACGAAGTGCAGCATAGAACAACTGGCTTGTTTTTATGACAGTATATTAGGGTCATTTTATATGGAACAAAAAAAGAAGTACATTTCTGCCAAAAAACGAAACAAAATTTTGAAATTAATCAGAAATAATGTATTTCTTGGTTTCCAAAGATTTTTTTCCAGAAAATTTCTGAATACTTTTTTTTCTTTCCTAGCAAATTTCCAAGGTCTTCTTTCTAGAAAAAAGACCTTGTAAATTTTTTTGGCAGAAATGTACTAATCCTTTTATTTTTTCTATGTAAAATGGCCATAATACACTGTCGTTGGTTTTTACCAGCCTGTACCTGTAATTTTTATTTATTTATTTTATCTTTTTACCTTTCGGCTTCCTCTCGCTGCAGGCGCTCCTGCTCCTCTTTCTCCCGCTGCATGCGGGCCTCTCTCCTCTTTTCAGCCAGAAGTCGCGAGGCCTCCTTCGGGTCAGTGGTGCCCCCTGACGGACGGAGCATGACCTCTGCAGGCTGTGGATCTGAAAGAGGAGAGGCTTTATGAGGACATATAGTCAGAACAAAACAATCATTTCCACTATAACATCTAAACTTTTTTTTTTTTAATAAACATTTCTTCCACTTACTTCCATCTGCTGCTGTCCCGGTGAAGCCGTCTACCTGTGCGTCAGGCAGCTTATGACTCTGTGTCTGCTGTTGACCTTTGTCTGGTGCGCTGACGGGCCGGGTGTTGCCAGCAGAGAAGTAAGCGGCAGCGTCCTCCTCAGGAACAGCTGGGAGCTCGAGGTGCAGGGGGGTGGAGTGTCTGCTGATTGATCTTCTGGGGCTCCTGCAGGATGGAACAGCAGAGGGATGGATCAGCTTCCGTCTGCAACACCAACATGAGGCGGAGACGTTTACCTACCGCTCCGGTGACGGGGAGGCTGTTCTGCTCTGAGTGCAGGTGGGCGACTTCACGCCGTTAACACCAGCAGCAGGCGATCTTTTGGCAGAGCCGCTGTTGGGGGTCTTCTTCCTGGCTTCCTGTCTTACTTTTTGAATCTGCATCGAACCGAAGACGTTAGCAAAACTTCCACTACCTAAATTATTTCACATTTCCACTACAAACTTCAGTGTGTCACATTGAACATTTATGTTATGAGCCAACAAATAGTGAAAGTGAAAAATCACGTTCTTTTTTTTGTTTTTTTTTAAACAAAACATCTGAAAAGTGTGGTGTGTAGCTGTAATTTGGACACCAAATCAATAAGTTGTACAACAACCTTTTTTATAGTTTCTATGGACTTTGTACATCTTTACCCATTTTTCTGAACGTTGGACTTCAAGTTCAGCAGCAAATTCTCAGTTGGATGTAGGTCTGAACTTTGGCTAGGCCATTTTAACATGTAGATATGCTTGGATTTATTCAAATTTAGCAGCATGTTCAATGTTTTTGTCTGCTGACAGACAAAGTCTTTAACAACTTTTCCTCCACTATCTCACCATCATGATGCTGCCACCACCAACAAGACTATTTTTGTTTTGTTCTATTTTTTTATTTGCATTGGATTTTATTTCGGGACACTAGAATACAAAGCGTGTCACACCTTTCAAAATGTTATTTCTGACAGATTTTTGCCAACCATGAAACAATTTCCTTCCACTTCACAATTGTGCACTACTTTGTGTTCATTTATTTATCACATAAACTCCAAATAATAAAACATTGAAGTTCATAGCTCTGAAAACTAGAATAGGAGAGAAATTTAGGACTGGTCAGCAGTGGGTGGATTTTACCTGTGCGGGACTGATGTGTCGTTGCTGGCTGTTGGCGGAGGAAGGTGAGGCAGGCGACCTGCTGTGGACTGAAACTGACTGATGTCGGAGTTTGGGAGTGATAATGGCGGAGGATGGGGTGGCAGCCGTCGGCTGGCATGAAGCTGCACGACGACAAACATGGACAACTGAGCCAGTGTAAAATAATGGAAATAAGAAAAAAAAAATGCATTTTTTTTGTTGAAACGTGACGATGTGAGCGGGAGGGGAAAAAGATGATATACGAAGAAACACAGAGCGGCGGTGGTCAGCTCAGAAAAATTTGCAAAGCATTAAAGCAGAAAAGACCTTCTGGTGGACGGAAGAGTACCTTCTTCTCCGGACCTACAAGCAGCACTCTTGCTTCTAGCCAGATAAGAGCATGTAGGGGTGAGGAGGCGACTGACCAGATTCCTCTCCCACGTCGTCAGAGGCAGGCGACGTGGAGCTGGCGCATTGATCAGCGTAAAGTTTGTAAGTAGGGCAAAAGCAACAGATAAGACATTCCAAGAGCCTGCAGCCTTGCGAGAGACTTTTTTTTTCTAAGAGAAAAGGCGTTAGAAGACACAGAAAGGAGAAAGTACGTGCATCTCTTATACCGTTTTTAACGAGCTTCCTGCCTCTGGAGCTTTGACTGAGCTGCTGCTGGGCCTTCTGGCTCTTCTCTATTGTCCTGCGCACGGCAGTTTCATGTCGCTCCTTAACTCAGAAAAATAAAATGAAACCGTGTTTATTAATATTAAGTACGAATAAAAAAAAGTCTACTGCTAAAGCTAACCTTTTCCTCTCTCAGCCTCTGCTTGCGTTTCTCCTCCACGGCTGCTCGCCTCCTCTCCTCCTTAAGCCTTTGCTCCAGGAATTTCTTCCTCCGCTCCTGTAGTTGTTGTTCATAGTAGCGCCTGGCTCGCTGCTCCCGCTCCAGTCGGCTCAGCTCCCGGGAGACTGAGAGGGAATTAAGCAGAAGAAGTAGTTTCGCTCTGTGTTTTTTTTATTTATTTATTTTATTAATGGATGCGCTGCGGCGGTGATGCACACACACCGAGCAACTTCTGCTGCTCCTCTCGTCTTTCTCTCGCTGCTTTCAACCGTTCATCGATATTCAGCCCGTTACCAGCTGTAAAATAAAATGAATTGTTAGACGATGATAAATCATGAAAACACAGCTGAAAACGATGTAAAACTCCAAATTAATATATTATCAGTTTGGGGAAAAAAAAGAGTTCAACAGTGTTGATTCAAGGTCAAGATCAATTTGCTTTGGCAGCCCAATTTGTTTCAAAATGTTACATTGTGCTTTAAATATGAACCCAGCTGAGACACAAGCCTCAGAAATAGCAGTGTTGAATTATTATTTGAAGATTTTCACTTATCAAAGCTTTGATTGGATTTGTTGAATTCAATGTTTAGAAAGCACTAAATGAATGCACTGCATCCGTATTTCATACCCGTCATATCCTTTAATAATTGAAAATCAGCTTACTTTATCGTTTATTTCAAGAATTGTGGAAATAATCATACATATGAATAAGTCTCACAGATTAAATCCAATTCATATTTTCTAAAAACGTTCTATCGTCTACTTTAGATATTATTCACTGCGGTTACTCAACATTTCTTTCCGGATAATGAGATGATGATAAGCAAACTTTCCTTTAGTCATTGGTTGCCAAAGTGGGTACAAAATGTCTCAAAGGTGGATATAAATAAGTTTCGAGTTGTCTCGTTTGTCCCAGACAAAATTATAAAGGTGCAAAAGGGCAAAGGGTCAAAACAGGAACCAAGCTGGCTAGTGTATATAGGTTTAGTTTGCTTATGCCTTGGGCTGGCTTTGCAGTGACTAACCTGCAGAAGCCCGTAGGGTAGCGTTGCAGATTTGGACGGACTTGTTGGCAGAGCAGGTTGTTTTCTTCGTCTGTGGAGGACTCGGTTTGAAATAAGAGCCATTCTCTGTAAATAAGTGAAAGGGGGAAAAATTCAATTTGGAAAAAACAAGAAATTTGTTGTTTTACATTTTCTAATACAGATTTTTCTTTTCTTTTCTTTTACCCTCCTATCCTGGTTATCCCTCGTCTGTAAACAGAAATGTCCCAGTTGAACATGTGATATGTCATGGATCTAGAAGCCTGAAAACATCAGCTTGAACAAGCTGTTAAAACATGCTGGCCTCAGGCTGAGCACTAAATAAAAGAAACCATTATTAAAGAGGCAGCGTTTAAAAGGCGAGCACCTGACAAGCGCCCATTAACGCAACAAACACGAGCAAAATGGAAATACAAAACAGAATCAAGAGAAAAATGCACATTTACACATTTCTGTGAGAGTTAGACATCCAGGTGTTCTTGCTCAGGTCAGATCATTCAACTGTGATTCTCTGCTTGTGGTTTAGTCATTTTTTGTTTGGATTTAGATCATGTTCTTGATCTAAATCTACCAAAATGCTATTTTAGGATAAAGGACACTGACCTCGTGTTCCTTCGGGTCTGTGTCCGACCCTCTGGTTGTCGATGGTGGACGTAGAAAGTGGTCCCTGCGATGGAGGGACGACACTCTGTTTCTTCTGTACAGCCATGCTAGGTATTGAGCCTGGCATAGCAATGCTCTCTCTCATGTCCCCTCCACTCTCTCTCCCTCCTTTCTGTCCTCCTCCTCCTCTGAATTTCTATTTCAAGATGCCTTCGGGTCCTAGCATGAGTGCGCAGAGAGGGAAGCTGCCTCCTGCATCAGCTGCTTGTCCATCTGTGTCTCACAAAGGAATGGAGAGCAAGAAAACAAAAACATCCAGTCAGAACCCTGCCCAGTGATTTTTGGGATTTTTATTATATATATATTTTTTGTATCTTATATTCACATTTTCCTCCAGGTTGATAGAAAAGTCTGCAAAGACCCTGAGCCTCGGTGATTCTCGTCTATTAATGGGTTACTCCCCCTTTAAAGATTTCACCCTTGTGAGCTGCTCTGCTTTACTTTCACGTTATTCCATCACTGTGTCACTTTAATTCCCCCACCGCTCTCCCTGCATGCTGGAAACAGGCAGAGAGGTCCAGCGTTTCCTGGACACTGGAAAGGAAAAAAGGAAAGGATGCGTAGAACAGGGTCTACATGAATAATTACCATGGCAACAGTTGTATAATGTTCAGTGACACGCAATATTTGGACATTAACTCCCTGTGTTGGTTACACGGTGGATGAGGCAAGAGTGCTTTTTTTTTTTTTTACCCATAATTCCTAGTTCTTAGAGTGAGAGTGTGTGACCACCAGATGGAGATCTAGATACTCATTGGTGGACTGAATGAGCTGCATTTCCTTACAGAATATCTATTAAACAAATGTTCCTAAAAGCCAAATTAGCCTGAAAAAAACATTATTTTTCTTCTTATACAATTTGAATGAAGAAAGTGGTCTGTCAGCAGGGCTGGTCTCAGGTTCTGTAGGGCCCCAAGCAAAATGTAATTTGAGGCCCCCTTCCAGCTAAGCCCACCAGGATATTTACAGGAAAGAGGGAGACACGGCTGAAGCACTGCCATGCTGCTGTTTTAATATTTATGAATAAATTGGTCATAATCCATATCATCTGTCACAAATCCATCTTTAATCCATTTTTATTCAGTCTCTGATTTATGCAGTTTTTTTTACCCCCAGCATAATTTAAGATGGACATATAAATTATCCTGTTTTTATTAGATCTGTGGAAAGTTTAGAAAACTTTTTTTTAAAAATCACTTGGAACTGGGGAACAATATTAACCCTAAGATCTACTTACTACTAATAAATTGGTAGCAGATTAGGATAAAAATGCTAATATTATTACAATATTATGTTATTGTAAAATTAACATGATTAATTTTGTCAGAAATCTTGGTGGCTCCTCACTTTGGATTTTGAACACGGAGACATTAAATTAATGTTGAGAATACGAGCAAGGTGAAAGTAATTTGAAATCTTTTACACATTTATGTAAAATTAAGCAAACGTACCACAGCATATGACGTTAACAACCTGAACTTTGATGGAGTCCCGGTTGGACACACTGCTAATAATAGATAGTCTGGTCATTAAGCACAACAATTAGCAAATCTCACTGGATTTCCAACTTGAAACTAGAACACGAAAGGCTGCGTTAGACTCGTCTTGTAAGCCATGTTTAGCTCTGGGAATGATGTCAGACATGTGTTCTGGCTGAAAGACACAAAACAAGGGCTGTTTATTACAATGATTTTGCTGTATTAAATAAGCCACTAGTTGGATGAGAATTAAGCTGTCAGGTTTGCTAATGAACATTCAACTTTCATATTTATTTCTCACGTCATACACTCTCTTTTTAAAGAGAAACTTTAAAAAGAGTTTCTCCAAAATCAAACACCAAAATGTTTGATTTTGGTGTTGTGCAATTAAAGTAAGTTAAGCTGAGTTATGTTGTTTTACCCAAGAATGTTTCTTTCATTAGTTTCCCCTAAATCTAACAATGCGTGTGCTCAAAGATGAGTGTGATGTAGATGTAATTTATGAAACAAAGTGTTATGAATTAAGTATTTCATATAGGTGGGTTATCTATTGATGAGTAGAAAAAAAGCTTCACTAATTTAGACACTTAAATGTATTAAACTACAACCAATAATGGAATGCTTTATCAAAATTATCTTGATTTTTTTAGGAACATTTGACTAATTTTTATTAATGTTATCAGGTTTGAACTAATCTATACAATTCAAAACTCACTATAGGAAACATATTTTGTTAAATAAATGGCAGTACAATACATCTGCACAATCAACAATAATAATGGCCTACAATTCCTCCATTGAGAATAAACTTCCCTAATAAACATATTATCTCAGATTGATCAACTCCAAGTTCACCGGATGAATAATGATGCCGTTTCACATTGGTGTGTAAAAGTTTTATAGATCCAGAGGATTCCCTCAATCACTTTCAAAACCTGCGCTTTGTAGAGTAATGATCATCTTTCCTCTTAAGTTATCTGGCTTGTCTTCCATGGTAAAAAACACAAATAAAACATAGAAACTGGTCTATAATTAAGGCAGAAAATATTTCTGAAAGCATGTTTAACCCCTTTATAACCCCTTTATAACCACATCTGGCATACAGAAACTGCCCCAGAGAGAAGGGGAACCTCAGTTCGCTAGCAGGCTTGCTAGCTTATTTGACGTTAGCATTAGTGCTGTTGCTAAAAGCTGAAAACTCTAGCATCAAGTGATACTTTAAAGATATAAATTATTAAAGGAAAAAAGAAAAGCACTCAGAATATTCAACATTAGATCAAAAAACTTTAAATCAAATGGCTATTATCACTATCGGTGTCATTAGCCACACCTGGACTTTGGACTAGACATTTTTTCCTCATTGTTTTGAGTCCCGCCAGCCTGTGCTGCCCTGAACAACGAGCCATATCACCAAAAATGCTACATAAAAGCGTAAGTCATTTTAATGGTTTATATTTAATAAGAGTTTCTTCTTACAATATAGTAACGCTATATGTTTATATTTCCAGAGGTTTATGGGGTTATTCAAGTTCAGAGCCAAGTGGGCCCTAATACTCCCCTCTGACACGTCGAAACAATGCCCTTCACTTGCCAGAGCCATGCTCTAAAATGTGCA
Source organism: Poecilia reticulata (assembly GCF_904066995.2). Lineage (NCBI taxonomy): Eukaryota > Metazoa > Chordata > Actinopteri > Cyprinodontiformes > Poeciliidae > Poecilia > Poecilia reticulata. The sequence continues at coordinate 8,039,999 of NC_088851.1, forward strand.
ATACGGACACACTACACCACAGTCAGGTGGTGTGCCCGCAGAGTCACTGGAGCACAAATAAGATGTTGATCATCGGCCTTACAACCAATAGAAGAAAAGGACTGCGGACACAGGACCTACACGGGATAAGGTTGCACGGTTCGTATCAAGTCATTCTGTGGTTCACCTTGGCCACTATTATTAAAGGTGTCAGTTTTAGGGCTTGGTTGCTTTCTCATGCATATTCATACGTTCTCGTATGAAAATCTGGAAATGCGTTTTTCTGTCCCGCTCATTGAACGCAACAATTACGCACCTTCCACCTACTGGTTTTAAAGGGGTTTTACGCCAAGCTGTTCCCGTGTGGTTTTTATTCTCTGTTAAACCAGAGACATTTGAGAGCTGGTGTCAGCCTGAGTGTTTAAACTTCACCGTGATGACACGACCCATCAAAGAAGGAGGCAAGTATATTCCACTGCGAAGCAACTGGTAACTTTGCACGGTTGCTGACATGGTTACCAGCAGAGGGACTGGGACGTCGCCTTCACCCCTCTGAGCTGCTATTGAATCATGTAATTAACAGCAGGTGCCATCAACACAGCAGCTATAGGTTGATACAGGGTTCCAGCTGGAAAATTAATTTCCAATAATGCAGTTAATAATAATAATAATAATAATAATAATTAATAATAATAAAAACGTGGCTACAAATTTTATTTCAACTACAACTTTATCACATTGCACGTATTGAGCTGTACTTTCGTAAATGTGTCTAAGATGTTTCAGTTTTCTCTTCAGCCACCGATGACCTGCCATTATTATTATTATTATTATTTATTTATTTATTTATTTTCATTTCTTTTGTTGTGAACATCGATACCTTCTCATAAAGAGGATGCCACATGCAACAGTGACCGGGCGGCATCAATAATTCACCGCCTTGTCTCATCGGACACCAGCAACTTTAGACTGTGATGTATGGCTTACAGAGCGGCTCGATGTGTAATTGATGAGACGATGAGCTGCTCCTGCAGAAGACGCAGTTGAGCAGAAGTCGCGCTCACTTTGACAAAGTCGTGCACGTTTCTTACGCAGGCACCGCTTTCCAAAAAGCTTTCAATCCCCTCCGCCCCCCCGCACGTTTCGCTTCACAACGGAAAATTTGTCTTTACTTTGATTTTTGATTTTGACAATTCTCCTTCACATAGTAGCTCCAGCTCAGACAGATGAAATGACAGCATTTTTAAAGCCTACAGTTGATTCTTAGACTTTGACTGGACCATTCCAATATGTTTTTGATCTGTTGCAGTTCTGGCTGCATGCTTAGCATTCTGCAAGAAGGAGACATTCTGTCACAGTTCCAAATACTTTGCAGCCAACAATTTGTTGTATTTCAGGATTTACATGTATTCAGCTCCATCCAACTCTGCATGATGCTCCCACCACCGTGTCTTACCAAACAGGTGATGTGCTGATGTGTGTAGTAGTAGTTTTCCACTGTGCTCAGTGTTTTACATGTAGATCTTCTACGTCTTTGCTGTTTCCAAAAACTGGCTTTTGGTCAACCTTAATCCGGACTTTTCATCTCTTTCCTTCAGTAATAGCCATCTTTTCACAAGTCTTCCATAAAGATGCACGACTAATGGCAAAAATCATAACAGGTTTTTCTCTGTTTATCTCTGCAGTTCCATCCAAGATACTGTAGGCCTCTTGGCTGCTACATTTAAAATCACTTCAAGGTATCAAACCCTTTGAAACCCATGCCTCGTTTTACTCATGCATCATTTTGTGTTCATCTATCACTTAAAAAAAAATCCCAAGAAAACAAATTAAGCTCTGTGATGAAATGAGAATCGTGTTTTCTCTTTGTGCATTTATTTGAGAGGCAAGCGATCTTACGCTTTTCTTTTCTTTTCTTTTCTTCCTTACTTGACCCTGAAACCTTTCAATTAAACGCTTTAATACAGAAAATGTCAGTAAAATTCTCATGACTCAAAAAATTGTGGCTCGGTTTAAGAATTGTCAGGTTCGAAGCTGATTCAGTTTGAAGCGAATAGGATTCGACATCATTCCACCATCACCGACCGAGGACAGTGTGATTGTCTTGAGACCCAGTTTGGACCTGCAGGTTGTTAATGATTAAAAGGAAGGCTTTCTTCCAGCAACATCTTACTTCCATGTCATTCTATCATTGATGACATGGCAATGTTGCTTACCTAACAGTACCTTTGCACATTTCAAGCATTTCTTTTCAGCTCAGTTTGGCTTTGATCACTTGAAGGCCCAGCAGTGTCAAGATTACAGTAAAATGTGTGTTTTGGTTTAAGCAGTTGTATTTTCTGATATGTTGTGGATCAACATAAAGCAAATAAAAAAAATTTACTTTTAGATACCAGATCGGTGGCTGGGCCTGTTAAAAATCCTCTCTCTTTGCTCTGCAGCGTCGTAAAACCTGCGGATTGGAAGATGACGTCTCTCAGCGGCGGCTAGTTATAGTTACCAGTCTCGGGTTCGAGGCTCATGCACTATTCATCGGCGTATCGCTTCACTCCTGCCAGACCTCAGACGTGAACAAACACATTTCCTTTCTGTGCACAACTTAACTTTGTGGCTTTTCTTCTGGGGTCTCTCTAAAAGGCCTAAAATGCCCGTGTAGCATCTCTTTGATTTTAATCAAAACCAAAACCTCTGAGTTCTGGGCTGTTTTTTTCTTTTCTTGTTTTACCTCTAAAGGAAATCTCTGGGAGATACGTGGAGGAGAGAACTGAGCATAACTCATCGTATATGGTACGTATCGTCTGAGCAGAGATCAAACTGTGGCGTTCAGGCCTCGGTGTTTTGGAGTGCATGTGAATGACTTTCTTTGAGAAGGATTTTTTTTTTATGTCAGCTGATCTTATTTTTGAATTTTTTTTGAAGGTCAAACAGTGGTTTTTGATTTTCCACCATATTTATATGTAATTACACGCTATCGGATCATGCCAGGCACGTAAAATTTTTATTTTTTGGTAATGTAAGATTTTGTTCCTCTGTTTTTTTTTTATTGTTGTTGTTGTTTTTTGCTAACTTTTCAGTCAAAAATAATCAAAGAAACGTGCCAATATTATAATTAGTAATCCCAAACTGTCTCATAAAATAAGGCAGCCATTTTAAACCGGCCGTGTCGACGGAGCACTTTGTTGATTAATTTCTGCAGAATAACGAGACTAATGGTATTATTTTCACAATGCATGTGAAATGTATCCCCTCCAGTTGAAGTATTAGGGTCAGATGATTTAAATAATTAAAAGGCCCATCCGAAGGCTACGTTTCACTCAAAATAACAGCAGATAAACTATGCTACAATACTCTCTATCGTTGATTTTAGGTTTAAAAAAATACAAAACTTAAGGTGTTCTTTGTGTTTTTGTTCATTTAAAGTTTTCTTAGATCTGGTGATTTGCTGTTGAGACAGAATAAAGCAAAGAGTTAAGCTCGCCTAACAACAGGAATAGAAGATAAATCAACTTGAACATAAGATAAGCAGAAGTGGTTCCAGGTATAAGTGGATTTTGAGGTCGATTTGTTCTGAAGTTGTGCTAACAGCAGTCGTAATTTAGAGCCAACTTATTAATCGCTGCTGTTCTGTCGATTGCTGAGAAACCAGTTTTAAAACCCCCCAAAAGTTTTTTAAGCGTGTTTGTCAGTTCAGGAAAGCTTCATAGCATCTCTATGGAAAACTGAACAGATCCTAAAAGTGATTTTTTTGTGCAGCAATAAATGCAAAGTGACTGACGTGCAAAATCGAGCAAAAGGACTTCGTGTAACAAACCTGACCGAAAACCAAACTTGGGCCGACTCTGTTGCTATGTTTGTCCCATTTGTCTGTGTTTTAATGTCAAAAGTTGTTAATGTGATTATTTTTTGTGTCGCAGAGCGCTCAGAGGAAACCTTTGAACCATGAAGCGCAGTAAGCACCGCGGACAAAAGGAGGACAAAGGCGGAGGTATCACCTTAGCCGGATCGTTGGATTCGTGTCAACGAGGCCAGAAAGTCCAGTTTAATGTTACACAGTTTCTGCAATACGTCAAACGTTTTGTCACAAACAATGCGGTGCAGATGTTCTTATCCAAGATTGGTCTATTTGAAAAGCAAATCTAGAAAATTACTTTTGTTCTAAAAAGTATTTTGCTTATGATTTTTGCTTTTAAATGTTTTCATGTCTTATGATGTTCTTAATCTATGCAAAACATGGCAGGATGAATTTGAGAGTATCTTTTTTTTTTCTACAAAACACAATGTTGCAAGAAAAATAGCAATTCTTTCTTTCTTTTAGGATTTTTCTTTAGATGTGTCTTTTGTGTGATGCCTAGATGAGCCAGCCATTTTGGAGACAGAGAACATGGATCGTAATGGGATGTTAATGGGAGGTCCGGATCCCGACACCATCTCTTTGGCCTCCGTCACAGCCGTCACCACCAATGTTTCGAATAAAAGGCAGGCCTTATTCTAACTGTCTGGTTTTTATTTTTATTTTTATTTGGGTTTATTAATCATGCGTAACTCCTCAGATCGAAGCCGGACATCAAGATGGAGCCCAGCTCTGGACGACCCATGGATTACCAGGTAGGTTAATAAATACTTGGAAAAGTATTTGCACCTACAAAGCCTTTTTCGCATTTTCTGATATTGCAACCACAAACTTCAGTGTCTGTTATGAGTATTTTACACAATACTCATGAAGTAGATCATACCTGGGAGGTTGAAGGAAACATATACACGGTTTTCAAAATCTGAAAAGTGTGGCATGCACAGCTTATTGTAAGTTTTTTGACATCAACTTGCTAAGCTCAATTGTCCCCTGTATGCTGTCACATAAAAGTTAAATAAAGTATCACATTTTTGTAATTTTAATGGGACGAAGTAGGACAGTTCACGGGTTGTTGCGATTTGCGTGATTTACAAATGTAAACTGATGGATGGTGCACTTTCAGGTCAGTGTGACGGTGATTGAAGCCAGGCAGCTGGTCGGCCTGAACATGGACCCCATGGTCTGTGTGGAGATCGGAGAAGAGAAAAAGTACACCTCCATGAAGGAGTCGACCAACTGCCCTTACTACAACGAAGTGAGTCGGTCACGATGACGCGGCGTCAGGAAACTCTCTGAAATTCAAGGTTGACTTACAACGAGACTTCACCTCAAACTGTCGTCTCTTCCAGTACTTTGTGTTTGACTTCCACATCCCACCAGATGTCATGTTCGACAAAATCCTGAAAGTGTCCGTAAGTTATTAGTTCCTCTGAGCCGACTGACAGGAATTTCTTCTGTGACATGGGGGCTTTTTTAAATTTATTTTTTAATTGTGTGTTTTTTTTTAACTTACTTGTAGGTGATCCACTCCAAAAATCTTCTGCGAAGTGGAACGCTGGTTGGGTCTTTTAAAATGGATGTTGGCACAGTCTACTTCCAGCCAGGTCAGAAAACAACGTCTTTGGTAGTTTAACTCCAGATCAAGCCCTCTGTCTGCATGGATGCCTTAATATGTTTAGAGATTTATTTGAACTATCTTTGTCTGTGGTGGAATAATTTTCTAACGTCAATAAATATTATTGATATATCAATTCCATATCGAGTGTAGATGACCTCTTATCCACACGACATAGAAATTATACATTCAATATTTGGATAAATCTGCATCGTCAAGTTACAAAGAATCAATAGTCTTCAATAATGTTTATGGCATGACTGCAACTAGATGCTTTATTCCTCTTATCAGATAAAGCTGATTTACGTAAAATACTTTAAAAAAAATAATTAAATTAAAGTCTCTATGCCTCCACAAATGGCTTGAAGTCTGTCCTACTTTAGAAGCTCAATGTCATCCGTTGTAATACCAGTTTTGATGTGCGTTTGTGATCATCGTCCTCCTTTCCGACCGTCAGCCATTAGGAAGTCCTCTATATCTGCAGCACAAAGTGTTACTGACATCATCACAATCCCACGATACGATGGTGGTACAACATGATGCTTAGCAGTTAGCCGTTTTGCAAAGTGTGACGTCTTCAGACGTTCTTTTAGTCGTTGTAGCCAACAGATTTCACTATCTTCACTTTTGGACAGTGATAGTGATGTTCCACTACCTTCTAGCTCGTTACAGACTGGAGGCATGAAGGTTTTTGGATGTTTGAACCAATTTTCACCTCATCTGTGGCTAACAGCTTGGGTCAGATGGCTAAAACTTGGACACAGTGGGGTGTTTCAGTAGGATATTGATCCCAGTAAACACTAAACTAGGTTTAGAAACAGATAAACCAGGCCAACATTGAGCTTCTGCATTGGCCTCAATTTGAACTTACTTAAAAACTTATGAATTATGCACTAAAGCTGCAAAACCAAAATTATGCACTCCTCTGCAAAACCATAAATTTTGCAGAGGACTGGTCAAGTGACCAGCTGGAATAATGCCAGCACCTTGATGACCAAATATGCATTTATGTATTTATTTGTGAATTTATGTAAATTTAATTGTTAAATTCAAGAAAATCAACAATAAATCTGAACTTTTGCACCCGATTCTTGTTTGTACAGTTAATTTATTATGACTATTTATTACTGCATCCTCATTTTAAAGTGAATAAAGAACAAACACATCATCATCAGAAATCCAAAACGAATGTGACATTTGTGTTTTTGCCCCACAGAGCATCAGTTTTACCACAAATGGGCCTTGTTGTCCGACCCTGACGACATCACAGCAGGCTGCAAAGGCTACGTTAAATGTGACATCGCCGTTGTGGCTAAAGGAGACACCATTAAAACTCCACACAAGGCCAATGAGTCCGAAGACGACGACATAGAGGGGTAAATAAAACCCGCGACATCCGCCATTTAACCCACGAAAGTTCTCCTTTTTTTAAAAGTTAGCGAGAAGTAAATTCTGCCTGCCTGCGTCAGGAATCTGCTGCTACCTGAGGGCGTTCCTGCAGAGCGACAGTGGGCTCGTTACTACCTGAAGATCTACAGAGCAGAGGGACTCCCCAGAATGAACACCAGCATCATGGCCAACGTCAAAAAGGCGTTTATAGGAGAAAATAAAGACCTGGTCGATCCCTACGTCCAAGTGCTCTTTGCGGGGCAGAAGGTCAGCTCGAATAACGGCCGCCTTTTATATTTGTCGTGCGTTAGCAGGACTCAGAACGTGAGCGCGTTCAATTTGTGACCACAGGGCAAGACGTCGGTACAGAAGAGCTGCTATGAGCCCATCTGGAATGAGCAGATTGTTTTCACGGAGATGTTTCCTCCCCTCTGCAAGCGCATGAAGATCCAGATCCGGGACTCGGATAAAGTGAACGATGTGGCCATGGGAACACACTTCTTAGATCTGAAGAAGATTTCCAATGATGGGGACAAAGGTGATCATTTATCACAAGAAAAAACAACAGCGTGTGCAAACAAAGTAGGAGGTTTTATTTGATATGGACGACGTGGCTTTCTGCCCAGGGCAGCACAGCCTGAGGGGAGCAACAACTCACACTCACACACACACACACACTAAAAGCTCCATCATTTGCTCCCTGATAGAGTTTTCTGTTGCTTATTTGCATGTAATGTCAGTGGTATTGCTGCCCCCATGTGACGTACATCCAGTACGACAATAATGCTGACTGATAGCTTTGTAGTTTGTGTCTAATTTGGCAACTTCAGATTTTTTTTAAAGAAATCTGGAATGTGTTTGACCTCCTCTAGTTCAAACCGTTACGTATTTGGTCCAGTCGGACTTCAAGTGAATAATTTGCACCAAACAGAGCTTTAGAAACTCTCTCCTCTATTTGCAAACGAACAGAAAAATAACAGTTTTCAATCGTTTCTAAGACCTCTTTAGATTTAGAGAAGTAGGACAAACGTATTACGTAGATTGACCAAACAATCCTGGACTGAATTATTTTCCCTGTGATTATTGAAAGTTTGAAATAGTTAGCAATTCGTAAAAGCTTCTCTTCTGTCAAGCATATCGTTGAAATCAGTCCGTCTATGCAGGTTATCTATTGTCAGACTTTTTTTTTTAACCCTTTCATGCATGAATTATGATCCTTTGTGTCAGGATTTTTTTTTTAATGTTTTGATTTTCTTGAGGCCTAAAAATAAGGTAGGAAAAAAATGTTGTACATTTTTTTTAGGTGATCAATTGTAATTTTCTCCAAATACAAAGTTGTTATTTGAAATATACATAAGTAGTATTGTTATCTGATGTCGCAATATTTAGATAATATAATATCTAGATAACGCAGAGGATTTGCTTTTCCTGTGCAACCAGTTAAGAACTATTTTAAAACAATTGATTGATCGTTTTCTTCAATCGTTTCCAATTCTTTTCCAAATCACCCTCCGCTCTTCTTCTGCACACTGCTTCCCAGGCTTCCTCCCCACGATGGGGCCCGCCTGGGTGAACATGTACGGCTCCACCCGCACCTACACCCTGATGGACGAGTACCAGGAGCTGAACGAGGGGCTCGGAGAAGGCGTGTCTTTCAGGGCCCGACTTCTCATCAGCCTGGGCGTGGAGATCCTGGACCCGTCCTCGCCTGACATCACCAGCTCCACCGAGGTCCAGGTGGAGGGAGTGCCCAACATCTCGGAGGTGGGTCTCTGCTCCGGACGGGCAGCCATGCAAGCGGCGCATATTGTTTCTGCCGCTGACAGGTCGTTTCGCTGCGATTAATGTGAATTATTGATAGCTCTAATTTAGCCCGTTGCATGAATAAATAATAGCTGTTTGCATCGATGAGTCTACTCGTGTTTAAACGCTTATGGTTGTGTTTTTTTATTTTTTATTTTTTATTTGATTTTACCCCAGACTGCTACTGGGAAGGTGGAGGATTTCTTCCTTTTTGGGTCTTTCCTGGAAGCCACAATGATTGACAGAAAGATCGGCGACAAGCCAATCAGCTTTGAGGTCACAATAGGTACGTCAGCTGCGTCTTTATCCAATCGTTTTATCGTTTAACTTATAATATTTCTTATGATTAAATACAGTTATTGTGTCCAGGTTAGTGTTATAAATAACTTTTTCTTTTAAGTAAGTCATGTCTTTAAGAAGACAATTTCAAACAGGAATGATTTTCAAGGCCAGTGTTTGTGTGGTGGCACTGTGAACGCCATGCATAGCCATACAGTTACAAAAAAAATAAGCAATAAATACTTTGTTTCAACCACCTTTACGTCATTACAAAATATTGTGTTAAAATTCTAAGTCCGTGCCACCCCACCCATACGTCTGTCACGGCAGACGGAATGGGGTAAGACGTGAAAGGGACAAAGTTAATATTCAGAGAGCTGCTCTTTCCAGGTTACTACGGAAACGAGAATGACGGCGTCATCCAACCCAAAACGAAGGGGAAGAAGGGCGGCGGCGACGGTGCTGAAGAGGAAACCGAGCTGATACACAACTCCAGCGAGGAGGAGATGGACGACGACGGAGACCTGACTTCAGTGTCCACCACTCCACCCATGAAACCCGTCATCACTGACCGGTCAGAGCCGATACTCTCAAGCAGTCAAACAGTGAAACGATGAACATGAAGCACAGCCTCGTGAATGTTTCTGACTGTTGTCTCGAAGTGTCATTCAGGACAAAATGACACTTTTAATGCAAGGTTGTAATATAACTTGCCTTAAAAGTCAATTAAAAGTATCAACTTTGCGTTAAAAGTGTCATTATTTTCCGAAAGACACTTCATGACAACACTTATAAGCATTCATAAAGACTCCTGTTATGTCATGCTTATGACAGTCTCACTTCAAACAAAGTGTGACCAAATAAATCATCCATCAACTCGAAGCAACTTCCACTTCTTTTGCTTTTGCAGTGATATTATTTATATGCCGCACAAAAAGTGGTATAAAAATGCCAGCCGTGAGTTCAGGTTTAGTTTCATCTAATCAGAGCAGCAGCAAACGGGACTTCTTCTTTTAATGATGCCTTTATCCTCACCTCTCTTTCATTAACTGGTTCTGATAGTTGCTGATGCCGTTGTTCACTAATGTTCTCCAGCAAACCTCGGAGGCCGTCACGGACCGCATGTATTTATGCTGCGGTTAAATTACACACAGGTGGACTCTGCTTACTAATTAGACGACTTCCGAAGGCAATTAGCATCAGATCTGATCTCATCTCAGTAAAGAGACCTGAACTTAAAGAGAGACCTAACTTTTCACATTTTTATTAGTAAAACCAATCATCTATTACCTTACATCTGCTACATGTGAAGTGTAGCATGTACACTTCACATGTACATGCTACTTCATGATGCCTACCATGGAAAATCCAAATGAAATATGTTGATGTTTTCTGGTTCTGTGTGGAAAACGTGAAAAAAGTTCATTTTGTACGTATCTATTAATGCATTTTGTGAATCCGTCTTGAAACGGCAACTTTGGAGGAACAATTCACCATGGCTCTTGCTTTAATCCACAGGAACTATTTCCATCTGCCCTATTTTGAGAGGAAGCCATGCATTTACATCAAAAGTTGGTGGCAGGACCAGAGAAGACGGCTGTACAACTCCAACATCATCGACAACATTGCGAACAAACTGGTAGGTGGATGGCTACCGTGATGGCAAATTATTGTTGCCAATACCATTGAGTCTGATGTCTAAATGTGTTTTTTGGGGGTGCGGGGGTTTGCAGGAGGATGGACTGAATGACGTGCAGGAGATCATCAAAACAGAGAAGACCTATCCTGAACGAAGGCTGAGAGGCGTTCTGGAGGAACTCAGCCAAGGATGCAGGTCTGTGTGCCTCCAAAACTAAAACTGAACCAAATAAACCCGTCTGATTTGACAAATTCAGATGCTCACACTCAGCAAGCTCGTGTTCTTTCAGTCAATTTATTGCTCTGGCAAACAAGGACCACAATCAGTCTGGCAGAACCAAACTGGACAGAGAGAGACTGAAGCTTTGCTTGTCAGAAGTGGTGAGTCCTCCGACTCCCCAAACCGCACTTTCCTGCTGTTTGCTGAACATGATTGCGTTGTTTCACTAAACTGTCTCTGTTTTTAGGAGGCCATTGGTCAACAAGCGAAGACGATGAGGACACAAGTGAAGAAGAGCACAGTCAGGGATAAACTCAAGCTGGCTCAAAACTTCCACACAAAGCTTCGCTTCCTCGCCGATGAGGTAAAGACTTTCTCCAAATGAGTCAATTAATAATAAATTCGTAACTTTGCAAGACCATATAATGTTCCTTCACAGCCCCAGCACAGCGTTCCTGATGTTTTCATCTGGATGATAAGCAACGGGAAGCGCATCGCTTACGCCCGGGTTCCTTCCAAAGACATCCTGTTCTCAGGTGTAGACGAGGAAAGAGGGAAAGATTGTGGCAAGGTCAAAACTATTTTCCTCAGGGTGAGTTAAAATGTAAAAAGAAAACCAATCCACTTACAGTTATGTTCTTGTTATTTTTCATTTTATGTTGTGTTTTTTTTTTTATTTGCTTATAGCGTTCTGAAGACTAATAAACCCTTGAACAATGTTTTCTCTACTTAAGATCCCTGGTAAAAAAGGTTTCGGACCTGCTGGTTGGACGGTTCAGTCCAAATTGGAGATTTATCTGTGGCTGGGTCTGAGCAGGCAGCGCAAAGACTACCTGAGCGGCCTGCCCAACGGGTTTGAGGAAAACAAGCTGTCCAAGGGGCCCGGCATGCCTTGCTCACCACCCATCAGCCTTACCTACATGAGTAAGACCAACAACTGGAGCAATATATTATCAAACACGCTTCCTTTTGAATAATACTTTTGAATTTTACTGCAAAACACTTTCTGAAGCTGACAGGGTAGCTTTCTGAAACTTTCAAGTGATCTACAAGGTATTTCCTAGAACTTACAGCGTACTTTCTGGAACTTTTCAACAGGTGCTTTCCTATATCTTTTCTGAAAATCAAACATTTACTTTTCCAGAACTTGCCACTCATTTTACTGATTATTTTCCCCAAGACCCAGTAGTTACTTACTGGAACAAGGTATCTACTTACCGGATACTTTTTCAGATCAACCATATATTTTTAAAAAACTACGCATCATTTTTATTTGCGAAACATAGTCAGAAATTTCTAGAGTTGGGTTGTAGTGTATGGTGGCGTTAGGGGGGTTAAAGGCGTCTGTTTCTGAAATGTTTAAGGCACGTAGAGACTATGATGGTTCGTAGAGAGTAAATTAGATTATTTAGAAAGCATCTGGTAAGCCTCAGACCGTATTACGTAGCTCTACTTGATTATTGAAAATCGTGGCACTTTTCGCAGCACTAAGGAGATTATATTGATTACTGATACTGGTAACAGATGTCTAAGAAAGCACATATAGTATTTAAGCGTCTTCAAATCACATTGCAAATGAGAGACTGAATGTTTTCACTGCAGTGAAGCAAATCTTCCAGCTGAGGGTCCACATGTACCAGGCCCGCAGCCTGTTTGCTGCTGACAGCACAGGTCTGTCTGATCCCTTCGCAAGAGTTTTCTTCTCAACCCAAAGCCAAGTCACAGAAGTGAGTTCATCCACCCATTTAAAAAAAAAAAATGAAGGTATAATAAAAAAAATCGGGTGGGAACAAATGCTCTGCTTTCTTGCAGGTGCTGGCTGAGACCCTCTGCCCCACATGGGACCAGCTGCTGGTGTTTGAGAACGTGGAGTTGTTTGGAGAGGCCTATGAGCTGAGGGACGATCCACCCATTATTGTCATTGAACTTTATGACCAGGACACAGTGGTGAGGAAAAGTTTGCACACAGAGATGTCACAAGCTCTCCATTTTTATTCATGGGAGAAAATGTGCTTCCTTTCAATAGAACAAATGACACAGCAACTGTTTTATGTGAATTTTTTTAATCCAAATTATAATTAGGGATGTCCTGATCTGCACTGTTTTTCTTCCCAGTGGCAATTTAGTCTTTTACTGAATCTGAGTCCTGGTTTAATCCTCCATAGACTCTTAAAATCCAGCGTAGCTTTAAAATTGTTAAAATGCTTTAACATTTATCAGCATTACAGATGATGTGGTCACTTTTGTTTCTTCGACACTACCTGGTTATCCCAACCAGAGTTTTAGCAAGACGATCGTAAAATTCGACACATAATTAAAACCTGAACAACTTTGTAACTCGATATATGGAGCAACTTTCAGTAATAATCTCATGAACTCGAGTCATGATCGTGCTTACAATATTTTGTTGCGAACCAATTTGCTGAAGCGCTAGGCTAACGCTAGCATTCTTCTTCTCTGTTTTGGTGTTACTTGTTGATGATATGGCTTGCAACATATTTCACAGCCGTTCCAGTTAAATTTGTTTTGACAAAACTTTAAAGAAAGCTGTTTTCTTCATTCACAAATTTAGTAATTTGCTAAAAGTTAGCGACTTGAGAGTATAGCTCTCTGTGTCACACAAAAAGCTATCTGGGCAAACAAGAACAACTCACGAATCAAGTCACACGACAAACCAATGTATCCCATGTCTTACACTGCAAATGTTTTTTTAAGAAGTAAATTTGCTCAGGATTTCTTTTGTTAAAACCCTTAGGCATTAAATTGAAAAAATAACAGTTTTTCAAGCCCTGCTCAGGAAAATAAGTCATGTTTGTTATAATTATCCACACAGATGTGGCTGACCATTTAAAAACCCTTTAAACTGGACATCCTTATTTATAATCCAACAATATGCCTTTTACAAATACAGTCTTTTGTTTGCTTAACTTAACATGATTCTAATCTGAAGAAATGTTTTCTGACTGACAATTTTATATCTGCTCCTGACAATTACACCAATGTTTTGGATGACCCTGTGGATAAGTAGAGTGTGGATTGCCTTGATGTACGGTAGCAGGATTTTAAAGTGTGCAGAGTAGATTTTGTTCAAAGGCATGCAAGAGGAATAAGATAGGTCCACAAGGACAAACAGATGGACCCTGCACTAGCGTCCTATCCCTGTTGCATTCCTTTCAGTGACATTTTGTGCTTTTGTATGTGGCCGTCAAAGTATTTGACTCTTTATAACCACTAACTGCAAGAAAGATTTAAGTTCCGCAGCTCTCAGAGGCATCAGGAGGTTATTTAACTGTTCTTTGGCATAACATAGATGCATCTATTTTGCAGTTTACTGGTTATTTTTTAGGGGATCTTGATGTTATTATTTTTTCCTTTCCTTGTATCTGTAGAGATTTTAAATCTTGAAACATGTGCACCTCAAGCCATGTTTCTTTGTTAATCAAAAACATGAATATTGACACTTTTTAGCTTATTTTTTAATAAAAAACAGAGTAATGCCAACACTAATACATATTAACTAAAACATCCAGTGCAGATTTGATGTATAACTGTCTACTTTATGATCTCAGGGTAAAGCTGACTTCATGGGCAGGACGTTTGCTAAGCCTTTGGTCAAGATGGCGGATGAGCACTATGGGCCGCCACGTTTCCCTCCCCAGCTGGAGTATTATCAGATCTACCGCGGGAACGGAGCCGCTGGAGAGATGCTGGCAGCCTTTGAGCTTCTCCAGGTTAATTGAAGGCAGTTCTCTCACTAAACAAGGCTTCCCACTCGTAAGCCTTGCTGTGGCTTCACGCTGCTGTCTTCTCTCAGATTGGCCCCAATGGAAAAGCGGACCTTCCTCCCATAGACGGCCCTACGGATATGGACCGCGGCCCCATCCTGCCTGTGCCTCTGGGGATTAGGCCAGTGCTCAGCAAGTACAGGATTGAGGTCTGAGCTTCAGATTTACTCAGAAAACCTCAGTGATTGTTGGTCCGTTTTGCAGAAAGTTTGACAACACCTACATTTTTGCTTCTTTGAAGGTTTTGTTCTGGGGCTTGAGGGACTTGAAGAGGGTGAACCTGGCCCAGGTGGATCGGCCTCGTGTGGACATTGAGTGCGCAGGGAAGGGCATTCAGTCGGCCCTCATCCCCAACTACAAAAAGAACCCCAACTTCAGCACTCTGGTCAAGTGGTTCGAAGTGGTACCGTGTCATTTCCTAAACGCTTCCTTGGCCGAGTAACGATAACAATAAACACTTAAAGACCCGGCATGTGACTGCCGCTCCGTTAGGTTTACCAAGTCAGAGAGTCTTTTAATGTGTGCGTTAGGATTTGCCAGAGAACGAGCTGCTTCACCCTCCGCTGAACATCCGCGTGGTGGACTGCAGAGCGTTTGGCCGCTACACTTTGGTCGGCTCCAACGCCGTCGCCAGCCTGCGCAAGTTCATCTACAGGGGATCAGACAAGCAGGCCAACAACTGGTCCACTACGGGTATAACCTATACGCAGGGCTCACACAGTGAAAAGCATTCACAGCCCTTTAACTTTTGTTTTGACACATTTTATCACATCACAACCACAAACCTATAGGTTCATGTGAATCAGCTGTTAAGATGTACAGAGTATATTTTTGAGCTAGCTACATTGTTCTTTCTACTACTGTGTGTTTGTTGTACCAATATCTACATACGCCATCTGGTTTCAGTTTACGCCGTTTGTCTTTCAGAGGAAATTATCGTGGTGAGCATGGAAACAGAGCCTGCTTTCAAGAAGATGGACACCGTGGTCAAACTGGACTCTGTAAGTTTAAACTCTGACACCTTAATTCGAAAGACTTAAACCAGGTTAAAAGCTCCTTCTATTTCATTCGAACTGCCATGTTGCTGAAATGTACCATACAAATAAACCTGATTGATTGATTGGTTGATTGATACACATGTTAAACTTGGTGTTCTCCCCCCAGGGCTCTGAAGCTGTGATCAAAGTTGAGGTGAGCATAGCACAAGCGATTACTTTTAATGACGGTTTGTGTTGTCCTTGCAAAACCTGACAATATCCATTATGTGGACTAAATGTAAAAAAAGGATGACGACAAAGACGAGAAAGGTAAGAAGAAGAAGAGGAAGAAGGGGGACGAACCTGAAGAGGAGGAACTTGATGAGAGCATGTTGGACTGGTGGTCCAAATATTTTGCCTCAATTGAAACTTTAACTGAGGTAAGGAACGGTTTTGCTCTTTTGCGCTAAGCTACTTTTAAAACTTATCTCCTATAAAGACATAAATGTATCCTGTGAAGTGTCGTGTATTTATTTTTAGAGAAATACTTTCTAACTGTTTTAGGCTCTCAGGGCTCAGGAGGCAGCTCTCTCAGATTCAGAAGAAAAGGAAGACATGGACATCGCTGATGGTGGAGGTAAAAAGAAAAAAAATCTTACATCTCAAGATTCTGACATTCAACTCTTAAAAGTTCAGCAATTATGTAGATTATCTACAGTGCAATGGTTTTAATTCTCAGTCAGAGTTTTTATGTCAGAGATGTCTAATCCGATGACATATTTCATTGTATGGGGTGAGGGTGGTAAATTTTAGAATCTGTCTTTCTCTCTGCACGGTTTTCTGACATCACAGGTGACGACGCTCCAGTGAAAGCCCCCAAGAGAGGAAAAGGAAAGAAGGACAAGAAAAGGGCAGTCGTGGATCCGTTTGAAAAGAAAAAGCCAAAGTTGGATGAGCTGAAGGTGGAGGATGAATAATCGTGGTGTCATTTTTTAGCGTCATCCAGATGGATGTGTAATCCGTGCGAGGTTAGAGATAAACGCTGTGTTTCCTACTCCCAAACTAAGGTGTATCCAAAGGAACTGGAAAGTGAATTTGACAACTTTGAGGACTGGCTCCACACCTTTTACCTGTTCAGAGGGAAGGGCGGCGACGACGACGACCAAAATGTGACGGACGAGGACAGGATTGTTGGAAAGTTCAAAGTGAGGAGCGCTCCATGCGCCTTACAAGTGTTTATGTTTTTGCTACGTCCACTCCTTCTCCTTTCCCCGCTCCTTGTTAGGGTTCGCTGTGCATGTACAAAGTGTCGGATGATTTGCCCAGAGACATGAGCTTCGACTCCAACTTAGGAATGTTCCAGAACATCCCCAACAACGACCCCGTTAACGTCCTGGTCCGCATTTATGTCGTCAGGGTGAGCTTATGCGCTCTGAACGTATAACGATGTGATTACTCTGTCAGGGAAAACAGTCTTATTTACAAGGATTTTATTTTTCTTGCGTCGTGACGCTTCTGTGTCTTTATAGGCGACAGATCTGCATCCAGCGGACATAAACGGGAAAGCTGACCCCTACATCGCGATCAAGCTGGGGAAAACAGAGATCAAAGACAAGGAGAACTATATTTCCAAACAGCTGAACCCTTTGTTCGGCAAGTAAGTGACGGGAAACCGGCTGGGTTTCTGAACAGAGTCCAAACAATAGCGTCTTACTGAACACAAGCGTTTTCCTCGTGGTCGCAGATCCTTCGACGTGGAGGCCACGTTCCCCATGGATTCCACCCTGACGGTGTCGATCTATGACTGGGACCTTGTGGGAACCGATGATCTGATTGGAGAAACGAAGGTCGACCTGGAGAATCGCTTCTACAGCAAACACAGAGCCACGTGTGGGATTTCATGCAGCTACGCCATGTAAGAATCGAAAGCCCACAAAAACAAAATAAATGTACTTTAAAACAATAAATAATCGAGGGTACAGACAGTTTTACATATAAACACACTTTAACGTGTTTACTGTACAGCCATGGTTACAACGTGTGGCGAGACCCCATGAAACCCACACACGTCCTGGCTAAGCTGTGTAAGGAAGGCAAGCTGGACGGCCCACACTACGGCCCCGGAGGACGGGTGAAGGTGGAGAACCGGGTCTTCATGGCGCCGACTGAGATCGAGGATGAAAACGGTATCTCTGCTTTCTACCGTTTCATTGATCTGATGTTAAAAAGATTTGCAATGGACTTGCAAAAATCCTTTAAAAGATAGTCAATTTCTATATTTTTTCAAACTTTACTGGGATTTTAGCTGATGGACCAACACAAAGTAGTAATTAAAATGAAAGGTCTGGCATGTATTTATATCCAATCTCCTTCAATTAAGCTAAATGAATGTAAAGCGTTTTGTGTGACTGAAAATTTTCCCTACAGAGAACCACGGCGGTGGCAGCAGCATCCTGTTGAGATGCATTTTAACATTCCAACATGATGGATGACGACATCTTCACTGGTTTAAAACATTTCAGTGGCATAAATCAAATTCAGAGAGTTACAATGGCCCAGTCAAAGTCCAGACCTGAATAGATTGAGAATCTTAAAACTATTGCTGTTCACAGATGCTCTTGCCTGAGTTCAGGCTATTGTTGCAGACAACAGCGCATCTTTTCCCTCCAAATCCACAGACATGTGCCTCTTTATTTTGGTCCGTCAGATAAAATCCCACTGAAACATGAGAAGCGTAAGAGGCAGATATGCTTTTGCAAAGTGTGAACGAGTGACGATGTTTGCCAGGCTTAAAGAAGCAGACGGACGAGCACCTTGCTCTGACTGTGCTGAGGCATTGGGACAAGATTCCCAAAGCCGACTGCAAATTGGTCCCAGAGCACGTGGAAACCAGACCGCTGCTCCATCCGGACAAACCGGGAATCGAACAAGTACGGCGGTAAAACGTCGCAACGTCGACTTCCTGCCGCTGAGAGCTATCTCTGATTATCTCTCTAACTGTGCGCAGGGAAGAATCGAGATGTTTGTGGATCTGTTCCCCAAGGACAAGACGGCGCCCGGTCCCGCTTTGGACATTTCACCACGGAAGCCAAAGAAGTACGGGTCGAAAGATTTCAGGAGCCCGGCGTGAAATGTCCGAAGCAACTCCTGATGCGTTTCGAAGCTCTTGTCTAAATGACGTTTTCTTGTGCAGGTTTGAACTGAGGGTCATCGTCTGGAACACAGACGAGGTGGTTTTAGAGGACGACGACATCTTCACGGGCGAGAAGTCAAGTGACATCTTTGTGCGAGGGTGATTTATTTATTTTTTCGCCAACAACTAGACAAGCAGAAATGCTTCCATGTGAAGGATTGAATCTCCATTTTTTTTCTCTTCTGTTTGCCTTTGATCTGCGTCGGCAGATGGCTGAAGGGACAGCAGGAGGACAAGCAGGACACCGACGTCCACTACCACTCCATCACCGGGGAGGGGAACTTCAACTGGCGCTTCATCTACCCTTTCGACTACCTGGTGGCCGAGGAGAAGATAGTCATCTCCAAGAAGGAGTCCATGTTTGCCTGGGATGAGACCGAGTACAAGATCCCGCCTCGACTTAACCTCCAAGTGTGGGACGCCGATCACTTCTCTGCCGACGATTTTCTGGGTATTTTTTAAAACAAAATCGATTTGATTATTAACTAAATTAAAATTTTTTTATTATTAAAAGCTAAATGTTCTCCACAGGTGCGATCGAGCTGGACCTGAACCGCTTCCCACGTGGCGCCAAGACGGCCAAGCAGTGCACCATCGAAATGGTGACGAACGAAGGGGAGATGCCGCTGGTCTCCATCTTCAAGCAGAAGAGGATCAAAGGCTGGTGGCCGTTTGTCGCCAGGAATGAAGAAGACGACGAGTTTGAACTGACGGTGGGTGGCAGCCACAGATCAGGCAAGAAGAGTTCTCCTTAGTGAAAGCCATTTCTGAAAACGTCAGCATCAGATATGAATCAGATTTCAAGTTTAAGTAAGTATTGGTTTTGAAGTTTGGGCCATTCCAGACAGGTTCTGATGTGTTTGGGATGAAGTTTCAACCAGCTAGCTTACTCAGTTCACTTGTGAGATCCAAGAAATCTTTTCAGTTGTAGCTCCTTGGTTTGAAAGCTTAACTTTGACTCATCCAACCTTATTTCTTGTTATTGTGGCCAAATAACTCAACATTTATCCCGTCTGAATGTTACGCTTTTTCAGAAAGTGTCTGGCTTTGGGCAGCAGGAAGTTTCAATTAAGCCTCAAGGCGGTGAGTTTGGAGCGAGAAGGTCTTTTTTGATCGTCTAAAGCCACGTTGGTGTTAAACTCGCTTTGTTGTGGTCAACAACGCTTGTGCTGCAGCATCTTACTGATCAGTCTTTGGTTTGTATTGAAACAGCTGAAGGTCACAAAAGGACAGCTATTGCAAACACAATAAGAAAAGCAGGCTGACACTGCAGGCTTCGTCAAGTGTTGCCAAGTTCAAACTCGTTGCTGCAGACGTATCCCGATTCGGTTCTTGAAAGCTCGACTTGGAAAGTTTGCCATGCTTGTTGGGAGTTCTGCGCTGTAACCCGACCTGGCAAAATGAAAACTTCTTGTGTCTTTAGGGTAAGGTGGAAGCTGAGCTGCACCTTCTCACAGGGGAGGAAGCTGAGAAAAGCCCAGCTGGAGACGGGCGCAACGAGCCGGATCCTCTGGAGAAACCCAAGTATGAAAGATGTGCTCTTCTCACCTCCGTTTTTGTCTTTGCGCTACGTGTTTTACGCAGAAGAAACGGCTTTGCTCAGATTTGTCGTTCGCCTCTCTCTGCTCCCACAGCCGCCCAGACGTTGCCCTCCTCTGGTTCCTTATCCCGCTCAAAGCAGCGAAGCACCTGGTGTGTGACCAGTACAGGTGGCTGACCATCAAGATCGTCACGGCGCTCCTGCTGCTGGCCATCCTGGGCCTTTTCCTCTACAACATGCCCGGATACATGGTGAAAAAAATGCTGGGCGCTTGATAGCAAAACCGGATCACATTTGTTTTTTTTCACCGCAAATGGTGGGCTATAACACAATAGCTTCTGTTGTTTTTTTGTTGTTTTTTTTTCAATCTTTTTTTTCCCAAAAAATACTATTTAATAAAATAATTGATGTTCTACCAACAGCAACATAGCAACAAGAATAATCTGATGTTGGCTTGAGTGTATGAGTTGCTTATTATTGTGTAAAAAAAAAATCTCATTTTGCTACTGTTGTTCTGATATGTAGGCAACTTTTTGTTTGTTTGTTTTGCTTCTTGGAAATGTTTATTTGTTCACGTTTGATTATAACAGATCAGATTACGATTTCATTTAGAATTAAGTGAAGGTATTACACGTGGTTTGCTTGTGGTTCAGATTTTCTGAATTTTACGCTTCTGCTTTTCTGTATGATGTATTGAATTTGTGAATAAAATTCCCTCTGGGCACCTCAGGTTTCCTCTAAATATGTCATTCAAATGTACAAATATGTGGTGTGTAAAGTTTCTTTCAAAAGTGGTGACATGTGTTGGGGCTTTTTCAGGTTTTGTCAAAAAATATTAATTGCTTTTTATTGGGATGTTAAGTGATAGACACACAGAAAGGGGAACATAATGTTCAAGTGAAATCGAAAGCATATTTTTTGTAAGATAATGCAAGTGATTTCCTAATTAAATATTTCAAAGCAGAAAATCAATGGGAACGATTTTTAGTTTAAAATAACTTTTACATGTCTCATTATGAGAATCCTAGGTCTGTCTGTTACTCTCCAGTTTCACCGTGTTTAGTAACAGTCTTGTATTTAACAGTAAAAAAAAAACCGAGTGATTTATTTTGATATCGACAGAAAATGTATCGCACGAGCTCTATGGAGAGGATGTAAGTAGTTTGTTTGTAATTTGCTGCCATCTGCTGGCTCTAAATGGAAATGACACCATGTTTTGGTAAGTTTGGTAAGTATGTTTTGGTGGATTCTGTTGAAATACCGCAGTTTTGTCTCTTAAAAAGCTAATGGGAACTAAAACTACGTTTACAAATCACATAAAAAGGAAGGTAATTGCTGTAAATGATATTTCTGAAATGCAAAGTAATACATTTAGATGCATTACCGTCGAAGTAGGACGAAAAAGCGGAGGGATATTTATCTTCATAAAAGGCAAACATGTCGAAAAAGAATACAAAAATAAAGTTTCAGTTTTAAAGAAAAGTACTAGATTTTTATCTGGGAATAATTGTAATATTTTTCAATAAGGGTTTTAAAAATGTATTTGTAGCTCTACGGAAAAATACAGCACAATCATTAACGTTAGCTTGTGTTAAAATGTAGAATCTTCCGCTAGAAACAATGGAAACGTGGCAAAGTTTTCTCCTCTGTGCTAGCAGTGTGTAGGTTAAATTTAGAGACAAGAGACAACAAATACATTGTTCAACAACTGTGTATTTATTGAAAACTCAAAAGATGATTGTTCTGTGGACATGGTCGATGAATGCATGTTCCAGCCAGTTTGCAAATTGAAAAACAGCGTAGGGAAGGAAAAGGAGGCGTCGTCGTTGACAACCAGCCAACTAACCACAGATCACAACTTTCCTTCAGACGGGAACTAAAACTTAGGACATTTCCGCAAATTAGACATAAAAACAGCAATTTCATCAGTAGAAGAAAAAAAAAATCTGTCATGTAAAAATGTGTCTGTATTTGATTGTTGTAAACTGCTACATAACCATATTTTTAGTCTGCAGGTTAAGCTTAAAGGCTAGTGCATTGTTAGCCCATAGTATACTGTCGGGATAAACCAGAATCTTCTTGACACAACTTACAAAATCTTCACACAAAGCACATTTACAAAATATCACTCATTCACAGTCACTGTGTAACATTCTCATGCTCAGATATGTTGCTCATAAATAAGGAATATTTGCAGAGCAATGATCACTTTTCTGAAGTCGTCGCACCGAACAACTTCCTTCAGCATTTTCACATGCTTAAAACCAGCAGCAAAAAAATTTAATAAAATAAAAGGACAACTCAGAAGCTTGACCCAAGCACAAACCGGAGCGCGTTCGGCCCTCAGCTCTTTTCACATACAGCAGGTTTGCAATAGTTCTGCTACAGAAATTCAACCGAAACAAAATATAAGTTAAATAAATAAGAAAAAGACAGAAAGTTACTCAGAAGTCACTTCTATTACAGGTTTAGTGGCTCAAAAAGTGTCATGATGGCACTATGGAGCAGTGTTGCTCTGTGCTCTAACAGTAGTATCAACATAAAGGCAAATAAATAACTCAAGAACAAAAGAAAAAAAAATAAGATATTCCTTTAGAAATAAAAGTTAATCTTTACAGAAAAGATTTAGCTTTTGTCGTAACTCCTCTTGTTCCAGTTCTTTTTTTTTTTTTGCATTGCTCATGCTAAAATCACTGGGATATTGTCGTAGTTGCTGTTACTGTGTACATGGAGGAAAGGCGGAGCGGGAAATGATAAGATGGAGCAGGTGCGGTAAGACAGGAAAGGGAGGGTGGAGGTTAGCAACAGATATACACATGATCAAAAAGAAAGACAGACAGAGAGCAGGAAAAAGGAGAAGTGATGCTAGAAAGCGTGCAGAGAGTAGAAAAACTGAGGGGCAAAAAGAAAAGAAGTGGCGGAGGAGGGAGTTCAGTATTCGTCCTGGTCCAGGTGACCTTGTTCATCGAGGTCGTCCTCATCTGGAGGGGCAAAGCCTTCCTGCGACACACAAAACATCGACGTCTTTCAGATTTACGTTTTCTGTCGACTGAATTGAAAATAACCAAAAACACGTCTTAATCATCTCGTCTCTAGTAGCTGCAAAAACACATCACGAAGTCGGATGAGTCACAGTGCAGCCGCTGACGACGGAAGACGTTTTGGGAAATGTTTGTTTTCGCTACAGATCAGTAAAAGCAAAACGCATCATCAGTCCTAATGGTAAAGGTACCTCTGTGGCGTAGAGAATGTCAATTATCCTGCTGAGCACAGGGTTGTTTTCACTCTCATGTTCTTGGCAGATGAGCTCAATGTCCCGTAGTTTGCTGAAGTAGAAGTCTCTCTCTTTCTCTAGACCGTCCACCGTCAGCTTCAGCTCCATCAACTGAGGGGGAGAAAACAACACGTTGACGGTTTGGACCAGGGGCGTCAAACGCATCTTTGTTTTCTGCTGAATCAAGGTCATGAATACTCTTAAAGGGCCGGTGTTCTGACTATCTGTCTTAGCCGTAAATCCAGCAGACCTTATGGTAATGTGCATGCTCAGCAGATTTATTATAAATTCGTCAAACCTGTGTGTTTTATTTCTCAGAGGTTTACAGTAAATTTTATTTAATTAAGTTGCTATGTTAATCAAACATATTAACACAAATGACTTTTGCCGTTTCCAATATTGTTACCAAACTGTAAACAAGACGTTAGTCCCGTTTAGTGTCACTATTACTATAAATACTGTTTGACTACAAATTTGGTCGGGATATTTTGTCCCTACAGCTAATCTACCTCTTTAATATTGCAATATTTCTTTAGAAAACTGCACCGAATATGTCCTAAAAATAGCACATGAATAACGCGGGATGCTGACCGAAGCTGTTAGGCAACAAGCAGATCAACTGCTCTTTCTGTTGTAGGAAAAAGGTAGAAATAACTAGATTTTTCTTATTTTATAATTTTTTTTATTTACCGTTAACTTCTGAGAAATAAAACACACAAAATGAAACTTCTACAGGTATGACGGATTTATAAGAATCGTAACATAAAGTGTTTGTGGTGCACATTTGGAAATATTTGCAATATTTGCAATATTTGCGCTTATTTATGGCGGTAAATGTGACTTTTTATTACACACTGTATAGATTATTGACTATAATCTGACATCAGTTAAAGGCTAAGGCAGCTGTTTAGTACAAGTAAGATCATTTCTGACAATTTTTGATAAAAATCCACAATAAACTCCCAATTATGTATCAGCACAAAAAAGTTTGGGGATTCGTTAATTTTGCGTGAACTCTTCTAACTTAAATTGATATAATTTGGCAGTAAGCCGATAAAAGCTGTATTGAGTTGATTGATAACATAATATTTAAGCATACTTGGTGTTTAGTCTAGACCAGTGTTTCTCAACCTTTTCAGGCCAGCGCCCCCCTAGCCCTTCTCCAGGTCCCTCACCGCCCCCCACCAAAGAATTTGTAGGCTACTTTGCACTGACAATTATTTTATTATTAATGTTACTATCATTATTGTAGATGTTTTGAATCGGCACACCGATTATGTTTTCCCGTACACTTCAGCACGCCTTACGCTCCTTCACCTCGCGCACATAACGGGGTAAATGTAGCGAGTTTTGCCCTAAACGTATCGGCGTCTGGAGGAGGGGGGTGGGGGGGGCGTATGTTTCTACGCTCCTTCGTGGGGGGCGCCGATTTATGTTTTCGCATCCACCTGAATAATGTGTAGTTGCGCTCCTGCCCATGACATTTCAACAATGTTATTTGACCTTTTATCTGGAAATAGTGTCTGTTTATTCTTGCCATACAGTTCTCTGAATTAATTATTGCTCAAAAGGTCTTGCCATACCAGTTTATTCCTCTGTATTTACTTTAGTTTCTTAGTTTATTCTTGCATTTTGTTCTTCATTCATTTACATTTAGTTTCATTTGATTAATATTATCCTCTCTTGGTTTATTGCTATGTCCACTTTAGTTTCTTTCCTGTTGCTAGATTTATATGATCGTTTATTGACCACTAGTAATTTTCACTCATCACCAGCTGCGCCTCCTAATCGTCATGTTTCACATCATGTGTTGATTTTTTCACTGTTCATGCCATAATTCACATCTAGTTCGTCGCTCCGTTTTGCCCGCTTCTCATGTTTCAGAATTTTGCGCAATGTGCGCTGAGTTTTTTTTTTTTTTTACTCCCTAAGGTGCAGGGCGGTCGGGAAACATATCGATGGGGAAAAGGCAGACTTTTAAAACAACGGAAACAATTTCGGTATTCTGATTATTGAAATTTAAAAGTGCTGTGGTACCGTTGTTCCATCAAACCCGTTTCATACCGGACCACTTTCAGCACCGGTGTTAACGCTATAACATGAACGCTCTCTATCGTGGAATCACCCATGGAGGGATTTCTTTATTTAAATGGGTTCATTTTTCAGAGGGATACAAAGTGAAGGCATTGTGATTTTAGTAATTACATGTTTATAAGAGCAATTTTCTGTTGTCCTTCCATGGAAGCGGGCAGTTTTCAAACGGAAATAAAACACTTTTTAATATAAATTGCTGCTTTGACATGATCACAGAACTGCCAAAACATATGTAGCCTACATAAATACCAGGCAAAGTGAATCACAGCAGCATCATCAGCAGGTGTTACGCTGAACTGATGTGGAGCGGAGCTGCGCCATGAACACTGAATAGAGGAAGAGCTGCCATCGATACAGCTGCAGCCAAGCATGATTTAATGTTACACAATACAGTTTTACCAAGTTGCTCAAAGTCTAAACTGGTATTGTTGTGGATTTAAGGTGTAAAGTTTACCTTAGACCAAACGCCCCCCAAAGGCATCCCAGCGCCCCCCTTTTGTAAAAATGTCCGCCAGCGCCCCCTGCCGTCCTCTGAACGCCCCCTGGGGGGCGGTACCGCCCACGTTGAGAACTGCTAGTCTAGAGACTAGAGGGCCACATAAAAAGCTACAGCGGGCCGGATTTGGCCCACGGGCCCTGAGTTTGACACATGTGGTTTAGATAATTTGCATTTTGATTTACATACAGTAAATAAAGTTTGTTTTTAATTGCAATGATCTTAAAGAGATGGAACAGATAGTTTCCTGTTAGAAGGTTAAGTTTGTATATAAACCCTATTTGCTCTGATCAAGTGCAGGTTGGAGGCGAAGCCAAAGATCTTCCTGTGTGAAGCCAACATGAATTGTTTCTGGATCGAGCAACTGCATTTTAAAACGTAAGGCAGTATAAATATTGTTAAAATATAGTCAACTAAAAGCATTATATTTTGCAATTTACAGTACTTTTTATTTTTTTCCCCCTAAGAATACATATACTTTTCTCATTTTTGTTTTATGCCAAACTGCAGTGCATTTTTTTTTATTCCACATTAACTTCCTTATTTAAATGCAAAGGTAAATGACTGCAAAGTATTGCATTTTTTTGCTTGTTTGCAATCTAAGATGTCCCAAATCCTCAAATGCCGGCTACTGGAACAAAATCTTAAATTAGCATCATTTCTTAATTCTTTCTTTCCAGCAAAAAAATACATAAAAATACCAGGTGTCATCAGCAGAGAACAGTTTTTTTACAAATATAAGCTTGACACAAATTTACTTTTCCAGTAGAATATAAGTGGTCTTTGTGCGACTGTACCTGTTGATTTAGCTCCATGATCTCGGCGTCGCTGCCCCCGTTTCTGGACAAAGACGGATTCTTCCTTATGGCAGGCATGTTGTGCTGGACTCGCTGTGGTGTTGGCATGTTTTTGGGAACCGTTGGAGACGTTCGCTGTGGTCCTGGAGATACCGGAGACAGCAGGGGGGAGCAGTGGGGGGCGTTTCTTTTAAAACCAGTCAGATCACAACACTTGAGCTCTGTAGCAGTAGTGGCGACAGATCGAGCACGTTCTAGAGCGGCATGATGTGCCTTTGAGACGTCACATTGTGGAAAACAATTTTTACCATTTTCATTATGACACTGGAGATCCAAATTATGCACGTTCAATTCGACTGTAAGACAACTAAAAGTGCTGAAGTCTCCAAGACAGAACATGCAGACACGCACAACTACGGTTCTGAAAATAAGTGCAGTCATGATTCTGCCCATTTCCACCCACACAGCTACGTAGTGACAGAGTTACAAAGCTGGTTTTTGACACACTGCAGCTCCATGGAGATTGTTCGCCATGATGTTCAAGCAACAGAACAATTCTGCTCCAAGCTCGTGTTAGTAATCTGAAAGCAGTTTTTTAAAAATGTGGTCAATCAAACCAGCTTTAGGAACAGCATAGGCACATCTCAATTCATCAGAATGTATCATTTAAAAGTTCATGTATTTAGGTAATTGAACTGATTACACACAAGCCTTCGGTTCCTTACATTTTCAAGGATTTTGAGCTAATCGAAACCTAAAATTGAGTTTCTCAAAGAAAAATCTGAATATTTCATAATGAGTAAATGCTACATTGTAGGCATGGTCATCACTGACACCTTCCACAATAAGGTTAAGCCTCAAAAGGGTCGCTGCTAAAGAAGCTGGCTGTTCACAGATATTATTGGAAAGTTGAGTGGAAGGGAAAAAGTGTGGTTGTAACAGCAATAACCCCAGTCTTGAGAAGATTGGGATGTAATTCTCATCTCATTCAAGAGTTTGGAAAGGAGAAAACAGGTGAGGCTGTTGTTAAGTGAATTGGCTCCTATTATTCTTTTTAGATTAAAGTACATTTTATATCTTAATATTTTTTTAAAAAGGACTTAATCCTTCCATTTGCTAACCACCTTCATGCTTGATTTTATTTTCCAAAGTACCTGAGCCCCTGGCCACAGTGCCAAAAATACCGTTACAGGCTTTAAAGTTCATGTCATCAGTTCAGATGACGTCAGAAACTAACCTGAACCGTTGGGCTGCTGCTAATGAGACGTAGCAGAGCAGAGTGCTGCTAATTTTGTAAATATACTGTCCAGTGCAGGGACATATTTTAAGTAGGCCAACATTTCTAAATTAAAAATGAATGTCCTGTGTAAAAGAAAAATTCCAGAGAAACTGAATTTTAGCTTTTTATAAGCCGTGAGCCGTAATCATCAAAACTGACTTAATCATTTGAAGTACATCACCATCATGTCTGCAGCGAATCTGTAGAGGTTTCACTAAAAATAACTTTTAAATGATATTCTAATCATATTTGAATTTATTCAGATGATTCTTCAGTTGCATCAGCTGTGTGATGAAGAATCCAGGTGGAAATATTCAACATTTTTGTTCATGTTTTAGCATTTCTGAGCCAAAAAAAAAGAAAAGAAAAGGGGAAAGGATGTGGACTGTCTTTCTTAGTGTGGCTGCATCCCTCTATGCACTGCGGTGTCGGCCGCGGACCCCCGCAGTGTCATAGGTCAGCGGTTGCCGAGCTGTGAGGTTAGCCCGCCGCTCTGTGAATTGTGCCACTCACAACACTTGCTTTACAGCGAGCGCTTTTGAGCCATCCAAAAGCTCAGCAAGGCCGTGCAGCGAAAGCCAAGAGGGGTTTGGTTTACCTGGGTTTCTCTTTGGTTTGTGGATAAAGTGATCACCTGGATTAGGGGGAGGGGCCACGTCCTGCCCCTGCCTGGCTAGCATGGGGTCGTACTCCTTCCCGTCATAGTTGGCGTCAAAGAACTTCTTGAACCACTGGACGAATTCAAAGTTGTCCTGAAATTTTCCTTTGACAAGCTTTTCTACTGGAATTATCTGGAGAGGGGAAACAAAAAGATCTCTGTGAGTCTCAAGGTGTGAGACTCCGAGTTTTGACGTCCAGCAGAGAATGAGGGCCACGCTGAGAAAAATAGAATATCAAGATTACGAGAATAAAGTCATGATATTATGAGAATAAAGTTGAAATAGCATGAGAATAAAATCAGAACAATATCAAAATAAAGTCATAGTATTAACACTTTATTCTGGTAATGTAAAGACTTTACTCTCAAAATATTATGACTTTATTCTCGTATTCAGCGCATTATAAGCCTGGCGGGCCACCAGGCTTTCCTTGGGCCCCCACCAGGCTTAGCATTGTTAATTTATTAGTTTATTTTAATAATTGGCTATTTTTATTTAACTTTTTTACTTTATAGTTGGTGTTTAGGTCTTAATCTTCCAGTCTTCCAAAAACGCATAACTATCAAATGATATTTTCTCATTTTCTGTCAACTTTAAACATTTTTATACTGAAAAACATGGCGGCCAGCTGGATGCAGTAGCGCCATGAGCACCGGGCTCAGCAAGTTTTCTGGAGGAAATCCTGCGTAGTATTCTCATCGTTTTGCGACTTTGATCTTGTAATCTTATTATTACTATTATTTTTTTTTATTAGTATGGCCCTCGTACTCTGTCGTATCGTGGTATTAGATTTGCAACGTAAAACTGGGCGATGAAGGCCGCTTACTTTGTCGACGCTCATCCTTTTAAAAGCGGCTTGAAGAACTTTGAAGTTGTGTATAAATTCATGCTCCAGTTTGGCTTGAAATTTGACCTTCTTTAGAAGAATGCAACCCGGAAATAACATGTCCATGAACTGACAATAAGCGGCTCCTGGAGAACACAGACAGACATTGTGTTAGATCAATGAAGACGCTGGAGAATCTTCTTCTTCTTCTTTTTTTTTCGCTCGAGCTTACCTGAACAGAGCTGCTCGATCTTGGTGTACGTGAGATGCAGGGAGTCGTTGACCCATGCGAGCATGTCATGACGGCTGAGGTTGTCAATGGACACGGATGTGGCGTACACATTCACTGCCATCCCCTTCCTGAGGAAAACAGCGACACTCTTTCAATCACCGCTCTTTGATAAATTACCGTATTTTTTCTGCACTATAAGACGCACCTCATTATAAGGTGCATAGAATAGACATTACAGTTAAGGGTTGCCACCCGTCCAGTATTGAACCTATGCGGGACGTGATTTGTTCCGTACTCTACAAATGTGGATGTGTAATAATAAAGAAGTGGACCCCGAGTACTTTATATAGTAGTCTGCCCCAGTCATTGTTTCACTCACGGTGTTGGTGTTGCGATCTTGTGCCCAACTGCTTTCTGGGTAACACAGACCAATCGACACGCTGCCGCTGCAGTCTCTGTCTCTCTTCCCCCGCCCCCCATGCTTTAAATGTATAGGGGCTGGTCCCTAAAGAATGTCAACACAACAGTCCGACTCCGGTTGGCGAGGAGAGCCTTCCATGACTGGGCCGGGGCGTGGCCGGGCGGTGGTCACCCTTCTCCGTTCGCGCACAGCATGTTCTTGGAGAACGTGGTGCTAAATGACCTGCAGACGACCTGATTATCAGATCGGTAGGTAGATAGGTCAGTCAAACTTTATTAACAAACCAGCGTTCTGATAACCTGACAACTATCCCAGCATGCACCGCGCGCTTCTTCTTCTACGGGAGAAAATGAAGTCGGCGGCTGCTTACTGTAGTTGCTAGACCTGTTGTGGCTCAATATTGGTCCATATATAAGGCGCACCGGATTATAAGGCGCACTGTCGGCTTTTGAGGAAGTTGAAGGTTTTTAGGTGCGCCTTATAGTTTGGAAAATACAGTAAGTGAAATGTTCCTCTAGTGGTAGCTGAATGCAAAAAAAGCACACCACACTTTTCAGATCTGAATTTGTGGCAAAACCAAAATGAAAAAAAAAGAAAAAGATTCAGTCTAGAAGGATCTAGAAGAACCCAACTTGAGCAGTCACATAACAGCCTGTGGGATACACATTTGATTTCTGATTGTAAACCAGCTATAATCTCCAGATGTGTTGTAATCCTCTTTAGATTGAAGTCGGATGGCAGCTTTACACATCTGGCAGCTCCAGACTGAATGAACCAGTGATGCCTCCCTGCACCGACATTCACCTTTCCGTATCAGCACGTCCTATCGGTTTTATTTAAACAACTGAGTCATGTTTAAAGCTGGAGGACTGTAAATGCCCTCTCAGCAGAGCCAGCGTTTCCCAATCTGAGGCTCGATTGCCTCACAATCACTTGACGCGGTTAACACCTATTTGCAAAATAAAATAAAATAAAATAAAATAAAATAGAGAAATAAATAAATAAACATTTATGAGACCCAATCACCGAGGCTCAGACTTACACGGTCGTTGGTTCAGGAGTGGCTGCTTTGAATAAGAATAAGCGGCGCACCAAAGCAAAGTCAGTCTATTCTCTATGGGGGGAAATGTGCGGGGCCTTGGGGGGGGAGAAAAAAAAAGCTGCAGCAAAGCCCTGAGTGAGAACCGCTGAAATCTACGGATAAAAACCGGGGCGGTGGGGTCTGACATGTCGAGTCGGAGCTGAGAACAATAAATGCTCCCGTTAGCTGACGCTGGAAGCCCTTTGGGCTGAAAAAGACGCAACGCCGGAGCTGCTCTCCTAGCGGCCCCCTCTACAGGCCTCCCCGAATACCTCAGGATTCTCAGCACGGGGGAAACATCCTCTGTGTGTGGGAGGAAAAGGCAAAACACGTCTCCCCCACGCAACACAGGGAGCTGAGGGGAAGGAGAGCGGGTCTCTGAGGTGTAAAAGCGCCGATACTCACTGTGTTCCGTGTTGTTGTCCGGCTGGCAGCAGTTGTCCTTATGGCAAAGCGCGGTGCAGTGCTTGGTAACGGGCCGCCCTGTCTGAGCCTGCAACAATCCGGCTCCTACTGCGCAGGCGCCCGACTCCATGCTGTTAAAAGGCTTATTATAAATAGGACTTTGGCCCGTTCCTGCTAAGAGACACATGATGTGTCGGGTTGGATTTTAAGCTCGTTAGTGACACGATGCAAGAGGTTCTCAAAGAGGTCAGGACACACAACAAGTAGCTTATGTTCAACTCGTTTCTACTGCTGTGGGGGGGGGGGGAGCGCACCCTCATTTAATTACAGGGTTCTATCAGCACATAACACAAATAATCTGGTCTTTATGTTGTTCTGAAAATTTAGCCCAATGTTCATTAAACAAAAACACAAATTGGAGAAGCTGTTGGCTGAAAAAGCAGCATCCCTGCTTCCAACTACAGCACAATAAACAATTAATTAAGTAATAAAATCTGTAAAAGCAGAGGGAGTGTTGGCAGTCAGCTGTGCTGGAGCTTACAGGTGTGTGTTAACAATGCCCAGAAGGAAAGAGGTCAGCAGGGACTTCAGGGAAGCAACTGTCTTTGCCAGCGGTGGATCATGCACTAAAGAGTCGTTAGTCTCCACAGTAGATGCTACAATAGTTAGCTGGCCAGATCCTGCAGCAGCAAAACACCAGGATAATTCCAGCTGCTTCACAGTTTGTGTGAAGTTTTAGTTGTTTTCTGGAATGCAATATTTAGTTTTCTTTTTTACACTCGTCTGTTCAAGAGAAATGATTAAGGGACTGGTATCTGATGTTAGAAATCCTCATGTCAAAAATAAATATCTTACTATTTTCATTGAGGTCAGAGTTGCTTTTGCCACATTTCCTAATAATCTTCATTTATTAAGTTAGCCTCAAGCTCTTCCATCTAACTGTGGCTTAAAGTTTAGCTTTAGGACAAAAGCCTGTCTTAAATTATATGATAGAATAAGACAATGATCTTAAACAAAACAGAAAAGAAACAAGCTGCTTACAATAATTCAGGTTAAATTTAATTATTTTATAACCTAGTAAGAGCAAATATGTACAAAAGATGTATTCTTGATAATAACCTGTCTCTGATTCCCGTCACGGGCATTTTATCACTTTTATTTCCAACATATTTCAAAAGTGGGTTTTGTTTTGTAGGCGTTTGAGGTGAAACGCAACGGTGCGAAGCAAAAATACTCGAAAGCCAAGCATGTGATCCAGCCCTTATCAGTGCTTCGACGCAGGCCATGGTTTCACTGTGGTTTATTTGCACTTTAATCATGTGATAAAGAGCTGCAAGACAAAAACAGGAGAAAGAGGAATTCAATGTGACAACACATTGTTCAGCACCAGTGTACAGTATGTTTGGGAGGGGAAAGACACTGCGAGAGCCACTGGAGCATCACAAGACTACAGAAACAAAAAGAGCAACAAGCTGTGCGTATTCCGGCTTCCACTCACAAACAGAATAAAACCAGGTACTAAGAGACTTATTATAAGTGTGAAATTTACAAACCAACAGCAGAAAACTTTTTAAAAAGACAAAAAAAAGTACTAGTGCGTTTCTGCTCTAACTAAACAATCATACATACTGTTAACGTCTGAAGGCATGTAGACGCCTGGCACTAACTTCCCAACGCCAACACACTGTGAAAACACTTCGACGTGCTTCACAGTGGCAACGCCAGCCAGCCGGGAAGTGTTGGCGGGAGCGTTTAAGCTCCGTCCCCAAAAGAACCAGGGCAGAAATGACGGCGACTGACACGTCATGATCTACGCTCTTTTTGTTTGGGGGGGTTAGGTGTTAAAAAGGCCATCTGGGTGAGACTTTTTGCTCAGTGTGGTCATAAAGTAAAGCAAAATGAATAGTTGTGCTTGACATGATAGTAGCGATCATAACACACATACAGTACACAGAAAAAAAAAAAAGTCACGGCGGAGGTACGTTCACATTTAGTGGGGTGGGAAAAAAAACCCCATCCTGCTGTAAACATCAACTGAGACGCTAATCTGAACTCCTTCGTCTTTTTGATCCCTGGAACGCGAAACAATCCAAACATAAAAATATATACAAATTAAAAAAAGAAAGCTTAGGTCATTTTTCCTTTTTTTCCTTCCATCAGCTGATCAAAACCGACGAGTTGTTGTAATACATATACAATAGTTACAATTCATTCGCCACGGCCCGCAGTAAAAATCATCTTATGACATTAAAGGATGTAAAAAGGCATCTAAACAGTACATGACACAAGTGCAAAAAGTTGTATCTTACAGTGAGGTAACACAATTGTTTCATAAAAACAATGTTTTCTAAACTATACGGTACAATGCTTTCCCCTAACACGATCCAAAAAAAACAAAAAACAAAAGGAACTCAACAGCAAATCGTTTTTTTATGCTGCTTTCATATTTGGTTACCTTTTGACTGAATTTTGGTGGCTGTTACCGCGTGACAAATGTTTACAATTCAGCAAATCCACATGGATACGGTTTTATCGTCTAAAATAACAGCAAAATTCAAGATAAAAAAAACAAACAAACCAAAATGTGACTCGATCGCTTCATACAGAATCGACTTGTTTTAAAAGAAAGATGAGTCGCCTTGCTCTGCCGCACATCTTCCACCGTGTTGGGCTAACCGGTTACCAGATCCCGCTGGATCTCCCTCCGGGAGGGGCCAGGATCCGAGCCGAGGATCTCTTTGGAATGTTGTCGTCAATCTGAGCACCTGCAGCCGCGGAGAAAAGGGGAATCGTGTTGAGTTCAGCAGCAAAAAAACAAAAAACAAGTTAGTGTTTGTTTTCTCTCAGCTTTCTAAAGCGTCGACTGTAGATAGATTTAAGAAATGAAGGTTGAAACTGCTCCTGGTTTAAGATTTAAACACACGTTCCTGTGAAACAACTGAAAATGTAAATCTGAGGCGTCAGATTACTGATGCCTAATCTTCTGTGAAGCAATATGCAGATGATAACCAGCTATACTTATCAGCCAGACGAATCAACCGGGTAGCGCTAAATCAAGTCCTGAAGACATAAAAACCTGGACGAAATTTATTTTTGATTCAAACTTCTCAATTCAGAGATTGTCCATGGATTTAAAGACACAACAAACTCTATATAGACTTCTATTTACAGCAAGTGAGACCAAAATTTAACCAATGGCTTTCAATCTGATGAAAACATTTAGAAAAAATTTTGCTTTCACATCAAAATTGCAGAACTACTCCTGGTTGATCGATCAAATAAAATCAAAATAAACCACAATGAAGCTTGTGGATGTCAAGTGGAAGAGTTTAACCGGTTCTAACTCCATGTGTAATGCGTCCGAGGCCTACTGTGTCTGTTTCTCCCCTTTTTCTCAACATAAACAAAGTTATAAATAAATCCCTGGTAGTTGTAGGATTTTTAAGTTCAAAAATAGTGCAGCCATCTCCAGGGGCAACCAGAGCATTTCTAGCCCAACAGTCTCTACAGCGCCCTCGTCAGGTCATTTTTAAATGAAGTACTGACGTCCAATTATTGCTTAAAATAAATCAAGCTAGTTTCGCCACGGAGCAAAGGCTTGTTCGGTGCCGAGTCTCACCAGACAGGCTGAAGCTGGACTCGTGGAGGTCCCTCACGCCGCCATGACGGGTGCAGGGGCGCGTTGGGGTGTCCAGGTCCGGAGCGCCCGTGTCCCTCTTTCCTGAATTCACCACGGCAACAACATCGCCGTTGTAGGGCTCCCGGTCAACAGCTTTCACCGCCTGGCTCTAGTGGAACGAGAGGGTCGGCAAACATGGACAAATCAAACCAGGAAAACCTGCCAGTTACCATGGCGACTAGAGAAATATCCATGTTGTAAGAGTTTTACCTTTTCTCTCTGCACCATCTTCTTGTAGAGGTAGTCTGGGAAAGTCCTCAATGGGCAGAACTTCCCAGAACCCTCTGCGCACGTGAACATGCCGTTTTCATAGACCAGACGCCCGCGGCTGATGGTAACCAGGGGCACGCCGCGACAACGCAGACCTTCGTACAGGTTTACGTCGCCTCCCTGGAACTGGTTGTCCACTGAAATGGTCCTGCAGGCGGACATCAGAACAGAGATGACCCAGTTCAGTCAGACAAAGGCTCGATTGGGCTGCAGAGATAAAAGCTGCAGCGAGACGAGCTGGTCGATGAGAGTGCGGATCGGGTTTCATACTTGGATCCCTCGGGGTCCCAGACCACCACATCAGCATCTGCTCCGGGGATGATCCGGCCTTTCCGCGGGTACAGGTTGTAAATCTTGGCCGCGTTAGAGCTCGTGACGGCGACGAAGCGATTCTCGTCCATTTTGCCTCCAACCTGCCCCGGTAAAAAGAAAATAAAGTTTGTGAAAATTTAAAAGGTTGAAATGGAAGGAACTCTGGAAACAATCGTTATCTGACACGCTGTGTAAGGCATTCGCTTCCTAAGAGTTTTATTCTGTTTTTTTGCTTTTCATATATGGACATATAAATGTTTCAGATTATTAAGTAGATTTTAAATCTCTAAATAAATACTATCAGCAGCTCACAAATGATGTTATATCTGCCACAGGATAGGCATTTCCTTAATTAACCTGAAAAAAACGCGAGTCTTTTACACTGTCATGTCCTGACCTTCCTTATTCACACTCATCTTTTATTTCAACACCACAGGACGGTTTTCAGCTATTGTTACAGCCACACCATCTCAACTGAATTCCTGACTTTGACTAGGCCACTCAAAATTCTTATTATGTTACGTTTTGAAACTCGAACAGGTTCAACTAAAAGCTGAATGAACCTAACAAGTACAGGCTGGCAGATTTAAGTCAAAGTAATCTTTTAATTTCCCAAAATGTTTACACAAATCACACAAATTTAAGGCATTTAAAGACTTTTTAAGGACGCGCAAACACTCTGGATATTGAGTTCTGAGGCAAAAACAAAAAAAAAAAGAATTAAAGAAGAGGAAGAAATCTTTACAGGGCAAATGCTTGAAAAGCAGTTTTTGTTTTTGTTTTTATTATTTGTTTTTATTCCCCCAGTGAAATTGTATTTTATATTTGTGGAAGTTCTCCGGCTGCCAAAGCAGGAACAAAAGAGCCACACATACCACCCCCCGCTCCCAGATGACGCTCATACGGTCCTGAACGCCTGGAAGGCCGTGAGGGATCTTTGTGAAATCATCCTTGCCCATGGCCCTCTGCTTGACTGTGAACGGACGGTGATCAGACGCCAGGACGTTCAGAGTGTCGCTGCGGCGGGGACGAGGAAGGAAGGCAACGTCAGTTTAGTCGCTGAAACAAACTCCATCTGCGAATGTAAGTGAGAGACCGTGTGGAGTTTCCTCACTTTCCCAGCAGACTCATCAGGAAGTTGGGAGTACTGGGGTCCAGGCGGAGAGGAGGCACAGTGACGTGGGCGGCCGCGTGTGACCAGTCCAGGTGGTAGTACTGCATGCCGTTCAGGACGGCGTGGGCCGTGGTCGTCTCCCCGTGGACGACCTTACCTGACAGGAAAAACAAGGAAATGCTCACGGTCTAGGAGTGGGATACCTGCTGCAGACGCGCAACTTGAAAGTGAGCTAGCTTCAACCTTGCATCTTGGCTGCGGCCACCACGTCGCCTGCAGACATGCTGGACACATTGACCAGATAGATCGGGCAGTGGGCCTGAAGAAGAACGAGCATAAATATATTTTTTACAGCAATCCCAGCACTTCTGTTGGGCCGTGGAGACCGTTTTACGCTTGTGATTAATGCCAAAGTTTAACTCACCCTGTTGGCGATTGTGATTGCCCTGTGCGTTGCTTCTGCTTCCAGCTGCAAACCACACAGAGTCAGAAATGATTCTGTTCCACTGCAAATAATTTGCAGCGTCTTGCTAAAAGCATCTATGACTTTTCTTTTATGATGCAGCCGCCACCATTTTTCACTATGACAGTGGTCTGTTTTAGTACATTTTCACAATTATGCACCACTTTGAGGTCAATTTATCACAAGAGTTGAAAACCATTACTGTCCACAACCTCAAATGACTCTTTGAAAAAAAAAGATAACATCATTTTTTATATATAAATACAGACTCCAGAATTTGTTTTCATGCTTAGATAAAATAGTGATCATTGTTATTTCAATGTATTTTGGTTTAAGAAAAAAGAAAAACATGAATGAATTTTCTTTAATTCTGTATTCTCGGAAAACCTGAAAAGAAAACAACAAAAACCTGAAAAGAACATACAATAAAGCCCAAACTTATTTATACTCCTTGCAGGTTCAGCTATACGGTAAAAGAGATTTTATCTCATAAAATAATGTCTAAATTAATTGATTAAAATTGTTAATTTTACATAAAAATGCATTACTAGCCACACGCTAGCGAAGGGTTTGAAGTGTAAAATTTGCCTTCGGCACCACAGGTTGCAGAAATCATGTTCTGTAAGAAAAAGTCTCATATAGGCAACATATTTACTGAGATTTTATTGACTCTGACCAGACTAGAGGAGTAAAAAGTTATTTTATCTAAGGTCTAAAGACAGTGGCTGGTTAATTT
The DNA here is from genome assembly GCF_904066995.2 of Poecilia reticulata. Lineage (NCBI taxonomy): Eukaryota > Metazoa > Chordata > Actinopteri > Cyprinodontiformes > Poeciliidae > Poecilia > Poecilia reticulata. The sequence continues at coordinate 8,078,405 of NC_088851.1, forward strand.
TGAGTCTCCAACCTCTTCAGGTCGACTGACTTCAATCCCCTCCGGGCCACTGATCCCGAGGTCTAACGCTTCCTTCGCACCCTGAGAAGACAAGGCAGCGTATACATGTTTATTTACTGTTATTATAAACTGTTTGAAAATATATATACAAGGATTCTTCCCAACCTCGGCGACCAGCTCCCCGTTCTCAGCGTGGACCCTTGCAATGGCCCCGATGTCCTTACAGTGCTGCAGGGCCTGGAAGAGTTCGCTGTCCCTCAGCATGAACGTCTCCTTGTAGGCCATGAACATCTGGAAGGAGTTCACTCCTTTCTCTCTCACAAGTTTCTCCATCTCATCTCGCACCTGCACACAAGGAAATGGTCCAGGTGTTGATGAATGGGCGCGGGGGCCAACAATACTTGCTTGTGTGCTGAATGTGCACAATTTGCACATTTGGAGACTGAAAATTTTAGCCATTCTTCTTTGTAAAATAAGTGGACCAGAATCTGATTGGATGGCTGTAGGTGCAGTGCTTGTTTTCTGCCACATGCAACATTTGGGACAACTTGACATTGTTTAACATGGAGGTTTAACAATAAATGGACAAAATGCGAAAAGAAAATGCGAAAAAATATAAGAGTATTAATTCTTTACTTTTAAAGTAAAGAATTAAAGCAGCTTCCTAACTTGAGCTATTTGACAAATTTGAACAATACTGAGTAGGTACAATGTGATCAATGTTGAAGAAGGTTGAAAACATATTTTTTAAGAGAGGGAAATGCATAGTTTCATACCTTGGGTCCCCACCATGTAACTCCAACATGAAGAGAGTAATCACAGCAAGCTTTGGGGTCAGCCATGCTGCGGCACTTCTCGTACGCTTCCAGCAAAGACTCATTCTTCTCTGGCAGAACATGTCCGATCACCATCGTTGTACCGCCAGCTAAAGCAGCCTGGAGGAAATCCCATGTGTAGGTAAATGCTTTAAAAGCAAACTATATATCTTTTGAATGGAAACTACTTTTTCTTGATGTGCTTTTTTTTTTTTTTACGTTTTCAAGACATAAATTAACTTAAACATAGACAGAAAGCAGAATGTAAAATTACCAGTATAAAATTACCTTAAATATTCATACAATAAAGGTTAATGTACAACCATTAACCTTTATTATTTATTTATTTGTTTATTTCATGCATTTACAGTTCAAAATGAACATGTCACATGCTGACCTGAGCCCGTTTTGAATAAAATATATTATGTAACATTACAGAAAAGATTAACTTGTTAACCCAGTAAATATTTACAGAACCACAATCTAATAATCAATACAGGCTCATCCCCAACCATGAACCTTAAGACCTTTAACAATGATCCTTACATGTGAAGCATAATTCTATCAGTAGTTAAAGCACCAGGCTGACGGCTCCTCATGGTGCAATTATGAGCTATTTAAACCCATTACTATGTTATTACTTTACAGCCTCAGTACTTAATAGTTTTCCAGCCCCTAGAAGCAGATTTACTACAGTAAAGCTGGATAACCACTGAGGACAGAGTGTGTTTTTGTGTACGAGTGCCTGCCTCAGTGAGCATCTGACCCCAGAGGGACTGTGGAGGAGGACGGTAGAGGGAGAGGGGTGTGTGTCTGAGGACCATTGTTCCTCAGTACAATGGCGTGAGTGAAAAGATTTGCGGCAGTCTTTGCAGCAGCCCCTCGGTATCCATGGAGACGGCTAGCAAGCTACATTTGTCCCCAGGCTATTTTCTTTTTCTGGTGGCATCAGGGAGGAGATGAGAGAGGGGAGGATGAGCAGGGAGGAGAGGGAGCAGCTGTAAGTGTCTGTGGGTTTGTTCGACATTCAGCGTCCGCCACCTCTCAGCTCGCGCCGTCGTAAAACGCTATAAAGTGACGAGTCATCATGGACGCCCGAGAGGAGAACGACACATCTGATTCATTCAGGATAACTCCTTTAAGTACATATCAGCCCTGCTCACAGAATATGGGGATGTAAACAAAGAAAGCTCTGCAAATTGGAAATCCTATAGAGAGAATAAATGATTTAAAAAAAAAACTTAATAAATGTGCTTTTCTTATCTTAGCGCACGTCTTTTTCCTACAGCAACCTGTTTTGCTGTTACTTTTTCATGCATATTTTTACCGGAATCAGCTGAACTCTGTCCAACATTGAGCTGGATATCTTCTTTTCTGAAGAACTCTCAATGACTTGATACAGGAAAGCAAAGACTTATTTTGTTTTTTTAAGCATTATTCATTATTTTTTTTCTGCACTGCTGATTAACAGGAGCCAATCAGAAATAACAATTTTCAGCCAAATAAGTCCTAATAAAAGCAACAACACTCTTTGGTGTGAAAACTCTTCCTGAGTGAAGAAGAATTTCTTTTCAATTCAAGCTTTCATTGAAGCTGCTTGTGTGATTTGGTTAAATTAACATCAATTTTGCCCTCAAACTGTCTACATTAGATATCAGTGATGATGATCTCTAAAGTTACTGAATCTGTTCTCAAAAATCAATACCACAGCTTTAGTTAAAGCTTTGTGGTGAGAGTAACCTCGTGCATTTTGCAATAGAAAACTCGATATAAGTGTAAAATCAACAAGATTTGTCCAAGATTGTGTTTAAGTTTCAACAGAGTCTGAAAAGTTCTCCCTACGGGGATCAAAAGCTCGATTCATCACCGACATCTCGGCTAAAATTAGCAACTGAAAACATTTACATCTGCTGAACGAAATGACACCAAAATCCAGATTTGAAAGCTTCACACCCCGACACATAAATCAACATCTACATCTTGCACTGCCACAGAAAGTTTCCTCCGCTCCCCTCTCCTGCAGGGTGCTACCTTGGTGCCGCTGTAGTAGTCGTCGGCAGTGACGGCGTTCATGAAGGTCTCCTCCAGGTGGACGCTGGTGTCGATGCCCCCGGGAAGCACCAGCTTCCCCGAGGCGTCGATCACTTTGGCTCCTCCGGGGATCATCAGCTCCTTCCCCACCTGCTGGATGATGCCGTTCTCGATGTAGACGTCGGCCTCCTGCGTGCAGTCGTCGTTCACCACCTTGCCGCCCTTCACCAGGATCCGCACCATTGCTGAGCTGGAAGACATGGCTATCGCTCTGCGTCGCAAAGAGAGAAACGCACACGTGTTCGGGAGAGTTTGAGTGACGTCCTTGTGAAAAGTGTGGCAATCTTGGGTCCAAATACACAAAAAGACAAAAAGCTACAGATAACAAGGTACCTCATTCTGCGACAGTTTGAGGAGTTTAACGAGGGGAGAAGAAGCTCTGGGTAATGCTACTCTGTGACGGGTCTGTCACACTGTGACTGACATCAGCCACGGCGCTGAGGAGGCTGTGTCAGTCACCGCCTGAAACCTGACGTACCATCGCGGTGACGCAGTGGGAACAGAAAGAAGCTGAGTCCGGTTGTAGGTCACAATGAGGCGAACAAGGGTCAATAAGGCTGTTATTGTATAAAAAAAAGACGGCCAGTCAGACAGCAACGTACAATGACCTGCATCACACTGGGATAAATCTGACAAATGTATACAAAGACAGAAATGTGTGGCGACCAAAATCTCAACATGAGTTATTTTAATTTCAGTGATGATACCAAACACAGAACTGGCTACTTGTTAGTTAGTTAGTTAGTTAGTTAGTTAGTTAGTTAGTTGGTTGGTTGGCTAATTGGTTAGTTAGTTAGTTAGTTAGTTAGTTAGTTAGTTAGTTAGTTCGTTAGTTAGTTAGTTAGTTAGTTAGGTAGGTAGGTAGGTAGGTAGGTAATGTATTCATCAAGTTAGCAAACAAACAAAAAATAATATTTTTGAACTGAACACCCGAGTTCAGTTCAGTTCTAAATAAAAGGCTAAAGTAAAATTCAATACCACAATTTAGTAGTTAATGTTACTAGATTCTAACCATCATGGCACACCAAGTGTACAATTATGTTTGATTACATTTTAAAAGATGGCTAAAATTTACTATCATCCAAAAGTCATTTTTATAGTGCACTGTTTGCCTAAGCAGCCAGGACAATTAATTATAATAATAAAAAAAAAAAACAAACAGGCAAAGAAATAAATAAATAAATAAATAAAGCCTGATAGTGTAATATAGAAATGATATAATATTTGTTACTTTAATGTAATTTTTGCTTGACCTGAATACTGACCAGTTCTACTGTTTATTCAGAGTAATTTGAATATGTGAAACAATATTCAAATTGTTTCACAGTAGGTTAAAATAAAGGGAAAACAATTTAAACTGCACGATTTTCAACTAAAAAAAAAAACATATGCATATATTTCTGCTTTTGGGAACTTAAGCAATCGCCAAGTTTGCCCCTCCCTGCAATCCCTCCACTCAGCATCGGTTCTGGTTGAATTTAGGTTACGGTCCGCGATTAACAATTCATGAGAAACAAAGAAGCAATCTCCCGGGTTCCTCCTGCGCCCTGCCTGGCGGCCTCCCCTCTCCTTCCCTGCGCATCACTTGTGGTTGATGATGTTGGGAGCTGTGCGTGGACGTGGAGATGGTGTGTGCCCACCATCTCCCTGGATCTGTGCGTGCTTGCGTGAAGCGCAGGATGCGTGCGTCTGAGGGTGCGGCAAGTTTACTGCAAGGCATGGCACTGCCTCACGCTTCCAGATCTGACGCCTGATAGTGGGGAGAGGTTCTGGAGAATCCACCAGAACCTCCGCGAACAGGTCGAACTGCGCTGTTGCTGCTCCGCTGTGATCTCACTTATTACTTGTATTATTACAACACGGAGGTGGTCGGCGGTGAACGGCGTGGAAGTTGCTTAAACGGGCCTCTTTAAAGAATGTTAGGAAATTGTTTTATAGTAAATAAATAAATCAGGCGCTTCATTTAACGTGCTCAACTTTTATTCCTGATTCATTTTGCGCGCACGCGCATAAACAAAAAACCGATTCCTCTCCCGCTTTTAATCTATAAATAATTCCTGGTAAATATGCAGATTTGCCTCGTTTGTTTCCAGGCGTAGTCAAAAATGATGACACATGACACAAAGAAACCGGTCTCCATCATGACGATCAGCTGCACAGCCAAGACTCAGAAAACCCCACTGCGCGCCCTCTCTCCGCGGTAAGGTAACGCTGGCGATCTAAGTGGCCAGACATTAATTAAACCCTGCGGCCCGTCTGGACGGAGGGAGAAGGTGTGGCTGAGCTCCAGGGTGTGAACGGCACCGTGAAGCCCCTGGGGAGGGGGGATACGGAAACAAAAGTGTCCGGGTAGCAGGGGTGGTGATTAAGACGCAGAAGCCCGCTGGCCTTAATAAAACCGCTAATATGTGGAGCACATACCTCCAGGTTGGGCCTGTTGCAGCTGCTCCAATCCGCGCTCTGGTTACTTTCTGACCGGAACAGAAGGCAACACAATCCGTGGACGGCCCTTCCCAAGCAGATACACACACCAGATGGATACCTTCCCGGCCGGTCTGGGACCAGCACACCGCAGCAGCATCAGCGTCAAGTCAGCGAAGCGGATTGAATGGAAACGTCTGATGTGCCCCTTCAAACTAAAAGTCACATGAAATCAAATACTATTTTACGTCACCGTTCAAAAATAATGAACTTTAAGGAAGCCATATATAAATAAATTAATCCATTTATATTTGTACTTGTAATTAAAAAAAACATACCTTGAAATACTACAGACACTTTATAATGCTCTTTAGATGACTGTTGTTGGGTTTAAACAGCAGAAATTACGGTATACCAGAATCTAAATATTGACAGGTCAAATTAGATTTATGTCGTAATTAAACAATAAGAAATACTAACAAATAAACTAACATTTCTGTTATTGTACATTTGTTGAACGTATAATAAGCCTCGCTACCTGACAGCCAAAACTCTGTCAAGCAAGAAAATACAATAATTTAATTTCCCACTTAAAAAAAAAAAGATACATTTCTGCCTTTTATTTTGTAGCAGCATATCCTATGGTCCGGTGGCGATTTGTATGTGTTATTTTAGCTAACCTTCCGCGCGCCGCAGCATCCACGCCGCGAGACGAGGCGACGCTCCAATCAGCGGCGCTGCATGAGGGCTGGTCTCCTCAACAGCCAATCACAGCAGACGTAGGGCGCGTCCACTCAGTGGAGGCTGTACCATTATCAAATGAGGAGGGAGATGAGAGGCAAGCATCAATGGTAGAACATTTTATCTGAATGGAGTTTTAAAAAGTTACTAGCTGTTAGTATTATCTTCCTACCGAGGGTAATTGTGTTGTGAGTAACAGGACTCTATATTATTTAATATTTATGTATATTTTCCTCGCTGGCTTGTAAGTTGTCTTCGACAGTATTATGCTACAGTTCGTCATACTTTCAAGCTGCCCAACAATGCTTTGCGGTTATATTAGTAATTTATAAATAATTTACAAAACTACAATTAGGCAAAGTTTTTACATGTAGATTCATCATTTATTTTTGTGTAGTTTTTATGTGTTGTTAATATAGAGACATACAGTCATATTCAATAAATTAGAATATTATTGACATAATTCACTAAATGGAGCATGTTATATAGATCTATTACATTCAAGCCTGTTTTTAAACCTTTATGATTTTACAGCTAATTAAAACACAACATCTGGGATTAGAATATTACATCAGATGAATAAAAAAGGATTTTTTTTAAATAGAGAAATGTTTAATCAGAATGCATATAATAAAACCCAAAAGGTTTGACCCAATTCATACAGCTTAAAAGACAACTACCCCTAATACTGAACAAATTTGTGTAAGTTTCTGAATTAAAAGTTACAAAAAAATCTAAAATAAAATTCTTCCTGATTTTTCTGCCAGTTATCAAATAGAAATAAGTTTGATAATTCTAACCAAGCTAAAACAAGAAAAGTTTGGTCTTATTTAACTTCAAAGAGAGAAAAAAGTGTAAGTGTCTTTTTTTCTTTTATCACTCCAATAACCACAACCACAGCCTTCACCTGTCATACGCTATCTTGCTCTTCCCAAGTCCTTTTTTCCTAATATTTATATCATTGGGGATAATCACATCAATCCTGTGCTGCTTATCAATGATCACATCGTCCGGTTGGTTGACCATTGCCATGCTGTTTGTCTGAATCCGGAAGTCCCATATATCTCAGTTCCGTCATTTTCTACCACTTTTTCCCACTTTGACTTTGGGGTCTCCAATTCATGCTCTTCCCAGAAGTTTCTGTACACGATACCGGCCACTAAGTTAAGGCGTTCCATCTATTGCTTTCCTGCTAGCATCCTACATCCTGGATTGTTACAGGTGGGATCTCACCTGTTGTGGTAAATCTGGGCTTCTATTGCTCTGGTGCTCCTGTCCTGTCCTTCAGTCACCACCCACTTGTAGGACTTGGCCGCATCAGCCACTTCAGCTATCCTATCGGTGGAACCTCTCATGATGGTTTCTTCAGTTCCTTCTCGTCCAGTTTCCATTGTCAGAGACATTCACAGAGCACGTCATTCCTCGGGACTGTCTTCCGGATGTATTCTCGGAGCTTGGCAATTTCGTCTTGGATGGTGGCTCTGATGCTCATGAGGCCTCCGCCTCCTTCTGTGCGCTTAAGTGTGTAGCCAGTGGATACTGGATTTGAGGTGGAACCCACAATACATGGTGAGTAGCTTTCGTGTTTTAACATCAGTGGTCTAAATTTCCTCCTTTGGTCAACTTGTTACACCAGCAGGGTATCTGATTACTGGCAAGGCTTAGCCGTTGCCTGGACCTTGTTCCTGGCATTGAACAAGGTCCAAAGGCACCTTGAAACGGCAACGAAAGGTAAGTTCTTAGAGTCTACTTTACTCGTTCCGGGTGTATACATACATATCCAAGTTGTATATGCTTTATATATAATGAGGCAGAAAGTGGTAGATGGCTGTTTTTTTTTTTGCACAAAAACAAGACATTTATTCAAGTGTTCTCCAGCACAAGTACATACAGAGAGTTTATCTTGTCTCTGGACACTAAACATAAGTATGGGGGAGTCACGCGGAGAATGGGTGCTACATTTGCTGTATGAACTGTTCTTGACGGGGGAAAAAAAGCGTATATAGGCCATAAAACAGTTATGGCAGCAAGAAAGTCAAAAAGAGTGTATCACACAGTATTGACCTTCCTTTAACAGTAAAAAACAAACACAAAAAACTGGTTGGTGATACAAAATAAAGGGCAAAAAAAAGGCATCAGTTCAAAACAACAGCATGATAATAGACATGAATATTACAGCATGGAATGTAAGGTTAAGCAACGCGTGTAAAGCATACAGTATGCAATAGTAAAAATGATTACTGTTTTTTTTTTCTCACACAATTTCCCACAGATAAAGCACCAACTACAGCAATCTAGCAATCTATAGTCTAAAACAATATAGGAAAACTTTCTTTACTGTTACTCCTTTTTTTTTTCAAGTACAAAGTTAAAATGCCTTTTTAATATATTTGTATGACTGACATAACAGGTCTTTTTTCATCACTACAAAGAACTCAAAACAGTCATTGTCATTTTCATTTCTCTCCCAATTAAATATATGTTTCTGGATAAGATAAACTGTTTAGCACCATTGGAAACAACTACAATCCCTCTTTTTACATAAGCAGAAAGGAAAAAACATTAAAATACAAGCTAAAATAATAATAATAATAAAAAAAACACCACCAGGTAGGGCTGTGCGCTAACACTGAGACCATTATGCTTAAAGCTGTCCATTAGGCCAATGCTAACATCACAAAGACATCGAATCTGTATTCACACAGATTGGGATGGAAAAGCTAACGTCTAATGTTTAAAGCAAGTTCTGAATCAGATTTTTGATTTTTTAAAAAAAAACTTTTATCCCCTCCCCCAAAAAAATGTGTTGTTGATGATATATATTAGGAAAGAATATTTGTACATCTTATATGAAATAAAAATCATTAAAAAAGAACAAAGATGAATTGGAAAACAGTGACTGAAAATTTCTATTTACAAAATGTAAAAAAAAAAATGTACAAAGATGAAGGGATGTTGGGTTTTTCTTTTGTTTCAGAACAGGGAAAATATGACTCTTCTGTGAGGACAAAAATTATGGCGATAAGGTCACTTAAGAAAGTAATTACATAGAGAAATAAAATTTTAAAAAATTTCAATCTTAAATACGATATAGATTAAGTGATCACATCTGCTTTCATTAGGCTCTTTAAATCTTTTGAGAGCTGAAATCTTTGTCAAACACTACGTCAGTTTTTTGTTTTGACAAACCGTGGCGTCGAGCCTCCTGATTTAGCTTTTAGTTTAAAATCAGGAGTAATGGCCTCCCTCTGGTTCCGAGGGTGGCTGTGATCCGCACTCTTAAAATTTTTCAGGGAAATACCAGAGGCCCAAGACAAAATATAGATGAAAAGCAGGTGACAATATTTAAACTCTGGCAGACATTTTTCTTCTTCTACATTCGTTGAGTTTGGGCGGTAACTAGGCATGAGCCGCTTACAGGTCCTAAGATATTCCGAAGTTTTTTAAACATTACCGTTTGAAGCCCGATAAAAAAAAAGTCCATTATACAATTTCCTATAGTTCAAAAATCATTTTCAGAGAAGCCCAGAAAAAGTGCTTGAGTAACCAAAGTTAACTTTCCTGGCTGTACAGCGCTACAAATTTAGCTTTAGCAAAAAAAAAAAAAAAAAAAGGTTCCGGAAACAGCTCGGAGAGTTATTCGAAAGGTGTGGAAATTAAAGAAGCGCCGCCTATCGCGCTTTTTTTTAAATTTAAAGATAGTGCTAATTTAAAAGTATAGTTGGCAAGCTACGAGCAGCTTGTGTGCTCTGATATATTGAAAGCTTGACTAATTCCCGAGCTAGCATTAGCTTGTTACATATTAGCTTAGAAAGAAAACAACTGAATTTATCCGTTGTTTACGCTCTTAAGTCTACGACAATGTATGTTATAGCTAACCCTATATTACACCAATAATCAATAGGTTGCATTAATTTAGCAGCAGCAGGAATAATTGTTGCCTTTTTCTTCTGATAAAAGCAATTAAATCTTGTTATTGATCCTTATTCTTAACTCGTTTGTACAAATACCAGGAAGCCATGGTATTTTCACCCAAAGTCACACCGTGAGAATCTCACCGACCCATGCCTAGTGGTGACATGGTTTGCTGCTGCTTTAAAATAGAGTACAATATGAACGATGGAGGAAAAGGAAAGGTCAACAAACATCAATCCACCAACTGTACACAGTCCAATAACAAGTTTCACATATCAAAATCCATACTTGTACTTCTATTGGCACAGCCCTACTGAATACAAAAAGTATTACACAAGGGGTAGATCAATTCACATCATAAAACTAAAAAAAAAAAAAAAATTCACAAGAATTATCATTTAATAATGATAAAAAAAATAATAATCAAGAAAACAAGAAAGTATACATATAAAAGTGCTTATAATGTTGATAAAACAGCACAAAATTGCTATAAAAGGTAGAAGAACCTTGTGAAGCCGCACCATGTTGTTGAGTTTTTGCACCTGACAGTTGTTTTTTTTTTTCAGTTCAGAGAGGCGGACGTTGAGGAGGACGGTCACCGGGCGTCCAGCAACAGCACTTACTAACAGTTGTACAGTAATATCGTTAGTCGGGGTGACACTAGAAAAAAAAGTAGCTCACCGAAGACTTAAAAAGATTTTTTTTTTGTTGTTTGTTTTATTTATTTCTTTTTTTAATGACAGGAAACATCATTCCCCATGTGGCTAGCTTCACACCCTGTTTGTGCAGATGCAGGCCTTGGGCCTGAGTGCAGAAAGGCTGGGAGACCAAATGAGCACCAGTAGAAACAGTACAAAAGTTGTAAAAGAGGACAGGCTCTGTGTTGCAGTTTAAAGTCTGTTTCCCAGAACTTAGTACATCTTTTTTTTTTTTTTCAATTAAATGTAAAAACATCCAGCAGAAGTCTTTCGAGCAACAGGTTAAAGAGCTCTGTGTTGTCTAAAGTCGTAGTGCCACATGGGTTATCATGTCTGTCATCATCTTGAAGCACCATGGTGTTGTAACCATATTACAGTAGTACCTTTATTACCTTCAGCTGTGTATAGAAACCATAAACAAAGAGGTATTTGTGATCTGGCGTTTTGGATTTTCAGAGACACGGCCCTCCCCCGACACCGAAGCGAAACGAAAAATAAAAAATAAAAAAAAATAAAGAAAATTCGCTTTTCACATCCCCGTCGAGGCTCAGTAGCTGGAAGCACGCCTGCTGCGGCTGCGGCTGCGGCTGCTGCTGCTGCTGCGGCTGCGGCTGCGGCGGCGCCGACGCGTTTCACGCACCTAAAACGCCGTCCCGCATGCTTCTCGAGAGATTTCAGTCTCTTTAGTAAAACGCGTTCGGCGCTCGAGTGTCTCAGTGTCTCTAGAGCAGAGGTGCCCAAAGTCGGTCCTGGAGGGCCGGCATCCTGCATGTTTTAGTTCTCTCCCTGGTTTAACGCACCTGGATCAAATGATAGCTTGTTAGAAGCCCTTAGAGGAACATTGACCTGCTGAAAAGGTTGTTACTACCACCAGGGAGAGAACTAAAACGTGCAGGATGCCGGCCCTCGAGGACCGGCTTTGGACACCCCTGCTCTAGAGGAAAGCGTAGTCTCAAGAATTATGATGTGAATTTTGTTCTTTTTTGATGCAATCAATCAAAACAAAAAAATCTCAATAAAAAAAAACAAACATGTGAAAGGTAGAGAAAAATGCAATTGAATGTTTTGCTTTGTAAAGATAATACAATTTAAGCTTAAATTTGCATCTACAGGTTTGCTTACAAAGCTAAAAGTTTCTTTTGCGCCTCCACAATTTTAGGTTGAGAATATTTAGCTTGAAACCACTTTTTGGTTTGCTGTGCATTAAACATTAACTTCAAGAGTGGGGGAGTATAAAAATATATATTTTGGTTAGTTCAGGTTTAATTATTCTCTACATTGTCATTTTTTCAAGCTGGACTCTATTTAGAGGAAAAGCTAAGATCTCAGAATCTCTGTTTAGTGTTGAAGAGTCCAGTACAGATTTGCAATATTTCAGTTTTTGCACAAGAACTAATCAAGTCAAACACTAGTAAAAAGAAAAAAGAGTTTAAGCTATGCACTGAAACAAACCCCCAAAAACAAATACGAGTGCCAGACCAAAGATTTCCGACGAGAAGAAAAGTTTAGCTTTGTGATCCAAACGTTTTCATTCAAAATAAAAACTTTTGGATTTGAAAGCAAATGTGTTGTTTTTTTTTTTTCCCGCAAAATAATAGTATTTCCAATTTGTATAGTTTTGGTGTAAAATTTCTTTTTTTTTCTCCACTGAGAAACGTTTTGATTCACCGTTTTAAAAAGGAACAAAATTCCACTCATACAAGTATAGCTCGCACAAACATATAAACAATATTCGATAACAATGCTAAAAGGTAAAAAATGACAAAAAAAATAAAAAAAACAACCCAAAATTAAATAGAATAAGAATTACAATTCAAATACAAGAGATAATGTGAATCTATGTCAATGTTTGCAAATTATACCAGAGTATAATCTGAGAATCAAGGCTCTTATTATTTCTAGTTCCTAAAATAGCCTGAAAGGCAACGTCTCGCTCCTCAAACACAGGCAAAGTAATCTTTAAGTGGTGCAAACAGGTGGCGGATGACGGGGACGCTCCACGCTCGGCCCAGCAGCCTCTGCCTCGCCAGTCGGCTCATGTTGGAAACGTCTGTATAGTGGACTGGGAAGCCAAATACCCTGACGAGAGAAACCACAAGCAAACGGGATCAGATCTAAAACCAAAAGGCTCATCTTAACCTCGGAACCCTCAAATTATAGTTTGTCTGAAAAGTCATTGTCATAGTTTGAATCAAATTTAAATGGGGTTGAGAAATGCAAACGAAAAAACAACAACAAAACTGGTGTTCCACAGGGGACCATTTCAGATCCCATTATTTTTACCTTACCTATTAACAGCCATTTGGTGGTGCAAAATGTTTGCTCCGTCACAAAGTGCCGCCCATTAACCCCAGTCCCACACAGCTCCACCAGACTAGTAAACACCTGGTGAAACTGCACATCCGAGTGGTTGAAGACAGCTTTTTTGTTGTGACGATTTGCTCCATATGGAGTCTTAGCAAGAACAGGAGCTTCTTAAAGGGACAAAGGCCCATTTCAAAGCGCCTAAAGAATACACGGATTCTTATTTCATAAAAAAAAAAATCATTCATACCTTTCCATCTCAGGGCACCAGAGGATGTCTTCTTTTTCGTTCATATAGACGGGATAATGCTGGTCCTTTCCTTGCTTGATGGAGTTAGACCTGGTGGTGATGGTCCTCACCTTCTCAAACTGGAGAAAAACAAAACATGAATCAAAATAACAAGGTTTTTATTATTTTAATGAGTAGATAAGCCATAATTCTTGTAATAAATAATGTTTTTCTTGTTTAAGAAATATCATACACTAGCTGTATTTCTCAAAAATTCTTGGCACAGATTACAAGATTGGAGCCGAGAATGTGGAAATTTGTGTATTCCCGAATCAAGGAAACATTTGCTAACTTTCAGAAATCATATTAAGCTTCAATATTCTCCTGGATAGCGGAGTACCAAATGCGGCCTAATTTGATGGCACCTATAAAGATGTGTTGAAAGCTCTAAAATAAGCCAGTTTTTAGTGTCTTAACGTAATCTCTCAATGAAAACTTTAGAAAAATCTAAGCTTTAATTCAACTAAATTCATTAATTGAATTGTGTATGTCTGGATTTGAAATAAGGCATGAAGCTGCTGAGTAGTGAGACATTCCCAATGTAAGATACGGTGGAGGATCTGTGATGCTGTGGGTCCAGACATTTAATAAAAACTTGATGAAACCTCTCAAACTAAGAACTCAACAAATTTAACAGAAACAGAGTAAGAGCTGTTGTACAAGCTGTAGACGTCTGACACTGAATTAATGATTTAGTAATTAGCTTAGTTAGTATTTTCGAACGTGAAGGAGTTTTTCTACCTCACTGAAATTCTTAAAATTTCAAAGACATATTCTAAGTAAGATTATTTTTACAGGATAAATCCATAAATTGACCTTTTATACACATTTGCTATGCAGCCACCACAATTTACAGCATGTAGGAGCAGAAATAAATAAGGAATCGTTTATATCGGTGACTTTTGTTTTTAGCTAACTTTTTTTACTAACGGATTTCTGTGAACAGGTTGATGTTCGTACCTTTGCCGTTCTGCCGTGCTCCAAACAGTCCTGGAGGTCCAGCCTGTCGGAGCACATGGCCGACAGAGGTCTGAAGAGGAGAAACGAATGGGAGCCGTTTACAATGACATGAACTGTAGTTGAAAGCTTTGGTTTGATGGAGAATCTCCTACGACAGCCACCGAAACCCTCTGGAGATGAGATATATCTGCAGAGGCTTATGCTTATCTTTGATGCTTCTTTCTGACAGTGCAGCCACTAACCTGTTCATGCCAGGGAGATTACCCCAAAAGTAACGGGCGCGGTGAGCGGCAGACACCTCCTTGGCATCAATCATGACTGGATTACACTGAGATTAAAGACAAGAAAGATTAAACAGTACAGCATAATTTCAAAAGTTTTCTTTTTTTTTTTGTCAATTAAAATGAAAGAAAAATCTGTGAAAAACAGAAGAGGGGCTGCATCTGCTGAGTTTCATCCTTAAATGGATCAACTAATTTACTTTACTTTAATTTAACATTGTTTACTTTTAAAAGCCAGCCTACAGTAAGTCATTTTGTCTAGGGCATAGTAATCTATAAAATATAACATAAAATCAAAATTTACAAACAACAAAAAAAATCTGAATAATGTTCTTATTTCCTCTTATGTCACAGCTCTGAAAGAGACAGGAATTAAATTGTTTTGAAGTACAATTAGTGTAAAGTTTAAAAGTAATCAGGTGTTTAAAATGCAGTGATAAGAAAAATGCAACATTAATCTCCTCCTTATTACTCCTCGACAAGAAATTGCCACAAGGGGGCAGTCACAACCCAGTAATCATTTGGTGCCTTGTTAAAATAAAGTTTACCCACGTATAACTTGAGGTAGATCGTTTTATATATTAAAAGTATAATCAAGAGGAGGTCCACTGCCTTGTTTACTATGTTTAACTCGCAGGCAGTCCTCTATCACTGTAGGAGCTAACCTCTAGAAAGCGAGAGATGTCCCTCTTGTCGCTCACACCCATCGCAACGACGTTTTCAAAGAGCCAGAAGAACGGTCTGTCGTCTCCTCCCTTCGGCCGAGCCTCGTGGAGCAGCCGGTAGAACTCAAAGAAGAGGCGGCCGCTGCCTCCTGTGGGACAAAAACAGTCCCCACATTGAGGAACAGTCTTGTGTTTTGTATCTGGAGCAGAAAGATTTATAAAACACTACAGGGGAATGTAAAAAGAGAAGTTGTGTGAACATACCATAAACACCCTTGCGAGCAGGGTTGACTATTGAGAGGTCGTTGCAGGGACTTCCACCAATGACGAGGTCAAACGGACCCCACTCCTGAATCTGTCCAAAGACGCAACGCGAAGTCATACAAAGGGAGAAAAATAATCATGTGCAAATGCATTGTGACAGAATACAAAACGTTAAAGTGCTCCACCAATCCACTGCAAATACTTATGACAGGTGATGGAGTTTAAACTCATCAAGACCCCCCCAAAGTAAAGCCTCTTCACTTACATGTTTGCGTGTGACATTCCTCACATCCCCAACATACATGATCCGCCCCTGATGTCGGACAATGCCCACTGTGATTGAGTCTTCACACACCTCGGACGCCACATAGCGATCCACTTGGATGCCAAGTTCTTTTAACACCAGCAGTCCTGTGGAGAGCGTAATAAACAACAAATCCATCAACATTTAGTCGAACCAACTAAGAGTGAGTAAGTCCCGAGTATCAATTATTTGACAGTAAACAAGTGTTGCTGAACCTATAGACTGAGACAAAAGAGAAGAAGAAGTCCAACCTGTCGCTATGCCATCAAACAACGACAGAACACGAATGGGCCTCCTCTTCTCCACCAGGACTGGGGGGTAAAGCTTTGGTGGATCCTGAAATGTACACATTGGAAGGAAAGTCAGACGGATACGCCACAGAGAGAGACTCCTCTGCAAGGCACTTGCTACTACTACTCACAAAATCTTGGTCGTGATTATTTGCGAAGAAGAGCTGCAGATGGTCGGGCCAGTCTGAGCGGCGCTCCAGAAGACCAAACACGCCCTTCGGACTGCACATGAAGCAGTTCCACGGGTCCTCTTTGATGGCAGCGTGGGCGGCTCCTTGACCCACGAGGAGGTCTACACATTCCACACAGAAACACCTGGACACAGAGATCCAGCTGCGTTAACACAGCGAGTGCTAAATCGCTTTGGCTGGAGCAGGACTTCAAACTTTCAGTGTCCAAAGTAGGGACGCAGACAATTAATCGACTTACGATTAACTGTTTATTAAATTAAAATTAGCTCCAGTAGATTGACTAATCACGTCCGCTTGGACCTTCATTTAGTGTTGTAGTTTGGCCGCCACCCAGCAGAGGGCGCCGCTGGTCACCCTTAAGCGGAGCCAGTTGATACAGAAGGAGAAACAGTCCAAACAGAGGTCGGTGTGGGATGAAAAATGGACTTTATTCGGTTCTGTTTGGAAATAAAAACACTCGACAAGCTCCTTAAGTTTCACGCTAATAAGGCTCATTCAGGTGAGCGGCACGACGGAGCAAAGCAGCGTCAACTTCTTATTTAAAAATTACCGGCGAGGACGTGGTGACAAGAGGAGAGGGAATAACAGAAAAAATGTGGCATGATGAAAAAGAAATATGATGCCAATACGCAAGACTGATTTTGAGGTCGGTCGTGAACCTCAAAATCATGACAGCGAAGTTTTAACCTTTCTTTTACAGACGGTTCTTCTGTATGAAGATCACTTTGTTAATGGGGAATTAAGTGTTTCACATATTTTTATCCTTTTCATCTCTAATTTTTCCATTGAGCAACTTAAGAGTTCCCGTTTTGTTAAATCTTATAAATATATCTAAGTTTAATAATGTGAGAAAACCATAATATTCTGTTTATTCAGTCAGTATTTAAGACAAAAATAATGTTAACATGTTTATATATTTTTTAAATTTAGTATCTTATTAAAAAAATCATTGCCCTTAATATTATGGAAAGACGATCATCCTTCTCGATGCAAGAGAAAACTGAGGTTTGGCCGCTGACCAATTAATCATTCTTCAAGCGATAAGATCAATCAACTTTAAACGAACTGATTAATCAATAACTTGCACTCCTAGTTCAAATCATGTCTCCTGGTGGGATTAATTTACCACAGGATATTTTATACCTTGTTAAATAGATTAGGCTCAGCTCGAATGATTCTCTCGGTTTTCACTTCCAGAGGTCAGAGGTCAGGCTGCTGGAGCATCAAGTTTCCATCCAAACGCCCGGCCTGACAAGCAACGACTCATCATCAAAATGTCACACGCCATCGTGTTAATACAAAGAACGGCCCTGTGCGCTGATCGTGTTACTCTCAGTGGTACTTTTTCAACGTTAGTTTTCTTGTAATTACTTCGGCTGATCTTTCTTTGAGACTTCAAACTGAAAAACCACGCATGACGTAATATTTGCTATCAGCCGTTCGTGAGCCTGACCTCCGTGATGGAGCCTGACATCAGTGTTGTGACATTCGTGATGACTACAGCGAGCTCTTTGTGAAGAATAACGCCACTATCTGTGTTTGATTTATTAGGACTAATAAACGGTGGATTCATCCAAAGATTGTGTCACAGAGCTCAAGGATATTCTCCATTAAAACTAGCAAGTGCAAAGTGTAGCATGTGTGTGTCTTGCAAATACAAATCTGAACAGATGCTATCCGCACATCAAAGTGCACAGAGGTGACTTCTGAAGGATTTTATCAATGGGTGTCAAATTAAAAAGGGCATAAAGCAAATGCATTAAACATTTTTCAGAATTACAATCAAGCACCATTTTGACTAAATTGAAGTTTGTGATCGTAAAGTGACAAAATGTGAACAATTCGGAGGAGTTTGAGAACTTTTGAAAAGCCCTGGATGTGCGAGGGTTGGACTATACCATTTTTAATGAAAAGCGTCACTGAGCTTGATGAGTTTATTTCAGCAGTTTCTCTGATCTCCATTAAAACTGTAGCAAGTGCAAAGTGTAGCATGCTGGTTTGAAGTTGCAAGTCCAGTGTAGAGATTGTAAAAAGTGAGCCATGTCTGGTTAAGAGATGCTTTGGTTTATGCTTCACACCGTTAAGGGAAAATCTTGTAATGCCTTAAGCTGAAGCTTCAAGACAAACCGTTGTCCTTCATGTGAGGAAGGACTTTTGATTTTGTTGTCCTACATTCACACCCCAAGCATCACAGCTTTTTAGTTAAATTTCCTAAAAGAAATTAAAAAAACCTAAAACTTTTATATCTTTACAGATTTGATCAATTTAATTTCTCTCCAGCTCAAAGTATTTCAGCTTGTGTAACCCAGTGGTGCTCGAGATTTCCGACGCATCTTTACTCCCGTACTTCTCCAGACTCAAATTTCTAGACTTCTAGATGCTAATTACCTCTAACCGCCCCACACAAGAGGCCAACAAGGTTGAACGTGCACAACCGAAGACGAGGCGGTCGCAATTTATGCTCGCCGTATTAGAAAGTCAAACCCTCACCTGCAGCAGTTGTTGTTTCCACACATGAGCACCTCACGTCCACCGCAGCAGATAGTGCAGTACGACTGGTAACCGTCGTCGTCGTATTGGTACGCGCATTCCAGGAAGCAGTTCTGCAAAGCGCACAGAAGGAGCCGAATATAAGCACTAAGACATTAAAAAAAAAAAAACTTAAAAAGAGTTTTGTTTTCAAAAACGGTAAATTTGTTCGGTGGGGCAGCGTCTCACCTTGCAGCTCTGGCACATTCCTCCGGCGAACAAGGGGTGCTCCAGGCTCACGTTCAGACTTCCACAAGAGATGCAGATGTCTGGAGGAAGACGAGAGGCGGCGATGAAGACTTGAGTGAAAGTATCTAGTCAGCTGTGACGCAGGTTAGTCGGGACGTTTGTAAAGGAGGTCGGAACATAAATAAACGTGTTGCCTTTAGTGTTTTATGAGAACAGTTGCATACATTCTGATTAGATTGCTTCTTAACGACAGTGAAAAATGACCGAACGCATCTGGAGAGCATGTGTGAGCCGAACTTACCCTCCAAGCTGCGGCACTTTTGTCTCACTTCATAAACAAGTCGCTCTGTGACAGAAAAGAGAGGAAACGAATGAATGAATGTTGCTGAAAATGTTACAAAAAAAAAACATGTTCTCACTTTATGCTCGCATCACTTATGGTAAATGGCCATATATGATGTGAGCGCTTTATCAAGTCCAGAGGACTCCAAAGCGGCTTCAGTCAATCATTTGACTGCTTCAAAAAAAAAACCCTAAGGACTCACGGGCAACTAAAATCAGAAGGTATGAGGCTGATTTTATGCTAAATAAATGTTAAAATGATTGAATAATGAGTAAAATTGAGAGAAAAATTCAAAAAGCTGATATTTGTGTACATATTTTGAAGCATTGTGGGTCTCTACCCAGAAGCGAATTCAATTTTAGTGAACATTTACACTTTAAATATCCAAATAAACAACAGAAAAAACAAATAAAATGAATTATGAAGTCTTTGTAAACAAAACTGTCCTTCAAAAAAAAAAAGGGATAGTTAAAGACCAAAACACCTGATTGAAGAATCATCCAGTTTCAATATCTCAACTTTCAAATAACAGTTCTACTCTTTCACGCACAACTTAAACGTAACATTTACCTTGGCTACAAATATTAAAAACTAGATAGAAAAATCATACTGACTCCTATCTTAAAGAAGAATCAGTTCAGATTGATGCTGTCAGATCAAAGGTGAACCGAAATTGTCCGTGAAACTCTGATTGGTGCATCTCTCCCCAACAACAGCAACAACAAAAGCACTTCAAGCTAAAAGACTAAAAGAGAAGGCTGGAAAGAAAATCTGTACAAAGTGAACAACCATCTACAAATCAGGCAAACACAGCTGCGTCCACTCGTACATGGAAGGCAGAGCGAGCCTTCCTCTGATCACGAACTAAAAATAGATCATGTGCGACAGGAAGCACATTGTGCCCGTGATTCATTTTAATGTGCAGCTCTCTGATAGTTTAACTAAGTCAGTATGGCTCCTGCTGCTCTCCACTGTTAAGACGCAGAATGTAGTTTCGTCCTAACTGTAGGCGACACTAATACGCAGCAACTTGACCCCGTTTCCTGCCTGATTCCTACAATCATTAACCCCTCGTCAACAGAGTGAGGAGTTCACAAACGGACGGGGGCCCCCCTCACCTCGCGTCCTCTCGTCGATGATGTCCTTGACTTTCGGTTTCTCCACCGCGCTTTTGCGAGGCTTTTTGGCTGGGGGGGGCGTGTAGGCCGCCGCTTCGGGCTCCACCCAAATCTCGGGGTAAACCTCGGAGTTACGCTCCTCTAGCAAGTCGAGGCAAAGTGGAAATTATAGAAGTGATTTCGAGTGAGTTCGACCGTCTCCCGCTCCCACAACGTCAAAGGTTCTTACCTTCAGGTGGCTCTAAGCCCTTAGGTCCAGTGGGCTGAAACCCGGTCATTGCCCACTCAATCATCTCCTTGTTTAACATGTCCACTGATTTCGAGGTTTCACTTTCGTCGCTGTCGGGGCAGGCTATGAAGGCTTTTCCTGTCCGGCTACTAGCCACCTGCACACATGTGGAAAATATTTTAATCCAGCTTCATCGGCAAAGGAAAAACAAACTGAGAGGACCTGTAAATTAAGAGGCACACAGGATGCTTCTGGCTTAAAAGTGTTGGCTAATAGAGTAAGCTGTGGATAGCAAGATGTATAGAAGCTTCATATCATTTTAAAACCAACATATCATTGGTTAAAATAAGTCATTTATTGTCTGGAAAGAAAGAGGTGATGATTTTTTTTAAAGGTTTTGTTGGCTCTAGTGGCCTTTATTTGAAAGTAGTTTGACAGGAAGGAAGGTAATGAGAGAGAGGGAAGACATGTGGCAAATGTCACCAGGCTGGGAATTAAACCTGTGACCACCAGCATGAGGACCAGGGCCTCAATATGTGGGTTGTGCTTTGCCCCTGCACCACCACAGCACCCCAAGAAGTGGCGAATTTTTATTAGCATTAACAATCCTGGATGTTTAAGAGAGTACTCTCCATTAGCATGGCTAACCTTAGCTAACGCTAATCTTTCTAGATGCTAAGGAGGACCAGTTTTCTACTCATTTGAACTTAGATTCAATTTAGTAAATGTAGAATATTTACAGTAACTGCTATTGTACAGATAGCATCACCGTCTAATATAAATAACATTCAGAGTAAGAAGGCTAGGAAAAGATGTTAAATGCTATCCTTAGATCTTCTTTATTATTGGTAAAAAAAATGGATACAGGAAACTCTGGTTGGTGAATCTAAAATATACCAACAATATGATAGAGTGAAACAAGTACTGGAGAATAAATCAATAACAATATATATTGCGATAGACAAATAATCAATATCACTAGATAACACCTGTGATAAACAATTTCACTGAAATCCAAAACTCGATCTCTCATGGCTAGCTAAAAAAGGCTGATGGCATCAACTAACTTGTTCACTCTTTGGTTACCTAGCAACAACCTGTTGCGTAACTTGAGCAACACCAAGCCTGTACAGCTTAAAAATAAAAAAATGACAACGTGGAGCGAAATTTTTGGATAAAACAGGAAAGGTAATCTCTGTAGATTGGCTGTATTTCAGACATTTAAAACAAAAAATTAATTAATAATTATTTATATCAACCAGTATGAGAAGTTTATAATGTGATACATTGTTTTGCCATATTGTCCAGCCCTAAGTGAAGCATCAAAACACAAGGCAGGAGCTCTCACCTGTAACACTTCGTAGATTGCTTTCTTGTACATGGGCTGTTTGTTGTAAGTTGGTTGGTGAAAGGCATTATTAAATGAACTTAAAGGCAGAAGTTTCTCTACACATACCTGTAAAAATACACAAAAAATTAATGTTTTGACGCTGCAAGTTTACAAATTGTCTGAATATTACATTTCAATAGAGCAACCAGATGCACGAATAAATACATGGGAAAAAAAACCCTTTTGTGGTTATCACTAAAACAGAAGACTGTGTTTTGCTTGAAAAAGCCAAAAGAAAAATCACCTGACAAAAATATTAGTGTTGGCCCCGAACACTCACCACTGAGAATTTTCCGTCTCCAAACCACATGACCCATCTGGTTCCCTCGGCGGCTCTGCTCCGGCCCGTCATACACCAGGACACGATGCGGCCCGGCCACCAAGAAAATCCTCGCAGCTTCCCCCAAACCAGCTCGCCGATGCCAAAACCACGGCCGTCCTGCAGCCAGGAGACGACACAAATCATCCACTCCGTATTAACTTCTGAGCAAAGTTACACAGCGTTTCCAAACAGCTTATTTTCTACTTTTTTTGGGGTGGGGGTCGGGGGGGGGAATTATTATCTGTTGCATAAAAAAGAAAGAGAAACAATCTTAACCAAAATACCTAAGAACACAGAGAAACTATGCATTTTGAGAGCTGGTTATCCAGAACACTCCAACACATGTCTTAAGGCTGTGCATAGTTTAGATTTTATACGTTGTAGATGTGAAGCGTTGAGAGAGGAGTGTGATTGGTTAAAGCCTCTGTGGTGAGTAAACACAGGTGTCACACACACGCAGGTGGGTTTAGTGTTTGTAAATGTGCTCAGAAATCATTTAGACCGGAGCTAAAATCAAAGTATTTTAAAGACACGTCACAGCTTGTTAAGGGAGGTTTTGTATTTTGTGCCTCCATTCATTCCGATGAATCGGGTTACTGGAGCTGAGTTTGTTTAGGGCCCAAACAAAGACCAAAAGAAACGTGGTAACGGGACGGCTCAACCCAATCTCTTTTAGAAATACCACATTATATGTTTCCACTACATGCATATTTTGTACATGCTTTAAAACTTTCATGCTCAGACTTATTCTCACCTTTTTTTTTTAAACACACTAAATGCTTTTTGGGAGGTAATGAAAGAAACTCCTGTGGTTCTGATGAAAAATCTCATCTCCACACCAAGTCAGTAATGACTAGATCTGTCGCAATCACAAATTTTAGCGGCCGATAAATCGTCCCAGAAGTCATTGCGATAAACGATAATATTGTTGCCTAATAATGCAAGAGCACATTCTCAAAGATCAATAAAGTTTAAATTTTAGTGAACATTTAACACTGGAACTTTAAATATCCAAATAAACAACAGAAAAAACACATAAAATGAATTATGAAGTCTTTGTAAACAAAGCTGTCCTTCAAAAAAAGGGATAGTTAAAGACCAAAACACCTGATTGAAGACTTTCATCATCCGGTTTCAAGCAAATGAAAATGATTCAACTGGTTTTAATTGATCATGTGACTGGTTGGTTTATTGTGACAGGCCCAGTGATGACTATTCTGTCTATAACATGTCCATAACACTGCATTTCTGCATTTGAGGAATTAGATGCAGTTATATTCTAATGTACTCAAATTAAACTGTGTGTGCAGAAAAGTGGTAGCTTGCTTTTTATTGTTTTGGAAATTGCTCAAGTTCAGTATTTACCCCATTAGAAGCACAAACAGGCATTTTCTCCCCGATATTCAGAGTCTGAGATTTTTTAAATAATATTATGAATCCACATTTCAAACATTAGTTGTCGAGTTAAAACTGTAACGAGGTCAAAAATGGAATAAGTAATAGATTGATGCTGGTGTAAAGCACAAGGAGCGTTTTACGTTTTATGTGCTGCTTGCTCCCCATCGCGCATTATTGTGTGTATGAGTGAACTTTTAAGACATCCCATCTGAAATATGCAGCTGCTCTGACAAGACAAAGAGATTCTAAACTCACATTCACCCCTAAGACAGAAGCCCTTACACGCTACAGCTTACCAAAAAATGAACAAGCGGAGCGAAGTCGTGCTTCTGCAGAGCGTTACCTCATACTCGGGCTCGGTGTCTGAAGACTTTTGTGAAGTTTTTTCCTCTCCTCCGATGGCGACAGGCTCCGGGGTGGTGGCCACGGTGGGAGAAGCCGGGTCAGTAGGTTGCTGCTGCTGCTGTTGAGGTGGCTGCTTGTGTTGCTGCAGCTGCTGCTGCAGCTGCTGCAGCTGCTGCTGCGGCAGAGACGGCTGTGATTGCTGCTGATACTGAGGCTGCGGCTGAGGCTGGCTGTGCGGCTGAGGCTGAGGTTGTTGCTTTGAAGGCTGCGGGTGTTTGATTATTGGGAGCTCCTCTGTCCGGCTCTCTGCGTCGCTCTTCTCCAGGTCCTTCATTATGTTGATCTCTGACATTAGCTTGGCTCTTTTCTCTGCCTATAAAAAAAAAGCAAAAAAATAAATAAATAAGAAAACAACAGAGGAGTTTTGGGTAAAACCAGCGCAGCTATTGAACTTGGCAGCGCAACACGAGCAACGGACCTCCTCACGGCAAAGCCGATGCCGAGCCGGAGTCTGAAAGAACCTTGTAAACGGGATCTTACTGTGCCTTGTAAAAGTATTCATACCCTTTGAACTACTTCCACTTTTTTTTTCACTTTAATGGGATCTTATGTAATAGCCCCAACACAATGCAGTCAGTGGCGCCCGCAGGAAAAGAAAAAAAAAATTCATAGGGGTGACCAGACCAGGCCAATAAAAATTTTAGGGGAGCGCAGTGGATATAGTGCATAATTGTGAAGTGGAAGGGGGGAAAAAAAAGGTCATATGGCTTTTAAGTGTGGCTTTTATAAAAGCATCTGTTCTGCAAAGGTCACGGAGTATTGTTCAGGAACGTTAGAGCTCAAATGAAGACCAGAGAACACGTCAACCGGGCCTGGGATGCATCCGCGGTGGGGGGAGTTTAAAGCACCAGACATTGGACATCTTCACACAGCACTGGTTAAAAAAAAGCAAAGAGCGCCAAACCTGACAAGACCAGGTCCATAGACAGGGGTGCACCGATTAAAAAGCCTGACCTGACGATTCTGATTTTGGCCGATACCGATATTTATTTTTTTTGTCATCTGAAATGTAGTAACAGTGGGGTGACTATTGTTAACTGGAAATGTGCAGACATGTCCTGTGAGTCAAACCTCCCATCTGGTAGAGCAAAAAGACGACAGTGGCTGATTTTCAGACTTTTGCTGAGGTAGAAAAGAGCACCGATTTTAAAAAAATGAAGGAAATCAGGGCCGATTTATTGGTACACCCCTACTAACACACTCAGAGAAATGGCCAAGAGGCTCATTGTAACTCTGGAGGGGCTGCAGAGATTCACAGATCAGGTGGGAGACTAACTTTGGTCACAGGATCGACAGATCTGGTGTTATTTGCTTTGACAAGCCAAATTTGGTTTACCCCCAGAACACACAAAATCTTACCAAGTAAGTTTTTTGTCTGGTTTTTAGTGCAAATTAGTATAATTATATATGAATGAACTAACTTAAAAGCAACTTTCAGCAAGTTGTAGCTCCATTTAAGTAAATTATTCCTAAAAAAAAGTACTAGTTCCATTGGTATATTTAATTTTTTCACTTATGCAAAAAAAATTATTATAAGTTCAATATGAATTAGTTTCTGACTTTAAACAAACTCTAAAAAGTTGCTTATAAGTTAGTGTAGTCTTACTTCAGGGTAACTAAGATATTTGCACCAGAAACTAGACAAATAAATGCTTGGTTACTTTTTGTGTTTTTGCCATGTTGGCACATCAACCTGAACATCTTGTACTCGGTTTGGATCGAGCTAAATGGAAATAAATCTGTTCAAAACTGCAAAACACCTGAGACCGAGGAAAGACTTTCACCTTTCACCTAAATTGAGCTGCGGATCTCTGGAAAGACTTGAAAATGGATCTTCACAGTTGCTCTCCATCCAGTCTGACTAAGGTTGAGCTATATAGCGACCACCAGATGTTTCGAGCTGGTAGAGACATTAACAAAAGCAGCGTATGCAGAGGCCGTATGGCGTCCCGGAACGGAGCTGGGAGTCTGTGACACTGAATCGGTGGGTCAATCAGAGAAGGACAAGGCGGAGGCGAGACGAAAGCCTCTGGCAGCAAATCCTCGACAGCTGCGCCCGTTCTGATGTCTCTTTCTCGAACAAACGTGGCGCTGGATTCAAACGGACAGGCATGTCCACTTTCTGCTCGCCGTCTCCATTTCCTCTACGTGCGCGCAAATCCGCATATGTCAACACGTGCTGATCACACTATACGCTTCATGCGAGAGCGCCGCGGCACAGCTGTGCTTATTTCCCTCCAGAGTTTTTCAGTTTCTCAGGATTCACATGGTATCAATCTCCAGAGGTGCCACGAGAGAGAGAGAGAGAGAGAGAAAGAGTACACTGGGATCCGCTTCTCGTCTTCTTCCCCAGTGTGACTCGTAAACAATAGTGCCTTTAAGAAGACAGGGTGCCTTGGGTGAGTGGGGAGGGGTTTGCCTCAGAAGAGTAGAAACATGTGCTCTTCAATCAAGAAGCTCAGCTGCGGTTTATAAATATCTGTGCTGCAGCGCCGGGTGAGAGGTTCAAAGCCCTCGACCGTACGCGATAGGCCTCTTGACTCCTGAGTCGCTGCTCGGATCTGTAGTTCCAGGTGGTTAAAAAGTAAAAAAAAAAAAAAAAAACACATGGCAGCTAGCTTGGAAGAAAAAAAAATCAGAAGCAGAATCTGCAATCATTCCTGGCAAATTGTTGATGCTGGTGATTTTTTTTTTAGTTCACTTAGCATAACGCTCTCGCTCTCTCTCTCTGTTTCTCTCTCTCTGAGATTTCTTCTCCCCAAAGTCCATTAGAAACTAGATCTGTTTCCACTAACTTTACAATTACCCCAATTTTAGTGACGAAAATCAAGTTTGCCAAATGGAACCACGGAAATTTCAAAAAGTTTTTTGATGAAAAGCTTTTTGTGCTTCTATTTGAAACTTTGTCAACATTCTGCTAATGTAAAAAAACTCACAATTTCCCTATTGCTGTACTGAAATGAAAAACGCAATTAAAATCACACATGAATAAGTTTTATTTTTTTCATTCGATAAGTCATTATAATGATCCTCCTGCTACTTCCTGTCGTCGTCTTCTTCGTGGTTTGCGCCAGTGGCAACATCCAGTTGTTGATCATGTGATTTGTGTGACGTGAAAAACGTGTTTCCATTGCAGTTTTACGAAATAAAACTTCTTTATACGGCCGGAAAAACCCCCACAAAAAACAAAACTCCTCATCGTAGTGAAAAATGAGAGTTTTTTCAAAGTCGCTGTGTTTCCATTAAGCTGATATATGGCTAAAATGTCCACTTGGAAAGTGTAGCTAATTAGGTGGATTTTTTTTTTTGGCTTTGTATTTCACAAAAACTGCAATGGAAACACTTCTTTCAAGTCACACGAGTCATGTGGTCAAAAACCAGGTAACACTACTAATGGAAAAAACCCTGGATGAGGATGATGTCGCTGCATGTTTTTTTAACGATTTATCCAATGAGCACACTCATTGTTCACATGTGACTTTAATTGCGTTCCTTATTTAACGAGAACACCGCAATTGCGAAGTTGCGGTCAGTGGAACATCGGCAAAGTTTTGCATGGAAACCTAGTTAGTGACACTGAGCCCACAATTTTGAGGGAAGAACACAAAGTATAGTGGCTATAAGAAGCAGATATTTGTCTCTGGACTTCTTCTCAGCGGTAAATGCCCCCTTTTGAGGGCCTCACAGTGTGTGTGCCGCTTTATGAGCGAGACAGGCCCTCCGAGTCTAAAAGGGGGGGCAAATAGAAAAGGAGGTAGAGGAGATAACACAATGCGGTCTTTATCATTTACACATGCCTGCCTGTCACGACACCTCAGAAACACCAGCGCTTTACGCCTCCTGTCAGAATGGCGCCGGAGACGAGCAGCACATGTGCAGGCCGCAGCGCTGCAGCAAACACAAAGAAAGCAAACCGGGGGTCGAAGAAACTGGCACGACTTCCTCGTTAAAAAGCAAAAGTTTGATACGGAGGACTGCGATTACGGGGCTTTTGTTTTGAACAGGAGCCGTGCATGTTGCAGGTCTCCGGCAGGGTGTAGAGACATGTTGGTTGCACAACGGCGGATCATCTGACTCAGAAGCCGTGCAGCATGATACCCCGAGGGTTCAAAGGGTGATGGAGTGCAATGGGAGGCAGAAAACACCCACAACACACACACACACACACACACACACGCACACGCGCACACACACACACACACACACACACGCACACACGCACACACGCACACACACACACACACAAACACACAAACACACACACACACACACACACACACACGCACACACGCACACACACACCGGTCTCAACGTATAGGTGGAAATAATACTTAGCACCTATAATGTGTATAATGTGAGCTGTAACGCTGACATTAGCGCCACGGTTACAGTAAACGGCTAAACATCAGTTGTTTAATTAGGCTGTTAACTTTATAAGGGAAACTTTAAATCTTAAGGAGTCGGAGACTCACAGGAGCGGTTGCTAGGATACAAATAGTCTTGTCTGCAAGTAAAACGACTATCACATAAATGCATTAATATTTTTCACAAACTTAAACTAAGGTCGAAGACATAACATGTACAGTAGGATTGTAACGAAAGATTTAAAAAAAAGAGGAGTAAATTTAGCTTTCGGTTTGCATTTTTTCCTCAACCAACCACTGAGACTTTAAAACAACACGAAGCTTTCGACCTCTGCAGTTTCTCATGCACAGCGAGCAGGAAATACCCGGCGAGGACTGGTAACTGTTTGATGGCTCACACACCGAGATATGCCTGTAGTTAAAAGACCTCAACTCCTCTTCCTGGCAAAGTGAGAACTAACGATAAAAAGGCTCCTGATTTTCTGTTTGATAGTCCCTGACTTGAAGCAAGCAGGTCAGAAAATCAAAACATCCACTGGTTATCCAATCAGTACCTAAATACAATGAGGTAATGCTGAAAACACTCTTTGTTTTTCAAGTCATTACTGAGGAAGGACGACTTAAAATGATCATTTAGGTATCAGTGAGGTCAGAGGAAAGCGCAGTGATGTAAGCAGATACTGAAAAAGGAACGTCTTTTTATTAAAACTGTGCTTTACGCAGGCGGAGAGAGAGCGCAAAACCTCTGGCAGAAAACAGGAAGGCTGAAAACATTACAACAAATACGTCTGCATTGTGTAGTGAGTGCACACAAGCAGAATTGTTTTCCTTTTCTGTCAAGATAGGCGGTTTTCAAATGATAAAACCCTATAAATAGTTCCAACGTGACGACCTACATCTGGGTGCTCTGTCGCCATCTTGATAGTACGGAAACAGCTTTCCACTTCCATTGATCACACGTAAGAGACCAGCAATGGTTGAATACGGTTGGATTTAAGGGTGTAAAAACAAAGGTAAAGTTCTCATTGCATCCCGCGAAGGTGAGCAAACTTTGCTACTAAGCATCGAGTGTCAAAGAGAGCAGCTGGCTAGCTGTGTAATATGGCACGAACTTTCTGTGAAGATATTTTTAAGAATAACCAAAAGTTAGTTAAAAGTGTATTGAACACATTACTGCAAGCAATTTATTTTGTAGGCAAACCTGCAGACTTGCATCACAGATCGATTTGCAGCAAGTATGAAATTCAATTCAAACTATGAAAAATCTGTAGTTTGTAAAGTGTGGCATATGCATTTCTTCTTGCTGCAACATGTGCTCCTTGAACAAAACAAGGAAAATCTAAATTATACTCAGATTTTTGGATGTACTACAGCACGTGCAATTACTGCTACAATCACACAACGTTAATAAGCAGTACATTAAATTTACATTCAAACTGCTTGTGACCAGGCATCACGCATAACAAGTAAAAGAGAAACTCGAGCCTTGTTTCATTCTCATCCTCAAAGTATGGCTGTTGGTAAACACACATGATTTGTTAACTATTTTCAAACTGAATTGGTTCTCCGAAAGAGCAGAAAAAACCTTTAAAAAACTAATTTACACGTTGGTAATGTCGGTGGTAATGCTGCTCCTATTCAATGCAGTTTACCGGTATCCTACCAAGATGGCGCATTTCAGGGGTAACTCACTTCCCGTCTATTTTTCCTCTCTTTCGGTGTAAAATCACCTCTGCTTCTACTGTAAATAATTAAAAGCGTGTTACAGAAGTAACATTAGAGAGAGAAAAAAAATTAGCGTTCTGTTTCTTTTTCATTTTTGTTACAGAGCAATCAGCACATTCAGGTCAAATCTTTACAGACATCAAAAATCAAAAATCGGCCACATTCTGATCAGTGCAGCAAAACAACTCTAACATGTCCCAGTTAAAAAGTCATGCTGGCACTAAAAATAGTCCTTTTGAAAATTAGATTTCATCAAAAATCCTGCTCTTACCAGCTCTTTCTACGTGCCAAAATGAGCCGTTCTGACATTTTTCTCAGCATATATTTCTCATAGGAGCAACTTTTTCTTTTTTATAAGCCAGCAGCTTTTTTTCCCAAACATGGCCAAAAGCCTGCGCTCCCTTCCTCATTTAAAGAGGCAGGTTCCCTTTGAGCCATGCCGCACAGATGGTCCACAACAACTCTCGCGGAAATACCTTATGTCAGCATATTCTCAGTGCGAGCCGACTGCTCAGAAACACACACCATCGCCATGTGCCACCAAACAAACAATGCAGGTCCACATACCCATACATGCCAGCATGCTAACCTCATAATCCAGTGTGGGGCTTAGGTTTGTTCACCCCCACACTTGGGGTGGAAGAAGAAAGAGGAAAAAAAAAAAAAGAAAAAAAAAAGGCATGAACATTTCTTTGTCTGGGAAGTTCAGGGTCAGGTGATTGCTAAGGCAGTTCTGGTTGGCTAGACGCGACTTGCAAATGTTGGGGGGCCAGCACGGCTGAGTATTTGCAGAAACCTCATCTTCACCCTCACATCCACAGCACAAAGTTCACTTCGGTAGCTGCGGGGGGAGGGGTGCGGAAAGGGAAGGAAATGAAAAGGGAGCGAAGGAGAAGTTCTCACTGTAACACATGTAAAAAAAAAAAAAAAGTAAAAAAGTAAAGTGCAACCCTCTAAAGCACCACGCTGTCCGTGCTGCAGGAGTACGCGACAGTAAGATCCCCCGCAGCGGAGAAGAGGACTTTGATGGCAGAGCGAAGCCGCATTTATGCAAATCTCATAAAAGTTTGAAAAAGGGCCAGATAAAGGAAAAAAAAAAAAAAAAAGCGTAGTAGCAGTCAAAGCCTCTCTGTGCTTCGCTTTCAGGAAAATCCACCTTAAAGCGCTTTAAATGCACTTGACTCTTACTTTAGAGCGTTTCGTTTGAGGGGCCTGACGCGTCCTGCTAATTTGGCAATGTTTTTTCCCTGGAGACACTTTGACCTCTGACCTACTTTGATCACTACTGGCAAAAAAAAAGAAAGAACATATTCAGCTGATTCCTTTAACTCATATACAGGAATTATATTTGTGTTTTCCACAGGGACAAATTATTTAGGATAAATTATTGTGTGCGACAGTAGAGCACTCGCTCAATTTTCTTTCTTTTTACTTATTTAAAAGTTACGTACGACTTTTAATCAACAATCTTTTAAGTAACTGGAACTTTGTGCCGTATTTTGTGTCGATGTTTAATGTTTTTCTTAATCTAGTTATTGCTTTGAGAATCCTGCAAGCCTCACTAATGACACTTTGTTATTTAATAACATTTTCTTCCAACTAGGATTTTAAGGTAATAAATTAACGTCTAATAGTCTGTTATTAATTAAACTTTATTACCAGATCAGGGATTTTACATGTAATGAAGAGAAAGAAACTCAAAATGTATTCAACACAATGCAATAATACCAGTTACTATAGATGTATAGTGCCTTTTAAAAGTATTTGTATTCCTCTAACTATTTATATTTTATTATGTTAAAACCACTCTGGGGCCTTCACAATAAAAGCTTTATCTAAACTGAGATTAAATTACACAGAAGTGGGCTCTATTTTCCTATAGTTAATTTTGATGTTCTTATTAGGAAGAAGTTAAGAGAACCTTTCTTCCATTGTAGAAATAAATGCTACATTTTGATGTTCTACTGCATGAAACTCCAGTAATAATCCATTTGGGTTGTGGCTGTAAGATAGCAAAACGCAGAAATGTCCGAAGGCTT
The DNA here is from genome assembly GCF_904066995.2 of Poecilia reticulata. Lineage (NCBI taxonomy): Eukaryota > Metazoa > Chordata > Actinopteri > Cyprinodontiformes > Poeciliidae > Poecilia > Poecilia reticulata. The sequence continues at coordinate 8,110,685 of NC_088851.1, forward strand.
TTTGAGGAGCTGTATTCGAACACATAAATGTGGTCTGTTGCTTTAAAAATTACATTTTTGTCATAACTTGTCTGATGATTTCATGAAAGAAGCGCCGTTTCGCCAGAAAGTCTTGTTTTGCCCCGTTTCCAGCTCCAGTCTGATGTACAAACACATTTCTGTTTGCTTTCTTAAGCCGATGACTGAAAACAGACGAGCCTGTCTGCACGAGCCAATGAAGATGGAAATATCTGCGGCAGCATAATGAAACTCAGCCACACAATAGCGATGATGATAACCAGTCCTGATGACTGGCTAATCTGACTCAGTTAGTCTTGATTTCAAGTTTATTTGCATAGTGCCAATTCAAATCACTCTGCGTAAATTTAGCCAATTCAAAAGAAAAACAAGTGAAAGTGGTAAAGGTATTTTACAAGAACAGTAACTAAAGTCCAGTATCAACTTTAGCTCATTATTCAAACTGATTTCAAGTCATTTACTTGGAGCAATCCCTCATACTGAGCATGTACGCAGCAACAGTGGGGAGGAAAAACTTCACTTTAACAAGAAGAAATCTTCAGCAGAACCAGAACCAGAGATTCAGTGTTTGAGAAGACAGAGCTGATCTGACTGAACTGAGTTCAACTCATTTTAATTCAACTTAACTCAATTTATTCAACTCGACTTGGTTTAATTCAACTCATCTCAGACTCTAGCAACAACAGCAAAAACAGAAACATTGCATGTTGGGATCAGCTTTATTACCGTTCACTCGGCTCTGGAGTGAGACATCAAAAGCATGGGGAACAGAGTAAATCTACATTTTATGTTTTCAGCAGGGAAGTATGAACCAGATGTGACCCACACAGATGGATGTAATCCCCCCCCCCGCTCGTACGAAAGACAAGAACAAAACAATAAAAAGCAGAAGCCAAACTGGGGAAATTTCACTGAAATAAATGGTACCTTCATGAAATATCAAATGACACACCAAATACACTTGGTCATGGGTTCGCCAGGGGTCCTAGCTTGAGTCAACGCTTGCCTCTGACCCTGCGGTCAGCGGCGGCTGGTTTACAGCGAGGGTACTCACCTCCATCTTCCACTTGGCCATCAACTCCTCCCTGGTCCGCTTGCTAATGTAATAAGGGTCACCAGCCTGGAAGGTTATTCTGGGCATTGGCCTCTGTCGAAGGCTGATCTCCCAACCAACTCCCCTTCGTAGCCTGCCTCGACCTCCCTGTTTAAGGTACGAGAGAAACAAATTAGCTACTTGTTTTTTGTTTTTTTTTTTGGAGTCGACGTTGAGAATCCTAGCAAAATTGTGCATCTAGCCGGTCGCCGTGTTTCACGAGAGAGACGTTTCTGTTTGAAATGGGCAGTTTGGTGATTTGGCTAGTTAATTTTGTAAAGGGAGGTCACAGCATCTAATTACTTCAAAAACACCAGAACAAGCTTTCCTGAGATGCTTCCAAGTGTATTTGATATTTCAAATCTATACACCATTAGGTACCATTTCTTTCATCAGTTCAAAGAGAGAAGAAGCCATTTTCTGTTTCTGGATTTCGTGTGCAGACGATCTCCAGTCAAAAGCAAACAGCATTGATGAATGTGCTGTGCATAAATTTTTTTTTATTGATTTCTTTCTGAAAACCTGTCCGTACCGACTGCTGTTTTTATTAGAGCGCAAGAGTGGAAAGCCAATCTAAACAAATCTTTAAGTAAGAAACATATTTGGTCCTTTGTTGTAGAGGCTTGAGTCCAATTGGAATATCTAGTTGCCAGGAGCGTGTAAGTTTATACGGATGCTAAATTACCAAAACAAGTCGGACCACCCCACCGTTCTCCGACTAACAAGTACCAAACTCTTCCGCCGCAGGTTTTTCCAAGCTGCAGTTTATCTCTTTTTGACCAGCTTCGCGGTTTGCATGTGCAAATATTTATTTTTCTCCAGGAGGCACTTGTTGTACCTCGTTGTGATTCTGACTGCGTGGTGTGTTAGTTTTGAGAGTACTGGAGTTTTACAGGAAGCTAATTTTAGATAATCTAAATAAAAATCTAAAAGGGACACAACATCCATTCTGTTTGGTGTACAGAGTCAAATAATTTCAAGTCAAGAACCCAACCGCGTTACTAGTATGTTAGCATATTTGTGACTTCATCGAGTTCAGAGTCAGTAGGTTTGATCTAACTCATATGAAACGAGTCAACATTGCCTTCAAACCGTAGGGTTGTTAGCAAACATTAAAAAACTGATTCCAGATACATAAACTCTATAAAGATTTGATTGGACAACGTGAGCCGAGCTCTGTCAGACCAAACCGAACCGAAACCAAAGAGCCGAGCTCATCTAAACTACATGGTTGGTGTTTAGGTTGGCCTCACTTCTCCATCCAACTAATTAACAATGAATAATATATCCAAACAAACAAAAGAATGACTTCATGACAGGAGAATTAACACTTGGGAATGGCTTTGCCAGAATTAAGGAATTTCAACAAAGCAGGACAATAACAGAAGACATTTTACAAGCAGGTTGCTGCAGCTTTTTATAATTATTTTTCTCCCAGTGGTCTTTTTTTTTCTCCTTTTCAGTTGAATTATAGATGATGTCACGTTTAAATAAGTGGAGACAGTTTTGAAATGATAGATCGTGGTCTCGTTTTTACACATAACACAGACTGCGTTCACTTTTGAGCACGTTATTTTTAGAAGACGTCATGTTTTGATGAGAATAAACCGTGTCACATGTGAGCGATGTGAACGACCAAAAGAATAAAGAGACGTTTGGTTTTTTTCTACTGAGTTGTGCATGTTTCAAGAGTTTGTGTGCACGACAAGATGCTAATGTTAGCGTTAGCAACTAGCAACAGGTGTTTGATACTTTAGCCACACAAACCAATATGATGCTGGGCAAGTTAGACCTTGTGCCTGCATGTCAGTAATTTCCAGAACAACCGGCAATGGATGTGAACACTTTGCAGGAGAATTTAAGAATAATTCATAATTAAATTCTATGTTCGGTTTTCGTTTTTTTTCCCACTCTATGCCTTATACATAGTGTACAGACAGACGTAAGAGTGGCACTAATCATTTGTCCACAACTCTGCGAGAATGTTAAGTATTTTATGTATTCGTGGCAAAATCAGTCAAACAAAACTGCACCGTGTTTTGTTGAAACATCCAAAGACCATTTAAACAACTCTGACCTCACAAAACGAGGATTCAACCCTTATTCGACACAACAGCACAGAAATCTTACCTCGGTCTTGATTGCGTCATACCCGTCGTCTTCCTTGTGCTCCACATCTAGAGAGAAGACAGTGACACAATGGATGACCTGAATCATTCACCGAAGAGAGTAAAATCCCATTAACAGCCCCTAAATTTGTGCAAAACTCATCGCTTTTTATTGATCGATAAGCCATGACACATTAATGAATCGCACTTTTCATTTTTATTGCATCAACAAAGCATTTGATCTAAATAAAGCTAAATCGATAAAACCCTAGACAGCTGGCGGCTGAGGGAGTCGTATAAATCCAAACTGTGGTTCTGAAAAAACTGGACTAGAAGAGCTTGAGCTCTCAGGTGCTACATGAGGAAACGGTGGAGTCATGAAGGTCTGGATTCGCTGCCCAGGTTCTGATGAGTGTAGAAAGTGGCCAAGTTTACTTTGGCCACAGTTTATCACCCGGCCCGATGTTTTCCTTTCATGAAACACAAGAGCCAGCTGCTATTAGCCCAGGATGTTGACATTGAGTCATAAAGTCTACAACATATTGTTTCACATCTGTGATTTGGTGGGTGTACATGTCCCTCCTAGACAATCTCAAAACCTGAACTGAATCAGGACAGAGTAAAGTTTCTGGGAAGTCTTTCCATGAAATTGCTTGTAAAAAATCCCACTACTGAAAAACTCAACAGATGTTATAATGCTGGTAGACTTCCTCCACCAGCTGAAATAAAGAATTATAGTTTCAGTTCAGGCAGTGCGACACATACCACAGCAAGCAATAAATAAATAAATAAATAAATAAATAAAACATTTAGAGAAACTTCAACACAGTCATAGTGAGAAATAGGTTTCAGTCACTTATCACGGTAACTTTAGCCGAAACTGACATTGACCTGAGCAATGTTTTTCAATACAAACAATTAAGAAAAAGCTAATTTTAGCTAATTTTTCATGTATTTTCATTCACAATCTGCTAGGTATTATGCATATTTTTTATACATATGAATATTTCTCTCTTTGAAAAAGTTTAATATTTTTTATTTCTTCTAAAACTTAGAAATAGGCATAAAATGTAGGATTTTTAGCAACAAAACCCAATAAATTTTCTTTAGGAGGTATAAAATAATATTTTCTTGAAGGTTCATGTAGGTTTTGCATCTCATGACAAATATGTTCTTTAACAGAAGCAAAAGTGAACAGAGACTCCTCTAGAGCGTAGAAACTGCTTTTTCAGTAATGCTGAGTTAACCATGGTAAACGCTAAGAAGACTGCTAACCCTAAGCTTAAAAAATACCTATCAAATGCAGTTTTTATATTTTATAGTTCTAAAAGTTCAATCGAAATCAGCTAAAATTGATTTTAATCATTATTTTAATCGGTGCAGCTCGAGTAAAGTTTGACCGATAAACAGATCAAACAACCGTCATTCATCCACAGGTGAATGAATGATGCAGAGGATGGTTTGCGATGTTATCGGCGCCACGCACCGGAAGAACTGGGCGCAGATACACGCTCAGAGGAAGTTGCACAACCTGAAGTGAGAACTTCAGCAGCCGAGTAAAGCAGACAAAAATAGCCCAGTGCCGAGGGGCCCTCAAACCGCAGTCTAATAAAACTGACTCAAGCACAGTAAACGCTCCAGTTGGACTTCCCTCCAACTTGGCCATGATTTCAGATGTCTGCAATAACAACACGCGCGTGTTATTTATTCCTGAAAAGCATTGTTTGTCTGTGTCTAACCAAGCGCTGACGGAGTTCAACAGAGAGTGATGATGACCGAAACACTAGCGCGGCTGTCGTGATTAATGAACTTTTTTTTTTTTCTCCGTCTCACAATCAGATGACAACACGAGGAAGCCAAATTTAGCTTTATCACAGAAGCGCCTGCCAACATATCTGGTATTAGTTTCACAGTGCTTCTCAAAGTCCCCAGGCTCTTTGATACCGCATTACCCCTGCTGCACAACACACACGACTTATGAAGCAGCTGGCTCTGAAATTAGCAAGATGGCACAGAATGAGTAAACAGTTGACGCTAAAGCACTGTGTTGGCACTTGAGCCCCCAAGGGAGGGGGGGGGGGGTGAATTGGGAGGGGACAACACTTAATGGCAAGTTTTCCTAGAGTCCCGTCCTTAGCAGCCTCCTCAAGATTGTTGAGGCTGGATCTCCAGCCTCCCCCTCTCCACTGCTTTCATTGTGATCCTCAGGAATAAGTGACTCTATAACTAATTGTTGAGGCATGCAGACTGCCAAGGTCACTGGGTTTGTGAGAGGAGCCGGCCCGCGATGCCCAGAGAGAGTATACCTTGCCAGCTTGAGTGGGTTCCAGCTTTAGCATTACCGGAGCTCAGTTGCACGCTCCAGACGGAGCTAAAATCCTTCCTGTGCCCTCCAGATGGATAACACAAACCCTGTTTAGCTGAATATCGATCCAGGCCTCCGCTTCCTCTGCCAAGCTCTCTGCGCTCCAGTCGTAACTGTACCAACACTTTACTGTCCGTTATTGCGATTTCCAGCCCCTCCAGCAGCTAAGATAACGCAGTTTGTGGCACATGTCAAGCAGTGGAAGCTAAGCTGACGTTATCCTAAAGTTTAGATCTCACTGTCAACATTTACTAACAGTTAAAGTTGGGTTGTATTTAAAGCTCATATTTGACAAACTGTACATAGAAGTTGCTGCTTTGGCTCTGAGGCTCATTATGCCGCCTCAAAGTACCGAGATTTGCTTTCTGACAGCATTTTATGTCTTTTACCGCAGATTACTTGGTACCCGCTTTTGACAAAAACCCACTTCTCAATCTATTTTTGCAACCTTGTTTCAAAGATGTAAGGACAATGTGAGAATGCAGAACACATATTTTAAACCACATGTTTATGATTTTTGTTTAATTCGCTCTCTTTTTAGCTATTACGAGACAAAACAAGTGTTGGGAAACGATTCAAATTTTCAATTGAATTCAGTGCACAGTCTGAACTTAATTAATCGCAATTACATATTGACAAATTACGAGAAATTTTCAACTTTTGTTGCTAAGCTATTCAATCTGCTATTAAGATTATTCAACCATCAAATCAGTGTTGAGTGCTATTATATCCATTCTGCTTTTTCGGGAACCCCGGATCGTTCATGGAACGTCTTCGAAAAAAATGCGTCTTTAGAAATCTGGGCTGTGAATGTTGACATTAGCTGCTCCAACATGTTTAGCACCGAGATGCTATTTTAAGCCTGAATAGCTTCGCTGATGGGCCAGCTGCTTTTAGCAGAACTTTGAACACAACAAAAGTGTTTTCCAGCGTCTCATCTCATCGTTTTTTGAAGCATAAATTGTAGCCTGTGCGTCAAATTTATGGGTGTACCAGAAATGTGCAAATACAAAGGTTCCGGCCAGAACTTTTGTATTTTTCTCTCACAATAAAACCCCAAAACTTTTTATGGACGTTTGTGGTTGTAGCACATAATGTGAAAACATTCAAGAGGTTTATAATGTTTTTATGACGGATTTTAAATGACTTGTATGAAGCTACAGTTAGTTTTAAATTTAGTCCTATGGCAGGGATTGCGAAATACTAAAAACTATTTTTCCACTTCTGAAAAACTCCTTTCATAATCAGCTGTGGTTTTTCTCTAAACAAGTTTCCAGCAATAAAAAGAAAAGAAATTACTCAGTTTAGTCCTTCTATATATTCTTCTACGCTGTTAATAGCTATCGATTAGGTCTTTTTCCATCATTTAAAACAACGTCTTTCTGTTGAAACATATTTTTCACCGGTTGTGAGTACAGTGCTGCTGTAAAAGCAACACGCATGCCAGAGTTTTACTTTCTCCTTCCATAAAGTTTTGTGGACTCAAACCCAAGTAATTAGTGTGCAAATAATGTGGCTGCTTACTTCCTGAGCAACAAAAACCAAAGGCCCCATTCCCAGCCAGTAAGAATAAATCAACTTTTTGCTTGTAAAGATATCTTTATGGCAAATATATAAAGACCCTACTGGTTCCGATTCAACCCCGCTTAATTAAAAAAAAGCTCAAAATAAAAAAAAACCAAAACAGGTAGATGTGCAGAAATAAAAGAGAAGTTATTTCATGGGAGACAGTGGGACTGCTAAAGCAGCAGGGTTATCCCGGGGTTTGCCTCAGCAAGACGCAACAAGCCCCGAGATCCACAGATCAGGTGAGTGAGAAGTGCAGACTCAGTTTGACTGCGACGTCATCCGACTGGCACGGCTGTCGCCTGGGATCTGCCAGGCCGAGTAGGCCTGTTGCCAGGAGACCGGCTGCTCCTCCTCCCCTACGTTTATTTACCACACTCCCATTCAAAGTCTCAGCGGCCCTCTGGAGCGACAAGGGGAGGCACATGGCTGAGGGAGCGACGGGCGCTGCGACGCACTCCGGCTTTAACGAAACAACATCATTCAGACAGCTTTGACAGAATTCGCTACATATTCAGCCGCGACTGAATATGTACATCGTGAACATCTGGGAAAGATGTACAAAGAGGCACAAAATTAGGCCTGCCACAGTGTCAAAGTTTTGTTGGGCGATAAATGTTCTCCCGACATTTTTTTTTTGTGATAAACGATAATATTGTTGTTTAGAGACCAATTTCCTGTAAAGTATTGGTAATGGTGTAATAATGCAACAACACCCTAAACTTTCAATTCTAACAAACACGTAACACAGGAACTGGGATCCGTTTCTCCTAGCTACGCCTCAAAATCAGAAAGACGAGAGAACATGTCATTCATGTAAGTCACACGTGTAAATCTTCATAAATCAGGAAGCATCTGTTAGTTGACTAAAGTGTTAGAACAAATGAAACTGAGGCAAATAAATTGGACTCATCTGGCCACTACGGACAGGTATGGATGGTAAGGAAGCTAAAAAAAATCTATTGGATAACTACAGCAAATTGTGGATCACCAAGTCTCCATAGCAACCATCGCACACTGTCTTGATCATGTGGAGTTTTCTGTGGCTTTGGTTAGATCAGACTAGTGTTTGTTTATTCTGCAACAAACACTTCATAGAGTAAGAAAATAAAAAAGTAACATGAAAAAAAAACTCATGTCCACTGTCATGTACGGTGGAGGTTCTGTGATGCTGTGGATAATTTTAAATCCAAAGGCTGGTGCCTCATAAAGAGAACCAAAGCCTAGATTCTACAGGAAAACTGACAAAGGGTTCGTTTTTAGGTCCTGATCCAAAACATAAAGACAAATCAGCAGAAAAAATAGCTGAACTGACACAAATCCATCTCTGTCTTCAGACATAAATCCTACAGTAGAGAAGAGAGCAAAAGGATCTGTATGAACTGGACCAAGTGTTTTCTTCTAAGCTTTAGACGGATGTAGAAAGAGTTGACAGCACTGGCTCCAAAACTTTAGCCAGCAGCAATTTTGTTGGAAGTAGTTATTTATTTTATCTGAGTAAATGTAGCCAAGTGAAACTTTGGATCACTCCAAACAGCAAACATTTCACATGACAGTGAAATACCAATAAACTTTTACAGCAACATCAAGAACACCTCCTAAGTTTTTATGCACTCCTGTGTTTTTTTCTTTCTGGTACATTTCTTATAGCTAATGGTTATAAATATGTATATCTGACACGTCTGGCATATTACCGCTAACAAGAACCTGCGCGCGCTCCGACTCTCGTTTCTAGATTATTCCTGCTTGAGAACGAGAACTCACACTTCGTCGGCCGCTCCAGTTTCCGCCTCCCTCTTTTCTTGCGCGGCATCGTCAGGCTGTCGTCCTTGTCCTTCTCCAGCTCCCGCTCCTCCTGGCTGGACAGGAAGCCGTTCTCCTGGGAGGGACTGGGGCTCTGACCCTGGGAGCCGTCCTCCTCCTCCTCCTCCTGGTAGGAGGACGGGCATCTGGGAATTCCATTCTCTACTTCCCGCCTCTCCTGTTTGGGGAAGCAGGCGTCGGGCGTCTTGTCTCCACGAGGGTCGGTCTCTCCGTTGTAGACTTGCGATATGGACGGCCGGCACAGCTCAAGGTAGCTGTTGCAAACGCTCGCGCAGTCCGTGATGGATCCGCAGCTCTCCACCTGCAGGCGAAACAGGACGAAGAGAGGGTGGAATGTTAACGTCTGCGTTTTAGGAGAAAATATTACATGAGCAAACTTTTACAAGGTTGCCACGTGAATCAGTGAGTTATAGCAATCCCCAACAAACTCCCTCAACTCCAAAAGTTCAAAGCTGGGACAAGAAACCGACCACACAACCACTAACGTACAAGCGAGGAGGGACGCTGTGTGTTACAGCAGCACAGAACTATGCCAGGAATGTTGGCTGTTCCTGGAGAAAGTTTTCCCTCCGTCCTCCTGGTTTCGCTCCATAAAAGAGGACTTCATTCAAGACGCGCTGACCTGTTTGCAGCTGACATGATTTCCAGTGTGCAATAACGTCTCTCCAGCTGTAAAGCATATTTAGATGTCATATGCTGGCCTGTCACGAGAGCCGACGTTACCAGAAGTCGTTGCGATGAGCCAGTGGCGCAAAAAGTGGGTATGCAGGGTATGCAACGCATAGGGGCGCAGCACCAGAGGGGGCGCCAAAACCCCGTCTGGAGGGGGCGGCGCGCCAATGATGTTTTCCCATACACTTCAGCGCGACTTACGCTCCTTCACCTCACGCACATAACGAGGTAAATGTAGCGAGTTTTACCCTTCACGTATCGTCGCCTCGAGGGGGGGCATCTATGTTTTCGCATCCACCTGAATAATGTGTAGTTGCGCCACTGCGATGAGCAATATTATCGTTGTTTTGAGAGCAATTTGCAGCGATACGATGGTAACGGCATGATAATGCCAGCACACACACTCAAAGATTAATACATTTTAAATCCTAATGAACATTTAAGGCTTGAACTGGAAGACGTTTTAAATATGCAAAACAACAAATAAATGATCAAGTCTTTGTTAAAAAAAATTAAAAATAGGGCTAGTTTACACCAACGCACCAGAATGAAGGCGTATGTTGCCCGATTCTTGGTAGAACGAGAGAGAGAGAAAAGAGAAAAAGCGATAAATCATGCAAATGGAAAATGGAAATTGGGCTTGTTTTCATTTATCATGCAATCAATTAATTTATTGCTTACTGTGTCAAGTCTTTACACTCACTCACGACATAATCACAACCTATAACGTATTTTCAAGGGATTTGTAATGAGAGGCCAACACAAAGTGGTGAATGACTGTGAAGCGAATGGGGCATCGGTTTACTCATCGTCTCCCAGCATCACTGCTGTAAAACTCAGACCAGCAGCAAAACTCAGAGCTGGACGGACAGGAGTCCTGTTTCCAACAGAGTCCCTTCCTTTTTTTAAAACCTTTAAAGCAGAAGAGCACTGATTTATCATCTACAATTTTCTTAACTTTGGGGAATCGGCCGATACTAGAGACGATAGGTCGTTTTATTTATGCAGCACATTTTCAGCAACAAGGTGACTCAAAGTGCTTTACATGAGCTAGAGGAAATACAAACAAAATAAAAGTATAGAACTGCATGTTGGTTCCCCATGTATAATAAGAATAAGAATTTATAAACTGGTAGGGGTTTCTTTGTTTCTTGATCTGATAAAAGTAGATGTTGGTTCTCCATGTTTGACTCTAAATACTTACATGTGAAGCCGATCAAAGGCCTAAAAATCAGCCGCTGTCCTCTTCTGCTTTACAGAGAGAGGTTTGACTGATAGACCAGCCCACCATGTCATGTCTGCACTGTTACAAACTCAACTACTTTCTTGCTATATTTAACGACATTTCAGACAAAACCAGTTGGCCAAAATCGGAATGGGCAGGTCAGGCTTTTAAAAGATCAGAAATCGGCAATGGACCAGAATACTGCAGTCGGTGCACCTCTACTTCAAAGTGAAACCTGGAGAACGTTTAGGAATGGCCGTCCGTGCATCCAGCATTTCTAAAGTTCCATGTGACTGAAGCTGAGACTCGGTGAAACACTGCCGTGTGTTGGGAGCAGCCCAGTCCAAGTCCAGACCCACGTCTGTGGAGAGGTTTACAGATTCCTTCAACGTGAATAGCTAAAATCTTTTAGATCCTAGATGTGCAAACCTGCAGCTGTAGTTCCAGTGAAAGGCGGCTTGAACTGTTGAGTTGTGGATTGAATACAAATGCACGGCACAATTTTTAAATTACTATTTGTGAAAAACTTTGACAACCATATATCACATCAAACCGCTGTAAAGTACATTCAAGTTTGTTTGTTTTTTGTTTGTTTTATCTCAGGGGATATGAATCCTTCTTGTTGCTGCCTTTAAAACACACGACTTGTTTACTCTGACCATAAAGTTGGTCAGAGATAGAAATCTGAGGATATCTGCTCTCTATGTGACCCTGAAGAATGTCTGGACGCAAAACAAGACATGCAAAAATAAACTTCTGTCGAAGTTGTAACGTCGTGCAAAGACAAAGCCGCAGTGAAACGCAGCCGGCTGTGAGGAATCCCTCTGAGGCCGCAGAGGTCTGTGTGACCTCATCGGACAAATTATCCACAAGCTGAACAAGTCCAGTCAAACGAGGAGCAGCCTGCCAGTGAATCAGCCGGACACGGTGAGTGACAGAAACAAAGCCTCCGCTCTGGGATTATTGATACTCTGACTTGCACGCAGCAACGAAGGCAAACACGGGCAAAAGAGAGTGAGAGCAGACATGTTTGGTGCGACGCAGCTGCTAAAAGCATTACGCAACCGACGAGTGACCCAGTGAACCACATGTGGACGCTGCCAGAGGTCAGAGCTCCCACTTGTTAAATCAGACAGGCAGACAGGGGTCAGAGGCACAACACTAAACTGCTAATCCTACATAATGCGCAGCAGCTTATTAGCATTAAAACATGGCAGTAAATAATATCCTGGATAAAATGTAAAGTTAGACATTTCTTTTTTTTTGCTATTTTGTTTTTATTTGTCACACTTCAATGTTGCAGCTCATTATATATTTTCCAGATATATAGTAATGTTTTATAGCACAATCAAGTCAATATGTAACCTATGGAAAAATGCTGTATTTATCAAAAATAAAATTGGAATAAAATTGACTTCACAAAAAAGACTTTTAGACTTTTGAACCAATGAGACAAAATTGGAACTTTTTTAGGACTACTCGCTGTTTTGGGATTAATGACTTTTCCACTTTTCCACTTTTCACCAGAACATTCATTAGGAAAATGTGCAGCCATCAGTTTGTGATTTTAAGCTCAAGCACACTTGGGTTATGCAGAGAGACAGAGATTCAAAGATCACTAAATGGCATAGCTAAAAAAGCACCAAAATGAAGGTTCTAAAGTGGTCTAGTCAAAGTCAGGACTTATATTCAGAAGAAAAACAGCGGGTTGGTCTTTAACAGAAAACCCTGCAATGTGGCAAAGATCACTCCTTCGTGACGTCAAAAATCTCAAAGTCGGTCACCAGGAACACTTATTGTCAGCTTTTACAACCAAAGGTTTTCACATTGGGCCTGGTTGGTTTGGATAGTTTCCCCCTTAACTGGAGTTCCTCAAGTAAGGTTTGTCTGATACTGAAATTAGTTTTAGGATCTGTAACCTAAAAAACCTCTGGAAGGTTGGGCAAATCCATTTCCACAGCTCTATATTTATGTCATTTGAGACAACAATGTTCCACGTTATACGCTAAATGCAACCAAATCTTTGGCTTAGCAGAAAGATTTAACATACCTTTCTGTATCTGGTGAAAAAAAAACAACCCCTACTTTACATCCAAAACGTATGCCAGTAGTCCAGTCTGAATTTATGTTGAACTGAACCAGCAGGCAAAGGGAGGCAACAAGTGGTTTGGACTCGGGAATCCTCCTTGAGCATTAAAGCAAAGCCCCATGGGGGTTGAAAAAACAACAGGGTCAGTTAATGGGTAAAGAATAAAAAGACGCTCTTTGGCCTTTCTTAGTAAAACAACAAGGAGCCCAGGCAGCTGTGGTACACTCCTTTACCACACTGAACGTTTGCCTCGTTGCTATTAGAGACGCAACCCGCAGGATTTCACTGGCCGATTCTTTTCTTTCATTTTGCTTGCGGTAGTTTATCTGTTGGATCGGACCACCTGGGCCCGCCACCAGTGAGTCAACAGTTCACCACTACGCCTTCCCTAGTCTACCTTTGATAGTTCTCTGCAACGTCAAACCAGGAACACGAGACCTGACGCTATGGCGGCGCTCTGACCCAGGTGTCTAAACATCACCAGCCGAGGACACAAAGGTTCACCTGCTGCCTTTAATTATTCCACCAACAAATGGTTGCAGATACGTCAGGAAAACAATTAACCACCAGAAGTAACTGCAGTTAGCTTAATCAAGCTTATGCCAGAGACACAATGGATAGATAAAGCTACAATGAGTATGCAGACAATCTGGGACAAACAAATAATAATAAGAAAAGAAAAAGGAAGTATGACCATGATTATTTAAAGTTTGGGTTTTCATGGATTGGATTTGACGACGCTCCAATGCCACGGTGTTGTCTGCAATGCTAAATGAGCTGTAGTTACAGCAAAAAGTAATTCATACATTTAGCACTGAAAATGACAGTGATAATAGCAACTGAAGCGACTACAGTAAAGAGTTTACAGAAATGACAGCAATAAAGTACTTTGGACATTGGTTCAACTCAATAGTCAAAAACCTTCGCTGTTCACTGATGCGTGTACAGACCAAAAAACAGAGAAGGGCGTTTTCCCCTTCTAAAACATTTAATGAACCAGAAAAATTCAGATTTTTCTGTCGTTTTCCCAGTGATCTTAGGTCAGAACCAATCAAAGGAATATTGACCATTTCCTCACTAATGACCGTCTGATTGCTCATTTTTAGTTCTCCTGATAGTATCAAGAGTTGGACTAGTTCATATTGGTATCGACTGGGTCATTCAGAGAGGGATAACAAGAACTCTAAACACTGACGGCTCTGGCCCAAAGTCAGTCCTCATACCACAGATACCAAAAGATACCAAAGTACAGTGATCACTGGTGTTCATAAAGGCCCGGCTCTTTTCCGATTGGCTGAAACCGTTTCCTGATGCTGCTGTGATCGCAGCACTCTTACTAAAGTAAGTGTGTCCCAACTTGACCGCTGTCCTTTTCTTCCTATGCCTATTTGCATATTTCTAACAATGGAAAGTACTTAGGGTGGAGTCAGAAGGACTGAGTCTGTGCCTCATTTAATCTCCTGAATGTTTCTTTTTTTTTTTTTGCTTTTGCTTTTCTGTCCAGATGATGAATAAATAATGAATCCAAAATGGTTTCAGTGCTGAGGACAAGCTGCCTTCCAACCAGAACAGACAGCATGCCGACTGAAGCAGAGACAGCTCAGACAGGAGCAAAACCTCTGATCCTGCTGCAGGCTACCGCCACAAATTTACCAAAACTGTTCCCACCTCTTACACTTTTCTCCCCGTTTTGTCACCTTACAACCACGAACCACAACCATTTTTATTGGGATTTTATGTGGTAGGTCGACACAAGGTGGTGCATAATTGTGAAACAGGAGGAAAAGTGTGCATGGGTTTCAAAAATGTTTGTAAAATCTAGAAAACATGGGATGGATTTGTACTCCGCCTCCTTTACTTTTACACCAATGACATCGGACGGCAACCGATTACTCAATGTGGTCCACTTCAGTGTGATTTTCATCACGAAACAAACACAGCTGTTCTGTGAAGGCCTCAAATGTTTGTTAGAGAACATTAGAATAAATAGCATCATTAAAAAGTGTAAAGGGTATAAAACAATGTCTCAAGTTTTGAACAGCATTTTTTATTTTTGCTTTTGATTATACAAGACACAAATCTGTCACCAAATGACCCACAATTTATTTCATTTCTATTTTTGGTACCAAGAAAATCATCCTTCAGTCAAACATTTACAACAAGGGAGAGAATATATACTATAGTTTCTTTAGCAGAATCCAGTTGACTCAATCCCTTCCACATTTAGTAACAAAAAGTCACATTTAAGCCCACTTTAGGAAACATGGGACATAGTTTACACACTGACTGAAAAAATTACTACATACTTCTTGTGCAACTGATGTGCTTTTATTGTGAAATCTCTGGGTGGATATTGTTTGAAACCGGACAGAGATTGCTTCAACCAGACGCAGTTGCAGTTCGCCAAAAGCCCCCTAGGGGAAAATGCAAACTTGTGGATGAAGGCACTGTGGTCAAATGACAACAAAAACCAGCCTGCAGTCAGAATGTCATGGTGGAAAACTAATACTGAACGTCCCCTTGTACACATAGCATCTCCACTGTGAAAACTGGTGGTGGAAGCATCATGCTGTGGGGACGCTTGGAGACAGAAGAGACTGAAAGAATAAATATAATCCAACCGGACCTGAATCGTTTTATAAGATGCCGATTTACTTTGTCAAACAGTAAGAATTTAGAAAAAGAGGATTTTTGCTTCTCTATTTTTCTTTCTGAGTTATAAATTAGTTTTGTTAAAAGTGTCTTTTATGCTGCCAAATTAAAGTGTATGCTAATTAACACCCAATCTGACTTGTAAACCAAGCACCGGTGCAGCTGGTCATTTTCCAACATGTCGGATCGATACTCACTGGAAACTGCTTACGCTTCCTTCCAGGTTTTCCAACTTTAAAGGAGGCATTACTAAATGTTGACCTCGGCTCCTTCATTTGTCCCACGTCCAGTAATACGCTCTCACCCTGTTAAGAGAAAACGACCCATTAACACTGGTTGGTAAAGGAAACATACTCTTTAAAATCACCTTTTGTCCTTAAATGTAGCACAAGTTAGAAAGCAAATGCGACTCCAAGCATAGCAGCAAGAAGTGCAAAAAAAAAAAAAAACACTTGCACATTAGAGGAAAGTTCAGCAGGTCACGGAGCGTCTTTAGCCGACAATAAGACAGATAGAAACCGAATGACATGCTCTCTTGAACCAGGCCGGAGTGAAAGCTCTGCGAATGCACCGCTGACCTTCAAGACAATTGGCTCTTGACACCATTAAAAACGCGCTGACCTGCCCCCACGTCCCCCCTGCTGCAATTTCCCTTTGATTAATACAAACTGTCAAGCGGCGAGAACAAAGCTCCACGTCGGCAGCGCCGAGGCCGACGAGAGAAAGGACGGCCGTAATGTAGAGGCTTTGAGTTCGGCATTGACTGAAAGGGAACGCCAGCGCAAAGTCTGAATGCAAACAGGAGCGACTGCGAGGCGGAGGGGGGATGGAGAGCTGAAGTGGCTGGCTAAGGCGGGAGGGTCTGTCAATGGGACAACAACTAGTAGAGCAAATCCGGCCTTTTAGCGCACAACAAAACAGGAAAGAAGAAAGCCGCTGTGAGTCAAACTCAAGGCCCCGGGGGCCAAATCCGGCCCGTGGTAGCTTCTCATGCGGCCAGATGGAAGCTTAAGTAGAACCTTCAAGGTAACAGTCGTGTGCTTCAGTCAATCAAATCAAAGCAGCTTTTGATTTGATTTGATTCCACAATCACAAAAATCAACAAATCCCCACACTTTTTGGTGATAGTTTATCGTCAAGTTTCCATGAAAATTGTCCAAAAAAAAGTTGGGGTTTAAGTGTTCCTAACTCCCACCTGCAGGAAGCAGTGTTTCTTACTTCTGTCACTCAGCTGCCTCAGACTTACTTGATGCTAAGTAACAAAACGTCACATTTACTGTCATATTGTCACCTCTGTAAGCTAACAACCTAAGTCATTTCTTACCAAAAGTGTCTTTTTTTTGTCTAAATTATCTTTTGTCAAAAAAAAGAGAAAGTGATTTTTTTTCTCTTGTAAATATTTCTAAAGTAGCTCCACAAAATCCATGATTTTAACTGCAAATAAGTGAAAATTTTGAAGAGTGACTGATACATAAAGTTGTTCAATATCACTTAATTTAAAGAAGTACTTAACTAAAGCAGAGACAGCTATTTATTAATACTTTAGCGGTTTGTTAATGGGTTTAATTAACATCTGACACAACCGGTCCTTTGACTCTTGATCTTGATGTTGAGCAAAATGAAAATTAGTTTGACGCCCCTGATTTAGAAGAAAGTGTTCTGGTCAGATGAGATCACAACTGTAAAGAGTTGAGCTAAATAAAAGGCAAACCAGGAAAAAAAAACCTTAATATGCTGATGTTTACCATCCTGCAGGCCACCGCGCTAAACATAGAGCTCTAAAACAGAAGCCGAGAACATTCGGTCTGCTTAATAACCGGCTAAGTTGGATCATTTCCTCTTCGGTTTCCTAACTTTGCTAACTTGTCACATTACTGATCCAGCTCTTCATCTTGTGAGCTGAACAAAAAGCCCCAGAATAGCAACTTAAAAAGCCTTAGGGAGATTTTTTTTCCCCTGCTGTTTCTAAGATCAAATACAAATTCCCTTACATTCCTAAAAACATATGACAAACAATAAAAAAACGGATTTAAAGAGTCGTACGAAGATGTTCTTAGACATGAGACCTTACAGTTTGGGGATCAATTATCGATAGATCTGGGAAAGAATAAATCCTTCACAGCATTCGATCACATTTAGCAGGTGATTGGAGAGGAATCTGTCACCTTTGAACAACATCTATCACCGTCACAGGAAGGCTAAGCCAATCAGATCAATGGAGGGCCGGAGCAGTCAGCAAATAGGAGGCAGCATTTTTCAGTCCAGAATGCGCCTGAAGCCAATTCCTGCTCAAAAATGAACTTTTGCACATTTGCATGAAAGTCTCACAAAGAAAAAAAAAAGAAAGGTAAAAACAGTGCTTGCCTCGTGTTGCGTGGTATTAAGTAATACTATACTGCTGCAGTAATTGACTAGCAATGGTTATTTCTACACCAGCGGCGCTTTATGCATGCAGAACCTTTAAATATGTCCATGGCGATCAGAGTTGAGCATGCTACGTAATGTAAAGACACGTTTACGTTTAGCTTTGGGACCGGAAATGCAATCAGATACACAGTTTTTGACCAGTCGTTATCATGTTTCACACTTTTATCTCATTCCCTTGAGTTGGAAGGCAAAAAAATAAACACACACACACACTTCTTGAGAAGACACAGTGAACGGTCTGACGAGCCGCGCCGATACTTGTGGGATTGTAATCTCGTGATAACTGCGACAGCCTCAAAGTAGCATATTTTTGTTCTGCACAATCAACCAACGGATCCGGAAAACAGGAGAAAAAAAATCTCAAAAGAGCCTTAAAACAAAACAAAAAAAAACATTTTTTTTCAGTCGTTGAACTGGTTTTTATACACGCACGGCAATTTAAAAAATTCAAGCTGCTTTATATCCTGACGACGTCGCGCCGCTGAAATGAGATGAATCCATCAGCCATGACAGTTCCAGGGGGATAAACTAATTAACATAAAGACGTGCATGTGACGATCAGAGTGGCTGACGCTGCTGTGTGTTGTAATCGGTAGAAATTAAAGAAAATCTACCTATTCCGGAGAGCAATGCAGCCATTACCAGCAGGCCTTTAGATGTATACCTGTGGCCTAATGCGATTAGGGGTCCTTCTGCATGTGCTTTCCAGATGCTTTCAATTTATTGTGTGATTTCTAATAGAGTGCCTGGTGCTTCAGGTTTTTTCTTCTTCTTTCTCCCTCCCTACCGGGGCAGCAGCATTTGCATAGATAATAGCATGTTTTGAGTGCAGCCTGGTGTGCAGGCTCATTTGGGAACCACTTTCGTGTATGGCGCGATCCTGCTTGCGGCAGGAACAGCAGACACCAACTGAGCCGAATCAGAATGCTGTCTCTCCACCCTGCAAACATTTTTTTTTCATTCAAAACAATAAAAAATAAAAAATAAAAAACAAAAAATAAAAAGAAGTCTGCAATGCAATTTGGTCTCGCCTGGAGTGAACCCCGCTCCAGCGTCAACGTCTCCGCGCCGCTTCCCGTCTGGGTCGCCGGGTATTTAAAGGCAACGTCTGTTGCCAGGCAACTAGACGAAGGGCAGCGCTGTGTAATGGGAACATGGGAGGAAGAGGACAGCCCCCCCCCCATCCCACCACCCCGCTCCAACCCTTCCAGTGGAAGAGAGCTGTGGAGCCCGTTCCAGCTCTGACTGAACCCACGGCAGCCAACGCCCACGTCGGCCGCCACCATTACACCTGCAGACGTCACGTTATCCGGTGATGCTGCGGGCTCGGCGCAGAGCTGATGCTGCAGTTATCAGCCGGCGCCTATTAGAGCAAGAGGGACGTCCGTGCCGCAGGGTGTTGGACTCATCCACCTTTTAGGAGTCTCTTGATTATTTCCCAATATCGGGGATTTATCTGTGCAATATCTCAGTAGCAACGCAATAAAACCTGTAATTCTACTCGATAACTGATTATCTGTCAGTAAAGTATGGCGTGTGTGTTCTATGGGCGTGCAAGCGGGAGGTAGGGAACGGACTCTCTCCAAGCGCCTCTTCTTAACGACGGATGTCTCCATACATGTTTGTACTTTAGCAAAGGCTAACAGGAGATAACAGCTGCAAATACGGTATCAATCACGGTCGTTTCTTACCATTCTGTTTCCGGGTGAATCCACGAAATCCGAGCCTTTGCATGAGGTGGAGTTGGAGTTGGTGACAGTGTTGGATGGCATTGTTGAGTCTTACAGGTTTATGGTGGTGGGCAGATGTCGGATGAATGGCGGTGAGATTGGAGAGGGGGAAGTTTCCAGTGAGAATGAACTTCAAAAAGGAACCAAAAAAAAAATATGATGAAATTGATGACCCTTCTTCTCTTCTCTCCTAGAATAGAGGGAGACAAGGAGTTCATTAGAGTCACTTTAAATGAAAGAAGCGCAAATATTGTGATCAGTGCATGAGACAGAGATTTCAACAGTTTAAGTGACAAACGCGAACACGACTTTGAGGACTTGTGAAAGGGCAGGGGGGAAAAGTTTAAAGCTACTAGCTGGACTTTTCGGTAAAAATCACTGAAATTCACTTCATATTTAGTTCATCGCCTATAAGACATGCTGTGCTCCTCTTTTCTATTTGTCTTGAGATTTAGTTGTAAATAATTTATTCAAGAATGAACTACACTCCAAAAACAAGCACACCTCTGGTGACATCACTTAAGGCATAAGACAGCTGATCCGACTTCTTCTTGTTTTGTTTTTTCTCCCCTTCTCTGTTTACATGTTTTTATTTAAAATACTGAAAAAGTGTTAGTTTGACATCTGTACAAATGGAGCAGAAACATCTGTGAACATTTTATAAAAGCAACTCGTGAAGCGGAGCAGGACAGAGACTGGAGCGAAAGCTTCAGAATCTCTCTCAAAATCTCTCAAAAGTTGTTCATCCATCATATTATTCACTACTACCCGATCAGCTCGACTCTTGTACCTCCTGTGATGTCATCAACCCAAAACATATAAAAAACTGAATTTTCTTTGTCCTGTTCTTTCAGATTTTGTTTTGAAATGTTGCGGTGGAAATAAATATTTTAGGACTGTAACAATTCCTCAAATGACTCCCTCCATTATTCAAAATTCTCGAGGAAAATCTATCTGCCTCGAAGCTTTGTTAAATTATGTTTTATTATTTAGCGCACCGTGTTCCGGCCGGGTCATTATGTGTGTTGGGCAGTACTCTCACCTCCGCCTATGAGTTGTTGCTAGCAGCACAACGTCAAATTTTTCTGGTTTTCGTCATTTTTCAGGGGACCAGTAAGCATTCTTAAATTGCCTGGCGCAATGCTACAACAGCTCTTCTCATTTCGGAAATGCCTGGCAACCGTTTCAAAGTCAAACCAGGAACACGATGTGGAACTATAAGGCACTGAGTGAATGGGGAAGTTTGCGTGTTGCAGCGGAAAATTGAAGCACGTCAAAATGCATCAACACAACGAAGCTAATACGACATAAAAACAATGCCATACTTGACAGAGTTTGGCTACATCGAGGCTCACTAGAGTAAAAATGACATATGGAGGATCAGATAGCAGGTAAAGCAGCGCACAGCTACAAACACTCACCCGGATTAGCATGACAGTCAGAAAGCTAAACAAATAACCCGCAAAATTATTTAAGTCTTCGAGCTGCGATGTAAGACGCTGGTTCTGCTCTCGCTGTTGAACCGCTGCTACGCGCTACAGGTAGTAATATACTGCTCAAAAAAATAAAGGGAACACTTAAACAACACAATATAACTCCAAGTAAATCAAACTTCTGTGAAATCAAACTGTCCACTTAGGAAGCAACACTGATTGACCCGACGAGGGTCCCCATTGTCAATCAGTGTTTCTTCCTAAGTGGACAGTTTGATTTCACAGAAGTTTGATTTACTTGGAGTTATGTTGTGTTGTTTAAGTGTTCCCTTTATTTTTTTGAGCAGTGTATTTCACAGACGGAGCGCCGCTTCTGCTCCACCTGGTAGTGACTCTCACACCGAACCTCTGTTTAAAGCTGCAGCATCTAACCTAAAAAAAAATACATTTTACATACATATTAAAACTTTCGCTGTCCTAACATGAGACAGATAATCTCTAAAAAAATAATCGATCTCCTCCCAGTTCTGCATAATTACTCCGCTCAGTCAGAAACAGCCACTCAGAACTAGCAGTAATCAGCTAGCCGCCATGCTATCAGGAAGTTTTTATTCAGTAACTCTGGATTGTTTATTGTAATGGATCCTGTATTTGCCTTTGAATGTTAAGTTTTATACTTGAATTTTTTTGGCAATGTTGAGAGGTTTTATTTTGGCTCTTTGCATTATTTAGCCTCTTCAGAGCCTTCATATGTTTTCAGTCTGTTAAAGATAGTATTACTGATAGCAGTGCAATTTGCAGAATGCCTGTTTTGTTTAGTTTTCTTCTTGGAAAAAGTTATTAAAAACAAGTTTTTGTCTAAATTAAGGTGAATTAATGGTTCCTTTTTCCACATAATGTAACCGGTAGCCTTTATGATAAAAAAAATAATAATAATAATTATGTGATCGGTATCGGTGATCGGTATCGGTGATCGGCCCTCATGGGTGATCGGTATCGGCAGGAAAAAACCTGATCGGCACATCTCTATTTAAAACATTACTTGTGTTTTTTCATTGTCAATCTATATTTACTAGTGAATAAACCCACTATCTTTGAAATGCATCCCAGAAGAAGAAATGGCTGCAGAGACAGAGCGAGACTGTCAGGGTAACAACGTTGTTTGAGTGAAGTGCGCATAAAGAAACTCAAAGGCTGTCATCAACTTGTAACTTCTTCATTTTCTGGTTGATGCATTTATAAATTAAATAGATTCAGATCGCTCGCTCTCTCTCTTTCTCTTATATTAAAAATATGGAATAGGCGTAAACCAAAATCAGAAGCACGAAAACTGAAAATAGGAACCAGCCAAAATAAATTAATAAATAAAAACCCAATCGGTGCATTTCTAACAATCTCACACACACACACACACACAAAAAAAGACATCAGGGTACACAGCTTGCACTGTGACCCATTTTTCCTTGTGTAAAACTAGTTCCTTTATTTATTTTTTTGAAAGTTTTCTCATTCTAAAGCCAAAATCGTGTCAACTTTTCCATTAGTGTCGCAACATTAAAACATGAGCTGCAGCAGAGTACCGTCCCCTGCCCCCTGACACACTTGCATATTTCCTCACTTCAACTTGGCTTTACTCTGAGACTCAGATTTCTCTTTGTTGAGTTCACGTCACGCAGCTATAGGAACCACACAGGCTTCTATAGACATACTGTATGGCGACTATAGCCTGCAGGCCCGTTCACACCACACGCACAGAGTGGCCGAGCTGTAGTCCTCATTAAATGGGCTGGGGCGCTAATGTGTGGACTGTTTAATGCTGCGGGATAATTAAGACGTTGCGCGTATTTCTGTGCATTAATATTTCATCTGCACATGGGCTGAAGTTACTCCTCCAGCAGCCTGCCATGCGCACACAGCCGGAGCTCGCTGTCGTACTAGTGGAAATGTGATTATTCTTTAAAATAAAGAATAGCCACTTTCATGTCAATTAGTGGACTAATTAAAAATGATCAATCGTCTGAAATTTATTTATAAGCCACATAGGATGGGAGCTCTTTCTGCAGCCAAACAATGTGCTGTGAGATTTTTTTTTTTCTGCCGATTTGAGGGTCACTCGTGCGTTTTTGCGGCTCCTAATTAGCCTTGCATCTAAGCCACATGCCTCCAGATAAGCTATCGCGTGGGGGCATCTGAATTTCTAGTGGCTGTCTCTTACAATTGCAAAGTTTTAGATATCTTCTGCAGCATGGGAAGTCTGCAATATGACCCAGGGGATGGTGGCCGTCTTACGGGCCACGGCTGCTGAAGGGTAAATCCCCCGTTATCTCCTTTTAGTCTGTCTACAGAATTATTACGAAATCGCGAAGCCGGTCCTGTGGTCTAAATTACGGTCAAGTTCACCTCTGTATCTCCAGTGAGCATCCTCCGCTAGGAAAGCGACCCCCCACATTTCTCTATTTCCCCGTTTCCACCGAGCGCCTTCCGCTCTCGGGGTTTTTTTTTTTTTTTTTTTTTTTGTTCATAAAGGTTACCCTTCCTGCGCGGTTACGAGAGAGCCGGCTTCAACGCGTCTAGAAAAAAAGCGTGAATCACCGTGTGTTCGTTACCCAGTTTTCCCAAGTCCCAGGGCTGACCCTTTTTTGTCTCGCTTGCTCCCGGAGCCTCCTTCCTCTTTCGCCCCCGTCCTCCACCACCACCCCCGGCCTGACAGAACCTCCTCTCCAGATGCGCAGCAAGCACTACGGAGGCCTGGAGACGCCTCCGCTCTTGCTTCCACCGGGTCCTAAACACAGCCGTGTTAAGAAATGCTGGCTTAGCTTCATTTTAAAGGTTATAGATACTTCTGTGACCTACAATTTTGCGGATAGTAAGTTCATGATAGCAAGTTTATTATTTGGCTCCAAATTAGTCTTTCATCACGGGCAACGACTGAGACTGAACGGGGGTCGAACCAGCGACCCTCCGGTTACAAGACGAACCTGTCAATACCATACTACCGTTGTGTCTTTTCGTTGACAAGGACATGTCAGAGTTAGCTATCACACACTTATGAGATACATGAATAACGAGACAGCAAATGAATAATTATGAGTTTGTTTTCTTTTAAAGTTCAGGATATAGCAAAAATCCAGCCTACAGTTAAATATGTCCATGACAGATTTAGTTATTTAATTACTTACATTCATTCAAGTTTGTTTCTGATAGGAAATGAGGCAGCGCCTCTAAGAAGCATCCATTTGGAAAACGACAGTGCACTTGTTCACGTTATTTTGAAAATTATTCATTTTGTATATTAACCAAATTCTTATTTACAATAACAATAGCAGAGAAGACGGCATGTTGGAAGTTTGATGCGTCCTTCTTAATAATCAATGAAATGTTCCAATGTCTAATAAGAGATCATAACAATAAAACTTTTAACTTCTCATCTCAAAGCAGATAATTGATCTCAAAACAACTGATCTTTTAACATTGAATAAACTGTTCAACCCCCCTGCAAACCTCACAAACCTTTCTCTCTTTCAAAGGTTTATTGTAGCTAGTGATGGCTGTTAGCAGGAAAGATCTCTTGCCGCTACAAGTGCGGTCTGTGTTGCAGTGAATCTGAAGAAGCCTCTGACTGAAGACACTCTGCTTTCCCAAGACAGCCTGATGAAGAGGATGGTCCAGGTTGTCCATAATTTTCTTTGTTTTATGAAGAATCCTTCTTGGCTTCATCATCTTTAGAGGTTCCACAGTCGTCCCCAGAACAGAACCAGAGCATATGGGTCAATATGGCTCAAAGATACGCACCTCTGTGTCACATCTTATTTCTACCCCTTGGAAAACACTAAGTGTAAAAAAAGAAGTAAAGCTAAAATTTAAAACATGCTCTGGTTCCATTAATCTATATGAAATGTCAGCCAAGTGTTCAATTGGTGATTTAGTCAAAAATATTTCCTAACATGGGAATTCACTCTGCACAGTGGCGCAGTTGGTAGAGCTGTTGCCTTGCAGCAAGAAGGTTCTGGGTTCGATTCCCGGCCCCAGTCTTTAGTTTGCATGTTCTCCCTGTGCATGCGTGGGTTTTCTCCGGGTACTCCGGTTTCCTCCCACAGTCCAAAAACATGACTGTCAGGTTAATTGGCCTCTCCAAAGTGCCCCTAGGTGTGAGTGTGTGTGTGTGTGCATGGTTGTGTGTCTCTGTGTTGCTCTGCGACAGACTGGCGACCTGTCCAGATAGGCACCAGCAATCCTCCCGACCCTAAGGGACAAGGGTGTAAGAAAATGGATGGATGGAATTCACTCCTAGCCTAATAGAATTAGAAGTCCATTACTCACTGAATGAAAGAATGCTAAATTAGGATACTGTATTTCACATTCTTTATAGTATAAACTATAACGCATAAACTGACTTCACATACAATATAATGACATCTACAAGAAAACTTACTGCTGCTACCTATTATTTTTCACGTTTGTTACCTTTACCGGTAAGACTAGTTATAAAAACAGCAAGGAAAGCAGTGCCAAAAACGAGAACGAAACAGTGAGAAGGATGCAGCCGAAATGTCGTAAATATGAGCGTCTAGCGACACCTGCTGTTGGGAGAAGGCTGTGATTTGGGCGATCTGTGTGTGACTCTTTATACATAGTGTGTTATGATTATGTCGCTAAAAGTATGTAAACGGTGTTGAAATGTACAGTGCTTTAAAAAATAGCACCCTTTGAACATTTAGCCTCATTAATATATCAAATTCAGTATATAAAATCTAGTCTTTATTTGACAGACCAACATTTTTGGAAAGTAGACAAACTATATACCTTGTTTTCCGTTACTTTCTCTACTAATTTTTACTTTTGTAAAATTCTCAAAGGTGTGGCACACATTTGCATTTACACAACCAGAGTTAATTAGTTGTTTATCCATTTTTGTTGGAATTTTTCTGTTCGCTTTTGTTTATAAATTGCTCAATCTCAGTCAGAGGAGACTGACTGCGATTCTATGTAATAGATTTTTACTTAAAAAAAAAATGTAGGTCTGAACTTTGACAGGGCCATTCTTAGATCATCTCTAATGCCTAATCCTGCTGGAAGGCGAACCCCATGTCATCTCATCTTTTAATGAATGTTTGGTTAAAAACAGCCAACTTATGCTCCAATAGCATAAAATTCAGCTTTTGGGTCAAATTAGAAAGACATTTTTTGGACTCTGGTGCAGAAATATTTGCATGTTTTCCCTGTGTACACGGCTTCCTCCCACAGTTAAACCCCCCCCACCCCCACAAAAAAACATGGTGGTTAATTGGCACTCAAGAGTATTTCCATCCAACAGCAGACGAGGAAACATGAAAAGACCAACGCGATTCATATTTTAAATCTTTTTAATATATCTCACATTTGATGTATTTACAAAAAAAAAAAACACACAAAAAAATCTGTGGTTTTGTGACATAAAACTATGTTTCGTCAAATCAACGTGAGAACGAATGCATATACAAGAAGCGTAAGCGTACAGAACACACACATATTTAAATAACATCAGGGAAGCTGTGCTGTCTGCTTTGCACCATGTCTCTGTGAAAAAACAAAGAAAAAAAAAGAAAAAAGGGATTACGGCGTATGCACCTCTGTGTGACCAGCTGTGTTAACCCGAGTTTGGTCTGACAGGGCGGGATACATACAGTATTGCCTCAGGACGGGTTCAAATAAAATGAATCACTCTGGAATATATATATGTATATATATATATATTTTCCCCATTTTGATAATAATAGTATAACTCTTAAATGCGTCTATTTATTTTATTTTTTTTTCAGCAGCAGATGACTTTCCATCCCCAGGCATTCAGTGAACAGATTAAGGTCGACGACAGACTAGTAATGCAGATATACTTCGATATATACCTGTGTTTTTATATGACACACGACGTCTGCAAACAGTTTGGCACAAATGTAAAGGCTGAGCGTAAGATCCCCACCCCAAAAAACACGAGAAAGTAATCGACAAATAAATAAAATCTCTACAAAGTCACAGACTAAAACCTTGACACGGAGGCTGACAGATTATCTTGTTTGCTGAATGGTTACTTTGTACAGCACTTTACAGTACAGCTACAGGCACGAACTGAAAGAACAGAACAGAAAGATTAAGAGCTGCAATAAAATGCAGGATCAGAATGAAAGGGGAAAGGGTCACATTTGTGTTTTTTTTTTTTGTTTGTTTTTTTTAATCTCAGCGTTTTCACATATAATTTGTGGGCCGAAACGTGTTTTACAGCAGCAGTGGTTACAATGATTGTTCCTGCTTTCAAATGAAAGTGTACCAGGTGAATAACAGTTTTTGATAAACCCATTACAACGACTAGACTCCATCAATGTTGCAGAGCAGAATCATAGAAATAAAAAGACAATATACATCAAAACAGAGAAGAAAAAAAAAGAGGGGGAAAAAAAAATGAACATTTAGAATGGCAACAGAGGAGCCTCTTTTTGTTTTGTTTTTTTGTCTTAACACAGTGTGCAACGGGTCGCTGAAACCTCTTATGTAGCTTATAGGACAGGCTTAGTGCATGAACCAGAAACAAACAAACAAAAAAAAAAACTTCTGCAGTTCAGTTAAATAAGGATTAAAGAATTGAACTAAAATCCAGAAAATGCACATTTGTTTTTACAGACGGCTACATTAAACGACATGAAATCAAACCAAAAACTTGCACGTAAAGGTAAAATGGTTTGATAACCTGTGTGACTTTGAATGATAAGCATGGCCGACCAGTTCACAGCCTCTGTTAACACAACACTTTGCTTTGCCAAAAGACACAAAGTCACCCACAGACAAATCATTTCTAACCAAACCGCACTTAAGAAAAACTCCTCTCCTAAAATCCCTGACACATTTCATGGCACCCTAGATAGAGACGTGGAAAAAGCCCTGCAGTGAATCCATCTTTCATCGTCAATGAAAATTTAGAGAAATTCTAGCTCTGAATTGTTTATTTTTCCTTCTGTTACTGTGCAGCACTGCAGATTAAATATGGGAAGTCGTCCATCAGAGTGGCTAAAAGAAATTAGTTTCTGTCACATCATACTTATGAACTACGGAAACAGAAAAGGTATTGATTAATCATTATAACTCCCTAGAAACTCTGATCAGCTAAAAGAAAAAAAGTAAAGATTGTATTAAAAAACATTTCAGATATATATTTTAATTAATTAAATAAATAGTAGGATTGTTAGGAGTACAGATAATTAGTCATTTAGTTAAACATAATTATTTCTTAACATGGAAAAAAATCCCTTAAATTTAAGACGGGATTTGTAAATTTTTTTTAAAGTGAGGTTATAGAGCTGTAATAAATTGTAATTTTTTTAAATTTTTATTATTAGGCTGTTTACCGTCTTCATGAAGGGTGCCAATAAAAGTGGCCATTACACAAATTACTCAATGCTTCATCATTCATTATTTGCTGATTGATTTCTGCACAGGCATGTAGAGTTTCTACCTAAAACAGATCAAACCTACTCATAAGATGTGCTTTGGGAAGTCCTAATAAAATCGTACAAATGTGTTCAAGTCCAATTCACTTATTGATTAAACGCGACCTCCCGATATTTCTCACATTTCAGGACTCGAACAGCAAATCGTAAGCTCTGTAGTCCCTGAGCACATTTATCGTCATTGCACATAAATATTTTCTGCTCACTTTCAACACCAAAATAAAGCTCTTTTTAAGCACTTTCTAGTTCTCTATGGCCTTAGAACAGAACCTCACACTTGTGTTTACGTTGAAATTCTGACCTCGAGGTCGGCGGCTAGCCCTGCGGCTAACCCGCTAGCGTGTTGCCTAGCAGCGTGCTAACGTGTTGCCTAGCAGCCACTCAGTGTCCTCTGGAAGGAGGCGCCGTGCTGTGTTGAGCTAACAATGCCCTTCAGGTGGTATTCACTGGGAGTAAAGGAGACTTGGCTCGTTGTGTTTTTTTTTTTTTTTGTTTTGCTTTTTCGCGGAAGCCCTCTGTTCGGCGAGCGTTGCTCTCTGAGAGCACATTAGCAGCAGAGTAGTACGAGACTCATCCAGCATGTTCACATGCACAGGTTATTCTGGACGCCAGCCAAGGGTTTTATTTGGCTCTTCACACTGAAGTACTAGAATAATAAAAAAAAAGCCCTAATGTCAAAGAATTTTTGCACTGCATTATTCCCTGAAATTATTAGTTTAGAACTGAGGTAAATTAGCTTGATTTGCTTTCTTGCCATGAGATTTATGAGCGTTTTTATACAAACGCCAGCCTGTCTTTATCTCCTGTCATTTGTTCTGTGTTTTAAATAAAGTTTATCTCACGTGACAACAGTCACTTAAATCTAATTTTAACCATTTCACAACTGGTTTTCAGAGGTAACAAGTTTCACAAGAGCCTGTGGTAGTTTTACAGTCAGTGACTTTCAACTCCAAAAACTAGGTTGCCATTACCCACCTTTGTTTCCACTGATAAAGAAGGGTAACAATATACTACCAGGGTAGAAATGTATTCTAGAAAAAAACGTGTAATAAAACAGGAACCTTTGTATGGTGCTTTAGGGAGGTAGGGTTTCAAGCATTCAAAACTGGTACATTTTTTAAACGTCGCAAGTTAGCTTTAGCTCAGACCTCATACTTTCCGTTTTCTGTTAAAGATTTAAAATCACCAGCACATCTTTGGAACCATGTGTGCTGAAAGAGGGAGTAAATCTTTTAGTCCAAAATGAAAATGTTTATCAAAAAATGAAAATTCAGAGGAATAAACATTCCTGGTTTCATTCCTGCGTAAGCAAAGGAACCTTAAGCAGGCGTTTGCTTATTCCTCTGGCCGGTTCTCCCCATCACATAAGTCATGGCAGTAAAGCAAATTCATCCCCAAAAAACAGTAATAATTAAAAATAAACGTGTAAATAAATAGTGCCTCCTCGAGCTTCTTCTCACAGTAACAAGCCCAAAGTCCCAGAATTTCCCCTGTGCAAGTAAACACAGCTAGCATGAATTTGGAGGACAGTTCTGACACCACAGCTGTCTTCACAACACCATCAAAGACCCGGCATAGCGTCGTACAGTACAGTAACTAATTCCAGACATGAGTGCAAATTCATGCAAAACCTAAAAAAAGAAAAAAGAAAAGAAAAGAAAACAAACATCATAAATAAATGTAAACTACTCAAGAAAAAAAAAAAAAGAGAAAAAGCCGTCTCCTTGGTGAGAAGGCTCCGTGTGTTTACAGTAGTTTATGTACAGGACGATCTGCTGGAATGGGAGGAAAAAAAGCACAGCAAGCTGTTCTTCCCACTCAGGAGGGAAACTGTTCTGGTAATTTTACAGCAAGTTTTTTGTTTGTTTGTTTGTTTGTTTTGTTTACAGGACAACATACACACTTGGTAATTAGACACATCTTGCTAGGCGCAAGATGTGACGACTTCTTTTTTTTTTTTTTCACATAGTGAAATTCCTTTTTAGATTAGATGCATGCATTACTCTACGTGCTAATGCCAGGGGCTTCCTGCTGATGCCGAGTCTTCCCAGTCGATGACCGGATGTCCTCGCAGGCCGGGGTAGGGATCTCTTCCCCTCAGTGCTTTTGTACTCTCAGTGTGCCTGGACGCACAAACAAAGAGCATGTTCAGCGCCGCCGCCGCCGACCCCGAGGGGCGAACGAATGAAAAACCTGTCTCGGAGCGGCAAAGCGCCGCTCTCTAACTGTTTAATTTATTTTGTGGGGCCGAGAGAGGCGGCAGTAGGGCGTTTAATAGAGCCAGATGAGTTTATTATTAGCCGGTGTCGGTGCCATGCAGGGTGCTGCCAGGCCAAGTAAATACAGCGACAACGCAGTCATTAGTGGAAACAGATGCCGCTTCTGCACCAGGAAGTGCTTGCACTTCAGTTTTTCATGTTTAGTGCGCTTGTCACGAAGTCAATGACGGGCGCAAGTGCAATCGCTTAATTTTATTTAATTAACTCAAGAGTCCTCTTAAAGTGTCACTTTTTCTTCTCGTGATAAGTGCTATGAAATAAAAAGAAAAAAAAAGTGGAATTATAAAAATATATATACATTCTAGAGTTGATGTTTAATAACTGATTAAACTGGTTAGTTATTCCACCCACTTACTTATCTTATTGCAAATGCACAATGAGATAAGTAAGTGGATGAAGAGGTTCTTGCTACTTCATATTGCGCTTTTTCTCTATTTGTGTATTTTATCTTGTATTTATTTTTTGTGTGTTCTCTATGTGCCTTCTTTAATTGAATTCAGTTGTGAGCATAAGTACGGCATCTTCTGAAAGTATTTACACCCCTTGAACATTTTAACATTTTGGAACATTACGACACTTGCTCTTATTCTCTTCTCACTTTTTTTCCTTTCCCTCTTTTTTATTCATTGTTTCCCTATTTCATAATTTTTCTTTTTCTTTGTTCTTTTTCTTTTTAGGAGATCCACTAGGTGATTTTTGAAGGCAAGGGGTTTCCCTAGATCTATCAATTTTTCAGTTTTCTTTGCTTTCATTTTTTTGTCTCTAGTTTCTTTATGCTGAAGATATTTTACCTGTTTTTTGTTTTAATTTACATAATTCTTTTGTTTTTCTTGAGTTTTTAATTACTTCTTTGCATTTTTTATGCATTTTTATTTTTTCTAATTTACTTTTTTGTTTTGAGAAAAAAAATCTGCAGTTTTTTGTCTTTTATACTGTAATTTATTTTTTTCTGTCTTTTTTATGCTTTTCCCCTGTTTTTTGGTTTGGAGAAGTTTCAATATTAAATTTTTATTTTTAACTGCTGGTTTGGTCGTTTACATATTTGTTAAAACTCTAAAATCATTTAGTGTTAGGTGTGACACACATTATTATTAACTTTAGTGCATTTAGAAGACTAATGGATCGGCAAGTACCTGAACCCACCTCTGTCTCCACCATTCCTCATGTTGGTCTCGTCTTCCTCCGCCGCGTCATCCACTTTGGAAACAAACACAACCCAACATTTCAGATGCAAAGACTTGGGTCAAATGGAAGTGGAAGACTCCTCGAACACAGCCTGGAGACCGACCTGAGTGGAGCTCTTTCACCAGCGATGACATGGTGTTTGTGATTGAGTCAGCAGCAACTAAAAGATCGTTCCGAAGGTTTCTGGGTACACCTAGGGAGCGGTAAGATGGACCGTCATTAGTTCTGTTCTGCTTTGGAATGTGTTACCTTTCAGCTGCGTTACCTTTTAAGCACTACTTTATATTTTTGGAAGCTCCATGATTCTCAGCATTTTTTTTTTGTAAGGAGTTGGATTCGACTCACCCTGAGCAAAGGCCTCCAGCACGTCTCCTCCCACGCCTGCCAGGCAGTCCTGCGGTGTGTGAGTCGGGGTGGACCCGGCCGAGGTGGAGCGAATGGGCATGGGCATGGAGCAGCCGGCACCGTGACTGGGAGAAGAATGAGGGGAGCCTCCAGACTGGGACTGCGAAAGGCAAAATCGGTCAAAAACGCTTAAATAACCTATTTACTGCATCACTAACCTCTTATTTTTTTTATAATGCTAGAATACAGGCAGATAGAAAACAGATAGGAGAATAAACAAAACAGTAAATCTTGCACATAAGTCAAATGTTCTAACGTAACAACAAAGAATTAATACTAGACATTAAATGTTAAAGCACTGCATATTTTAATGACAAGAGACGTTCAGTAAAACGGAGATAAAGTTGCTCTAAATTTCTTATTTGTTCTTCGTTTATCAGCATAAATGTTCCTTTTATGGCCAAATTTATGCAGCACAGAGGCGTCAGTGGCACAGAGCACACACACACACACACACACACGAGCAAATCAAACGCTGCAGCAATGACATAATAATATCACCTCTGAATCTCATGCTGCGCAACACAGACGCTCTGTCTGCGCTGAGGAAAATTAAATTATTTCTGTGAGAAGAAAAAAAGTCGGTCTGTGCTATTTTCTGACTAAATCACATTATATTTTGGTCACTGGTGGACTCTTGTGGACGTTGAACTTCCAGCTCAAGATGGTCAGACAAGAAATATGTCTAGGAAAAAAAAAGAATACATTTCCTCACTAAGTCCTGACGCAGTTTGACAAAGTAAATTTGACATTGGCATGTCCATTGGCAAATTCCACACTTAAATGTATGGGTATGTACGGATCTTTACTGCCAGTTGTTCTCAGTTTTCCCTTAATGTTACACTGGTTGAGTTTCTCCCGTTCAAACTCCTTTACTGCATCAGGATGTTAATAAATGTGACGTACGGGCATAAGAGTCCGGACTAACAAAAGTACACAGTATTCTTGAATTGTTTTGAACATATCATTGAACCGGATGACGCTAACCTTCATGCTCAGGTTCAATGAAAAGAAAATCTATGCAGTCGTCATGAGTTGATGTCAATGAAAATATGTGATATTTTCCTAATTCGATTTCACAAAACTCGTGCAAGCTGTGTCTGTGAGGAACAGGGGGGGAAGCGCAGAGACCATCAACTACTGTAAGCACTTTGCAAAGCGAATCGAGAGCAACTTACAGCCTGCTTCTGCTCCTCATCCTATCAGCCAACAAAGGTGAGCAGAGAGAAAGCGAGAAGAGCGAGAGCAACAAAATTAATGAAAAAAAGAAGGAGAAAGTGATTTCTGCATGCATCACACGGCACACGTTTACATGGCATAACATCAAGGTAGCCTGTTGTGCTCGGAGAGGGAGACACATTTCATCTATTCAAATCCCAATTATCCGAGGTAGATTAGCAGCAACGAGCCAGTAAGAAAACCACAAAGAAGAGCGGCCGACCCAAGACGCTTGATGCTCTACCCAAGTCGGGGGTCTCATCCTCCCACCTGCAGGTAAATCTTCTTGAACCAGGAGGCGGTCTTACCTTTAGTAGCCTCATCAGACCCTCCAGCTGGACCATCAGCTCCCGCCTGCTCTCCTGCAGGGCCGACATGCGCCTCTCCAGCTCGTCCTTCCTGTGTCTGCAGACGGCAGACAACACGGTTCAAGTTTCAGGTTTGTTCATTCACGCGTGGATTTTGGGTAAAAACAGCAGTCTGCGTTCTAGTTAGTGCAAAATAATAATAATAATAATAATAATAATAATAATAATAATAATAATAATAATAATAATAAAAAGTGAAGTTGACCCTCAAAGTTTTTGACTGATTTGAGGTAAACTGAAAGTTGTTTATTTACATTAAGAAAAAAAAATCTGCTTCAGTACCGAGTGTTTTTTTTTAAGTCATCTAATAATTTTTTTTGACAGGAGCACAAAGAATATTTTTTTTAAATCAACCAGAAGTAAGTGCACACAAGAAATACATACATAAACGAGTGTAAACTGAAATCCTTCATTTGTGTTGCGGCTTGTTAGCACCCTCTGCTGTTTACAGTGTGTAACTGCATATTTCCAGATATTTTGAATCAGGCATTTTGAAACTTCCGTCAGGGATCAGAACAGCAAATCAGCAAGGGAACAGAGAAGGATCAAAAGAAAAAAAAAAAAACAACAACAAAAAAACGTAATTTTGAATATTGCCAATGTGCATAAATCTGTTGGGTTAGTTTGGAATCTTTTTTCCCCTTACAAGTCTTGTTTTTTGCTCTTGTTTTGGGTCAAATTTAAATAAAAAAAACAACAAAATTTTATCTAAAACAAAGATAATCCGATTAATCGAAATGCAGTTCTCAAATCCTGTTAATCGTAGCAAAAGCTATGATTAAAATAATTCTGGCAAAATTGGAAGCTTCTGCTTATGGCCTACGCAAAACATCCAAATGAAAGAAAAATGAACCTTAGGACAGAGCACACACAGCCTCGTAGAACATATAAGATGTTCTTTGAGGCTGTGTCACATAACCTAGCGGTGACCCCAAGCTCTGCGGCCCGACAGAAAATTATTTCAGGAAAGAAGAGAAGGCATGTTTTGGCCCTCTACTTGTGTGTATCTTCCTGTTATCGTCAGGTCACCGACGCCGCATCACGTGTCGTTTCGTACCTCAGGAGTCGCAGCTCGGTCAGGAGCGTGGGGTTCTGCTGGGCTTTCTCTGGCGTGGGCTGGGAGGCCTGTTCGTGCTCCAAACGGAGCCTCTGGATCTCCTGCAAGATCTCCCTGATTTGGGGAAAAATACTTTAAATGTAACAGAACTTTTTTTTTTTAACCCCCACAACGAGAAATCAAGCGGACCTGTTTTTGTTCTCCAGTTCTGCGATCAGCTGTCTCTGTTGCTTATTGGCGTCGAAGTTGAAAGTCAGGTCTGTTGGAGGACACTGTTGCTGCAACGCAAAACACCTCTCAGTAAAACCAGCGAGAAAAGTTACAAACACAGCAAGAGTTTTCATGCTTTTCAACATTTTGTCATGTTACAGCCACAGACGTGAACTGAAGAGTGGAAGGACATATGGGTTTTCAAACCTTTTTAAACAATGGAAATCTGAAAAGTGTGGTGTGCGTTTTCACTCAGCTCGCCATAGTCACTGTGAATTTTTCGTCTAGCTTCCAGTGCAGGTATCTTAATGAGAAAATGTCTTGTTATAAGTTGAATAATCTGCAAGCTGAACTTTATTACTTAGTAGCTAAGTGATTTCTGAAGGAAATTGGTTGTGCTGAGTTTTATTTTGGGGTATCGTCATAATGTTTGAAGTTTTTATGTGTAAAAAAAAAATAATGTGAAAACCACGTGTCATTTCCTTCCACTTCACAGCTATGCACCACTCTGTGTTGGTCTGTTCCACAAAAGTCCCCAAATTACAACAAATCACTTGTAGAAATTGTAGAAAAATCACTTTTTCTACAATTTTCCAGCAACCGAGAGGCATACGAAGACAAAAACGATAACTTCTATGACTAAGAGATTTGAAACACAGCTTTGACCGAAACCCTTTGAGTCTTTCTGTGAGGTACTTACTGTGGAGTTGCCTGCCTCAGCCGCCAGGCGCGCAGCGTATCGAGCGATGAGCCGGTGCTCTTCATCTAACCGGCTGGGACTCTCCAAAACACTGACCAAAGTCAAACACAGAGCAAAACATCACACACATACACACACACAGTCAATCTGATTATTTGCAGAAAAAAAATATTTCAATAAATGAATTCAGAAGTGCAGAAATGGTAGAAAAGGCGCAAAAAAGATTAGAAGAATGAAACGATGATGACTGGATAAGCAGAATGCGGGATGCTTTTATGACAGCTACGAGTACCCGCTTTGGTCATTTCAGCCAAGAAAAGAGATTTTAGATATTGTCCAAGAGTTAAAATGATAATGAGTGGGACATATGGTGTGGGCAGATGATGGGACATATGCTGCTTTTCCCCCTGCAGGTCATCTCCAAGCGAGGAGGGAAAGCGAGCTCAAACGATGCGGGGAGCATTTCCAATTCCGACTGGAGGAAGACCAACGTCTAACAGCGTCTAACCGAACCTGAAAAACGCAGCAAAAAGTGGCTTTTTTGTGCCTTTTTCCTCAAGTGTTTGATCCCAATATAAGGTTTCTTATCATCAAAGGAACTTTAAACAAACATGGCCTGGGGAAATCCAAAAAAGTGTTTATCAAATGATGATTTTATTTTATCCAGGGGGGAAAAAAGCTCCCTAAACTTAACAAATGGATTTTGAGCTTTTGCTTTTACCCCATTGGAAGGTTTTCAAACCTGAAACGCCCGCACACGTAAACGGCGTTTGTCCTCTGCATCTCGACGAGCATATTTCCACACCTTCATACTCAATGTAATTCCATTTGCAAATACTTTATTTATCTCAAAGAGAAACTAAATACGTAAAACAAGATGAACATATATATACATCTGGATGCAGGTTGGTTCGGATAGCTATTTTTACTCAATACATTAAGTAATAATTTCAAAATTGCATTTTCCTTTAAATCAAAGCCTAAAACCTGTTTAGAGTTTTTTTTTTTTTTGAGTAAGTGTAACACTGATGAATATGTTTGATGTGATGACATTTGACAAAATTGAATGTTTATTGTTTGTTTCTATATTTTTATGACGTGAATCATTTTGAAATGGGCTGCACAAATAAACTTTGACTTGACTTTTTTTTCTTTTGCTCACTCTGGGTATTTTTGCTTGAGATAGAAATGTGTTTGATGAGCCGAATCCTTCACAAAACATAACAGGGAAAACTGCAAATTTAGCTACTTTGTCATCATTGCTTGAACGACCCCTGAATGAACCGAGGTAATGGCCGTAGTATCCGTCAGATCCCTTGACGGGCTCAATGTTGTGTCACAAATTAAGAGGGAAAAAAAATAAAACATGTAAAGGAACTCAATCAGAGCAGAGCGGGACATTAAAAAAACATCTCGCTAAATGGGTGTCGTTCTAAATAATTTACAGTCTCGCTGATACCGATGTTTCTTGTAAGAATACGGCGACACATCGGGGAATTGCTCTGCCCGAAGTTCTATTGCTACGTCCAGATTGTAGTAATTTATTTATTTATTTATTTTTTGACAAAACCGAAACAATTTACCTTTTAGTTCTTTTCCTGATCCGGTACATTTGCCGCATACGTTCTGTATTTTTGTTTTCTTCAAACTTCTTTCGTTACTCCCACATAAACGGCCGATCGTCGAAGCATCGAAGTGACACCGCGCCTATTCAGAGCACTAACTGGACCGGATCGCCGTCGGCAGGCTCCTAGTTCGGAGAATCGGATGAAGTCAGAACGCTGGGACACAAAGTCAATATCAGCTTGGGTGTGTGCTAAATTTGGAGTATTTTCACTGCTTCACCTTGCGATCAAACAGCCCTACCCCACAGGGAGCAGAAGACGTGACATTCATCTTTACTTGAAATAAAAATAAAAATAAAAAAAAGAAATGAGGAGAGGTCATAGATAAAAATAGCATTTTTTTTGTTATTGTTGTTGAAAGTTACTAAAACATAAAAGTCAAGGCAAAGTTGAAGCAGAAAGTGGTTTTGTTCTGCAATATTAAACGATAGACGCTACAGACATGTCAGCAGAGGTAAGACTTGAGTTCACTGAACATATGCAAGGGTTAGAGAACGCTAACATGAATTCATTTTGCAAAAAAATACAAAAAAAAAACTCCCATTTGGATAAAGTAGCCACTGCTGTCAATAAAAAAAAAAACATGGATTCCAAAGAATTCGGAAAGTCGGATGCAGTCAGAATGCTAATGCTAACCATTAGCAACGACGAAATATAGCTATTTACTCTACTGGATGCACGTTCATAATGACTCGGATCGGTATCAACACAGCTGTTTTACATTTATTCGACTGCCCGTGAATGGTAAGTTAAATCACTTCAAAATGTTTTCCTCTGCTGTACCATTTCCGCATGACGTAACACGTAGTAAATTGTCTTCCTGTGTGAGAGTGGCAGAAAGGGGCTGCCATGTCAGCAGAGCAGACGATGTCAGAAGCCGACTGTGATGGAGCGTCGAGACAGAGCTCGGGCCATTTCTTAAGAGCATGCATGGAGTCTGTAGCCTGCTGCTTTGTTTTTCACCCTGTTAAAACATGAAATCGGAAACGGTCAACGAACAATGACGGTGGTGGAGAGGGGGCCCTGTCCCGCTTTAGGGGGGGTCTTTAGCTGAAGCAGAGCGACGACCAGCTTTGCTTTATTCAGCAGGAGCATATTTGACTCACTCACCGGCCTTTCATGTGACTACAGGCGAGAGAATGGTGGGAAATTTTAACAGTGGATTAATATTTATTATGAAGACAGGGAACAACTCAACCGGGCTGAACCGAACTTGCCACCACTCCCCCCACACTGCAAAAAAACATAAAATCTCACCAAGTATTTTTGGTGTAATTTCTAGTAAAAATATCTTAGTACACTTTAAATAAAACTAAACTAGCTAACAAGTAACTTTTCAGCAAGATACAGGTGCTTGTTTTTAGTTAATAATTCTGGAATATTGATTTTTTAAAAAGCACTAGTTCTGTTGGTAGATTATTTCCCTGGGCTGGAGTTGCTGTAGAAAGGTTTTGTTCAGAGGATATTAATATGTCCTAGTTGAAAGTACAGACCTGAGTCCAATTGAGAATCTGTAGCAAAACATCCATCCCTCCATCCATTTTCTTACACCCTTGTCCCTCATGGGGTCAGGAGGGGTGCTGGAGCCTATCTCCAGCTAGCGTACCGGGCGAGAGGCGGGATACACCCTGGACAGGTTGCCAGTTTGTCGCAGGGCATGTAGCAAAACATGAAAAGTTCTATCGATGGATGCTTTCAATCTAATTTCCATTTCAAAGAAGAAATGACAAAACATTTCAGTGTCTCATTGCAGCAAAAAGTTGCTTTCTAAAAGTACTGACGCAAATGCACGCCACACTTCTTTTTTAAACAAAACATATATAAAGAAATTTATTTTTCCTTCCTACTCAAAATCATGTGGTAAAACTCCAATAAAATGCGCCGAAGCTTGTGGTTGTAACATGACTGGGTGCGAAAAAAGGCTTCCAAGGGGGATTGCGTGTTCTTGTTCACATCTCTCAGCAAAATCCACAACGCTGCTTCCCCGGGACTCCTGCTGCGTTCTCATCGCCACTTCAATGTCGTCCCCTTTCTGTTTGCTTGGGACTCCATAATCCCTGTGATAATTGGGAGAAGACATAGTTTCCGCCATCTTGTCTTTGCCGTCTGCCTTAAATCCTTCATGTCGTCTCTTCAACTCATCAAACACTTCTTATTTTAGATGCTAGTTGCTCTAATGTGCTTCTTGCTTTTTTGGGGGGGGGTTTCTGGAGTTTCTCAGTATGACAGATGTTAGGAGCTTCTAAGGGGTTTAAGAAGTGATCAATAAGACTACAGATTACTCAAATTAGTCAAGCAAATGAATAAAAATGGTTGAAGTAATTACCAATGCAATAGTTACGGTGTGATTTTGTGAGCTGCTTTTGCCCTTCAAATGGCAGATGTGCAGCTGTTTTGACCCCTCTGAGGCAACGACATCCTCCGCGAGTGTCATCTTCACACAGCGGCGCTGACTCACAGAGCAAAATGTCAAGACAAAGGTTATCGGGCTTCTGCGTTACCGCCACAGTGAGAGAAACCTCAGGAGAGAATCGCCTTTCCTGCAATACGAATCCGCTGACCTCCATCGGTTTGGATGCGTGACGCCATTAGAGTCCCTGAAACCAGCGCCGCGCCGTCAGAACCATCTAAATCAAAGGTTAATGTCATAAAAGATTGGCTTGATGGTTAGATTTTGAAGATTAAGTGAAAAAAAAACCAACACATTTTAAATTGATGGATTTTTTTTTTATTCCTCCTCCCCACCCCGTCTAGTTTTCCAGCTGCCCTTCAGCTGACAAAGTCCTTGGTGAAGGCTGATGACTCTGCCTGAGACTTCCACACCCCCTTCGTTCACGGTCTCCCCCCAGATTTCCGACAAAGTCGTCGTCTTGCAGCTCCCGAGTCTCTGAGCGCTCTGATCTCAGGAGCAAAAATTGCCAGAAAGATTTGCAGGAGCGATACGGCGCACACGAGACGGGGAAAATCTAGACCTGCGGGTAGAGGACGCGTTTACGTCGCAGCTCCCCTCAAAGCGCTCTGCTCCGTCGCCGGCTTCATAACCACAGAGCTTCGTTACCCGCTGTGAGAAAATAATGATGCCAGAGTCCAGGCTCTCACACGAGATGGACTGAAATGAGAGGAGGCTCTTAGAGCGACCAGGCTCCATCCGGCTCCATCATAATCTCTTTGTCATGCCATCCTGTTAGGTAGACGTGATCACAAATTCACTGTGACAGCAGAGCATATTTTCTAACTAAAAATACACCCGGAAGGTCACGCTTCTCGGAGGCAAAAATATGTGCAAAGAGGGGGTATGATTTGCTGTTCTCATTCTGATCAGAGACAATCTGTCGTCTATTTTAAGCGCGGGCTCAATTCAGGAGTGATTAAAAAGGATTTATATGGATTTTTTGAGGGCGACTTATGGAGGTAATTTGTCGTTTCGAGGCCAGAACTGCGATCATAATTTTTAGAGTAACTGTGAGTAAAACAAAACAAAAGAAAAAGTCATGGTTAGATATCATCGATCGTAAAAGTTAACAGAAAAATAAGATGTAGTCCTGCTGCTGCAAAAACATTATATTGACTTTGGCATTTTGATTTAAAATTAAGCAAAATTTTATGCTTACTTGCTTTCATGAGCACGTTACCACACAATTTTGCTCAGCTGTTCTTTAGAGAGTAAAGCGTTCATAAGAAGTTGATAGAGTGCCTCAGATGTATTCCTTATAACCCCTGAACTTTTTACTTTTTCTCACAATACAATCACAAACTTTGAGGTATTTTACTAAGACTTTTTCGGACGTAATCTAGTGCATAGCGACATAAGAGTGACGTAAAAAACAGCCATCCTGATGGCATAATGCTGAGGATGTTGTGTTTTTTGCCACACATTTACAATGTAGACCCAAAAGGTTCAATTTTGGACAAATATCTATGTATAATTTTAGGTTTATGTATTAGTATTTTTTTTCTAAAACAAAACAAAACAAAAAAAAACAACCATGGCATAATGCTGCCATTGCCATCTTTTACCTTGGGGTTCATGTGTTCAGGATTGATGTGCAGTACTATTTTTTTTGCCACATATTTGGCATGTAGATCAACAATGTTCTATGTTTGACACATTTTTAGCTTTTTTTTGTAAAAACTGTCGAAACCATTCAACATTACTATTGAATTTACAATTACGTGCTGTTTTGTGTTGACCTATCACAAAATATTCCAAGAAAACAAAAATAAAGTTTGATTGTATGCAATTGCAACCCTGTCATAGCTAGTGGCTAACTAGCCTAAACTCACTAGCTTAACAGATATCCTCTTAGCTTGTCATTTATGATCTAATATCTCTAGTTATCTTAATAAGAGTGATGTTTTCAATGCCAGAACTATTTGTGTGTGTGTGACTGGAAATAAACTGATTTTTTTGGTAACTTTTCCTCATTCATGGCTAAGTGTGGAAGCCTTCTTTAGCTAGTTGACTGGTTAGGACAGCAGAATGCTAGGTCTCTTTATGCTCATACTGAGAGGGAAAATTCTGGTCTGGTGTTGCAGTAAAAAGGATCACAGGTAAATATTTTATCAGTTTTGAAACTCTCCAAAACTTTGGAGTACCTTAAATCTGGTCCTTGTGTTGTCAGTTATGGGGGAGATTGCAGTCATATTGTCAAAAAGCTTACCTTTTGGTAGGAGTGGGTGCACCAGAGGACATGAGCATTGTGTCGTTCATGTTGTTGGTCGCTGCTTTCGGCTGACTAAAACAAGACAAGATTAGAGGTTTTTAATGCTACGCCGCAGAGGTCTATGCTGCTTGACACCGGGAACAGGAGGAGAACAATTTGCATTTTTATTAATAATCATAAATCAAGCTATTCTAACTTCAGCTTCATCCAACTGTAAGTAAAATAACGAAAGAGCGAAACAGGAAGAGGAATCATTAAAACCCACAGAATGTGGTGCACCAAAAAAAAAAAAAAAAAAGGAAAATTGTGATATAATCAACTTTCCTGCAACTGATTTAGATGTTTTTAGGCAATTAGCTCAACTCTAATTAACAAGTGCAAGAGCAACAACAGCAAACAAGGATTCTAATTAAACCACTAGTCTAGGGAAAAAAAACAAAAAAACAAAACGGCACCAATAAAACAGTAGAAGGTGACATTGTGGGAGGTAATTTGAGAGAGTAAACAAAGCAACGCGGCCCATATGGTGTCTGGATTCGTGTCGGGGCTCGCCAGGACTCGAACTCTCAGGGCACGGAGTCTCATTAACGGATCAAAACAGCAGCCGCTCACAAAAACGCGGAGGTCTGCACATCTCTGGATTTGCATCCTCTGAATCTGCACCTTGTAGTTATTAGCCTCGATTCTGTTTGGCTTTATTTACATCTCTCACTATGACACAGAAGGCAGAGCCCTGTGGAGAACTCCTCTGTACTGACACAGGAATTTATAGACAATACTGTTGTTAATAGCATCATGCAGGGTTTGTTTTTTTTTGCATGATTCTACTTTCAAAACTAAACAGAAATAAATAAAAAAAACATTTAAACAGGATTATCTCCTCACAAACACTTTTCTGTTTAATATTTTCTGTTTAAATACTTGATAATACACATTAGATTAGAGAAACACACGAATAATTCATCTGCTCTGTTCTTTCATCAAAGCCATTTGCTACAACTTTCCACTATTTTTGCATCAGGAGAGTAAAAGAAAAAGTGTGAGCGCTGAACCTTGCATATACTATTTCTGTCCTCCATGAAAAAAAACAAACATTATGGAAAACAGTTACATAAAAAAAGATTTATCGGTCATCAAATCGCCTTAGAAGCAGCTGGAGTCAAAGGACGAGGTCCGAGACTTACCTCTGCGGGGAGAGAGAGCGCCTGCCTCGGTGGCAAAACACATCCAACCACTGCTGCTGCTGCTGCTGCCAGATGCCTAATCTGTCCTCAACTGAGCAGGCGAGCATCTCAATGTACTACACTGCTGCTGTCTCCAAGGAAACTCGGCAGTCACGTGACTTTGTGACGACGTAGATTTTCTATGTCTCACTCAAGCTCCTTTCCCCTCTCTGAGGCTCCGCTCTGACTCTGTCTCTTCGCCTTGCCACATGCAGACATGCTGCAAAATGGGGAAATGTCGTTTTGCTTTAGCTTAGCCAAAACTGCTAGTAGATAAAAAAAATAAATAAAAATACAAAATGTGTCTTATTTAGAATTGTGCACAGAGTGCTCATCTCTGGTTGCAAGTATATTTACATTTACATATCTCAACTCCTCCCTTTACCTTCAGCAAGTTACATAAATCAAAGCTCCTCAGCGCGAGACTTCTAAAAATAATCTTCAGCCCCTTTTTTGAATCTATTAATGCAACTCATGTGTAACAGCAGGGTCCAATAAAAAAAAAAAAACCTCATTTTTATGTTTGGGTTTTAGTACTTTTATCTAAAATAAGTCGAATCTAAAACGCAGCTCAACTCGCTCGCATAATTGCCTACGGCTCCGTGGCTCATTACCTGCATGAAATTGATTGAGGACGTCCAGCCCAGACCTCTATCCAGTGTCTCAGAGGTCAACATTCAGGCATTAAAAAAGATCAAAGCCTGCAATGCGCTAAGGCCCGTTTCTCCTGAATGACAGACAGTGCAATATATTCATTTCTTGTGGCTCAGCGAGACACGGGAAACTAATGGGCTAGATCAGGAGAATATTTTAGGCGAGGTTCTGCAAAAAGGTTTGAAGGAGTTAGTGTCTAATCTGTAATGGAGAACTTTGATAGTGGTGGGAGATTAAGTTTATTTTTGGATGCTCTGAGCTGCAGACATTGTTGACTGATTAAGTAAACTAACATTGGTACTCTGTTAAGCTCTTTTAATGCACATCTTTTCATTGCTTTGTGCATTTTTGGCTTCATCCATCCCTTGCCCCCCCTGCAATGGCACAGTGCCCCTCCTCGGGGGCACACCCCACAGTTTGGGAACCTCTGACTTAGCTAACTGAACAGTTGAACACCACATTGCTATGTTATGTAGTTTGTTGTCATTTATTATGCGGTTATCATGTGAAATGAGATGACAATTTTGCAAGAGTCTTTTAGGAAGATCCTTTTCTGTTGTGTCTTCCTGTTTTGTGATTCAGTTAATATCTTAATCATTTTCACCAAACGGAGGCTAATGTAATAGAACAGCACAATATGGCTGCCGAAGCAGCGACGGTATTGATGGAATATTCATTCATTTAGAATGAACAGTGCCA
Source organism: Poecilia reticulata (assembly GCF_904066995.2). Taxonomy (NCBI): domain Eukaryota; kingdom Metazoa; phylum Chordata; class Actinopteri; order Cyprinodontiformes; family Poeciliidae; genus Poecilia; species Poecilia reticulata. The sequence goes on from NC_088851.1 coordinate 8,155,652, forward strand.
TTACTCATTTATCATGACAAGGTTGAATGAAGTAATAGGAAACAAATTTCCTGAATAAAAGAGCCATTAGCCAAGGCAATTAACATCACGGAGTGAAAGCTATTTTTTTCCCTGGAAGTGCAGCTCCGTGCCTTCTTGTCCCTTCGCCCCCAGCATTGACTTCGAAAACGCTAGAAGTGGGAAGGGTGGTGCCTTGTCATCAGGAAATATAACAGCTACTAACAGGTTAATGTATTCTATTCTTTAAAGTCCTCACAAAACTCAGCAGCACAATGTTTTGGCATATTTGTACCAAAGATATGACGAACCACACATTCTCCCATCCCTCTTTAGGTAAGGTGGTGAAATGGACCTGCTAATTTCCATCAAATGGAAATACGAACAACTGATACCCATAATCGAATACGTCAGCTTGGACCAACATCCCATCCTGCACAGGTTAAAATCGTTTATCGTACGTCGCATGTCACCCTGCAGGATACCTCAATGACTTTCTAGAAGAGTGCTCTCTTCTGTCCCTTGTTCCTGATTATGCGAATTTCCACCTTGGCAATCATGACTCATCAAATTTTTCAATCATCACTTCACTTGTTTAAGCTACAACTGGTCCTCAGTCTTCCAACTCACAAGGTTACCAAAGAGCTAAATCTCATTTTCACAGGCCCTTTATGCACTTTTCTGATGACTCTCCTGGGAAGATCCTGCTTCGACCCCCTGCTCTTCAAACCTCCATCACATTCTCAATGTTACTGATGCCAAAGAGTCATTGAGCTCTTGTCTAAATAGTCCTTGTCATCTATCCACCAAACCCACTCAGTGACTCAATGATGCCCTCCGCTCACTGCGTAGCAACGTCCGAGCTGCAAATAGGAAATGCTGCAAATCAAAAAAAATCCTGCAGATCTAACAAGATTCTAGGCCATGTTGTCATCTTTCTCTGGACACCCAGAAATTATTTTCTTAGAACTTAAAAAGTCTATTTAATCCCCTGCCACTCACAGATTCAGATACAAGAAAAGAGTTTACCAAACTAACCAAACCTCCTGTTCACTTAGCCCTCTGACTGAGGAAAGTGTGAATAAACGTCTCACATGTAATCATACTACATGTGCGTTGGACCTTTTTCCTATTAATCTACCCCACTCAATAGCTTCTACTAACTCACATGTAATTAACGCTTCTCTGACATCAGGTACATTTCCCACCGGACTCAAACATGCTTGGACTATTATATTCTCCTTCAGACCCATGGAGAACTACCGACCAGTCTCTCCTGTTTCCATCCAAAGCCATTGGAGGGGCGGACTTTGAACAGATCTCTCAAAACAACCTCCTTGACTTAAAAAAATCTGGGTTCAAAGGTCGCCTCTCCACTAAAGTGACTCTATTGTCTGTCACAAACCCTGAAAGAAGTCAGAGCACCAGCTCCTTATGTTACTCAAATTATCTGCTGCATTAGACTGTGAGGAACTAAGCTCAAATATTTACACCTGAGGCGGAAGGAAAACAGCTGATCACATCCTGCCGCCGTCAATCCACTGTCAAGCGATCCCCACTTTATGAGACCGAATCAAAGTGACGGGATCATGAGAAGCAGGTAGGATAGCTCTAACATGTGACACATCGACAAGCACTGCTACAGAATTAGGTCACCATAACTGTGCAGATTCAAGTGTGGCAGCAAGAATGATGTGTGATTCACTTAAGAACAGGAAATGATGCAAAAGGCTACAAAAATAAATTACATGTTAAAGAAAAGAATGGCAGAGTGCTAAGGATGGGAGTTAATGGACAATATGGCTGAAAAGCCTACCACGATTTAATCGTTTCATATCGGTCGATATCGATAATTATCGAGTAGTTTTTTTTTTTTTTTTTTAAATATCTGAAATACTTCCAAACTAGAGAAGTGACGTTTCTTGTTTTACTCACAGTTTCCGCTTCACGTCGGTGGTTTTCAGTCGTAAGTAGCTGTGAGGCGAAACCTTAAACAGGTTGTTGCTAGGTAACCAAAGAGTGAGTCAGCTGAAGCCACACAGCTTGCTCAGCTGGCCATGAGAGGTTGAGAAGCTGAAGCTTTTACTCTGCCTACATCTCCCAGAATTCTGTGCGGTTCTGAATCTGAGTTCAGTGAAATGATTGAAAATTCTATCGATATTACCGTATGTGTCTATCGCAATACATATTGTTATTGACTTATTGACTAGCCTCTATTCCAGTTCTTATTATTAATTTGAGTTTTTGTAAATAACTGTTCGATGCAAATATGATGAAATTTCAGTGGTTGATGAAATGTCAGTCATAGAAACAGTTGATGAATTTGTGATTCAAGCTGTTTCAAGACATTAGAAACCTTGAAATGACTTGCCCTTAGCGTCAGCCTCCAAAATTTCAAGACCGCCATTATGAAAACTTAATCCTTCAAATCTCAGGATGGCCAATTACATGCCTCATATCTCGGTTTTAATGGCGCCGATGTATTTTTGCGTTGGCCAGGAGATAACTTCAAGCTGTAAAGGAGGGGCATACGTTTTAAAAAATGAATGAATTTCTAAAGAATTTATAGTGAAGCGAAATTTACCTTCTGAATTTTGAATGTGACTCACGATTTGTCACAACAGCATGTATTAAAGTTGAATGCAAAGTACAGACAATGCCTGTGTGAGTCACTTTGACAGAAGCGGAGCTCGCTATGTCTGTGAGAGGAAGCTTCTCAGACAAACGGTGGCTCCCAAACCGATGCATCCTCTTCCAAACAACAAATCCCCAACAATCTTACCTGACACTTTGAGAGAGGAGAAAAACTCACAGCTTAGTTCTCGGTTAGACGTCGCTTCAGACGCCGGTAAATATTTCAAAATAGCACGGGAACAGCAGCACTTTGTCAGAGGGCGTTGCGAGGGTTGGGACAGCAGGGGAGCGCGTGTCCGTTCGATTTGGGTGGCCTGATCAAACCTGACGCTATAGCCTGATTCTGCCAGGCGTTCTGACACAGGCTTTGTCAACACTCGCACACACGCGCGCGCGCACACACACACACACACACACACACACACACACACACACACACACACACACACACACACACACACACACACACACACACACCCACACGCGCGCACGCGCACACACGCACGCGCACACACACACAGGCTTTGTCAACACTCACACACACGCACACCTGAGATATGATGGGGACTTATAATATGAAATGACAGCTCATCGAAAACAATGTTTATCCAACTTGCCGCTAGTTTTAGAGTTTCTGTCTCAGGCTACTGGAATCTGTACGATTCAGCCAATGAGGCAGGAGGTAAAAGATTCAGGAGTCGTGAATGATATGGAGATTACTTATCCATTCACCCACCAATTCTTTAAAATGCCCATCTGTGTCAGCCGTCTCTCTCTTTCTCCTCCAGGATACAACAGGGGAAACACCAGGCTAAACTTTTGTTACTTCAAGACTGAATGAGTCTCAGGACGTCCACAAAATGTAGATAAAAACTTGATGATCCAAAACTTTGCCACTGGAGGACAAACTGATCACTTTTCCTCACTCTGCTACTTTCTTCTTCTACTATTCTCCAGCTCGCATTATCTGCTGTTATTTAAGATGTTATCTTTATGTTTTTTCTCTCCAGAGACGCTACATCTTCCTGGATGAAGGCATCAGCTGCCAAAAACTAAACGTTCTCCCTCGATCGTTGTGCTGTACTTATTAGCATGTAGCCTGTGATGTTTTTGTCTCAGCTGCTTGGTTAAGTACTTTTTGGTAGCAGGCAGAGCGGTGCAATGTCGCTTTTGCCACCAAGAAAGCACTTTTTAATTACTTTGATGGCCTCCTGGTGAGCACACAATTAGGTCGCAGCGTAGCTGCTCCTTTGTAGTCCTCAGATCAGCAATACGAAGCCGGTGAACCTGAGCCACACATTGTGGATTAGTGACTACGCTGCTCCACACACCACCACTGTCTCACTACGTGAGTTTAATGCATAATGTCACCTACACCGAACACAATGGGAGCCATGTTGTGACCTTCTCTATGCTCTGCAAAGACCGTCGATGTCTTTTTTTTTTTTAAGAATATCAACAAGAAGTTGAAAGTTGAACAAAAAACACATGTATTGACTGGACCACTTCAACACATGTCAGCACATTAGTTGCTGATTTTATTGTCAGTTTTATATCAGGTTGGTTACTACTGAATTATTTATGTTTTTTATAGGATCTTGTAATGAATACAAAGAAAACATTTTCAAGGACAAGCCTAAAAGGATGTGACAGCGTTTTACATATGCTAGCTTGTAAAATAAAATAAAAATAAATAAAAAAGAGAAACTAACAACACATTTTCTTTGGCTGCATGGCTGATTCATTCATCCTCGGGTACATACGCAAATATACATTTTCTTGCAGTCAACAATATTTTATTTATAATTCAAAGAAAAGCAGAGCTTTTTTTTTTTCCCCCGCTCCTTGCGAGAGATCCAGCTACCGAGGCAAAAAGATCAAGAAACAAGTAACAAGGGGCAACTGTCACATCCATTTTTCTAAAAGTCAGTAAACACCCACTCGCTCCATATAAAAACAAACAAAAAAACCCCGCTAAAATGTCATCTACAAGTGCATGAGAAAGCACTTTGTCCTTTCGAGAAAAACAAAACAGCCAAGAGTTCCTGAAATTTCCGTCTGAATTAAACAACCCTTACGCAGAAATTGCAAAGTGCACGCAGGGTGTCTGTAGTTAAAGTTGCTTCCTCATTATCAGGTTAACACACAAAGCTTCAAATTTCTTATTCAGGAATCAGTATACGAGGAAGCAAAAATTAACAGCCGCGCGCTGCTCGGGGACAAAAGCGGTTGATCATCAATTGACATTTCACCATTTTTAAAGAGGGTGAACCACGAGTAAACTTGAGCTTGACACATAGCGTCGTCCTTGTAAGCGGCCTTCAACATTTGAACGTTTTCCGATGCTTTTTTCCCGAGCAGGAAGCAAAGCTTGAGCCGGTCGCTGCTCATAAAACTTCTCCATGAAGAAAAACGACGGCTGGACAAAACAGCTCTTCCAAGAAAATTCACTGCGGGTAGAAGAAACCTTCCACATCAACGCCGCTTGGCACACTGATTGAGAAGGCGTGGTTGAACAAATGACTAGGGGCAGAATCGTGTACTACAAAAACTGCGCGTGCAGCAGCGTCATTCTGGAAACTTTTGGGTACCCCCTCGTATGTTTTGATAATTCATCAAAAAAAACAACAGTTTAGATAAAGAAAAACGTACGCCGAAGGCCATTTAGGACTCTGTGGCAGGATTTACTCTTTTAGGGCGAATCTTGTAAAAAAACAAACCTCATAAAAAAAAAAGAGAGAAAAGAACAATAACAGGGAACAGAATAGATAAATGTGTGCTGAGGACGCTGGAAAGATTTAATCTGACATAGTCTTGGCCACAAATTGTATTTCTTTTTATCGCTATTAATCTTCTTGTGTGATGTAATTTCATGCTACACAGCCTACATGGCACAATCTAATCCAATCGCCTCGTCTCTAAAAACACTGTTTGTTCTCCACTCCGTGATGAATTGTAATGTATGCAAATGTCATATGCATCTCAAATGCATACATTTCAACAGAGTGCAGAAAAAAAACAAAAAAAGAAAACAGAGAAAACTTCCTGCCGGTGGGAGGAGCCTGGGAGTGAGAACTCATTTGGAGCTGATGGTATCCATCATGCCGGAAAACAGAAAGGAATGTATCGTTCTGTCTGTTTGCCTGGCATTTACTGAGCTACGCTCTCCTGCTAAAACGCAACTCTCTATCATTTACTCACTGACACTTGCCTGCAGCAGAGGCATAAAAAGACGGCTCAGATTGATAGTCGTGCGTGGCGAGCGAAGGAGCTTCCTGTTATGGCAAAAAGCGATCGGAAATGTTGGAAAGTCAGGTCAGAAAGTTGAGCTGTTTCCGGTTTGTGCCTGGCGCTGGTAAACCCATTTGTCACGTCTTTAAAGCTGAAATCTTAAATTTAAGGCTAAAACGATTAATTAGATTAATCATGATGAATCGATCATTGAAATGAATGAATTAACTAATTTAGTAACCGATTAATGGTTAACTGGAAAGTAGAACAACATACTCAGAGCAGAAATGAACCCAAAAATGTGCAAATATATATATATTGCACTTAAGAGAAAAAATACCTTTGTCTGTAAATATGTTCTACCTAGAACTCAGGTGACACAATTTTAGCTTCATCTATAAAAAAAAATCTCCTATTAGGACCTGCTAAGCTGAGCAGAAAGGGATTAATTTTTTACATGTTGATGTCAGAAATATTTTTTTAGCTGCAGATGAATCCTTTAGCTAAAAATGATTAAACCTTTCGCTGAAGAAATGCTGTCTTATTAAATTTCAGGCAATAACATTTTTTGTATTTTCTTATTAAAAAAAGAATACATTTGTTTTGTTTGCATCTTTTATGCATTTCTAATGTATAAAAAAAAGTTCTAAATGAAAAGCCCACAGAATCTTACAGGTGTTTTTTAAGTCAATTAATCGATTAATCGTCAGAATAATCAATAGATTAATCGATTACGAATCGATAGTTGCAGCTCTGCTTACATTTTTTCTTATGTGAGAAGCAAAAGAGTTGCAGAGAAACAACGCAGAAGGAAAACATGAAGGGGAACTCAGCGATGAGCGCAGAGTTAAAGACGGCAGCAGAACATAACGCATTTCCTATAACGGCTTCCAGGAGCCTCACAGCCATGTGAGATTGACGGCACCGTCAATCTCACAATGACGGTCTCCAACAGATTGATGGAGATGACTGAGCTGTTAGCGGCCTGCGCAGCAACTCACACGTCCCTGGGACTGGACGTCTTAGTGAGTCGAGATGCTGTAAGCCGGTGTGATGATGGCGAAGTGAGACGATGGAAAACGTTACACGATGGAAACGGATTCCGTGTCATGAGCACATCGATTCCTACTGCGCTGCTCATCGACACAGCAGCAGGTAATGCGTTGGGAGTAGCACTTACACGGTGTGGGTGAGCTCCTGAGGTCGCTCGGCCTGCTCGGGGAACACGGGGTGCGGCGGCTCTCCGATGGGGACGCAGCCCAGAGATTTGCTGATGGCATGGCTCAGCTTTTTGGCCGGAGACTTCTGTGATAGCAGGCGGGAAAAACAGTGTCACCTCTCGCCCGATCGGTCGGATTTGGTGTTGTACGCTCAAACGTAAGCTGCTCCAGAAATTATTTACGTAACTAGGTGTGTCTTACTCTCTCAAGCACTCAAACATAAAAATCTTACAGAGTAATTCTAATCTGGTTTCTAGATTAGAACTAATTTACAAGTAACTTTTCAGCAAGATAGAGGAGGAGCTTGTTTTTAGTCACTAATTCCTTATTATTATTGATGAAAAAGTACATGTTCAATAGGCAAATTAATTCACTTATAACAAGATGTTTTTCCTTTATCATAAGTGAAATAATCTGCCAGTGGAACATGCTGTTCTTCACAAATAATTGAGGAGTTATTGACTAAAAAGAAGCTCCTCCTACATCTTGCTGAAGCTACTTGTTATTAGTTTTCGTTATTTTAAGTTTACTAAGATGTTTGAACTAGAAACCAGATGAAAATGATTTGGAAAGGTTTTGTGTTTTTGCAGTATTGATGAGGTTTTCTGGAAGCTAATTCAGTGAGCTGTTCCTCACCAACTCTACGTTTCTGTATCTCCTGCTGTTAACATAAACACATTTACACTTTATACATCCATACATGTTTACAATAGTATTTTACCCCTCAAACCTTATCATTAACATACACTACAGGAAGTACTTTTTTTTCTCAATGTCTGATGTGAAATCAAACTGAACCTTTTCTACTTTAGCTGAAAAATACAGATATACAGATTCTTTTCCTTCCTATTCTGACGTTTACGAACATCATGTATTAGTTTTTGTATACGTAGTTGCCTGACTTACTCGGGTCAAAAGTTTTTGTCATGGAAACAGAAATAAGACAGAACTGTAATAAAGTGCAACTTTTTAGGGTTATTCTGATCATTCTGACAAATAATTAATACCCATCTTTTAGTTGTAATTTTTGATGCGTGTTGCACATATCTTTGTTTATTTTATCGCACATAGTTTTGTTTCAATAGAACTTTTAATCTATTTTTTTCTATAAGCTGGTGGAATCTGCAGTGTGTGTCGTTTCACACCTGTGGTAACAATTCATTTTAAACTTTTTACCAATATCTATCAAATCTGGAGACATAAAAACTCCTCCTTTGAAATCGGGTTATTTATTCTTTATCTCGTAACTGTATTTCCGTCTTATGAGTTATTTAATTAGAAATAGTCAACTTTCTTGAAGTGAAATGTTCAGTCTGAATAAGAATGCCTTCAAAGTCAATTTTACAATAAACTGGTTTGACGGCGTAGTGTAAACGGAGCGCCTTGAGGCTTTCAGGGATAAAAACATGATTGGATTTTGCCATAAATATTTATTTTTATAGGCATTCTGCGACTCTGCTACAGTAGAAAGAAAACCTGCCAGTGTCAGAGAGGTGGAACCTAAGATGCAACTTAAAGCTTCGGACTCGTTTAAATTGAGACTTTTTCACTTTTCAGGACCACGTCCAGTACAGATGCATCTACGTATCCTATAATAAGTGGCAAAAAAATATAGTTTTGGCATATCAGACTTGTGTTTCGTGTCTAAATGCTTTCAATCATGTCACTCCAGTCCCGAAGCGATACGATCTGTTTTTCTTTCCTGCAGAATTGGAAATGGATTTGGGATCCAGGGTAATATCCCTTCCCTGCTTTCAATTTATGACATCGTGATTGAGCTTCGAGGGAAGGCGGTAACACGATCAATACAGTTTCATTTTCAAAATAACTAAACCTCGTAAGCCCCTCACCTCCGCTGCCCCACCCTTAGATTGTTATGAGAGCCCATTAACCGCATGCAGACAGCTGTTCTGTCATAAAATCACTCCTCGGCCTACGAGAGGTATTGACTTTTAATTTGCGCGGAGACGGCAGAATCGTAATGCAAACCCGGGAGCGGATCGCGGATCGTTTCCTTACCCAGGACGAGTGCTCCTTCATTTGGTGTTGGTTGCTGTGGGGGCCGTTGGCGTGGCCCCGCCAGAAGCAGCTCTGACACAGCTGGTAGCCGTGGCACTGCTGGCACCGGTACCGAAAGCCCATCATGCTCTCGCTCCGGCAATAAGAACATTCCACCGGATGGAAGACTGCGCAGAGAAACGCAAAAACAAACTGGGTCATTACATCTTTTTTGTTTATTTATTTCTATGCATTCCAGTCATTCCTGTTGAAATATCTCATGATATTTGATAAATAATGGAAATATTTTGTGCTTTCATTTAATTTGTCACTTTGAATAAGCAAGAAACTGGACAGCAAAACAGGTTGGAAACAAAGCAGATCGAAGCAGATGGTTTGAATTAATGCTTAGAAAGTAGAAGGGTAAACTTTAGGGAAACTATTTTATGCTGCATCTTACCTAGTTTTTAGTACACTTAAAATAACAAGTAACTTTTCAGCAAGATATACCCTTGTTTTAAATCCATAACTCCTTGATATTGATTTAAAAAGTAGTAGTTCCACTGGTAGATTTACTTAGAACAAGGGAAAAATGTCAAGTTGTGGGAATGTTTTCATTTTCTTTACAAAGACACTGCGGTCCTTTCATTTCTCTGTGAAGTTTGTTTCAGCTTGTACATAATTGTTATGCTTTATACAGCAGGTGTGCAACTTTCTGTGTCTGTCGACGTTCGCAGTAACCATAGCGACTTACCATTTTCAACATTGGCGAGTCGGTGCATGAGCGGCAGCCATACAAGACACTGAGGAGGAGGATCTGCCATCAACACATCCAGAAATGTGTTCAGAATAATCTTCTTCTAGAGAGAAACAGGCGCAAGTGAATCAAACAGTTCCCCCCAACCAAACGCAAAGAGATGAGAAAAGAAAGAAATAAAATAAAGCTCTCGGTTATCCTCGGCCTACCTGCTGAGGGAAGCACATCCGCACCGAATGCTCCGTGTAGCCGAACGACGGGCCCTCAAACACCGCCGTGGGGAGCTTCAGCACCTCCCGGAGGAACTGGTCGAACTTTGCAAACACCATGACTCCGCTTGAGTCCGAGATCTGTGAAAAAACGTCTGAGGGACAAGCAATTGTTTGGCTTTATTGTTAGAAAAGAAAGGGAAAAAAAACAAATGCTCCATGATGTCTTTTGCATAATTTCACCAGAACCTGAATACATGCACAATTCATTCAACTATTACATGAAGGGTATGTGCTTCAACAGCGCCCCTCTGTGTTTAAATTTGGGAACTGCAGGAGGACATAAGGTTGGAAAGGAAGATGTCTAAAGCTTAAATTACAATCATTTCTAAATCCTCAGACATTAAACGGTTAAGACAGTGAAAATTGTACCCACAGCGCAGTTTGTCCACAATCTTTCCTCCGCACATCGTTGCCAGCATGGCTTTCATTGAGAAAACGGTCAGCTTCCCATGACTCTCACTGCATGTTAGGGAGAAAAAAGAAGAAAATGAGATACATTGTCAGCAGAAATAGTGTGATTAAAAACTGTTGATGCTGGGTCGCTGCAACTTCTATGTTTAAGCAAAAACCTTGTTTTAGCACATCAGTGTAACAAATCAAACTAATACTCAAAATAATTAGAAATAGTGACATAGACATACAAGTTTTGTGGTGCAAATAACCAAAAGAAAAACAATATCAGTTATATTAATCTTTTAAATGTTCATAAAAATATGAAGAAGTAAAGCCTAAAAGGTACGATTTTTTTTTTCTGTTTTTGCTTTAGTGTCAAATTGAATGTCTAAGATCATCAAACTAAAATGAAATTAACCTGAGTGAACACAAAATGCAGCTTCAAATGAGAATTTCATTAAGGGAGAAAGCACCAAGTGAACATAATTACTAATTTGTGAAGCCTCTCTGTTGGATTTAAGTTTAGGCTTTGACTAGGCCCTCGCTTAAAACTTCACGATGTCGTGCCAAGGATCATCATTCTGCTGCGTAAGCCGAACGTGTTTGAGTTTTTAAGGTCAAAACCAGCTTGTCGCATAGTTCTCCTTCAGGATTTTTCTGGTAGAGAGCAGAATTAATGATTTCGTCAAAGCAGACCATCACTCCACCACCACCGTGTTTAACTTCTCTTTCTGTACATCATAAACCTGATGTAATGGTTCACACTCCTTCCAAAAAGCTTCACTTATGTCTCGTCAGTCTACAGAATATTGTTCAAACGGTCTTGAGGATCATCCAGATATTTTCAGATGAATGTGAGAGATTTAAGGTTTTAAATCTCTACTGGTTTTGTCCACATAACTCTCCCAGTCTCTTTTAAATTGCTGAATCACAAACAACGACCATAATTGAAGCAGGCGAGCTCTGCGCTACTTTAGATCGTGGTTTTTTTTTGTTTTTTTTGTGGTCACTCTTTTGTCGTGGATGTACTATATGAGTAGCAATCAATGCTGGGAAGGTTCACCACTCTTCCATGTTTTCTCCATTTGTGGACAATGACTCAGACTTTGACTCACTCGAGCCTCAAGGCCTCAGAAATGGCTTTGTAATCCTTCCCAGGCTAAAGGAAGTCAATAACTTTTATGCTTTTATCTGTTCTCGATCGAGGCAAGTTTTGCTTTTCGAGATGTTTTAAGCCGTCTCTACAAGCATGGCAGCGTTCAGGGCTGAATCACAATTAATTCAGGACTTCAGGAAGGTCAAAGGTAGGCAGTTATTTCTTCACATAAAGCCTTAATAAATTAGATAGTTGCTTGTAAACTTCCTTTTGGGTATACTTAGTTCAATTATGTCTGCTGTTACAGTCTGTTTGACGATGTGACGCATCTAAATGAAACAAAAAGAGAAGGGATTAGCTTGGGGGATATGAACGAATTGTGTAATTAAGTTGCCATCATTCTAAACGCTCAGCTGTTTTACTTCAGCTTATTTGTTTTCTCTTTGGTCCTGAGGTACCAAGGAGCGCGGATAGTGCTCCTGCCAAACTCAGATTGGACATAAGGGACGGATAACAAAGCTGCTTCCTGTAATCGCAGGCATTAACTCAAAGTTTCCCAGACACGCAGCAGCAGCGTAATTAATAATGGAGCAGGACTGGAATGGCTTCACAGATAGAAGTAAACCAACTAAATGGGTCCAGGAACGGACAGGGCAAGCAGCCAATCAGGAGCGCACGTTTATCTCTTGATAGAGAGCGTTACTACCTGAATGATAAATGCTGTTGTTTCTTTTTTTGTTTCTTTCTTTTTTTACAGGATTAAGATCTGGAGACAAACATAGTCATGAAACAGAGTTGATTTTGTGTAACTTCTGTGTTGATATGTGGATCATTATCTATTTGAAAATCCCATTGATTGCATATTTTTATTGTTTTTGGTAGCACATTACTTAAGTGTTCAGTCCCACAGCATCACAGATCCTAAAACTTACTTCACACTGGGCATGAGGTGCACCCAGTTCTAGTTACACTCCCAGTACAGTTTAGTTAACACGTTAGCATGCTAACATCAACATGCTGACAGTGTCTTATAGTTACCAAGGAGACTTGGCGACACTAATCTTTGATGTAAACAGTGAGCGGTGGAGAATTTATGTTTCCTCCATTATTCAAGTTCAAGAATACTTTACTGATCTCAAAGAGGAACGAACGGCTAGCACAGAGCAACCCGATTCGGACCCTCAAATCATCCCTGTGGGGCTTTTTGGGCTTCCTGTGACCACTAACTTCACTATCATTGAAGTTACTAGTAACTAAAAAAGAAAAAAAAGTTAAATATATACAGCTCTGGAAAAAATGAAGAGACAACTGCACTGAACTCCCGAGTTAAAAACCCCATCGGTTATTCCACCAAATATAGATTTCTGAACTCTTCCCAAGTTAAAACATTAGTGTTGTTGTCTGTAAACGATTAAGAACTTGTCTTGTTTTATTATGTGCATTATTTGAGGTCTGAAAGCACTGCACAAATAAATACTACATTTTTGCTCAGAATTTCAGTAGTTCATTTTACTCAAACATACACCTATTAAAAGTTACATTTGAAAAACTGATCATTTTCTTAATTTTTTCCAGAGCAGTATATATAAAAACTTGACTTCTATTTATTTCAGAGGGGGTTTATATGAGGCAGCAGAAACTGTGCCAATGACTGAATATTTGATCTTAAATTAAGGTTGGATTTTTCTAAAACTTTTAGTGTGTGGCTATGCTAGTGTAACAACAATGAATTTATTTTAAGGGTGTCTGCTAATCTTTATGAGCGATGCCAAATAGATGCGGCCAACATTGCATTGTAACGTTACTAAAATGTACGCTCTCTGCTCCTTAGCTGCTACGATACTTTAGTTTCAGTCCGCATGTTTCCAACCTGTCGTAGGTGGCCACCATGAAGTTCAGCAGCAGGCCGATGGACTGCTCCACGTTGATCTGGTGGGTGGTGGGCAGCCGCTTGTTCAGCTGGTAGTAGATGGAAGACAGAATCGTCTCCAGCCGCGACACGCTGATCTCGGCGTTGTGATCCAGCGTGTTGAGCCCGTTGTCTCGGAAAGCCTCGATCATGTTCCAGACGTCCACCAGATGGACTGCGAAAAGAAGTGGGGAGAGAGCGGGGGCGCACGCTCTGATCAGCTGAGTGCGTATTCATGTCTGTAGTCGCCGCACAAGCGTCTTTGGAGCCAAAATTTGACAGAAAGAAAGAAGAAAAAAAACAAAAAAACAAGAATCTGCGTTCTCTTACGGTTGCATCGCTTTTGGACAAACCGGAGTTTGCAGGCAGTCCGATAAGTTGACAATCTGATAACGTCAAAGTTTTGTGCTCCTGAAAAACAAAACAATAATGGAAAAAAATATATATTAGTATCACTTTACAACAAGGCCCAGGCTCGGCGCTGTGGGGGGGCAGGCCCGGGCCGGATGGGGCCCCGGGTCTGGAGGTGCCAGGGAGGGAGGAATGGTTTCAAGTTGCTTAAATGTCTGATTATAGACTGAGAAAGTGCGCCCTCGCCTGTTGAGAAAGGTGTATTTAATGTTAAAGTTACGTTCCCCAATGGAATATATACTAGTCAGTCCCAATGGCTGTTTCACTCACGGTTTAGCCGAAATGCTTCCTGGGTAGAAATCAAAAGACAAACGCGGCACAACCCCCCCACCCCACCCACCCACCCGCTCAACAGTTTCAGTTCCCCCCATTAAAATAAGCAAACAAACCCTTCAATTCCCTTTTTAAGTAAGAAAGTAAACATTTTATAGGCTAAAACGCAACAACTTGGCATTCCTTTAGCATCTGTAGCTGAAATCTGCAAAAAGATGTGTCTAACGTCAACGTTTGGAAAGCTCAGCCCTTTCTGCTCGACTCTGCATCAAAACAGAGCAAGGCTGATTCGTCAATTATTTTTTTGGGATTAAACAATTAATAACTAGATAGAAAAAGTTGCTTAAAAGGACTTTATTTAGAAAATTTGCACCAGGTGTAGCTAAAACTGCAACTTGAGATGTTCTCGATAGAATATATTTACAGAAAAAGAAAGTGTTTTTTTATCTTAAATGCAAAATGTATATTTTTTGTGCAGTACTCTCTTAATTCTTGCTCTGATGCGATAGTTCTCTCAGCAGATTGTCTCTTTTGAGTCTGCGTACTCCAGTTAACGATTAATGGATTGATCATCTTAGTCCCAAATGGTATAACACCTTCCTCCAAACTCAAACAGGCTAAACGCAGTAGGCACGTTTAAACACGATTACTGCATGTCAGAGAGCAAGCTGGTCAAACAGCGACACATGAGCTGACAACGAATAGAGGAAAGAGACGTCTCTGAATTGACTGCACTCACTCATTTCCATGAAGAGCTGTCTCTTCTCGACCATGGCCTTGCCTCGTTTGCTGCCTTCCTCGATCATTCTGTGGCACATCAAACACAAGAGCAAGCAGTGCTTACTGTTCAGTCAGCAGCGTCGTATTAATGCAAGGCAGAGGCTTTTAAACGGAGAAAGTTCTCTGGTAAATTGTGACTCAAAAGCAACAGAAACAATGCCTTGAAAAAGCGTTCACACCCGCTGAACTTTTGAGGTTTTTACCCCAACCTCAAAGGACTTTTACAACACAAATTAGTGCCGGATGGATTTCTAGATGTAAAACAATGTGTGCTAATTTGCGTTCTCATCCAGAAAACCCTCGCAGAAATCTAAAGGATTTGTTGGTTCCAATTTGTGCGATCAGAGAACAGTTGGCCTCGTCAATCTGGCAGAAAGTAGGCGACGGTGTTTCTCCTTCATGAACATTATTCTTTCCACGGGGGAGTTTAAACTTCCACTGGAGGATAAATCAATTGTTTACCAGTAAATAATATTGCATCCTTCTACTGCTCACTATTAGGTAGGTATATTTTTAACAATCCTCATACAATTTTGAAGTGATCTTTTTTCATGAAAGTTTAGCAATGAAACTGGTTAATCAAATATAAATAGGAAACTTTTTTTTTTCGTTTCCTGTGTACCAGCTCGTGGACATCGAGTGGAGTTAGGAGAGACAGTGAAAGAAATAACAGATGAACTTGTCTTAGTTTGCAAAAAAAAAAATCTGGGATCTGGGATCAACTTCACGCACTCAGTAATTGTAGAAAAACCAGAGAAATTTGCTAAATGTTGAGCTCTGGGGAAAAGGCTAACTAGCATTAGCACAACAGGAGCTGGGCGGGGGTTGCGTTTAAACACAAAAAGCAGAAAGATGTTGTTATCACAGTGGTATGGGTGCTGTTATTTTATCGATAGGACAGTCTGTTTGACATGAAAATAATTAGTAGCAATTATTCGCTTGATAAACGGTTTGAATTCTTCATGTTACTTTCCGCTATCGGCACTTAGTCAAATTTGCTAATCACCTGTTAGCTGCATTGACTTTGGAAAATAAACAGGGCTACAAAGAGCTAATGAAAGACATGTAGCCTATTAAACAGACTGCAGAAAAAAAAATTTCATTTATTATTAACCACAATTTGTTTTTGTGTTGCAGTTTTTGTTAATTTTTAGTAAATTATCTGTGTTTTGTGTTTCTTCAATTACATTTTTAATGGCTATATTTGTATTAACTCCACACCAACTGTAATGGAAAGAGCATTTAAACTTTACAATAAAATTTCGCAATCATAATTTACTCTTCTTCCTTCTCTAAGGCCAACTGAGAAACATTTTAGAATCAACTTTTTCTCCAGTGTGGACGGCAATGGGTTATTTTCACGTGTGAGGATATTTCGCAGCAGAAACCATGGGGTCGACAGA
The DNA here is from genome assembly GCF_904066995.2 of Poecilia reticulata. NCBI lineage: Eukaryota > Metazoa > Chordata > Actinopteri > Cyprinodontiformes > Poeciliidae > Poecilia > Poecilia reticulata. The sequence goes on from NC_088851.1 coordinate 8,172,026, forward strand.
ATCCCGTGGACAGCTGCAATTATTTTCACTTTTCTTGTTTTGAAGCATCTTGCGCCTGAACCCGACGGCTCTAAAGCGCTTACCTGCTGATGATTAGATCTCACTCAAAGTGATGCCTTGAAGGTCAAACCTATAAGGAAAGGACACAGAAACATTAGTGAAAGCTTCTTACAGGAGATTTTCAACTTCTTAATCTCGCCAAAAATGTATTGATGTGTTAAAAAAAAAAAGTAATTAAAGCCTCCCTTTCTTCTTCCCTTCAAAGACTTCATTAACTCTCAATCTAGGCTGTTGTTTCCCCCTCTCTGCTCATGTAGACAGTACATGGGTGCGCTTGTTTCGGGACCCGTCTAGCGCCTGCGGTCAGCGCAAATGATAATTCTCCATGGCATCCTGCTCAGCAACGCCTGCATCCTGTGGGCTAATGACACCAACAGAGCTGCACGGGAACTGTTTAATGATGATGGACAAAGAGCGCATTAAGGCCCGGCCAATGAGCGATGAGCGCCGGGCGTCCCCGGAGGTCGGACGTCGGGACCACGGGATCCGTGCGCCTCCGGACGGGCGCGCGCGGGTCATGTGCGCGCTGGATGATCAACTGAGCGTGCCGAGGTTCGACAAACCGCGATGAGTGTCGAGCAAAAACCTGCTAAAAAAACCTACACATTACAAACACAAGATTCAAAATACTCTGTTTTTGTCTGATGGACAGACAGACAGACACAAACCGGTGGTGGAAAGTGGAAAGAAGTCGATACGACGATTACGTGGTCGTCGAAACTTTTGGGGGGAAAAAAGTCTAAAAAGAATTTGGTGTGCATTTGCATTTACTCCAATACCCCTCAATAAAATCCAGAGCAGGCAACTCACCCTCAAAGTAAGTAGAGTCCACCTGTTTGTTTCGTCTAACACCAGTGGCCTAATTTGACAGGCTGGATGAGGAACAAGCGGCTCGCTGTAACTCTGGAGGAGTCGTTTTGACTGTTTAAAATTGTACTACATGACTTTATAGAGCTGATGGTAATGTCATATCACTTTTTTTTACGGCACCGCTAATGAACTTTCACCAAACTAAGCCGTCTTGAGCTACACACCCGAGGTTTTGTCGTGTTCTCTGCAGCTGTAAGGGAGCCAGACTGTTTCTCCTGTCTTTGTGACTCTGTCCTTGGCATTAAGAACAAAGTGTGGACTCTTGTCTTGACAGAGCTTTTACTCTGACCTGTTCATGGATGTCTGATTTTGTAAGTCCTCATATCTTGCACATGATATTAAACTGTAAGTTTCAAGGTAATGGTGCTTGGATATGTGGGTTTTTTTTCCCCCTTTCTTTTCTGTAACATTACCCTCTGTACAAATTTGGCCTTTGTGCAAGAGTGGCAAGAAGAAAGCCAGCATTGAAAGAAAGAGTTGATGGAAAGATGGATGGAGCTAAACACCGTTAGCGGCTGCAGAAGACTTCTCAACTTCTAATAGGACTACGACCCTAAGCCGGAGCTACAATGGTACGGTTTTCAGAAAAGCATGAATTAGACCGGCCCAGTCAAAGTCCAGAACTGAATCTAATTGAAGATCTGAGACATACCCCAGAAGGCATGCAGCTGTAATAGCAGTGAAAGGTGATTCTAAATGGTTTAAATACAAATGCACACACCACACAGTTCAGAACTTTATCTGTAAAATAAATTTTTTTTTTAAAAACTTCGCAGTTATGTTCCAAATTTCCTTCACTTAACTACATAAAATAAACTACTTAACTAATACGTGACAAAAATCCTTTAAAAAAATCAAAGTGTATGACTCCTTCCTATGGAAGACGATATGTCCCGTCAAGAACTGAATTAAAAATACCTCTGAAATTTGAATGTTGTAAATTTGTACTTACTTTCTTCAGTGTTAAAATATATTTTATACACTAAAAAAGTAAGTACAAATATACATCATTCAAATTTCAGAGGTATGTTTTAATTCAAATCCTGATGGCACATATTTACTTCCATACATTTTGTAAAAGAACTTTAGTTTTCTGCACAGAAGGCCTTGATATGGCACCTGATGAATATTTACAATCTCAACATATATTCTTTAACTTATCTTGTCCGTTTATTCCAGGAACAAACAAGTCAAACCACAGAAATTCTGAACAGTGTCGCTGGAGAAACCTAGTAAAGAACGCAGATCAACACGGATCAGAACATAATTTGAAAAGCCTTCAATCAGACACCAGAAAAAACCCTGAAGCCTTGTGAAAAGCACCTGGTTTCTAGTCAAAGCCCAATTAAGACACAAGTCAGCACAACAGTACAAAACGAATCATCGTTTGTACTGTTTGTACTGATCCAGAAACTCTTTTTTGGATTCATGAGCAGATAACTGAGGTTTTCCACTAGTGGTTTACTCAGAATACAGCATCCTTTGCTAAGGAACAAGTTGTTAGTTGTTTTTTTTCTTCTCGGGAATACATTATAGAGGTTAGCACATCGAGATCCCTTCTGGTGGGATGATTAAAATCAAAGTGTGGCATCTGAAGCCAACTGCGTTCAGTCAGTTGCACATAAACAAAACAGTATAAGCAGTAATAAATTACAGAAAGCTATTTAAATAAGCAGGACTGGTTGACATCGGGTCTGTGAGGGTACAGTGCAACCGCACCTTCGGTTCGGCGGTGATGACAACATCCGAACAGAAGGACTCGCGGTTACTGCAGTACCTCCTCACCGCTGATATCATTCATTTCTCCCTTCCTACCAGCCTTCATCCTCACTCCAAGCAGATCACTCCAGGAGGAACAAAAAACGCAGCCATGTTTGCCTGATGATTTTACTCATTATTTAGGTTATCTTATTTCCGCAATGGGAACTATGTGTCGTGATGATTTGATTTTCTTTCCCTCCCCTCCGCCTCCTCCTTTTTTTTTTTTTTTTTTTCTTGATTACTAAATAATGCAAATATTGTATCTTGTCAAATCTCCCAGATGCCTCGACAGTATTTAAAGAGAGACGGCCTTTACCGGATGAACCGCGGGCAGGTTGCATTTAGAGCATCGTCACCATCGGCGGCGGAAAGCGGCAGCGGTGGAGTCAGATGGGGAGGCTGAGCGGAGTGGTCCAGGGATATTTCCTGCGTGATTCACAGCCGCATTCTCACGTCTGACAAATCCACGAGCGTTGTCCGCCGACGTTACAGCTGTCGGGATGGTAAGGGACGGCTCGGTCCTGCCGTCATCATATTCTTTCGAGCTGCTCTCCGGTTTCATTCGCCTTTGAAGCTCGGCAACTGCGGTCGCAGCCGTACGTAGAAACGCACGAGCCGAACCGTTCCGCCGCTCGGCATCAGCAGCGACCCAGCGGCAGGGGACGGCAGAGCGCAGGCAGGCACGCAGATGCCATGCGCGAACACCTAGTGTTTTACGCATGCGCGCACACGAGTGTATGGTAAGCCATTTGTGTAAATAATCGATTTTTTTTTTTTAAGTAACAGCAACTAGCTAAATTATTTAATTGCCACGTATTTATTTATTTTTTAGGAAATGACAACTGAAGATCACACAAATGAATAAATGACACGCACCCGTTTGTAGGTGTACAGCTACCGTGAAATAAAAAAAAGTATTTCCCCACTTACAGATGTCCTTAAAACTATCGAGTGATGTTAATATAACACAATTCGAGTAAATAGAAAAATCAGTTTTAAAATTGTTTAGTGTATTAAAAGGAAATAATTATCCAAAGCAACCTGGCTCTTGAGCTCAGTTTCACTACAGTGGCCTGCTAAATGTCAGGTCAGTTTAATTAAGAAATCCCTTCAATGGAACTTGACAGGCAACATGAAGCAGGCTAAACAGAAATTCAATGGATGGGTTTAAAAAAGTACAACAGCTAAAATAGTCAAACACTTTCAAAGAGGGAATTTGGTTCTGTGTAGTTTTAAAACCAGGTTAAACCAGGTTGTGAAAATATCCAAAATGTTTAGCTCTTTTAGAAAGACCATTAATTAACATGAAGGACTTTAAGAAGAAAATCTAGAAGTCAGCTTTTACCCCTCATGCCACCAGAAAATAACTTTCAGCTCCGTCTGATTGCTGTAATTACTAGCAAAACCAAAACAGGAAATCCAAAAGACATATTTTAAAATTATTTTATTTATAATAGATTATAACTTTAAAATACCTTTTGTTTACAAGTGCAGATTACCATGTTACATTCACTGGAGTTTTACTGGACAGAGTGAAACAGACGAGTGTAACAAATAAAACTAGTGACAAATGTTACATAAAAAAAAAAAACATGGTGATTGCCCATAGTAACCTCAACCCAGCTAGTTCTCGATTAACAACTCATCTAAATTTACACAAACAGCCAGCTTCAGTAAAAATGAAGACTGCCGCCTGATGCACGTTTCAGTCTTCGTCAAGCTGCCTCTCTTGAAGTGCATTCCAGTCCCCAAATTTAACTGTAAATACAGCCGTCTCTGATTCTATTCAGCCATGTAAGACGTGCTATTCACATTAAAATGACTGACTGCATAAAATAGTTTTTTTTCCATTACTACTCTAAAACCCTAATTTAACAGACATGACCATCCAGTTATAAAAAGAAAACAATATACAGGTAAAAATAGATCAACTTAAAATTTTAGATTGAGCCATATTTTTGTAAAAAAAACCCAAAACAAAACAAAACAACGTAATAATTGTAGACAAAAGATGCACACAAACAAAATCTCCAAAGAACGGTTTAGACAAATAGACTGATTGCAAAGACTGGTTCACACAGACATACCTGGGCCATTTCAGATATAAAGTTAAATCATTCCTTATTGTGGTCTGTCCTGTCTGCAAGTTACAGGAAAAAAAACAACCAAAAAAAAACAAAACGGACAGCCAATATATTACTATAGCAAATACCCTGTTGATTTGTCCCAAAAAATAGTAAATAGATCTTTTATATTAAAAATATATTAATTAAAATATATTACTTTGATTAACAAGTCTGAGATTATAAACATCTTCTGATTATTTTTGTTTGTTTTTTTAAGGTGGCTTTGGCATTTTACCTTGAAAACAACGGCTATAAAACAGGAACAATTTTCACCCGTGCGGGATATTATAAAATATTATTCGATTTTTTTTGTTTGTTTTTGCTCGAGTTGACAGCTTTTCGCTGACCCTTTTGAAAAGTAATATGAGGTTAAGTAAGCACTTAGATTGTGTTAATATTACAATGTACTTTATGTCACATTAGTTATTAGGCTTACAATACCTCATATCACCTTAAAATGGAAGATTTTCATTTTCTGGGAAGGTCAGAGATAAACGGTTATACTCATCTACCAACAGATCATTTTTTAGAAAACCTACAGTTATTTGACCGTATAATATTTTTTCTTTTGATTGTCAAATATCTTTTTGTAGTAACAAAACTGGATAAGTGTGCTGCACAAAGAAAATATTGACTACCTACATCTAGTATTTACAGTGAAAAGAAAAAGTTTTCATTTTTTCCATTTACTTTGAGTGTTTTCGTTTCAACTGTTATCAATCTATACAGGAAAAAAAAAACCCTCCAATTTATGGGACACTAACTACAAAACGGTTTTAGGGAGGGAAAATGTGGCTTTAAACAGTAGTAGATGACGTTAAACTTTTATTTGATATGAAAAAAAAAAAACAACAACACGGAAGATAAACCACTTTCTATTAAAATTTTTAACTTTGAATTTAAGTGCTACACTGAATTCCAACTTTACAACATGATCCTTTGCAGGTAATTTGATGCCAGAATTTTTATGTGCAATCCACATGGGCAGATTTAAAAAAAACATTTTATGCATAATTCCTCAATAAACCTATAAATCCAGGAAAGTTTTTAAATATCAGTGTGCTCTGTATTAATGTACCATTGTTTTTTTTTTATGTATATATAAAATTATTACTTCCCTGCCACACATGCATAAAAATATTTGTGGAGGTACAGTACGACCCATGATTTTCTCTAGTGCTCTTTTCTCGATAGTAACCCCAATTAACCCAACGATAAAAAGCTCAGTCTCAACACAGAACAGTCATGAAGTCCTAAAAATAGCAACATTCATAACAATACACACACACACATATATATATATATTTTATATATAAAAATATAGACTAATCTAGCCGAGTGCAAACGTTGAATGTGAGATTTCTCACACATCTGACTGAGTATTAAACTGATTGAAAATTGATTGGCATCTGTAAAAACAGAGGTGTGGATGAAAAAACAAGACCGTCCAGTGTAAATTCTTGCTTTTTCCAACAGTGATCAGATCCTGGCTGTCGCAGGCGTAGAACAGTTAAGATACCGCACCACATTTTCTATTCACTCTAAATAAACCTAATGCCATATTTGTGCTTCAACGGCATGTGAAGCTTAGGCATGGGCCGGTATCAAGGCATAACCAAACAAATAAAATAAAAATCTACTTGATTCGTCGTTTCAATTTCATTTTGATGAGATGCCAGAAAAATAGCAACCGAGTAAGTACCGTAAGGCGATGTTATAAAGTTTCACGTCACAAAATAAAAGACAAATTTGGCTGTTTTGAAATAGTTCAGGTCACGCAAAACACTTACATAGTTTGGAGAAGTGCAGCTCAAAACCAAGCTAATTTTAAAATGTTATACAAACCATGTCTGTTGAGCTAGCTAACTCACGCAGACGGCATCTTTAGCTAAGCAGCTAAAATCAATTTGTCAAACATCCATGGAGATTCCAGTTAAATCGAAACGTTCTTGTTGAGCCATGCAGGCTTAAAAACAGGGATTTCAACTGTTGATTAAAATTCGTTGCCAATAACAGTTCAAGCAAAAACAGAAGAATTTTAGCGTTTTAATCATTTAACTTATTATATCCATAATAGCAGCATCTGGGCGCCATTGACCACTCCACAGTTTGATTTAAAAATGTTGAGGTTATTGAGGGGAAAAAAAAACAAACAACAAAAAAAAACAACACCCAAGGCTAAAGTTCAGTGATCCGTGGCGTGTGTGTGCGCTTTAGCGGAACGGCTAGAGCTACGGCCAGCACCAATGTGTGTTCCCCTTAAAGGAGGGTTGAGGTCGTATGACCCAGGTAAGATGCAGGAGCTTAAACACCAATTTAAGTGGACAAAGTTAATAAATTTGTAAATCTATATAGGGCTAAATATAACTTAAATTTTAACCCAAGATTCATAATGAGCTAAAGTTTAGGTGAGTTGTTATGTCTATGCATCTTATTTACAATGTATTAAAGTCAATATATTGTTTTAACCAGCAGCAGATTTATTTTGTTTTGATTTTTAATAAAAGCAGTGAGATCATCGTCTTAAAAATAGTTGCAGCCCTTGTGGTACAATAAAAATTTGATACTGAAAACTACAATTGGTCTATGAGGGTCATATGACAGAAAAACAGGATCTGGAGTTTTCCTTTTCTAATTTCTCAAAATGTTAAATGTACAGTAGAGATGAGACTTAAAAAAAATGGCAAAATGCTGAAACTGCAATTATAATTAATCTTTGTGACAATGCATTGTTGAATTAAATTTGATCTTAAAATTATTAGTTTTTCAGGTTTCTTTCTTGAAAACGTGTTATTTGTAAATAAATAAATCTATTTTTTTTTTCATTTCATCCATAGAAAAAATATTTTGACTTTCTTGACATTTATCTTTTTTTGTTGTTATAACTTGTTCTTGAAAATGTATTTTTTTTACATTTTTATTTTAAAATTATGACCTATTCCATGGCATTTCAGCATTTTTAATTAAAAAAACCAAAGTATTAACTACTTCTGGACATTTTAAAAATTATTTTGTATTTAAACATTATGCTTGACTTTCTTAAAATGGACAGAGATAAAAAAAAAAATTCTCAATTTGTTGTCTAAGTGACCCTGATATTGTGCTGCACATACCGGCCCATGCCTAACGAAACCCTTACATGGTTTAGTTATTATTAACTCCATTTCACTGTACCACTAAACATGACACACACAGCTTCGAAGGGCCAATACAGTCATCGTGGCAGAATGCTCCACAGCCTTTGCACATGATCATCGCTTTCAGTCGGCAGTAGCATTTCGACTGAACGTCCTCCATGTTGGCGCCCTCGATGAAGGACTGCTCGCGCGAGGGTTCGCCCTGATTGCCGTGGTCTAGCGCGTGACCGGCTGGTATCGTGGTGACAGTCACTGAGAACGACATGACGCTCCCACAGATGCCCCCGCCGTCGACCTCCGATGAGGGCGCGGAAGAGGCGGTGCCCGCGGCGCTGTGGTTCAGAGTGTGAGGTACAGACATGCTGATGGTGCCGCCGTAGCTGGAGGCTACTGCCGACTCCTGATTGTCGAGCGTCCTTTGAAAGGCAGTCAGCTGCTGGTGACTGGGGTCCATGAGGGAAAGATATGGCTCAGAGTTTCCTTGATTGTTATTGCGGAGTTCGAGGTGACTTCGGTGCGCCGGAGAAAACGGACTGCTGTCTTTGGCTTTAGCACTGGCGACGCCATTGTCGGCACCGCCGGCTCCATTGCTCTCGGATCCAGGCTCGGTCTTTACGCCAGAGCAGTGCTGAAAACTTTCCGGGTCGTCGGCCCTGGTAACCACACATCCCTGCTGCTCGGTTTTCACTCTAGTGACGGACGCGAGATCTTTCTTCGCTGGTTCTTCCGTCTTAGCTGTCTCCTTTCCGTCTGTGCTTTCCCTCTTCAAAGCAGACTTGTTGGGGCAGACTGAAAGCTGCAGTCTCCTGCTCTCTGATCCCCTACCGTACGTGGACACGTTGAGCAGGTAATGTCCTGTCATGGCCGGCCTGGGGATCTTCCTCCGGCCCAGAAAGCCAACCAACACTCTGGACTGCTCCCGACACTCCTGTGCGTGCAGCATTTGCGGAACCCTGTGGTGTGCGGGCAGCGGCCCTGCGCCTCCAGGCGGCTGGCTCTGTTGCTGAGCATTTCTCTGCATCAGCGTCTGCAGGATCTGCTCCTGGGTTTCCTTATCGGGAAGTTCCCGGTGATGCTTTGTGCATTCTGCGGCTCGTACGGCGGTGTTGGCTTGCAGAGACACGTGCCTGTCTCCTTTATGATCAACGAAATGTGTCGCTTTCCCCTTACTTCCAGACGCTAGGCCCGACACCCGAATGTCCGTGTTGGATAGGGGTTTTGGGAGGATCTGGTCCAGTGGAACCTCTTTTCCCTGCAGCAACTGCGTCACCAGGGGGTTGTTTGCTGGAATGCAAGAACTGGTTCTGGTTAGTGATGCAGCACTTGTTGGGGCTTCCTTATCCTTTCCAGTCTGCACTGATGAATGTTCTGCTGAAGCATTGGAGCATTGGACTGTGCTGGTAAAATGATTGCTTTGCCTGTCGTCAGCTGGTCTCGAGCTGAGCGGAGGAGAAAGCCCACTGGATTGGTTGCTGCTGCTGGTGGCTGGTAATCTGGTGCAGGCCTGTGGGGAAGTTGGGCTGAGGCTGGGGCTGGGTGACAGCTGCCTGTGATCGCCACCGCTACCTCCACCCGGCCCCGGGCCCGGCACTGCTCCCTTCGACGCGGACGACACGGCAGCGGCTGCTACGCGCTGCGCTCGGGCGAGCTGAGCTTTGGCTTTGATGTAAGCCAGCGTGCGAGCTCCGGTGTGGCCCGGGCTGCTGAGCGGGCCCTGGAGAGGAGTCTTTGGTGAGACTTGGCTTGGTGACAGAGGGACAGGAAGAATTCGTGACACTGGGATCTGAAAAGAGAGAAATGTTTGACAATTTTTGGAGTTCCACTGGGAATAAAGTCGAGTGAGTTTCCGAAACCTTGAAGAAATCCAAACTAAAGTGCTTTGAAAATTTATTCTTGCACTGTTGAGTTACAGCTACACAAATTAATGTATTTTATTAGGATTTTATGCAACGAATCACAAATTGCAAAGAGGCAATAAAATAATTAAATTCCTCTACAGCTCAAGTTCAGTCAGATTGAAAGGAGAGAATCTGAGGACAAATTTTAAAGTCTTTCCATAGATCTTCAACTAAGTTAACCCTTGTATGTCGAAATGGGGTCCAACCGGCCCCACACACATAAAACCTGCATCATTTTCCATAGACCTCTACGTTTGCCTCAGTCCTCGCACACACAAGGGTTAAGGTCATGACAAGTTTTTTTTATTCACTTGTGTTTGTGGCAATGTTTGGTTTACATTTAGGCTTGTTGTCCCGCAGTAACATGAACCTTAGACCCATTCTAAAGTCTTTAACAACGTCTTACAGGTTCTCATTCATGACTGCCAGGTAGTTATCTCCATCAATCTTCAAATTAATTATGAATCCTCACTTGAAATCTGGTAAGTTATTTAGTTTTCAGAAGGTTGTTTGTTCACTTAAATTCTCCAACAAACTTCTGAGATCCTAAAAACGGCGGCTTGATTCAGACTGAATTAAACACAGATTAACAGGACTACACAGGATTTTATTTCAGGGTGTCAGTACTGAATACAATTGCATGCTGCACAGATTTTATTCATTACAGATTTTTCTTACTTGTTATAAATTTTGAGCTACAACGTGTTCATTCATAACATAAAATCTGTGGTTATGACATGATTAAAATGTTAAAAAGTGAGTTTATAGTTACCATCCTCTTTAAAGAAGACAAATGAGGAAAACCTTCGCTAAATGGAGAGCGTGCGCATTTCTCACCTTGAGCGGCGGGACCCTCTGACTTGTCGGAGACGGCGTGGCGGGGCTGGATATGGACGACGCAGAGGAGACCGACGACACGGAGGAAACGGAAGACAAACGGGGCCTTTTCTCTGGAGTCACCTCCCCCTCCGTCTCGCTGAGGGTTTTCCTCTTGTGGGCGTCCGAGGCGGCGCCGGGCTCTGAAGCGACCTCTTCGTCGCCCGCAGCGGGTCTCGCCGCGGTCACCGGCTGGTCATCTTTTACATCCGCGCTGGGCTTTAGCGGGGGGCTCTTCTTCACGGGCGACTCGGGGAGTTTCTTCTTTTCTTCTTCTTCTTCTTTCTCCCCCTTCTGTTGCTTTTCGTGAAGTGTTTCAGTTGGGCTCTGCTCGGCCGGTTTCTCCGATTCAAGCGTTTTTGCAGCCGCCGTCGTTGCCGGCCCGGTCTGAGCGGCTGCGCTGAGCTTTCGATCCTCCGCGTGCTGCGACCGACGCGTCTTCATGGGCTCCGTGGCGGGGACGGACTCTTTGTGTCGGGGTGGTTCCTTCGGAGGGTCCGGGGATTTCTCCGCTGGTTTCTTGTCTCTCGTGGTAGCTTCGGTCTGAACGCAGTCCTTGGCGCTCTTCTTGTCCTCCGGAGGCTGAGCGGCTGGATTTGTCTGGCAGACAGGAGAGCGGCGCCTGACAGGCTCCTTATTGCCATCGGGCTTTATCAGCTCTTTGGACTCCTCGTAGCTGAGGCCTGAACTGCACAAAGGAGGAAAATTGAAAGACGTTTTTATCTCAAATATTAAATCACAAATATTTTTGATTTGTGACGTCTTTATGAATGCAAACAACAACAACAACAACAACAACAAAAAACGTTTTTGGCACATTCAAGGTTGAGAACATCTGCTTAGGGTTTGAGGCTTCACCGTAATTCTACACTTGGTGTCAGTACTTGGAAACCCACTGAAAAGTTTATTTATTTCACCGGCAAAAAGAAAACCGGTTAATTACAGAGTAATGCATTTCAGGTGCTTATTTCTGTGAAATTGGATGGCTTATAGCTAATAAAAACACAAAACTCAGTTTCTCAGAAATTGTGAATGCTTTATAAGAAAAGTACTTTCACCACTAAATTTTGCATCAAGGTTTTATTGCATTAAGTTGATAAATGGACCTTCTCACTGTGGAAACTTCAAACTGAATTATGAGCAGCTTTCCCCTTCTCCCTCCAGACTCTGACCTTGATTTCTAAATGAAATCCACAACTGATTTTCCTTTGAAGAAAAAACAACAACTTTGGAGCGCAAAAGCCCAGTTCTTTTCCCTCTTGGCCCAGATGTGCATTATCTGGGCCAGGTGGGCTGTTGCTGTCTAAGATTCAGCTTTGCAATCCTCTTGGAGCTGTTGCTTGTGCATCATTTCCTATTACATTTTATCCTTCCACTCAACTTTTCATCTATATTGCACTTACAGTGCTGTATTCATCAATCGGAACAGCCAGCTTCTGTAGCGATGACCTTTGTGGAGGGAGTCAATAATTATCCGATGGACACCTGTCAATACTACTGCATTGTAAGTTTGGACACAATTTTCTACGAACCTGAATGTTTTATTTCCATTTATCTTCAGAAGAAGGCACACAGCAACTTTGCTAAAAGTCAAAGCATTTGGATGAGGAATCTGAAAGCTTGGCGCAAGATGCCACGCCCCTTTTATCATCCAGGCAGCAGGAGGTGAACGTGATCGCTGCGATGACGTGAAAAATAAAGTGATCCACTATGGAGTAGTTTGTGAAAGTTTGATCTGAACGGGTCAAAACCTACTTTCTGTGATGTTGTTGCATTTATTAATAAGTGAAAAGTGACACTTGCTTCCACTGCTGCTCTGATAAAACAACTAATTTAGAATAATCAGGGTTTCTGCAGATTTAGCCGCCTCAAATTTAAGACTTTTTAAGACCAATATGAATAGAAATTAAAACCTGTGTCATGACAGAAATGGACAAAAAAAATTCTAATAAATAAATTGTATGGCGATAATGAACATTTTTTCAGCCAACTGGTGATCAAATTGCACTTACTCAAGTTAGCTCGCTAGCTAATGTGCTAGCAGCCAGTTAGCAGAAAAGTCCCAAGAGAAAAATAAAAGGAAAACTACAAAGAATATACTAGATTAAATGGTCCTGCCACAACAACATTTAAGTCCTGTGATTAACGCATTTAAGGCAAACTTTTTTTTTATTTTTTAAATGAACGTAGGACATTTTAAGGCTTTAATTTTAGATAAACAGGATGTGCGGACACCCTGTTTAACACAACGCTGGCATTCGAGTTTGAAAAAACTATAGAAGAGGAGCATATTTATGCTTCTGTCACCTTAATGCCATCCCTAGTTTTTCTCTTAAAAGAAGAAGCTGGAAATAGCCAAATAGATCCTTGTTTATAAGCAGTGTGCTTTTTCAAACAGCTGATGAGCAGTGTGCAGCAAGAATGAAACTGTTGAAATGTTGAATAGTGAGGTAAGGATAGTTGATTTACAGCATTTTAATCTTCTGTAGAGCTACTGAGGTGTCACTTATACACATGGCATTCATTTGAATAACTTTAGTGTAAATTATGTGCAAACCTGAGCTTTAAGTAGTCCGATATCGGATGAGGATTTAGAATCGGCTCTCACTTTTTCTTAAATGTCTTGAGGTGGTATGGGGCGAAAAATAAGATCACAATCAACCCACCAATGAAGACATCTTCCAAACAATGAAAATCTCCTTCAGATTTGACAACTGCACAATTATGAACAACTCTACCTACTTTTCCCCGTAGTAATTTTCGAAGAAAGCCTCCTTCCAGTGCTCAACTTTCTTCTCCTTCTCGATTTCCTGACGCATTCGGACTTGCAGCTCGGGCGTGAATTCCCCTGCGAGAGGAGAAAGTTTTATTTCGATTTAGAAAAAGAGAAAGCAACACAGGTTTGCCTTGGAGATATCCTTTTTTTTTCTCTCTCTCTTTATATGAGAAACGAATGTCATTATCAACTGGGAGCCAAGCGACTAACCTTCAGCCAGCCTCTCTTTCCAAGACTGCGCTGCTGATGCAAAGAATTCATTGTTTAAAGCCGAGCTCGTAACCTTCAGAAGGCCGTCCAAGCAAGCCTGAAGAGAAGAGGCACAATGCGATGACTAATCTTTCAATAATCACCGCACTGGAACGTTGACTGCAGATTCGAGAGTTAGTACACTACATTCAGAGCTTTGGACAAAATCTCTGCTTTATGTAACACCGCTGAATTTTTTTCATATGAATCAACCGAGACAAACGGATTTGCTGCAATATGACACTTTTTGTGCGTTAATCAACATTCAACACCAAAGAGTCACCTGTTGGTCGACCTCAGGCAGAAGTTTGACCAGCTTCTGCTGGCAGTCGGGAGGCAGGACAGAGAAGGTGTGCTTGTTGATGAGAGCTCTCAGGTTGGTGTTAACCAAAATGGAGTCTGGCGTTTCCACGTCTATTTTACACTTTGTGCGTTTTATTTGCCCTTGGGAGAGATAGAAAGAGACAGAAAGAATTTAGCAGAACAGATTTTGGCTCAACAATCGACACGCTTGGTAATTTGTTCACTAAAGAATTGTTTGTTGCCTATAAATCAAGTGACGTTTATTTGTGTTGCACATTTCAGCGACAAGGCAGTTCAAAGTGCTTTACATCAGAAAAGCAACGCAAGGGAAAATTATAACAAATAAATAAATAAAAAAGTTACACCTGCTGATTGACCTACCTGCACTGAGACGATCGGACCTCTGAGGAACTTTTCTGGGTACGACAGGGTGGCATAAATCTGCTTGGACAAGAGAAGAAAACCTTTGGAAATTTGAAGAGCAGCTGCAATCACAAACTTTCTTATTCTTTACCACGTGAGTCGAGTTTTACATGAAGGAACGAATCACTTGATGTGACACATCTGCTCTCCTTTTGTATGACGCGTTAGTCCTCCGTATCAAATGATCACCAGACTCTGGCCTTTTTCCAACCCACAGCTAAACCTTTAATGCTTTAGTTCTGGCTAAATTAATCACAAAACATGTTGGACCGCCCTGCTGTCGATGCCATTTTTCAAGCGTTCTTCATGTTGAGGTGAGTAAATCTTCATTAAAGCAGACATAGCATCTGCGTAATATAGCAAGAAATTAACTAATACCATTACCAGATTATTGATATGACGTGAATAGCATTTGCATAAATTACATAGCAGTGGTGGATTTATGAGCAGTATCAAATGTACAGAAATACATCTTTAAAAAGTTGTTGCTCTCTAAACTATTGAGCGATTCTGTTCAAATAGGGGGAAAAAGCTGAAAAATATGAAAATATGAATAAAATCACAAAGGTGCATAATGAAAATAAAAAAGCATCTAAATACATAGTACTGCATGAATTTGAGCTGCTTGTAGCAATACAAGCGTTGCAACCTACCAGTCTTTGTTGTAATGTTTTCTGCCATGTCTTTGATGGTCTTCAGTAGCAGCCTGGAGCTGGAGATGGCTGGCATGCCACCCTGTCTGCGCTGATTTCTCTGCTGTTGCTGCTTCAGCGCCTAGAAAAACGGCAGAAGAAGGAACAAACATCAAACCGTGTAAGGCAAAACAAGAAGTGTTTTGTTTTTTGCTTTTTTTTCTGACCAACACGCAAAACACTATGTGAGGTGGAAACCAAAACTGCGTATGACTTTAGGGTAACCCTAACCATCTGGAAACGTGGTGTGGCAGCATCCAGCTGAGGAAATGTTAAGGGAGAACGAAACAAGTCAGTCGATAAGATTATGGATGGAGTTAAATGCAGTGGAGTCCTAGAAGAAAACCTGCTGAGGCTGCAAAAGACTTGAGATCGAGTCAGAGTTTCCATCAGGAAAACAGAGATACAGTGAAATGTCTGGAAAGCCCAGACTATAATACGGTTGAGACTCAGTGGAAAGAGTTTTAGAAATGCAGATGAGAGATGATGGGGGGGGGGGGGGCGGGGGGAAACCCCTCAGCTGTATCTGAAGGAAGAGGTTTTTCTTCCTTCAGATACAGCTGAAGGAAGAAAAACCGATACTCTAAAAGAAAGAAAAAAAAAAGACAAAATGTGAAAAAGCTCAAGTGGTATGAAACATTCTCACAAGACCTTGAACCAAACCAAAAGAATCAAGGAGGCGCAGTAAAACAAACGTGCGTCATCAAAACTTTATTTATTCAAATAACACCAGAACGACTCCATAGATGCATTAAACCGGGAATCGTTTGTGTTTTGTGGAGTAGAGTGGAAGATCTTTACATCAAACTCTGTAAATAAGAGGGCGTGGCAGGATCTCATGTTACACCGCTAACTAGTAAAACAAAGATGTAAACACTACTGAGAAACAAGCTAACTGCCTATTTAAGCTAAATAGGCTTAAAGGGTAAAAAAAAAAGAAACATACTTGTTTGAGTGCTTTCTTGCTGTGTTTCTGTGAGGGAGAGATGAGTTTACTGGAGGAGACGGGAGGCGATGAGCACTGTGGCTGTGGAGACGACGGCTGTGACTGCAGCTTGGAGGGGACTGGAAAATAGAAAAAAAAAAAAAACTGTTACAAATCTACGTTTCCTGAGGCGAGAATGCCACAATCAAGCTAGGCAATTGTTTTGATGAAACCGAAACCAACCTTTTGCACAAAGGAGGGGGAGTTACATTACCCATCTAAGATATCTTCATGAAAAACGGGCTGAACGTCGCGGCAAGAGCTTTACGTTTTCTCATACGGATCGCTGATCTCCCTGCATTTGACTTTTATAGTAGCTCAATAACAAAAAAAATAATAATAATTTCTCTCACTCTGCTGTAAAAATGCAGCGTCTTTCTATGGCAGCTTCAAACTTATGCGTAATGAGGAAGTGGTCATGGGTCAGGCTGAGAAAATTCAGCTTCCTGTCTCAACAGTCGCTTAAAACGTTCAAGTAGAGAAAATAAATACAACTTAAAAAAAGAAAAGAAAAGAAAAGAAAAAAGCATTTTCCAAACTTGCACTGAATCACATAAAAAAACAGCAATAAATCAAACACAACTCGCCCCGCCGCCCAACAAGGTAGAACTGTAGAAAACGGATGTGATTCTACAGCTTGCTGATGACGGGGGAACACTTTATGGGCAACAAGAGTCAAAAAAAGAAACCAACCTTTCGCCGTCATGTTGGGCGCTCAGGGTGTCCCAGAAACATACGACTGGTTTAATCTAACTTTCTGGAAGAACCGCTTTCCTTAAGCTTGAATACAGGCAAATGAGCTGGCTTCCTGTGTTCGAGCAACAATGCTTGACAACAGCTGAGAAGAGGCGTTGACGCTCGCTGACATAAGAGATCTATGTGCCCAATCAGCTGAAATAAGTAAATAAAGAGCCGTGTGACGACCGGGACCAGGATATCACTTATCCTGACGCTTCGCTCATTCACGCCAATAAAAAAAAGTTATAAAAAGAAAAACAAAAAACAAAGCTATTCTTTTATGAGCAAAGAGTTGAGATTAAAAGACGAAAGGTGCTCATTGATGTCGTAAAAAGAAACTTTTTTTTATATTAAGCTTCTAAATTCTGCCGTAATTAAAAGAAAACCGTCACAAAATTGATTTGCTGGAGCACAAAAACAGATACTGCGCCCGTAAAACTCTGATTAAAACTCTCAAACTTTTACGTGAATATAAAGGGACGGTACCTCTCCGCATCCACCGTCCTCTCCTGCCCTCTGGAGGAACGGTGCTGCTGTTCTCCGAGCTTCGGGAGTCCGACAGATTGTCGCTGCTCTCGTCAGAGCCTTCCTCCGACAGCTTCTTCATGCCCTCCGAGATGTCCTTCTGAAAAACAGAGAAGAGAAAAACTGCTAGCAAAAAGAAAACACTTTGAGGGGATTTAAGGGTTTAACCCTCCATGTAAATGACTAGCTAATTCCTGTTAGCTAGTCCCTATTTGATTGCATCTTCAATCTAAAGGTCTGACTTTTACATTCATCAAAAATGGATTTGCAGGGCCAGATTTTTACGAGTAACATGGCTATTCATTAATATGTGTCAATTGATCAATCTGCTCTGATTTTCTTGATTTTGGATGAAACTTATCTTATAAATCGTTGCAAATCTGTTGTATTTGGTCGTTTTGGGGGGTTTCTTGCACCAAAAATACACCTGAAACTCAGCACACTTTACTGGCGGTTTCAGTTATTTTGCTAGTTTGTCCTCAACTAAAATCAAATCTTGTGATTCTGTAAAAGTAAAATACTGCTGTGCATTTTTCAAAACTAGCATGCTGTCTAACCTTGTTGTTAAAAAAAATAAAAATACTAAAAGGAACTGATTTTTAAAGTTTAGTTCAGTTAATTTAGTAGTTTGAACAGCACTGCTCTACACTTTTCATTTGTATTTGAGATCAGCACCTCATGAGTTTGTTTTCTTACACAGTGGGATGAAATGCCGCCCAGTCACGGTTCTGTACTCACAGATGTTTCTGTGGTCTGCAACTCTAAATCATTTGCGGAAAACCTACATAATCGTAAATGTACTCGTACGACATTTCAAAATATTCTAAATGAAATGCAGCTGTAAAGGTAAATGGTTCGGATTAGTCACCATGTTTCAGACTCTTGTTTTGAAGCAAGATGGCAAGTTGCTCTTGAACTGCTCTGAAACTATGCCAGAGGAGTTGGAAACACTTTGAAAAGTGTGCTGCAACAGGCTAGTCTTTAGCTGCTAGCAGTGCTACAGTTGGTGTCTACTCAAGTCAAGTTTATATGTATAACACAGTTCAGTAAAAAGGCAGTTCAAAATGCCTTACATAATCAAAACATATTATAAAACTAGCAATAAACGCCAACATCAAACTCTTCAAGAATAATCATCACTAAATATGTTGACCAATTTTCCACTTTAAGCCATGATTTAAAAGGAACTCAGTGTTTCGGCTGTTTTTCAGTTTTCTGTAAGTTTGTTCCAGATTTAAAGAGCATAAAAACTGAATGTTCGGTTCTGTGCTCCTATCGGCTCTTCATGTTTATAAAACATTTATTCTATTTGCTCCGTTTCAAAATCAATGCAGCGCTTTCTACGTTTTTTTGCATTAACTTTCACTAAAAACAATGAAAATTTTGTCTCATTTATCTACTGTTCACCTTTGCGAGAGGGATCTGTCATTTCGCCCCGTATAGTTATCAAAGCAGCCGTCATGGCGCTGCCTGAGAGCCTCGTCGCGAACAACGGCGGTTAGTTTCTCCGTTTTTGTGGAGGTTATTTATGTAGTTCAGACAAAACTATCGTTTGGCATTTATTTCTTCTTCCTGTTGTACTTTCCCATACTAAAACTGTGACCACAAAACCGAGGTCTGTACTGAAACGAGGCCTACGTGACCTGACACCCTGAACAAACACGGCACAGCAAACTGACGACAGACTCAGCGACTCTACAACAACGAACTAAAAACATTTTCACCGTCCTGCAAAGTGTTTTGTTGTCTAACTAACTAACCTTTAGCGTGTAGACTCCCATCCTGCCCGGGACTTTGTAGAAGATGCCCTCGTCACCCCGAGAGTTTGTGTGCAGCATGGCGTTGAGGCACGCCAGCGGCGAGGTTCCGCTGAGGGATCAGAGAAAACAATGATTTATAATTATCGACTTCCATTCCTCAAGCGGATATTAATAAAAAAAAACACACAAAAAAAAAAAAAAACAATGGAAGAAGGGTAGAGGCTGATCAAACACCCGAGTGTCGTCATGCATAAGTTTGAATCAGAGTAACGTCAGGGTAGGATATCCGCCCTGCGTTTCAAAGCTAAAGATTAAAAGCAACTTACGTTATCAATTACACTTTTCTGAAATAAAAATATATATATTATATATAACATGTAATATAATTTGAATCTAAAATTTTTATTAATTGTGTAAGACCCTGAAAGAAATAGATGTTAACTTTAACAATAAACGAGTCTGTCAAACAGAGTGAAAACAAAAAAAGGTGATAAGATTCCCCATTGCATTTATTGAAAAAAAAAGGTAAATAAATTCAAGGCTCTCATGAAGCTATATCTAATCTGTGGCGCAGTTGTGTTATGTGTACATGTAGCGTGTGGGCAAAAGATGTCAAGACTAAAACTATGAGTGAGTTATTTTAACCATTGAATCTACAACATTGTCATTGTTAAAACATGCAAGATTTAAATCTGAACGAAATATGGAAATGCGGTGAGGTTGTTAAGGTGGGATGGTGGGTGGGGGAGGCCATCTTTCTCTTGTCTTACCTTCTGGATGAAAAGAGTGACAATGAAACAAAAAGAAATTAAACAGTTATTGATTAAACTAATTGTGAATATGAACAGGAATAAAAAAAGTTGAAATAAAAACATGAAATAAAGAAATAAGGGAGAGAGACAGGTAGTATTGCCTTTTACGAGAAAAAGAAAAAAGTTTCCTAAAATGTAGGTTTACCTTATTTCTTTCAGCCTCTCTCTTTGGATCACCTGCAGGATCTCTTTATGGCTCATAGGAGTATTAGGGTACTTCTCCAAAACCTAAAAAGATTTAAAATAAAAATAAAAATAATAAAACAAAATAAAACGATTAATAAAGAACGGGTTCTTAATCAGAACCTTGTTTATTGGATCAGGGTCAATAATCTTGTGTAAATTTTAAATCAGAGATATGGCGTTACAACAAGTTATAATATTTATTGCCATAATTCATCATAATATTCAGTCTATTCAATGGGTGACCGTTAAATGCAGGGGAATTTTATGGTACTGCTACGTCCATCATTATTGACACCCTTAATAGATGTAGATTTAGAATAATTTGTTTTCTCTCAAAAAGTTTGTAAAACTATGATAATGGCTGGGCAAGACATAAAAGTAGAAATCGGTGAGGACTCAAACTGATGCCGAGCTCTTCAAGTAAAAACGAGTCAAACATTTTTCACTTTCAAGTTCAGAGAGTTTTAACCACCAGCCAGTTTTCCACCTCGGTCAAATAGATTTTTTTTCCGCCTCCTTTTAGCAGGTTTTAGTTTTCCACTGAATCATTTTCCTCTTCCACTCAGCATTAAGCCTCCTCTCATTTTCATCTTTTTACATAACTTGATTACATGTAGATTTGAGAACGGCTGCGGCTCCTCTGGCTTCAGGAAAACTTCATGCGCTGATGTAGTCAAAGAAAGTAGCGGAGGCTGCAACCATCTGTCGGTCAGTGCAACGTTTGGTTACCATGGAGACTGAATGGAGAAGAGAGCTCAGATAGTATTTCTGACCAGTTATAATTATATATAGAGCGCCCCCTGCTGCTCGGTTTGTCGGACACGGCAAGGTTCTGTTGATTTAGTAACTTTTTAAATAAAAAAACTATTTAGCTTCATTGTATATGTTTTCATGCATAATGACATTAAAGTGATTGTTCTTTGTCATTTTCTTGCACAATTTTGTGTTAAAGGGCTTGAATGTTTTTCCTATACACAAAGCTAAACAACATTTCAGAGAAATTAGTTTTGTAGTTGCTTTGCCTCAAAGCATGCAGGCCAATATCTACCTACAGTCCCTATTCACATTCAGATCTCTTCAACTTTTCCACTTCTTTTCGTTTTCGCACAACAACTGACAAACTTTAATGCATTTTAGTTTGACTTTATCTATTAGACAAACAGAAATAAGCAATTTATTCCAAAGTGGAAGAAATCTGCTAGTAGATGAGTTGTAAATTCCACATTGTCATTGTTGAAATAAAACAATATAAATTCCCCCACCATGATACATGATACAGCATCACAGTGTGGGAAGCAGAACGGTGATAAATGCAGGCCAATAAACAAAAGAAACATATTGCAGGCCACATAAAATTTTAAGACTGTGAATGGAGGTTCACCTCCCCACCAAGAGGCAACATGCATCAACAACTGAATGGATTAGATCAAATCAAAATGTAGTAATTCAATTGGGAATTTGTTGCAAAATTTTAACATTGATGTTCAGGGACTCTCTGCATCCAATCTGAGTTTGACCTGTTCTCTATGAAAGCGTTTAACCACAGGAGCCCAGAGGTAGGGAATAAATACAGAAGCGGTTTATTTTTATTATGGGAATCTGTCTGCAATTCTCCAAAGAAGTAGCTAAATTTTCATTCTCTACAATATGGTAGAGACTTGTAGGTGCAGCAAAATGTAGTTGTGTCAGAGGAGAATATAAAAGCATGACAAAATGTCTTAGATTTTTAATTGTAACAAACTATTGAAAAATCATTAGTCATTTTTCACAAATAATCCTAAAACATAAGACACATTTGTTCTTGCTGAACTAAATGAGAAAAGTGAATACTTTTGTTAGGCAATGTGTTTATCTCGGTGTGAAGCTGACCTTATTTTTGTCATTATTTCTCTGCAACCTTTTACATTCAACAGCTGTGTGGTTCTTGTACTTTTACGCTGCAGCGACTTTACATTTTACGCATTAAAAAGTTATTAGATACGCACTTTACTTGCTGTCAGTTACCTGTACTTTACAATTAAACTAGTTTATTGAACACGTAGCACATGTCAGTGAACTCCAAATATCCATACAACTCGGTAAAATATTATATTTGTGACATTATTTCTAAGAGTTTTCATATTTAAACACTTATTAGCATGCTAAGCTAGTCCAACTAGCTCGAAAGCTAATAACACTCATTGGCCAAGTTGACATGCACCAGAATTGCTTTGACATCGATAAAGAAGATATAAAAGTAACAGCACAAAATAATACTTTATTAAAATTGACATCTTGATTTTAGTCTACTTGAAACTAATCAAACTTCTTGGAGGAGTTAGCACGACCTAGCCGATGCTAACTTGGCTAACGCACCCTTGACGTGAGCACTTTATCCGAATCAGCTTGATAAAGATTTGTCAGTCCCACTGTTTGCATGAAACACGAACGGTGGGTTTAGAGGCATGCTTGGGTGTGCCCAGGTCATGGTAACAAAGCTGCATTTCTCCTCAGAGAAGGAAGACAGAGGCTAAGGTCCCCTGCTTGTGACAGCAGCCGCCTTTGGACCGTCAACACAGGCCTCGCGCGGTGTGCGCAACATTCGTCTCCACCAGCAGGTCATGAACTCATCAACACAGTTGTACAAGTGGGAGCGTTCAAGGAAAACAACCACAACAAACGGAAGATAAAACACCCAAGAATACCGTTTTAGCGGCTTCCGCCCACGTCCTGCCCTTCTTTTTCTTCTGTCTCTCCCTCATGGTGGCTGTCCCGTGGCGGAGTGGAGTTTAAATTGTCCGTTTCAGTTGAAATGTTGCTTTAGTCACCATGCAAGACCTACTCCATCTGCCATGTTGGACTTACTGTAAAGAGTCACGTGACCGTTGGAAACGTCATACTTATACTGTATGTGGCTGTCATTCTAAAACCCTCAAGCTTCCCACGTGTATTTAAAGATACTAGTTAGTGGTGTATTTTCTATTAAGCACAGTCAATAAAAACATAGTTGGATATTGAGGTACAAAGTACAGTAAATAAAATGTGCACCAAGGAACACAACACAACACTCTGCTTTGTGTGTATTTGGGTTGATGACATCATAAGAGGCATAAGAAGGGTCCGGTGGCATTTATAAATAGCTATGATGACCTTCTCTTAACAGAATCTGAATTTTGGCCTTTTAATTTTTGCCTGGTCCGTTTCTTTATGGAAGTCCAGAGGTGTCAAAATCTCATAAAAAAAATAAATAATCAATCATTGAGGTGAACTCACTTAAATTTGAAATTAATGCATTAATAACTTATTAACTAGGAGTTTTGATTTTGAATCAGAGAAGAAAGAAACAAAACAAACAAACAAAAAAATCTAGCTTGGTGGGCGATAATAATTTACCAAACATTTGTTTGCCAGTTGTCCAGGAGATGCACAGGGCAGAGTGTATTGAGCAAGCCTACAGTATAACCTCAACGCAAGCATGTTCCTACCTAACTAACATTAGTTACAACAGCACATAGCACAAGAACAAAACAAGAAAATCTACTGTTACTGTCAAAGTTCACGCGTCATTTATTAAGTCGTCAAGCAAAATCTGATAAATAAGACTAAGAAATCCTCTAGTTGGCTTGTTTTTTTAAATTGCATTCCATCCCTATTATATGACCATGTGACCGATGGTTCTTATGGCACCTATAACACTGAGTCCACAGAAACTGACATATCACCACCTATCAGTTTTATTAAAATGTGGATATCACATAAAAAGCACATACAATAACTGCAGCTTTACTAAATATTTCATGGTCGAATGCATTGTAACTGGCAGCCTCACCCAACAAAATTGGGGGGTGTGACTCTGGCCTGAACTGGACTTTATGTGAAGATTCACCAATCAGATCTAATCAATAATATGTGTATGTAAACAGACAAAAGAGAGAGAATGAGAACATAACTTGACATTTCCTTGAATTAATTTTAACTTTTAATAACCTTAATACATTACTTTGAACTTGAAAACCACTTGCACGGCATTTTATGTTGCAAAGTCTTTCTAAAAAGCTTTCCTAAATAGTGCTCCACCATTTTGCTCCAGCCATACCAAATACAAGGAAAAATTATGGAACGAGGGAAATGGAGGCAGGTGACCAGATAGGAAAAAAATAAAACACACAAGTGCGTATTCGGAAAAACGCTGATCAATCTGCTATGTGTTATATGATGCCAACAAAGTTGTGAGAGGAGGGAAGTATGCTTTTGAGAGAGCAGGTTTTATCTGAATTAAATTAATTGCAAGGAAATCAATATAAAAACAGACCATGACACGGTAAGAGACACAAACTGTCACTTGCAACTATGATGAGACTCATTAAGAGAAGTGCAATACAGATTTGAATGAAGAATGACAAAATACGCACTTCGAGACTATTCAGTGTTTATTTTGTTATGTAAGCAAGTCGACTTTCCACAATCATGAAAAAGTAAGGCAGCTAATCAAGACGGCACTGCAAGCTTTCTTTCACATTTTTGATTCACAATTACATTAGCCCGAAAACCGCAGCAAAACATCGTACAGCACACAGGCTACGTTAGGACGTTCTCCCATTCTGTCAGCCTTGATGTGTTTGGCAGAGACATGGCCATCTTTTCTTTTGTCTACAACTGTGTGAGCATACAGACTTTCAATTCTAAGATTTTAATAACCATACGTTAAAAAATAAAGCATTAAATCAAAAAGCTTACTGGCTCTAAATATTTGGTTAATACAATCTGAGATGAGCGACTCTGTTTAAATATTATTTACTAAACAAATATTAAAACAGAATGCTAAAGCACTGAGTGCATCTTAAAAACATTGCTACAAAGAGTTACTGAAAGGTGCACAACTTTCTTTTTCTTTTTGGGAGCATTTAAGGCAAGAATAGATTTAGCTCCAGACGTTTTGTGGGATGTTCGGATGCAGCTTTGCACACTTGAGATGTGATGTCAATAAGCAAGCCCACATCATCACCTCTCCACCACCATGCTCAACAGTTACACATCTAAAAGGCATTGTTCCAGATACTACAAGTTGTTCAGCTGTCATTGTGCTTGGATTTTGTTTGTTTTTTAGTCAAGAAAACGCTGTTATATCTTTCTTAGACTGACAATGGCAACAATTACTTCTTTAAGATGACAAAAAGTACCTTTCCACTTGGTCACCGTGCAAAAACGTTCCTAATTGCTTATAGATAATAATGATTAGTAGAGGAGATCAGACTTTCTGATGACTAGTTATTTAGGTACATTTAATGCAGATTTAATGGTTGCACATTAAATCTATATTATGGCATACCTATAAAAAATAAACAATAAAATATTTTGTCTGATCGTATATTTTGTTTGATTGCATATTTTTTTCCCGATCAAGCAATTTTAACATTTTTTAATGTAAAGTAAATCCCAAGTAAAGCTGAATTGAATTTGGATTGCTTTCCTTTTCCACAGATTGTTGTTTGATTCCTGTATAGCTCAGCTGATTCTTCTGAAACCCGACCCCTTCGCCGCCTGAACAAGCTAAAATGGGTCTAGGCGACTCCATTCTGAAAAGCTGTGTTTTCTGGAGTCATTTCTTTGGGAGTAGTTTTCAAATAAGTGGGCTAAAAACATCCCTGTCAGTGCAAAGACATCCTGCAGTACACTGCACCATTATGTACCCAAAAGGCAAAAAAAAAATAAAAAATAATAATAATAATTTAAAAAATGGCAGAGGGGTGAAAAGACCAGTATTTGATCATTTTCATCTGAGATTACTTACGCATAAAAGCACTTGCATTTTTATCATGACTGTAAAAGATGCAAAACAAAAAATCACTCGGTCAAATAAAACAAAGGTTAGGTATAACATGCTGAAACTAAGAAATTAGAACATTTTCAGTTAAACTACTCTACTTTTTTAAATAAACTCAGCTTCAAAAATGAATTAATAAACATGGATCCTCCTTAACTTCCATCTCTAACCGGATGGAACAAGCCCCTGACAGAAAATCAGGGGCTTGTTTGGACCGGTCCTCCCAAAGAAAGATACGCAGCAGAGTACGGTCTTTGTCTCGGAGAGGGAGAGCAGCTCTGAGGTTCACATGTGAGAGTAGTGGAGGATGAGGACGATGTGACAGATGCAGCTTGTGGCGCCTGATACCTGCAGACCATAGAAAACAAAACGATCTGTAACTGCAAAAAAAAAGAAAAAAACACCACAACAATGCGATACAGCTCAATTATGCTGTGCATTACCGTTTCCAAAAAGGGCGTGTGAAGTATTTTGAATGAAATATTCCTCTGTTTTCTGCCCTTCACTTACCAGGACTGGGACTTCCTGACCCTTGAAGACGACGCGCCTCTTGCGCGCACATTCAGCGACAGATCCGGCAGCAGCCTGGGGGTTAAGGCTCTCTCCAGGCATTCGCCGTTTAGGTTCAAGGTGAACATGGTCGGTGGGGACATGTCTAACTCCAGCAGCATTACGTTTTCTGCCTGTAAGAACAGATGACACTGCTTATAGTGCAATTATGAGCGACTGTTTCCAATAATATCAGGGAACAGAAGCGAAGGATCGTCGCTGAGCTGATTATTGTTTAACGGAAGTCAAGCGCGCAGAGTTTGAGAGTGTCGCAAATGCATGTGAGGAGGCTGAATTATTTAAAGTGACTTTCGTGCAAAAATATTAATTTTCCTTAAACTTTTTCACAATTGGTTACTTTCCAACGGCAAACGTCAGTGTTTTAGTTTTATGTGATTTCACATGGGTTTGTATTCTCCCCTGAGACAGCGCTTTGTAGCACCGCCTGTCAGTTTAACTAAGGCTGCATGTTTTTCATATGTCCTCATCAATCAGAAAATAACTTTTTTTTTCTTTAATTTATTTTTTTTACAGTTTTTCGTTTTTCTTTGAAAATAGCTCAAGATGAATCAGTCTGGATGGATGGATGGATGGATGGATGGATGGATGGATGGATGGATGGATGGATGGATGGATGGATGGATGGACGGATGGAGAGCCTGCGAACGTCACATTGTAGCTTTGCTTGTATGTTCAGGGTTGTTTTCCTGTAGAAAGTTTTCTGCAGTCTTACAATTTTTCTTCCAATATTACTCATATTTACTTCCATCAATTTTATTATTTTTTTTATCAATTCTGAACAGTCTCCTTCCCCCTGCTGAGGAAAAGCATCCCCACAGCATGATGCTAGCACCACCATGTTTTTACAGTGTGCATGGTGAGCTTCTTATTTCGATTAACATACGCAGAGGTGGCCTCCGTTCAGGAATTTGATGTCTTCTGAAAGCAGTTGGTCGCACTAGTATTTGTTTAGCTTAGCGTTATGAGAACAAAGGGGGCTCAATACAAATGCATGCCACACTTTTCAGATTTTTAAATACTGTACTTTTATACTGTACCGTTTATACAGTGGCAATATTTTTGCAATGGAATGTATAGCATCTGTTTTAAAGCAGAATCAAAATCTGCTGTGCCAGAGCACCAGTTATTTTCAAGATAAATATGAAAAACAAACCAAAAAAACAGTTCAACGTTGTGTACAGACTGTTAAGGCCTTCACATTTCACAAACAAGGCTGCTCTGAACATGGTATAGCAATACAGTAAGATCGTTCTAGTGCTCCTTGTCTGCCATCTGGCCTTGTGGTGTAAATATCTGAGCGCTGACCTGGTATCTAAATGGGGTCCCAGTAGCGGTGGCGACAGCCATCTGTGCATATTGGCTGATTGGCCTCTTGTATCCCACAGCAGAAAGAGGCCTTCTCTTGACCTGAGTGGGTGTACTGGGAGAACACATCAGAGAGGACGGGGTTAGATTCAGACACAGATCCTCTGGAAACAAGCGAAAATAATACGGTGTCGTAATGGCGCACTGATTCTGCAAAAGAACACTCTTGGAGTTTCGACTGACATCTTGTGATATTGGAGGCAATTGAAATTTTTGCAACAAGCTTGAGACATTTTTTCAATGCCGGGAGAGGTATAGGCCCACGAGGCTCGGAACTCAACGAGCGATTCTAGTGATTGTTATGGTTTTGACTTTCATCACGCTCGGTAAAAGATTTACACGCTCTGCATGACTCTGTAGTTTCAGTGGATTCAGTGGTACGGGATGAGATCGATGCGCAATTGATTTACTGACCTCTCTGAAGGAACAACTGGTTGTAGCCACCACTGATCTTCCTCGCTGTCGAACTGCAGCCTGTTCATGATCTTGTTCTTTTCCTCGGGGGGAATGAAATTCTCAATCAGAAGATATCTGCAAAATACAAAATAAATGTCCATCCAAAGTGACAAAACTTGTACAAACGCAATGAAAAACAAACAATAAGGCAGCAACAAAAAATTATCTAATAATCAATATTCAAAATTTTGTACCAGTATTTATAATATATCAAGATAATCACATCAAAGCTTGGGTTGCAGACCTTAAGTATAATGCCAATCAGTTGCAATGGATGTTATTTTGGGTACAAGCAAGTTATTATAGAAAAAAAGGGCTTTGTAAAAGTCAGACTTTCATTACAGCAAAAGTTATGATTTTAAGAAGTACGGCCCTGTTAAATGCTGTTAGGTAATTATTATTTTACCTGCAGTAGGAAACTATTAAGGCGTCTTCATTTACAGTAGTATAAAGCCTAGTATCTAAGGACTCTAAATACTATTCCCAGAGGACAAAACTAAAGAGGACATTTAAGGGAATTTTATCGTTTTACAACATTCAATCGATCAAAAAAAATGTATTGATTTTTACACCAGCTACAAGTTTACCGCGCATTGTCCATGGGGACCGACTGGGCCTTTGCGACGACACACTGATATGCACTGATCAGTGTGTTGATCAGTGCATCAACTGATCAACACAAAGACCTACTTGCTTTCCATTGTAAGTAGGTCTGGATCTTCACCATCATTGTCCTTGCAGGAAAGTGAGCCTCCATCCCAGGCTCAAGTGTCTCTGTTTTTCTTTTTCAGGTCTGCCCCGTACTTCCATCCATCCATTTTCTTGCACCCTTGTCCCTCAGTGGGGTAGTGAGGGTTGCTGGTGCCTATCTCCAGCTAACGTTTCGGGCCAGAGGCGGGGTACACCCTGCACAGGTCGCCAGTCTGTCGCAGGCCCCGTACTTCGCTCTGTCCATCTTCACATCATCAACTCTGATCAACTTTCTGTCCCTGACAAACAAAAAGCTTTCCAAAACACGATGCTTCACCGTCGGGATGGTGAATGGCGATGGGCAGGGTCACTTTTTTTGTCCCTCTGCACACATGCAGGCCAAAGATCTGTAAAGTGCAAAAGCATCAAAAGTGATCATGTCTTACTTGTACTTGAGTTCTCTGGTTAGTTCTTCCTGAGTCTCTTCCAGTTCTTGTCGGGTTGTGACGTGCTCGTCAAAGATGTCTTTCATCTCTCCCCTCAGCAGCTGGAGTTTAGCATACAGCTGCAGAAAGTGGATAGGAAAATTACTATTAGCCATCACCAAGCAAAACAAACTTGATTTGAACCGATTCAGTTGGGCTGCAGCAGATTTTTCAGCGCCTACAACTATTTGGATAACGGGCAACTTCTTTAGAGATTGTGCCACTGTGAACAAGAGCGAGAGAGTCACCCCACCCTCTTCAGCTTCTTTGTCTTATGTTCCACCTCCTGCTGCAGGGAGGAGAACGTCTCTCTGATTTCCAAGGTCTCTTCATCTTGCAACATCATCTGCTGCTGGATCTCTCGCTCTCTCCGTATCTGCGAACCGAGCAATTTGAGATTAAATGCAGACGTTCAATCGAAGCAGGGGTGTGTTTTTATTTGAGCAGTGTTTACCTGTTCCGCTATTTCTTGTCTTTTCTGCTCCAGTATTTTCTGCTGTTCATTGGTGTGATCAATGATGGTCTTTCCACCGACCAACAGTTTGCTCTCCATGGCCTGCGAAAAAAAGCACAGTGAATTATTCGTGCTCATTCCTGTTTGTTTAACTCGTGTCTCGTTTTATCGGCTTAATCAAACACCTTGTATTTCTCGATGATTTTCTCCACCGCGTCTTGATCCCACTGCATGTCCCCCAGACTTCTTCTGTTTAGATTTAGGTTCCTCAGTTTCTCACTGCTGCCCTGGCAGGTCAGGATCTTGGCACAGTCGCCCCCATCAATCAAGCAGCGCCTCCCGTCTCCTTCTGCCTCCTCGGCCGCCTTCCACACATCTCCGTCCTTCTCGCAAAGGATATCCTCCTCCATACCCGCCAGGCTTTTGCTCAGTCTTTTGCTGTCTCTCCTCCTCCGGCGCCTCTCCTTTGCCAGCATGCCCCGCTCCTCCAGCTGAGCCTTCAGGCGTGCGATCTCCTCCTGGAACTCCCTCAGTAGGGCATCTTTGGGGTCCTCGTTAATCCGAGGCTTGTTCTTTATCCTCTTGGCTCTGCTGGCGTACCTCAGGGTTGCCACGGTTTCGTCAAAGTTCTTGTGAGCGGGCCCCACTGTTGCGATCATCACCGTCTTTGCGTTGCCACCCAGAGAGTCTTGAAGCAGGCGGGTCAGCTTGGAGTCTCTGTACGGGACGTGGGTGCTCTTCCCGTCCACCAGGGCCGAGATGACGTTCCCCAGTGCGGAGAGGGACAGGTTGATCTTGGCCGCCTCCTTCAGACGCTTCCCCTTGGCGCCCGTCTTGCTCTGGCGCTCGCTTCCAGCCAAGTCGACCATGTTCAGCTTCCCAACGCGGATGTGGTCCTCGCCGTCGGGGCCTCTTTCGCTGCATTCTACGGTCACG
This sequence comes from Poecilia reticulata, assembly GCF_904066995.2. Classification (NCBI taxonomy): domain Eukaryota; kingdom Metazoa; phylum Chordata; class Actinopteri; order Cyprinodontiformes; family Poeciliidae; genus Poecilia; species Poecilia reticulata. Next base: position 8,202,962 of record NC_088851.1, read on the forward strand.
AGGAAAATGGCATGGGACCTGGAGCTGCGCTCGTTCATGTTGGTGAAGCCCACCGACCTGGACTGGTTTCCGATGTTCATGACGTGCTCGATCTCGGTGGCGTTCTTCGTCACCACCGAAGACAGGTCCTTCACGTAAACCCCACAGTCCGGATTCTCTTTGAGCTCCAGCTTCTTGTTGTTGTCCTTGCACAGGAGATCCCTGATCTCCTCCTGGTAGATCTCAAGATAGGACGACCTCACCAGATACTTCTGGTTCTGGCTTCTGGATATCTGGGTGAAGACGTGCTCGAACGAATTGGGAATGACACCCCTCTTCTCCGGGTCCTTCGACATCCCCTGCATGGTGTGGGTCTTGCCAGTCCCGGTTTGCCCATAGGCGAAGATGGTGCCGTTGAAGCCGTGGAGCACAGACTCCACCAGAGGTCTCACGGCGTCGTCATAGATGTCCCTTTGCTTCGAGTTCCAGCCGTACACCGAGTCAAACGTGAAGACTTTCATCGGCTCATCAGGTGGCGCCTTCGGGTTCCTGATGGTGATCTGCCCCAGTCTGTCATCCACCTCTAGGATGTTCTCACACCCCGCTGTCTCCTCTCTCCTGCTGAACGGCCGGCAGCGGACCACCACCCTGACCGCCTCGCAGTGTTTGCCCGCAGACATTTTTCCCCCCTCTCTTTCTTTCTCTCTTTCCCTCTCGATCATTTAGTGTTTATGCCGCTGATGTCCCTCACCGAGTTACATAGCCATTCTCCGGAGCTGAGTCAGTCGTTCCTCTCCTCCACGCAGGTGCAGCGGCGATGACAGCAGCAAAAACGACCGACAGACACGCCCCGTCTAACTCAGCCCGGGCCGCTTCTCATCACCCCCGCGCTGCATCTCTTCCGTCCCGGGCATCTTCCCAGGAAGCGAGCGATGGAAGGAGAGACGAAATAAGGATGGTGCTGAAGGGAAAACACCCGCTCACCCAGCCAGCCAGCCAGCTACCCCCCCTCCGACCACGCAGCATCCCAGCTGTACACACCCTGCTCTGCGGACAATGGAGACCAGACATGTGACCTGGCGCGGCGAATTGGATTTGAGCTGGATTTCCTCATGATCACGTTGTGGAAATTAATGATTTGTAAACACACCTTTCGAGAAAAAAAAAAAAGAAAGAAAAAAAGGAGACATTTTATATCTATCAGGAGGAATCTCAATTAAATAACCAATTTTCTCTATAATCTGTCTTAACATGTCCATTACAGGTACATCCAGCTAAATCATAGGAATTGAAAAGCCAATTTATTTTAGATGTAATTCAAAAAGAGAAACGCAGATGCAGTTGCGTTAAAGTATTTACTCCTCTTTTCAGATTTCTTCTTTTTTGACGCATTTAACTAAATGCGTCAGATCAAACAACTTGCAATGATCAACTAAGCAAACACCTAAAGAATTGTATTAAGGAATTCTGTTTGTGAAGTGAAAACAGCTTTTTAAACCAACCTTTTTACTCTTCTGTTAACAGTAACGATTTTAAATATAGAAAAGCTTAAGCCGCAGCAGGTCATTGCTAAAGCAGCTGATCGGTCACACAGCGCAGTTTCCAAAGATTATTAATGGAAAATTAAGTGGAATGAAAACAGGTTGGTGTGAGGAAAGCACACAAACAGTAGGAATAACTATAAAATCTATAGAAATGTGAAGCAAAAACCATTTAACAGTTTCTTAAAATATATCAATTTGTACAATAAACCTACACAAATACAGTTTTGAACTGAATTATTAAGTATTTTTACCATATTTAATTTTAAATGCATCTGAAGAACACCAATTCAAATCCCTTTGCATAATATTGAATATTTTGAAGTGTGTAGCCGATTTATAAAGTAAATCCAGTTTTATATTCTACTTTAAAAAAATAAATAAAAAAAAAGAGATCACTCAAAAGCGCTTGCAAAGTTCAGGTTATGAAATGTAATAATCGTATTTCAAAATTGGCATTTGTTCCATATGCAGCTAGCTTTAAATTGATCTGCTGAGGGTAAAAAGCAAGACTTCACTGAAGGAAACCATCTTTAGGTTTGTTAACATCCGTTAGTGAGCAGCTCTTTCTTTAACCCCGAGAAACTTCTGTCCAAAAGAGAAATAAACAAACTTTATATGCAAAACCAAAGGCTAATCAATAACATTTTTATTGTAGCTTCACATTTACATATTTCTCCATACCAAGCAAGAAAACCTTTAATGTACAAAGAAAAACAAGACACTTGCTGAATCATTATGTACCTCAACATTCATGGATATTAAAGTCATTTGGCAGCAGGAAACGCTTCTTCTTCTGCAAATGTCTTTACAGATGCAATGTGTAAATAACTGATATCCATACGCCCCTTAATCTATACATCAAATGAACATTCATGTAAAAAAAAAATTAAAACAGCCTTCCACCGTTGCTGTCATTTTGCACACTCTTGCCAGTTAATTAGGCACACCAAGCTAAAATATATGCAATCTGGGATTTCACGTCTGTCAGCACAAAAGTGAAAAATCAGAACTGTCGTGAAGGTTGGGACTTATTGCATCAGACAGCATCGCTTTAGGTTAGCTGCACCTAATAACCGGTCAAAGTGCACCGTCAGCATGTTCACCCTCCCCACTAATCGATGTTAGGCACATTGTAAGTGGCAAACTGGAGTTTATTAGGAGCTACTGGCAAGTCGGTCACTTGTGAAATTTCCTGCTGGAATCCTTCGCGTGATCCAGTAGGAGTTGGCATGGAGTGAACTGATTCCCGTACACTTCTTCAAATTTCCTCATCTTGTCCACCAGCTTGTCGGCGCCAAACGTGTCCACGAAGCGGAAAGGCCCTGGAAGCGTTGGATAGAGGGAGATATTTTTCAAAAAGTGTCAACACGATAAAGGATGTACGTTCGTTCGTGTATGTTTCACCGGGGATCGGTTGACTGACCGCCGAGACAGGGGGGGAATCCCAGTCCAAACACGGCGCCGATGTCTCCCTCCAGCGGGCTGTTCAAGATGCCCTCTTGCAGACACAGCACCGCCTCGTTGACGAATCGAGAAACGAGCCTGTACTGCACGTCGGAGTTGGACGAACTGCAAAACAAGCGAAACGACTTTATCAGCAAGAGTCGAAACAATAACCCACAGACAATCTCACAGCGTTAATATTAGATAATATCTGACCTCTAACTAGCAACAGGATAACAGCTGCTTTGGTTTTGTGAAAAGATGCAGGTTAAGTAGTAAAGCTACGTGGAACTTATGCATTTAGACCAGTTGCTTAAATTTGCGTTTCTCCTTGAAAAATATTTCAGCTTAATTCTGACTGAATGTTTATTTTTGCTTTTACTGGCAGAATGGGTTATTAGTTTAAAATAGCCGGCTTCCTGGCACAAACCTCGCTCTCAAACATGCAACAGCAATTTTCAGTCAGACTTAAGTTGGGGGTTTTATAAGAGGCTTAATGTCGGCCTGATTTATCCATCCGAAAACAAAACTGAATGCATGTTGTAACCAGATTTACCCACTGGAGACAAACTGTCATCTTTAGATGAAATAACATCAGTTATTTTCCACTTGGTGCATGTACAATAGTTTCATTATGACTTACACGGCCGGGTTTGGCGTGATTTTGAATTTCTCCAGAATGTCTCCAACCTCTGGGTTGACATCTTTGCCTTTGCGGCCCGGCTGGTAGATGTAGCAACCTTTTCCCGATTTCCGTCCTTCAGAGTTAAGAACATTTATTTAAAAAGTGAGCAAAGAGGAGCATTTATAAATCAAAACTGAAACAACAATAAAAACTTACCTTTAAATCCGTGGTCCACCATGGTTTTTAAAACCTCCACATTTCCGCCACCAAAGCGGGAGCCAAACGCTTTGCCGAGATCCTCGGCCACGTGAGCCGCGACGTCGATGCCGACTTCATCGGCCAGCGTGGCGGCGCCCACGGGGAACCCGAAGCTTGTCGTGAGTCCGTCCAGCTTCTTGGGGTCGACGCCTTCCTGTGTGGGAACGAAGATTAAAAAGCGCACAAAACAGTTATGGCAGAAGCAATGAAATTGTCACTCGGATTCTGCGGTAGCTGTGAAGAGAAACGTCACAGCTGGATTTTGCAGCAACAACTAACCTGAAGTACTCTCACTGCTTCTGCCAGCATAGGAGCCAGACACCTGGTTGTGTAGAATCCAGGTCCGTCCTGAGGAGAAATCAGTCATAATGCTTGTGAATATAAACAAACAAGATTTTTTTTATTATCAAATTCCCCCCCCCTTCAAAATTCATTTTCAAGTTAAGTTTTCAAACTTTTCCAGACCCACCAATGCAAATGATCTAAAGTGGATAGTTTCAATTCAGCACTATATGACATCACTTATGACTATGATTAATAATGTCTTATGATAGTATTCTACAAAAGTAAAGCTAAACTATGACAACATTTTATGTTTAAAAAATTCTGTCACAAAATTAGCTGGGATGTGAACTAAACACAATAAAAAAAAAAAACACAAAAAAAGTCCCACAATTTTAATAACTAATGTTAATCGCCAATACACAGATCAATGACTAATTGAGCCATTAGCGACAATAAATGCTCTTTACGCTGAACAAATCAGTTTGTGTTAAAGTAAATGACCTTCCTGATCAAATCAAATATTTAAACGCAACATAAATAATCACTTGACTTTCGGTAAGGAAAGTCTTTTCTCCCAAAACTTTACTACAACTTCATTACCAAACTGTGCAGTTTGAATATCAAACACTTTCCAATTGAATTCCAAGCATCCTGTCTAATGCTGAAAGAAACAGGAGACAGGCAGAGCCCTAAAACTCACGCCAACGACTATGATGACTTTGCCCTGCTTCAGGCCGACCGCCACGGCAGACGCCGTCGTGTCCTTTGAGGTTTTATCGGTGGTTATAATCTCTAGGAGCTGCATCTTGTCCACCGGAGAGAAGTAGTGCATTCCAATCACCTGAGGGTGGAGAGAGTTATTCAGCTTTTCTTGTTGCAAATAAAATGTTTTTTTTCAGTTTGTATTTACAAAATTTTCAAGATCCAACCTTGTCTGGTCTCTTGCTGGCAGCAGCAATCTCCTTGATGGGGAGAGCGGAGGTGTTGCTTGCGAATATACAGTGAGGGGGGATGACCTGCCGGCAGATGTGGATAGGATGAGCTGAAATGTTGCTGGATTCTTACCAGAAAGAAAAAAGTAAAGGCTCAGCGAGTAACGTGACACGTACGGCTTCAACTTCCTTCAGGACGACATGCTTGATGTTAATGTCCTCAAACACGGCTTCGATAACCATGTCGGCTTTTTCAAAGCCCTTGTAATCCAGCTGACCGGTCAGGTTGCACAGTATGGAGTCCCTCTCAAAGGAGGTGATGCTCTTCTTCTTGGTCTTGTCATTGAGCCTGGTTCAAATATATAGAAAGAAACTTAATAGCATTTAATAACATTCAAGATTGTTGCAAAGTTGCACGAGCTTCTGAGCCTCCTGACGTGAGATTTGCACTGACCCTTTGAAAACCTGCTGCTCTCCTCTGGCCAGTCCTTCCACTGTGGTGTCCTTGAGGATTGTGTGGACGCATTTATCCACGGTCACCTGGGCGATGCCCGCTCCCATCAGACCTGCTCCCAAAATGGCAAGAGTTCTGGGAATAAACAGAAAGCAGGTCACCTTCTACTGCAAATAGTTTCGTCATCACCAGCAACCGTCCCAAAATCAGAAACGCACGCACTTCACCGGTCTCGCCGGGGTTCCGAAGCGGTTCTTCTTGCACGCCACCTGACCGTGATACAGGCCGATCAGCGCGGCTGATTCTGGGGTTCGTGCCAACTGACCAAAGTTCTGGGGCAAATGAAGAGATACGATGCTCAGCAAAACAAAAACAAATGGAAGAACTAAATGTGCAAATGATGCAACAACACTTTACCAGAGACTCTGCCAGGTATCCAGCAATGGGGCCCTCCTCCACTCCACTCTTCACACACTGAAAAAAAATGAAGATACAGATTTTTCTTCTTTTCTTTTTTTTTAAAGTCTGTTTGCTGTAAAATAAAACTGTTATTGCATTATTGTTTAGGAATTGTCTTCATCCCGAAATATCACCAAGACTGTATTTAAAGGTGCAGTAACATTTCTAAGAAAATTCTTTCTTTTGTTGAAAGTCACTATTTTCTGACAGTATGAGACAGAAAATAAAAAACCAAGCTCCTCTGCCTTCTCCCTATGAACCTGCTGCACAAATACACAGCGAACTCAATCTTTTCACAGATTACCTGTCTCGTATTATGCCGTCACAACATAGTGACGGCTTTAATAAATATTTTAAAAACATGTTTTTGTAAAAGCATTACTGCAGCTTTAACTGCGACGTTGGATGACGAGTTCCCTCTCTGTGTCTCTCTGAATCTGGAAGAAGAAAAAAAAATCTACATCTCCTGTGGTGCCTGTTTTTGAAAATGTACATAATGAAGGTTTTCTCCACTAGCACCATGTTAGCTATTGGCTAAAATCTGTCTCTGAACTTGAAAGTGAAGCCAGGACTGCTCTCCAATCATTGCAAATTAATACACACATTTAAAGCACTGGGGCAGTGATGCTTGACGACGTTCAAAACAGATGGATCCTTTTATGTATGCAGAAGGAGGCATAAATGAGCATTTAATGAGGAAATGAAACATGCTAGTTGTGCTCGGTGTGTAAAAGTCTTCATCTCACAACCTGGCGGATTTTACTGCAGTGGTGGAGAGACGAGCAGCGCTGTAATTTTCATTTTATCTTACAAGAAATTTACAGTAATGTTCAGTTTATGCAGGAAGTAAAAACATTTTGAATTATGATAATTACAGCTCTTTAAAAACAAATAAAAAAACAACCAGAATCAATAGAAATGTGTCAGAATTTTACAGATTAAGAGTAAAAAACAAAACAAAACAAAAAAAAAACTGGTCAAATGATTGATGCCTTAATCATTAAACTCCAACTTTTACCATTTATCAACATCAACACTGATAAAGACATTTAGTTTAGTTTGGGACTAAACTGGGTTTTACTTACTTCAATGATCTTCAGCGGTGCCGGATAAAGTCCCTTGCTCTGCTTCATGACTTTATCGTGGACAGTTTTATAAATTTTATTCCGTACAAACTCAAAGCTCATCACGTAGTCTTGAACTTCTGTGGACAGAGATTAATAACTCAATTTGTAAAGAAAGAAAACATCAGATTCAAACATTAAATGAAGGGGAAAGAACTTAACTCTGCATCATGCTTTTCTTTTGCTGAGTAGAGATACTCTGGTTGGCAAGCCCTTTGGCGCATTCAACAGCAATTTCTTCCAAGTACTCGATTGTTCTCTCCTCTGGACTTTTCAGCCCAGGCCCTGGAGCATGAGCAAAAAAAAACCAAAAAAAAAAACCCATAAATCATCGTTCCAACTCAGGGATGGAAAGGAAAAGGCAAAGTCTTACGAAACCTAAAGTCAGTAAAGCTTTCAAAACTTTAGAGAATTAAAACAAAGATCAGACTTTTACCTAGTGGGTCAACAAGCTGGTGGACAAGCCCCATCTTCTTGGCTTTATCTGGTCTGATGTTTCTTCCTGTTAGCATCATGTCAAAGGCAGTTGGAAGACCAAGCTACGGGTCACAACAGCAGCAGACGTTTACTAACAGGTGAGCCAGTTTTTTAAAATTACTTCTAAGTAACTAGAGAAAAATAATCACACTTAGAATATTTCTGGGTCTTTTTTTGTTAGATACAAATATTTTTCTTGTTACATTTAAAGAGTGATAATCAGGGATGTCAATGCCAAGAGGTTTTTAAAAATGAGGTCTGCTGGACTTTCAGCAGTAGGTGAGGCAGCCAATCTGGGTTTTCAGACACAATTTAAATGTTTTCATCATTCTTAGTGAAAAACTAAAAGAGATTACTCGCTCTTTCAGCTTCCCCAATGCTCCTACATATATGAATATGTATCTGGAACAAAAAAACAAAAAAATTGGGAAGTTCCTACCAACATCTAAATCTCAAATAAGCATGTACTCTTTTTTCTGTTGATTTTAATGATAATTTCTCCAATATTCCAGTATTTAAAAAAAAAAAGAAAAATGAAAAAAAAAATGCATTTAGAAGACAGAAAATAATGTGAAAAACAAAGTGGCGTTTCTGAACTCTGTTTAACTATAGAGCTCATCTTCCAGCTTAAAATAATCAACACTTCACTGAAAATGAAAAGCACTGAATTCTGTAAACATAACATCTATGGTTGATGGAAAACGAATGCATTTATGAGGTGATAAGGTGCCCAAGAAATCAACATTTAATGCAAATCAGACTTTGGAAAATCGTTCCGTCACAAACCATTTTTGGGAGCCTCTGTGTGCCACCAGCTCCAGGCAGAAGGCCCAGCATCACTTCAGGAGAACCAAGAACCGTCTTCTTGCTTTTTGTTGCAATTCGGTACTGGCAGGCAATGGCAAGCTAAAGTAGAAAAGATGACGGTATTACAATCTGTCCTCCTAAAGAATATCTTTAAGGTTTAAATGTTATGTTTCCTGCCTCCAGGCCTCCTCCTAAACAAGAACCGTTGATGGCAGCAACAACGGGTTTAGAAGATCTTTCAATCCGTTCAAACATCTGCTGTCCCGCCTGAGAGAGTCTAGTGACCTCCTCTGTAGTGTTGCAGGCCTGGATCATACTAAAAAAAGAAAACAAAGTTGTTTTATAAAGCGATATATTAAAAAAAAACATATTGCGTAAGACTCCATTTGATATTTTATTTATCAAGAACTGATCACAGAGCATTGTGGGAGGGGTTTTCTGTTCAAAAGGACAACTTCAGAGACAATCTTTCATATTTAAAGAACATTGTTGACCGCTGGAAACTTACTTAATATCAGCTCCTGCAATGAAGGATCCTGGCTTCGAGGAGATGAGAACAGCACTTTTCACAGCGTCGTTGGCCCACACTTCGTTCATGACCTCCGTCATCTCGTTTTGCATCTGAACCGACAGCGTGTTGACCTAGAAGTCGACATGGGAACCGACAAAAGTCACATTTCTTCTGTGTAACTCAGAGATGCGCCGTTCTTAAATTTTAAACTCGAACGAGTTCACACCTTGGAGTTTGGGTCGTTGATCCGAATGACGGCGACGTCATTCTTGACTTCGTAGTCGACATGGGTTCGGGCTGAAATCAGACAAGCAGGAGCACATTTGTTTCAATGTAATCGAGGGGAAATTATTCACATATTCTGGGTATAAAGAAAATAAATTACCAAGCATGGCAGGAGCTACTGAAAAGGTGCGGAAAGTACTGCCTGAGAAGGGAAACAGTGGAACGGGAACATTATTACAATTGCACAAAAAACAATTATTGAATAAGAATTTCATTTTTTTGTTTCATGCCACAAAATCCTCAGTTTATGTTTTTATATTATGGAATATAACCATAGTAAAAAGAAAATACACAAATAAATGATTATTACAGTTTAATGTTGTGGTCAATATTTAATCCAGTTACTAATAAGATAAGACATTTATCCAAGAAAATTTGCAGAAAGTTTTCTAGCAGTTATTTCTAAAATTGTAGAAATGCAATTTTTCAAAATGAAAAGTTGCTTTATGTTTTGTTGTAAACTGAACGGAACAGATTAACCGAGAATGTCAGACCTTTAAATGCTGCAGTTTTCTTAGTTTTGCAAAATCTAGTTACAAAACTACGTGCCCAATACGTCGATCGCGATCAACCGGTCGATCGCGGAAAGGTTTTGAGTCGATCTCGGCAGGTGAGCCGTTTTCGCACTGCAAGGAATGGAACAGTACGGTTCCAGCCCTGTTGTGTTTGCATATACACAGAGGGCGCCATCGAAGCTGTACCTGATGTCATTATTTTTGAAACTAAACGATGGTTTCGATGTAACGGCCGAAGCCTTTTCCTCAGAGATGCGGCGGAAAACTTTCTCTTTCCTCGTTGACTTTTCTAGCTCATTCTGTACTCGTTCATCAGCGAGTAAGCAGAGGAAAAAAATTACCTCCTCATTAGACCAGGTGATTGCACTATATTGAGACGAATCCGTTGCTAATTAAAACTAATAATACAAATATTGAAAAGAGCACTCTTTACAAAATACAGTTTAGTGAGAGCCAGCTGTCAACGGAAAATCAACGTCTGACTCCATAACAACCAGTGGCCAATCAGCTGCTGATTCTAAACAGAACCGCTTGGCCGGCCCGATTGGAACCGGCCGCAAGTTCTAATGCAAACACGGTCGAAACAGTTCCGTTCCGTACCGTTCCTTGCAGTGCGAAAACGCAAACTGAACGCCGGCAGGACTGAGGCCACCACTTCCTCTTTCTGATAGGCTCATCGAAAATATTCACTAAGATCCTAAACGTTTGCAGCGTCATTAAAAAAGAATAATTATAAAAATTCAACGGAACATGTTAAAATTAATAATCTCAGTAATTATTGTTTCAACAAGGTGTTGCGCAATTCAGTGCGTTTCGGTTCCATTAACAAAAAAAGAGGAAAAAAAAGGCGACTCAAAGACCGACTGACGAGCAGAGCAGGAGTTTAAATTAGCTACTCAACCACCGCTGTGTTCATGAGAGGCTTATTAATAATCGAGAAATAAATATCAAGTCTGGAAACCTGATATCGTAACGGACTGAATGTTGTGGTTTTAATGTAATCTTTGCTCGGATTGCGGGGCGCAGGCGGTTGCCACGGCAACGGGTGTGCTTAAACGACAGAGTAAAAAGGTAGGAGTGGTTTAGAGTTGATCGTCTTTTCGGATTGTTTTACCTTTGTTTACCTTCGCTGTGGCTCATTACACCTGCTGTAGTTTCTGAACGTTCAATAAACGACAAACTTGGATTAATTACCTCGTTCTTTGTGAGCATACGTCACAACAAACATCAAATAGGACAAATATATTTCCTTAAGTTTTAACAAATTCTACCGCGCGATAATTATGTGAAATTAAATTAATTATATCCCGACTTCAGAAGATTTGTCTTTACCTTTTACTGGGCTCTTTGGCGGTTTCTCATATTTCAGTCATCAAACCAAATTTCAGATATATCATGACTGACTGACTGACACCTGCTTGCGTCAGGTTTGCATCCAGCTTCTGACTGAGAAACCAGTAACCTCCTCCCAGTGTCAGAATCTCACTGAGGAAGAAACTGGATTAGGTTTTCTGTCACTTTATTATTTCTGCTATAACTGATGTATATTCGCATGTAAAATAAGTCAATAGAGTTTAATTTGCAATTTTTATGTCTTTGTGTCATGAGGTAGATTCCAGGCGGCTGGTGAGAGAAAAGTAGATCTTACTCTCAAAAAGTTTGGGCACCCCTGCACTATATATAATCAACTGAGATGTCTTTTAGAGCTCTTCCAATCAAAATTGCTTTAAAACTCTCTGAACTTACCTACAGCTTCACGTTTTATATCTGAATCTATTCTTGTCCCTGTGCTATTTTTACCACACATTCAAAACATTATCGAGTTTTATATTTAATAACTTCAAAATAAATGGTTACACGGTATCCGAGACGCTTAGATTTGACTGCCTTGACCTCAGGTGATCGTAGCCGTGCTATGTGAGAATGACCCTTCACCTAGATTCTCCGCCTACCAGACGCAGTGACAGTGGCCATCACAATGGCGAATGAATGGCACAGCGCTTGAAATCCAGCTTCTAACTATCCAAACTTAATCGCCAACGGCATTGAGTTACAGTTTTAAACTAAATGATGTAATTCAACTATTCTTTTCGACAACGGATGCCATCACACCATTGATTCCTTAGCATTGAGCTAGTTAGCATTGCTAGTTCAGTCAAAATCCTGCAACCTAAAACAATTATTTTATTTTAAAAAATCATATCTGCAAGAAATGTCTGTATAGATTCTCATAAAGATATGCATTGGACTATCAAAACGATCGTGTTGTGACATGCAGCTCTACATATTTGATTTGAGCTAGCTAGCAGCTAGTCAAACAGGCTAATTACTCGACAGGGACACCTTAGCAGAGCCCGGTATTTCCAATATAACTCTTCGCACAGTTTTTGTTTCCGTTAGAGTTCAGCACTAAAAAAAAGGTGTACTCCACCTGAGAGAAGAGCATATCGTCTGGCTGACAATCTTGAGAGAACACCAAGAGCTCGAACACCAGCCATGTTGGGAGCGGAGGTCAGTCTGAGGAGCTACGAAGAGCTGCTAACTGGACTCGCTCACTGTCAAATTACCATTACTCTACTTCCGGAGACGGAGCCATCGGACAAGAAGCTGATTGGCTGTTGTTGAAACCCCGCATCTCGTTGGTCTAGTCTATAACCTCGTCGTTTATTGGACGTTGTTCAGCTTGTCTTTTTACCATGGGATTTTGTTTAAATTCCCAATTTAACTACCTCTTAAATTAATTAGAGCTGTCGTTTTACTGCTCTTGACAACCTGAATTTATCTTATCTATCAATTTTTCATTTTTGTAGTTATTTCAAGTTTGCTAATGTCTTGTGAAATGCTATTGTCTTGTGAATATATATATATATATATATATATATATATATATATATATATATATATATATATATATATATATATATATATATATATATATGTCCTATTATATATAAACAGGAAAATACCGTATTACAGTAATGCAGTAATGACATGCAAATGTCAAAGTTAAAGAAATGCCACCCAAATAATTGTATTTTCAACATTCTGCCACATGATGGAGGCAGAATCCAGATTGGGTTCTCTTTCAAAAATGATTTTATCCAAATGTAAAGCTTGAAATATCAATAAGTTTTAGGATTATAAAAAAATGCTGTATTTTTGTTATTACATTTTTTTAAAAAATTAGATAAATTAAAAAAACATTATTTATTTGGCTACAGAGTTGCAATTCATCAGTAGTTTGCAGGGATTTATAGATTACAGAAACAGATTCATGCTATATCAGCATATTTGCTAAATATTAATGCTTGGATTTAGCATTGTTAGATGCATTTAATGTGCTTGTTAATCAATGAACACAGCTGTCTAGTTTCGCAACAATTCTTTTAAAAAATCAACTTTTCTGAACGTGATAAGTCGCTTTTGACCAAGTTTGATTTCATGGTCTGATACAGAGGAACTGCCTCTACATCAACAGGAACTGATCCATTTCATGATATGCTGCCTTTATTGCTCAATATTCACTGGGTCCTGTGTGTTGGAACATTTTAGAGGTCTTTAGGTCAATATATAAACACCATGTGGAGCTACATATAACTTCTGACTTTCGTCTTTTTTTTCTTTTTCAAGCCTACCATGCAACACTTTCTATGCAGTTTAGCAGTATCTTGCGTCACACAATATTTTACAGATTTACAGACTGCAGAAATCTGTGAAATCTAACTTTTTTTTCCAAACATTTGTTCTGTTATTATTAACGTCGTTTAACTAATTTTAAAGAATAAATGTAACTCTAGCTGGAGTTCTGACCTTTCACATTAGAGTGTACGGGGGTATTTGAATGCAGCATCTGTCATTTGAGGAAGGCGGGACTTTATGTCACTACTAGATGGCCATCCAATCCGAGGCTAAGTCTTTCCATAGCAACTCCAACCAGCGAAGAGGGACTGTCTGGTTGCGAAGGTAGTGGTCGTGGTTATTTGCTGCTAGAAGACGCAAGTGCTTCCTCCAGAGCTTCCCCGCGGCTAGGCTTAGTGACCATTTTTTTTGCTTATTTATCAGTCAAGCTCACCGTGGGTGACCCATTTATGTTTTTGCATGATAATACCGCAAACTAGTTTGAAAGGTGAGCCTAATCTGCTCTTAACATAATAGGGACACGAAATTACAATGCCATCTCCAATGGAGGGATCTTCCAGAGAAGGTGACCTGTTTACTGTGAAACATGAGCTGAAAAATGGTAAGTAAGCTTGTCAGCCTTCTGTAACTTAACGCAGTGCGTTTTAATGTGCATATACACATATATTTTACGTACACTGACGCTAAAGGAGAAATGTCTCCAGGTTAGCCTGGAGGAGTCAACTGGCACTGTCAGTTGGGCGTTTGAATCAGCGCTAACATGAACGTCGACGTTACTCAGGGATAGCAGAAGAAGACTAGCGATGTCAGGCTGCTGTTTTAACTAATACCGCTACTCAGACCCCTGCACGCTACGGTTATCTATGCGTATTAGAAACTGCAGCTAACTGCTAGCGTAACTTCCCCGTTCTCAACCATGGTAATAACATTAGCTTAAACTGCTTGGTAATTGACAGCGTGTTGTAAGGTTAAATCAGAGCACCCACCAAGATTATGCTAAGTTTATCGCCTCAAACATGACGCCAACTTGTTAAATTCATGTCTCATTTTAGAAAACGCGACTGCATTGCAAAATCATTTGCAATGTCAAGACGTTCTATAACTCTTATAACTGCAACCATAAGCTATTGTAACTAATGTTGCTGACAATAAAGGGGAAAAAATGAATGCATTGACCTTCAGGTTAAATTTCCTTAGATACATTTTTACCACTAGCTTTATGTCTTAGTAACTTTGCACACATCTCCAGCTGTTGGTTCTAGAAAGGTCAATAATTAAACATAAGGATTGTTCCTGCTATTATTATAATTATTGACTCAAACACACGGTCATCTTGAGTCTAAATGATGTTAGATTCACTTCACTTTTGATTTTATGCATTGCTTTTTTTAACCTGTTGTTTAAGGTGTGTATTAAATTCACTGTAAGATGATAACACCTGGGATGAAGACTGTTTCCGTAAAGCCAGCTGACTGCACACCAGACATGATGTTTGTAGTTTTAATGCAGCATTACATAGACAGCATTACTGTCTATGTTTTAAAAAAAAGAAGAAAAAAAGTAGACGCTTTCTTTCAGTTTGTCGACTGGCAGTGAATAGCAACAAGTGCGGATGAGTAGTTATGCTGATTTTGATATATAAACATTTTGAAAGGACATAAAAAGACAATTGTTGCAGTTTTGAAAGCAACTGTTTTGTTTAAACCTTGATATAGCCTGATACCAGGAACCAGCCTACCGCCAAGAAAAATAACGCCATTACAAGAAAGTCTGTGTGAGATGGGAGGTATAATAGTCCACAGTGTTTGCAGCTTAAAGTTCCTTCCTCCTGCAATAATAGTAGTCACAGATGAATTGCGTTTAGTGTTGACATGCATCAGTAATGGGTGTGTAGAGCTCTGCCATTTAGTGCAGAAGACTGCTGCCTGAAGTTTCACACTTGAGTTGCAGCTGTTTACTAATGACAGTGTTTCTGTTCAGGCTGCAACATGACTCTGCTTCCACTCCGGTTTACTACCCGGCCTCGAGCATGCAGCTATCTAGCTGTCAGTGATTCCTGTTTTTTTCTTTTTTTCTTTAATGTGTGTCATAAAATTTAAATGTGGTTTTGACGAGTGTTAGACAGATAATCTGGTATACAGAATATCTTATTTCTTATGAGGCGAAAAAAAAAGTAAACTTGTCAGATAACCAGTCAAAAAAAACCCACATTCAGATATATGTATATATATATATATATATATATATATATATATATATATATATATTTAAATCTTCATGAGAACCTTCCCCTCCAGTAATTTGATTAGATTCCCCTTGACGCGCAGCAAGGCATCGTCTGGTTGGATGTTTCTGTCTATTAATAACCACTAAAATCAAACTTGGCCTTGGCAGGGTGCGTGCTCGACAAGGAGGTTATGCAACCAGGATCCCTGACCTCCAATCGGAAGGACAGCGCTGCTGTTTCCAAACGAGTTGTAGCGCGTTTGGTTTGCATTTTATTCCCGCGTCGAAAAAAGAAAGGAGAAAAGTTGGCGTAACAAAAAAAAAAAAAAAGATGAAATCAGCCGTATCAATGGTTGTTTTCAGGCCCGGGAGACAGAAGGAATGCGTTCACTACAATGGACATGCGTATCTAAAAGTGTGCCATGCTCAGTCAGCTGTGCTGGGTGACAGTGACCGAGGAAGATGTGCGGCTTTGCTGAACGCGCTGAGGCTCTTTGATGCGAGTTAATGACCTTTTGCTGGCTAATCCAGCTTGTTTGCCTGCGTTTGCATGTAGGAACGTCCTCTCCTCTAGGATATTTGGTGCAGAGTTTCAGAGCCACTCAAATCGAGGCGTTTTGTTCTCTGTTTTCTTTAATTACTTTTAATGTGGAGTCATCTTTGCTTTCACTGAAATGGTTTCATGTCTTCAGTTTTAAAGCGCTGCTTGCTCGTCTCCAACAAGACGAGAAAGGGAACAGGCTTTGTTTTTTCAGTGACATTGTCAAAGAATTGCACCATTTTTGTTATTTTGTCATGTTATAAACACAAACTTCAACATATTTTATTTGGGTTTTAGGGGCTAGATTGTGTCCTTCCTTCCTTCCTTCCTTCCTTCCTTCCTTCCTTCCTTCCTTCCTTCCTTCCTTCCTTCCTTCCTTCCTTCCTTCCTTCCTTCCTTCCTTCCTTCCTTCCTTCCTTCCTTCCTTCCTTCCTTCCTTCCTTCCTTCCTTCCTTCCTTCCTTCCTTCCTTCCTTCCTTCCTTCCTTCCTCCCTTCCTCCCTCCCTCCCTCCCTCCCTCCCTCCCTCCTAATTGTTTTTGAACATTCCATATTTAATTCTTTCTGACCAGAAGGTATTAGTTTATATAAAAAATGTCTAAAGTCCTTTCATATTAAATTCTATCAAATAAATAATCCTAAAGTATTTTTTTTGCCATAAATCCTTTTTTAAACCGCTATTATTTTCAGATATATTTAATTTTTTTTTTATCTTGATACAAGAATCACATAGTAAAAGAAGCTTTTTTTTTTATCATTTTCTCCTGTTGATCTTTGCCTCCAGCCAACCTGACAGGCCACATTGAGAGGGTGGGCATCGAAAACTTTGAGCTACTAAAGGTGCTGGGCACAGGAGGTGAGTAGCACTGACCCTTCTCACTCAGAGAACAAGTGCAGCAGGGGAGACGCTCTTCTTACAGGAGTAGTATTTTTTTGCATTCACATTGATGAAATGAATTCTGTGTAGCGCTTTTTGATCGATTTTTAAAACATTCCCCTGATACAGAGTCATAGTACATCTCCGGCCCGTCTTTCCATTTTCTTATCGATGCTGATTTTGCTTTTCTAAACAAGTTTGAACGTAAGACTCAGCAGTCCCGCCTTGACCGGCGTGTGTGAGGAGTTCGTCTCCCGGCAGAACATAAAACACAAGCAGAAAATATCGAACTTGCGCCTGTTTTCTTAAGAACAGGCACGTCGTGCGAATCATTTCTCTTTTAACCCTTCGCCCTCCGTGTTTGTTTCATCCCGTCAGCGTACGGGAAGGTGTTCCTGGTGAGGAAGGTGAGCGGCCACAATGCCGGGAAGCTCTACGCCATGAAGGTGTTGAAGAAGGCCACCATCGTCCAGAAAGCGAAGACGGCCGAACACACGCGGACGGAGCGGCAGGTGCTGGAGCACATCCGCCAGTCTCCGTACCTCATAACGCTTCACTACGCCTTCCAGACCGACACCAAGCTGCACCTCATTCTCGGTGAGGACGCGTCAAGAGCGAACTGCCTTTTAAAGTTCTCTTTCATTTCTGTCTGAAAACAAACCAAAAACATTTTTTAAATCTTTTATCGCAGACTATGTAAACGGGGGCGAACTTTTCACGCACTTGGTGCAGAGGGTGCGGTTTAAGGAGCAAGAAGTAGCGCTGTACAGCGGGGAAATCGTCTTGGCACTAGAACATCTGCATAAGGTGTGTTGTGTTTTGAATCTGAAGAGAATCGTCGTGCTCTGTGTCGTCTGTGTAACCTCTGCTTCGTCGCCTCGCCGCAGCTCGGAATCGTCTATCGAGACCTAAAACTGGAGAATATTCTACTGGATTCAAACGGCCACATAGTTCTGACAGATTTTGGCCTGAGTAAAGAATTCGATCAGGTAAAATTCATCTCCACACTGTGTTTGTCTTTTAAACAGCCTAATTTCATATTCACAGCAGAAAGTGAAACTAGGCATGTGTTCCTGTTGGGTTTTAGCAAACAATACTTCACTCTTCATACCCAAAGCCAATCATCTTGTTGAACTAGCTTTTTTTTTATTTTTTTTATTTCACTTTCAATTTAGGTCAAATCTTCAACAAAATATAATGGTCGGGCACAGTTTTTTTTTTGTGTTTTTTTTAAAACGAGAATAAACTCAAAATGTCACAAGAATAAAGTCTTATCATGATGAAATCCAAATAATAAGGGAATGAAGCCTTAATATGACCAGAATAAAGTTATAATATTGGGAGAATGAAGTAGTGATTTTATGAGCGCTCCATCACACAAAAAATAATAATTACCCAAGCTTTTATCTTAATAAAACATTTTTTTTCTCGTAATTTTAACAAGTTCTTCTGGTGAAGTTCCATCTTTGTCCTGCTAATATTACGACTATATTCTCGTAATTAAAGAAAAAGTATTGTAGCCTCACCCTAATGCTCTGTTGTAAGGATGGATAAAATAAGAGACACTTTTTGAAAATGTTATTTCTAACAGAAAAAAGTGGGGAAAAAAGAGAGAAAAGATTAAAATCAGAAATTGGATCTGGTATGAAAAGAATCTCAGATTATATTCCTAAACCAATAACAACCCATTTTCAGTTTTCTGCTGAGAACGGGCAGATTTTATTCAAAATCCTGTTATTTCACATGATCTCACATCCTTCGCAGTGGAAACGAGCCCACAGCATCACACATCCTTCATTTTACCTGCCAGTACATAAGAGGCCCTTTTCCAGAAACGTATCTCTTCCTTTTCTTTTTTTTTTTTTTTTGCAAGATTCACCTGGAAAGTCTTTATCCAGAAAAACTTGTTTCTTGGCATTATTCCTAGAGCTGTAAGCAAACTCCACGCTACACACACACACACACACACACACACAGGGCAGCAAACGCTCGCTTCCTGGCATTCCTCTCAAACAGCCACAGACGTCTGAGGAGCAACACTCTCTGATACGCGGCAGAAAATATCCCTCCATCATTTTTTAATGAACACTCTGGCAGCGTCTGGCCGTCTGGAGCTTCCAGCGGCGCTGGCCAGCCATCCAATCTGGACGTGTTGCGTTCAGAGTCCCCGGTACTTCTGATAAAACTTTCTAGAGGTGAAGTCTAGTGACTGAAGACCGTCTCTGCACGCTTTTTGTGTTTATGGGAGTTTTTCACAACGTTTCTTCCTGACTCCTCTTCCAGCGTTGTTTGTCGCAGCTTCAGTTCTTTTAGGCTTCTTGATTGTTGCTCTTTCTGTGGATTTAGGCAAGTTTATGCAAGTAGCTCTTTCCTTGTGGCCATTTCTTGAGTTGCGAAGAGCGACATACATTTAACCATTTAAGTGCCAGCTTAACTGATTTGATTAAATGTATTTTTTCCATTATTCGTTGAAATAAATCCCTGAAACGTAATTAATGTAAGTAAAATAAATAGTCTTAGATTGGTCAGCAATTGCTATTTATCTATTTATTCAATTTTAAAAATACTTGGATTTAAATTTAAAGGGTAAAAACTGTGTTTGTGTACCTCCACTGTTATGTTTGAAACATTTAGCGTAAGAAAACTGTCGATGCCTAAAACGTCAAAATGTCACTATTTTCATGAAAACTAAATGCAAACATTATAGCATAAATGGTTCTAAACTCAAATGGAGACTAAATGTTACTTTTCATTGCAAGTCTGTTGGGAAAATTTGGCGACGAAGATGTTAAATGCGAGTATCGGGCAAAACATAAAAGAACCCCTAATGCAATTAAATCGGTGTTGTTGCTGATCTTATTGTTTCAAATCCCGTCCTTCTGCTCCTGATGGTACACTTTTAAATATGTATCCTTTTACTCTCCTTCTTTTTTGTCACGTTTTAAAGAGAAGTAATGAAAATGTTGCTTCAGTTACACTCATTTAAAGGACAGAAATAACTAAATATGTGGTTAAATATGTGGGACTTTTCAAAACATTGATGGATGAAAGCTGACAAACAAAATAATTTCTGATGTTTATG
The DNA here is from genome assembly GCF_904066995.2 of Poecilia reticulata. NCBI lineage: Eukaryota > Metazoa > Chordata > Actinopteri > Cyprinodontiformes > Poeciliidae > Poecilia > Poecilia reticulata. The sequence continues at coordinate 8,223,023 of NC_088851.1, forward strand.
CCCCAACCTGTTAAACAGCCGATATCATCACCAAATATGAAACATAAATAAATAAATAAAATATATATATTTAAAAAATCACCACGGGAGGCTTACAGTGAGTGTTAATGAATAAATTACTCCAATTAAAGGTTATTTTTTTCCCAGCTTCTGAAATTATGCTAATTCCATAAAAAAGAAACTTATTTTAATACATTCCACACGTCTTTACCAGGAGTGCCAGTAATTGTACGGGGTGCTGCGAAGCCTCAGGACATTTTTATCCGTCTACAGTGACGCTCTGAAAAGGATAAAATTGCAATTTGTAGTGAGCAGTTCCGGTTTTTACTTGGAACACATTCATTTGAAATAATCCATTAGTGATGATGTATTTTTAATTAATTTAGTTATTTTTAAATTTTTTTACGTGTCGTTTCAGCTGGACACCTCTGAGTAAAAATTAATTCGCCTCTGTGCGCCATCATGAATTTAGTAACGTTTGATGAAAACGCCTGACGACACTCGACGGTGATGTTGCTAGGCACTTGTCATTCAAATCCGTCAAAAAAAGCCTCTTCAGTTCTAAAAGAAGAACTGAAGACGCCCGCGCGGCTGAGCCTCTCCACAGACGACACATCAAAAACATCTGTGTGAAGTGTCAAGTTGAATTTTCTTTTCTTTTTTTTTTTTTAAAGACTCGTAAACTTCTATACTGACTAGCATTGTTGATGCTTCAACGAAGATGTCAGACAAAGACTGCTTGCTTTCAAAATGTGTTCTTTGGTGGATTGATTGTTTTGTTTGTTTCAGGTTGAGAGGGCTTTCTCCGTTTGTGGCACTGTTGAATACATGGCTCCAGAAATAGTCGAAGGAGGAGATTCCGGACATGACAAGGTAAATTTGTGGCTTTGACGCTTTAACACAAACAAAAGTGCCTGCTTTTTAGTGCAATGAAGTTCCCTTTTTAACTAAAAAGCCTTGGGTTTGGGCTCCGATGCGTTCCAGGCAGTGGACTGGTGGAGCCTCGGCGTGCTCATGTACGAGCTCCTGACGGGCGGCTCGCCCTTCACCGTCGACGGAGATGAGAATTCCCACTCGGACATCGCCAAGTACGGATTCGCCTATGCGGAGCGTCAGGTTTTGTTGTCGACATTCTGCACTGCTGACGATGTTGGTGTCGGATGTTGCAGGAGGATTTGCAAAAAGGATCCTCCTTTCCCAAAAGACATGGGACCGCTGGCCAAAGACCTGATCCAACGACTCCTTGTGAAAGATCCAAAGAAAAGATTAGGATCCGGTCCTAACGGAGCAGAGAACGTGAAGAAACATCCGTTTTATCAGGTGGAGATGATGGAGTGCTTTACGTCACTTTAAATTTCATTGCAAAAGTTTGATTTATTTATTTTTTTGACATTTTGTGACGCATAGCTATAAACCTTAGTGCATCTTATTTAATGTACCAAAAATTGTGAAGGTTGCGAAGGGAATGCTTCTCTTACAGGGAGAAAGAAACTGGTCAGAGTTGATGGGAGGGTCAGAGAAGGCAACTACAGCGGAAACCTATTCTTTTTAAAATGGCCTAGTAAAAGCCCAGAGTTTCTGCTGTAACTGCAGTGAAAACTGGTTGAAAAGCATGTTGCATCACACACCGATCTGATATTAATATCTGTATCAGACCGGATACTGAAAGGAATTCTAGATTGGATATCAACGTCAATGTGCCTGATCCACAGTGGTGGATCTATTCAGTCTAGTTCTATGCTTTGTGCTTATGTTTTATTTATTTTACATCATATTTACAATTCCTAATTGCACTTTCTGAACCATTTGCTGCAGTTTATTTTTTACGTTTGAGCATGTCTCTTTATTATTTATTTTACATTGGTTGTTGTACTGACTGAACAAAGTTATGTTATTTTTACACGATTGACCAGGCTTGTGAAGCTATTGGTGTATTTAAGTTTACATTTATGACCGTGTTTAAAAAAACAAAGAAACGAACAACAACACTTTAAGTCAATTCAGTGCTGATTTTCTGTATCGGATCAGAACTGGCTGATACAGAACCTCAGATATCGGTATCGGCAATGGAAGGGAAAAAACTAACTTTTGCGATTAAAGAAAAAATATATTTACATATTTAGTTTTGCTAGTTTTTATTTGTTCTTAAATAAATCCCTATACAATACATCACAGTTTGTGATTGTAACTTGACAAAATGTGCAAAATGTGAAAGAGTATAAATACTTTAGCCAGTGAAAGTCATGAGGTTTGCTAAAGGCGAGGAATGGTGTTTCATTTCTTTTTTTTTTTTTTTTTGTAGAAAATCAACTGGGAGGACTTGGCAGCGAAGAAGGTACCTGCGCCGTTCAAGCCAGTGATTCGGGACGAGCTGGATGTCAGTAATTTTGCTGAGGAGTTCACAGAAATGGACCCCACTTACTCCCCCGCAGCGCTGCCTCAGAACTGTGACCGCATTTTCCAGGTGGGTGAACAGGAGGGGATGTAAACAACCAGGCTCCGTGTTTTCAACACTCTTTTTTTTTTTTTTTTTTTCTTCTTTTCCCTGCTGTTTCCTTAAATGGATACTCCTTTGAGTTGTTGCACAGTGTAACATTCAATTCTGCATGCCCTGTTTGCCTGGGCTTTTGTGGCTGCAGGCGTTGTAAAGCGTTAACACGGATGGTAAAAAAAAAAAAGAACAACAAAAAAAAACAAACAACAAAAGCATTATCCTTTACTCGCTTTTTTGTCCGCGGCTATATTTGACGTACTTCACGGCAATTGAAATAATCGATTCAAGTTCTGAATGTCCTCAAAAGGTTGCTGTAAGTCAACATGAGTCTGTCTGTGTGCATTGGTATTCAAATTGACTAAAGGGTCTTTTATTGGAGTAATTGCTGCCATATGCAGCTCTCATTGAAGTAACAGATGTGAATGACTATTTTTGATGTAGCTTTGAACCATAATATGGCCCACAACTCCATGCCAGCTGATAGCTGTCTGATGTATTGCATGAAATTTCAACTCTGATTGCCTTCTGGATCCTTGAGCTCGGCAGATCAATAGATCCATTAACGGGCTTCTCTCATGAAATAAAAGGTTACGCTTCGAGAGCATCACCACGTCTATCTCGGTTACGCCTTCAGTCTTTGATTGCCAACTTCATCTTGGCTTTTTCCCCCTCTCAGCTGCCGTTCGCACACTCCCGAAATTTTGCGGTCTTTATAATTTGCAAGCCTAGCAATCTCTGAGATAACGACAGCAATCCCAGCTTAAGCCGCGCACTTGCTCCCCCGTGGTGCCTCACAAAACAAAATTAAAATTGCATTAAGAGCGCCAAGATGTAATTTCACGGCAGAGCAATCAAATATTCAAGCCCGGCAATTTAGGGCATCTCATTCATTCGGCATCCATCCTTCCGTCCATCCATCCATTGCTGTCATTGCGTACCACACAGCTGTGTATGTGTTTGTGTGTGTGTGTGTGTGTGTGTCGGGGGGCGGGGGTGGAAATGGAGGGAGATTAACGCCAGCTCAAAGCTCTGGGCTCCCCACAGCTGGAATTAAGCAGTCACGCAGCACAATGACAGTTTAGACAATAGCTACAGCTGGACGGCGAGCTGTCACTCAGAAACGAGCCAAGAAGAGCAGTTTGGAGGGGTTTAAAGTCAGGAGGACTTTTACGATGCTTCCCCAGCGAAGGACGCCTCCTCTGCTCTTGCTCCTTGCGGTTTATTCCTCGCTAAATGACTCGGTGAAATGTAAACACAAGTGCGCTCTTCTGTTTCTGCTCGCAGGGATACTCTTTCATGGCCCCCTCCATCCTGTTCAAGAGGAATGTGGTGATGGACGACCCCATCCAGCTGTGCGGCGGCTCAGAGAGGCCGGGCTCTGCCGCCGTGGCCCGCAGCGCCATGATGAAGGTGAGTCGAGCGGATTTGGGTCCCCCCAACCCCTCCCAGCAAAAACACACTTAAAACTAATGGCGGCAGTCGCGGCCGTTAGATTTTCTCTGTTTCTTTGTAACAAGTTCACTTTTTCCTTTTTCTTTTTGTCGAACTTCGCTTGCGTCACTCTGCACTTTGTGATCCACGTTCAGGTCTGAGCCCGTTTAATACACAATGTTTCTTTTTCTCCCGTGAACGCCGGCAATATGTTGCCTTTTGGGAAAGCAGAAACACAACGGTTTTAAGTTTGTACTTTGTTTCAATCTTTTATCTCAGGGGCATTTTGATATGAGGGATTTAAAAGAAAGAAAGTTAACAAGTAGACCGTTTTTTTTTTTGGTACTTTTTAAAGGTTTACTTTCACACTTGTAAACGTTTTAGCTCGCGTGGAAGCCTGTTTCCTTTGAGTACCTAGCTCTAACTATACAAGTTAAAGTTTTAAGCCAAACTAAGCTTTGTTCCATGGTTTCTCATAGAAATCTGCTTTTCAAGTTGTTAGCCTTTGTGTGTAAACGGAATGCGAGAGAAAAGAATGTTCATGTCTTGAGTAACTTTATTCAGAACAAACATATTCTTACTTATTAAACGTTTTCAATTCATTTCAATAATAAACAAACTTTATTTATCCCAAGGGGGAATTAAATTTTGGCATAAGTCATATCATCCATTGGTCCATAATATAAATAATATATAAATTCCCAATAATATACGTAGAAACTATTGATGTAACTTGAAATCAATTTACACCTCTGAAACGATTCAAAGGTGTAAATACTTTTGCAAGCCACTCTATTTTGCCCTTCATTCTTTTTGTCCCTTAAAACAGTAGTTTCTGTTTAAGTATTTTCTTTTAAACATACTTGGAGTTCATACATCTGAAGGAATGAAGAAGTATTTAGTTTTTGATGTTGACTTTGTTTGACGCCGTTTAATCTGGTTTCTGTTTACCTACTTCTGCATAATCTGCATTTCGGTCTGTGTTTGTAACGCATTGAACCACCGGTCCACCGTTTCTCTTCTGTGCAGGACTCCCCTTTCTACATGAATTATGAGATGGATCTGCAGGACAGCGCTCTGGGAGAGGGCAGCTTCTCCATCTGCCGCCGCTGCACGCACAAAAACACCGGACAACAATACGCAGTCAAGATAGTCAGCAAGCGGTACAAGCTTTTTTTTAGAAATGTGTTTTTCCACCTTGGTGCTTCACACTTTGGTATATTTATAGTTACATCGGATGCATCCAGCCCACCAGTGTCTTCTCTAGCAAAATACAAAAAAAAAAAAAGGGTATTGGTCAACCTCCTTTTTGAAGAATATCTTATGGAAGTATTGCATAAGTCATCATCTGTGAAACTAATGAAAGAAATGAGAGCGCCAGGTATGATCTCAAGCAATCCATCTCTTTTCACACAGTTGTTGCTTTTTGGTTCCAATACTCCCACAAACCCTGCTCGCATCTTGGACGCTCGCCGCTGCAGACTCTACGGCTCCTCACTCTCATTCACTGACAAATATCGCTCCAGATATTGGCGCCGCTTTATTAGGGAGGCACACAGCCGAAAAACAAACCTCATCTGTACAATCTGGGATAGAAATCATGCTTTACTCGTTGAAGCTGCTTTGGCACATTTCTTGACATTTTCAGCCCCTTGAATTTGTCGTTTTTACCACTTTACAGGTGCAAACCTCCGTATCTCACTGGAATTTTTTAGGGGCTTTAATGAGTTTTGATCAGATTGCATAATTTGTGTCACTGTCCTGCTGTAATCTTGAGGTTCTTTTGCAGCCCCAGCAGGTTTTCTTCCACCATAGCCTTAAAGTTAAATGTTTCTCATGATCAAACCATTCCCAGTTGTCTAAAAGATTAAATGGGTTTTCTCAAAGTGCTAAAAGTTACAGGTTGATGGAGAATAGTTTGTTTTACAGTCATTAGCACAATCATACCATCCATCCTTCCATTGGCTATATTCACTTGCAAGATCACAGGAGTAGTGACCCAACTTGTTCAGTTATGCATTTTTTATTAACTGATTCAGTAAAATTAAACCAAAATCCAATATAAAAACCACTGCAAGACACAGAGATCACCTGAGACATTTTTCTCTTTGTGCTCGTTCATGTCCGCTCTAGGATGGAGGCGCAGACTCAGAGGGAAATAGCGGCCTTGAAGCTCTGCGACGGCCACCCGAACATTGTGAAGTTGCATGAAATTTACCACGATCAGGTAAGGTTGGATCCGGCAACGTTGGGTGTGCGGAGCCTGTGGGACCCGCAGCCTTATTAAGTCCTAGAACTGGAACAGGGCAGATTAATGGGAGCCTGCCGGGAGCCTTTTTCAGTCTCTTTCTGCATCGCTCTCGTGTTGTCCGCGAATATCTCTGTGTGCATGATGTTTCAAAGCTGATTTATTTCTGAACCACAGCTGTATAAACAAGCTTTTTTTGTTCAGCTGAATGGAAACAACCTAGATTCACTTGCGCTGCTAATAGAGTTGCACACTTAACCCAAAGTGAGTGCGCATATGCTTTGACGTGGCTTACCTCGGTTATTTGGGAAGGTGTTTCCAAGCGTCTGACTGCATACAGGTTCATTAGCCAAAGTCCTTCATGCCCAGGAGCACCACTTTAGTCCTGATGAGCTCAGCGGGGTTATTACTGTACCTCGCAGGCCTGTGACCCAGATCAAAGCGGTGCTGCCTCGCTTCGTCTCCGCTGAGTCCTGCTTTTGTTCCTCAGATCCAGCGCTAATGAGAAACTGTACCCCGCTGCCCAGACGCTTTATTCTCCTCCATCTTTATTAGAGACCTTTCACTTTTACTCAATACTATTATGGTTTGATCTCACCGTCATGAGATCGGCGACAGGCTGCGGCTGATCCATGTTTTGCTCATTTGTTTGACATCCAGGTGAAGTTGTAACGGTTAATTAAATTTGTGCTGTTAAATGTATTTTTTATCAGCTTTATTTGGCTAGGGGATTGCTTTAATAGAGTGTGGCAAACATATAAACAGACAAGCATCAGCCCAAATATGGGAATGTTTGCTAGCCTTACTGTAGGTGTGTTTATTCCGAAATGCACCGATAAGAAAACCATTTTCTAAGCCGCTGTTTTTTTTTGTCAAGCTTTGACCTGACAATAGCAACTTCAGCCAGATTCTACTGTGTTTTTAAGATTTATAATATAAGGAAATGTGAGCACTCTATTCAGGAAACACAGTAGTCCTCTCCCACTTTGGAGAATGTGGACTGCTTCTTTTATTTTATATATATATTTTTCATTATGTAAGGATAATCTGGGAATAATATCTCAATGGTTTACGGGTGCCTCCAAAGGGTCAGTTGATAATTGGGCGAAATAATCAGGAACTAGGTCATGCTGTCAGGTTCACTTTCAAGCATTTTGCATGCTGAGGTGAACGATGTCAATCTAAAGCAGCCCAGCTCACCTCGTTTCTGTATTGTCAAATGTGTAGGAAAGTAATTTAGCAACATTATACCTCCTTATGATGAGAAGATACGCAATCGTAAAATATTTCCAAATTCAACACGCTTCAAGAATGAACAATTGAAGGCTCATAACAATAAAACAGAGCAACTTTGCTTTAATGTTTAATGTTCAGCTTTGAAGTTGAAAGTCTCGCTCTCTCTCGCCGTCTGGCAGCCTTAATGAACCTCTGACAAGACTTGGTTTGTCATACATGATGCAGTTTCCTTTTAAATAGCTTCTTTTGTGGTTCTGCTGACCTCCTTTTTAAACAACTCGGTGACATTGAAAACGACTACTGTTGCTCAGTCACAACATCAACACTGTTGTGTTGTAAGCTAGCTTGTTCCGGTAGCGCTTCCTGATGGTGCATTCTTTGAGCGTGTTTTTGACTTTCCGAGGCAGATTAAAGTGAAAAATCTCTGAAACTAATGTGTTGGGGTTTTTTTGGGTCTAGCTCCACACATTCCTGGTTCTGGAACTGCTCGGTGGAGGAGAACTGCTGGAGAGAATCAGGAGGAAGCAGCACTTCAGTGAAACAGAGGCCAGCCGCATCATGCGCAAACTGGTGTCTGCTGTCAGTCACATGCATGACGTAGGAGTGGTGCACAGGGACCTGAAGCCAGAGGTACCACACATAACTCAAAAGAGCTAAAATTATTTATTTTTTTTCACGTGTGTCTTTTGCGGTAAATGCAGCCTGGCTGGATCATATGCTTTGAAGGGAGAATTACTGTGTTTTTCTGAACTGCATATGATGTGGCTTGTTGTCACTCTGACTCTGCAATCTTCTTCAAAACAAGAGTAAAATTGTTTGACCCTAACACGGGTCAGAAGGACCCCGGCCAGTCTCGATGTACAATTTAGCAGGCTCTTGACTGAACCAAGCAGAAGGAGAGAGAGAGAGGGAAGAAAAAAACAGAAAATGATTGCTGTCCGTGTCTCGAATTGCTTCGTAGAACCTGCTCTTCACAGACGAGAGTGAGAACTCCGAGATAAAAATCATAGACTTTGGCTTTGCGCGTCTGAAACCGCCAGACAATCAGCTGCTGAAGACTCCCTGCTTCACCCTGCAGTATGCTGCCCCAGAGATCCTCAAATATAACGGCTATGATGAGTCCTGCGACCTGTGGAGTCTGGGGGTCATTCTGGTGAGTGTGCGACGCATAATACTGGTAATCGGAATAATGAAGTGTAATTCAATATGCAACATGCTGTTGTTATCTCTGTCTTTTTTTTAGTAGTCATACAAGAGGTAAAATGCATAATATTGCTGGCTCAAATAAAAAAATAGAACAGAGTTATAAATACAAACCACTGTGAATTAAACACATTTTTGTTTAGTTTTGTTCCCAGTTACTCCGTGTTATCTTTTTGTACTTTCAAATTGCCTAAAAGTTTATTAATAACAGGGTGTTCACGGGTCCTTCAGAAGTCTTACATTCTGGTATTTAAAATTAAGACTATAAAATGTCCTAATTATTTAAAAAAAGTGTGTCTTAAATACATTAGTCACAGGTTTTTAATTTCGTCTTGGCAGGACCAATTTTCTTTTCTGTCAGACAAAAAGTTGAGTCACAGGCAGACATCGTTGCGTTATGTGACTCACTACTAACATACCCTTGTTAGCTAGCTAGTTTTTTTTTTGCGTCTATCCTGGGTAAGTGCAAATTTATCGCAAGTTGGCTGGACAAAGGTCGTACATTTCAGTGGAGATACGAGTCTTAAATTCCATTCGTAATGGTCTTAAAAAGGTCTTGAAATGTCCAAAATTTGAGTTGGTGAAACCTGCAGAGACTGTGAATAGCCGCGCTACTTGTACTAATCACATATGAGATGCGGTAGACGACTTCCGCATAATGTAGCAGTAAAGGCGTGTTGCTCCTAATATTAAAAAACGGAATGGTTGCAGGTAGGCACACAATATATATATATTAAACATTAACTAAAGAGAAAAAGAAATCTGAAATCAACCACAAAATTCTGGTTTGTTAGAGAACCATACAACATTTTTCACTAGCTTTTAGGGAACATTCTTTATGATGACTCCATTATATAAATTCATAATACTCACCATTTAAATCCGCAGATCCTCTTTAAAGTTTTTCTCTGAGGTTAATCTATCCTAATCTTAAACTTTATACTCAGCCGATTTATTTGTCTTGTACAGTTTTTAGATTTCAAAAAAATGAATGCTGGGTATCGTGCATAATTTCCACCTAAGCTCCTGGTGTCCTGTGGTAACCGCACTCGATTTAATCTGCACCACAGAACAGAAAACGACCAAACCAGCTCCCGCAAAAAAATGCCATTCTTATCTAGTCCTTTTTAAAAAAAAAAAAAAAAAAAAAAAAACATTTCTGGATGAAGGAGGAAATGGAAAAGAAGACGTTGGGTGTGGACAAAGAGAGGCACAGATAGCAGAGAGACATTTCTGCTTCTGTTCTGGCCAGTCATCCGTTCAGAGCAACGGTTTTTATATTTATGCGCCGCTTTGCTGTTCTCCCTGTGGGGGTGTGGGAGGGGGGGATACATCATAGTCTGCTTTATGAAGCTTTGATAAAAACGGGTTCTGACATGCTGTGTGCACAATGCCCTGCAAGCCAAGCGAGCTGAGACGGTAGCCAAAAGTGCTCTTCCCCCGCTGCTGTCCTTTTTAATGAGAAATCTGAGGGCAGACGTAAGTGGGCGAAGGTGAGAGCATCCGGTTTGCTCAACCGAGCACAGGACACTCTACTTTTTAGTGCCGCCGCAGCCACGGTCAACAACCTCCACCATAACAATGAAAAAATGCGGACGGTCGTGATCGGTCGAGAGCGCTTTTAAAGCGTGCCATATAAGCGCCGGCGCCTCGTTCCTTTCCCGGCTCTGTCCCAGGGCGCCGCGCCGTAAAGTAAAAACAAACATTCAACGGTTTGCGCGCCACACTGGGACGACGTGTTAAGCACCAGGGGTTTGATGAGTCGGTCTCAGGGGTTCGGCGGAGCTTCTGCCGCAGAGGTAAAGACACACTTGTGTAAAGTCGTGATGACGCCCCGCTTTGCCATCACTTGCTGCAGAGGATCACGTTACATTGCTTAGCCAATCAGTGCTGCGGAGGAGCCCTGATTGAAGGAGCTCCACTCTCAGCAGGGATTTGAACTTGTGTCTTTAATCACTTCAGCAAAGCTCACAGTTTTTACCAAATTCTGTAGCTTTCGGTGTAGTTCTAAATCTGCTCCTTAGTCGCATCTTTTCGGGCTTGCTACTGCCTCTAGTGGCGTGGGGGTGGTAACACAACAAATATAATTACATTACTAAATCAGAATACCGCAGTCTTTATTATTTATTGTTAATTTTTCATTATCTTAAGAATGTAGAGCTAATTAAATGATCTAAACAAGACCTTAAAGTGGTTCCAGTTTCTCTCGATGGCCAACCTGTTGAAACTGTGGCAAATTTTAAATACCTTGGGTTGTTCCTGGACAGTCAGCTCAACTTTGCTGAAAACACTGACTATATTTTGAAGAACTGTTCTCAGAGACTCTACCTTTTAAGAAGACTTAGTAATCTTCTGAAAGTGACCCAACTACAGTCTAGTTGGGTCAAATGTCTTGAATTTGGAAAAAAAATAATCATTTTATTTATCATGGAAGAAGGGTTCAGTGAATGCGCATATGAATCTGATGGGTTCGGTACCTCAAAAATGGTTAAGAACCACTGCATTAGAGCATATAGTGCCGGTGATTAGGTCTGTGCCCCTGATGGATGCTGGTTTTCCTCTTGTTTCAGTACACCATGCTGTCTGGACAGGTGCCTTTTCAGTGTCAGGAGAAGAGCCTGACCCACACCAGCGCTGAGGAGATCATGCACAAAATCAAGCAGGGGGATTTCTCTTTTGGAGGTGAGGCCTGGAGAAATGTGTCCCAGCAGGCTAAGGACCTCATACAAGGTGAGGCTGTAACCTCTCACTATGTGTTCTGCTACAATATTAAAAAAACTTAATTAGATGCAAAAATAAAGCATCTTACATATCAGTGTATTAAAGTAGTTAACATGGAGGTAATTTGGTCTAAGACACTCTTCAATACAAATGTTGGTTTTCAAGCACATGTATTCATATTCGACTGTGTATTATTCTATTAGTTTTCTGATGTTTTATTCTTATAATTGAGTAATTTCTAGCATGTTTTGGTGTAACCCGATCCTAATTGGTGGAGGACTATTTTGCCCTCATTTCCAGCTTCCTCTCAACCTCAGCAAAGGAACGAAGTGAATGACAGTCGGACAGGGATTGGGGTTGTCCCGTCAGACCGTCAGTTCCTGAAACCACACAACAACATAAAACTTGTGAAAGTGCGCGCAGGGTCAGTGTGACCCCGCCGGACTGCGCACAGAGTGAAAAAAACTTGTGACTCCATCTCTTAAGAGGTTGAAAAACCTGGTTTTTCCAACGCTCTCAGTTCATACTAAACTCAATAAATTTGCAGCAGAGAGAAGTAGCTCCATAATCCGTTTCTACATAAACATGGTTGTTGTGGAGTTTTTCCATCTCCACAACAACCATGTCTTTGGAAGCTTCACACTTTTTCCGTTATCCACGTGATTGATGGAACGGTGCTCTGTCAGGTGTTCAAAACTTGGAATATTATTTTTGAAACCCACTTTAAACGTCCCTTCATTGCAATAACTGACCTGTCTGCTCTGTTCCCTGTTTGTTCACTAATGTTCTAACAAACCTGAGACCTTCATAGAATCTGCATTTATGCAGGCTCTGTCTTATCGGTGAATTTTGACCAAAGACGATTACCCTTGACTTTATGTCGGGGTATCAGAGTAAATACCGCGCATCTGGAAAGCATTCACAGCTAGGGCTGTTGTAAACGATTATTTTAGTAATCGAGTAATCTATAGATTTTTCTTACGATTAATCGAGTAATTGGATAAAAACAATTATGAAATAAAATATTGGTACATATTCCATAACACCAGTGTTACTATCGGATATCAACATCAGTCTAATTTTTTCACATTTGTGCTTCCCTACCAGTTACTTTTTTGTAGACCGGGGGAGCAATACGGGATATTTACGGCTCCTCCGTTCAGAAACTCATCTACCAGCCATGTTCCGCCTCCCGTTTGTTCAGACCGGGATGATACAAGTTTATTGTGCGGTTTGTCCGTAAAGCTGCTCTTACCCTGTAAGCATCAACCCTCAGCCGCCCGCCGTGTTCAGTCTCTCCGCTCACCTGTATAAATCCGCCGATCAACCAGCAGCTCCGGAGCAGAAAGGCTGCCGAACTCCCGGCATCGCGCCGGTCATTTTAAGGATGTTTATTGGTCCCACAAAAACGATGAAAACCCAGAATTATCACCAATCAGTAAAATCCCCGCGGGCCGAACTTGAAGATTGGACGTTATGCCGCTAACACGTAGCTTCCGTCAACAACTCAGAGGCGGAAGTCAGAGCTCCGCGCAACACAAATAATGTTCCGGCTGAAACACGGTGCGCTAAATGATAAAACATAAATTAACGAAGCTTCGAGGTAGGTCAATTTTCCTCGAGGAATTTTAATAATCGAGGTACTCGAATCACTCGAGGAATCGTTTCAGCCCTATTCACAGCACTTCACTTTTTCCACATTCTGTTATGGTACAGCGTCATTCCAAATTGTATAAAGCTAATTTCTTTCCTCAAGATTCTACACACAAACACTCCATCGTGACGATGTGGAAAATAGTTCTGAGAGTTTTCGCTAATTTATTTCAAACAGAAAACCAAGATATCACATTTATGTAAGTATGTAGAATTTTGCGGAAAAGATAATAATTTAATACTATTTGGAATAGGGTTGCAATGCAAGAAAATGTGGAAAAGTACTGCGAATGCGTTCCATATGCACTGTACAATCGCTGTAATTTACATTAAAGCTATGCAACACTTCATTTCGCTTCACTATTATGCACCACTTTGTGTTAGTCGATGACATTGCACCCGCTCAAATGTTCTCATGTGAAGCAAACTGGTTCAAAGGGCATGAAAACCTTTTCTAAGCTGGGATGTAAACATGTCGGCAGCAATGCAGATAAGACGCACAGATTTGAACTAAGATATAAAATTGCTGTCAAAACAGGAAGTTTGTCCTCAACTGAACTTCAGTGGAACATTCATCATGTACTGAATTTTACGGTATATTAAACTGGTTTTATGAGTAACGTGTATCAACTCGCCACAAGCGTCTCGGTGATGAAGCATTTTCTTTCTGTCATAATTGTTATGTCACAATATTGATTTTTTTTTGTGTGTGTCTACAATTACCCACTTAAACTAATTAATGTTACTTTTCCCTTCCCTTCTTCTTTTTTTTTTAAACTTGAGCACCTGACTCCTCGTTGCATCTTTATTGACTATGAGGCTAGAAAACCTGTTGCTTAGAGCCACTTCTTCTTCCTGGAACTGCCTGTTACTGTCTGTGGGTTGCATCTGATAGATATCATAATGACTTGTTATCAAACTGTAGGTGACCCAGTTACATAATTTAGATCACCGTTTTTAAATAACTGAATCATTATTCAGAAATTTTACATACGGTGTAGGGCTGAAACAAAATAATTGTCAACTGATTTAATAGTCGATTAATCGTTAACTGGAGTATGCAGACTCTAAAACAGAGTATTTGCTGAAAGAATGACGTACTCAAAGAAGTAATTAGGTCAAAACCTAAAAAAAAAAATGTCTAAGATAAAATAAAAACTTTTGTCTGTAAATCTATTGTATGCAGAACTCCTCAAGTGGGATTATTAGCTTCACCCAGTTCAAATTTTGTAAATAAGATCTGTTTAGCACCTTTTACTATCTAATTATTCACCAGTAACCTAAAAACAATCAACAGATCAACTCTAGTATGTATTAATGAAGGCAGAAAGCGCTGAGCTCTTTTACTTGTTGGCTGCCGATGCGTTCTTTGCTACAAGTGCTCAAGCGTTCATTAAAAGTCATTCTAATATTGCATTTTAGGCAATATTAGATGCTTATGTTTATTTTCTGAGTTGAATTATTTTTTATTTGCGTCTTTTAACGTATTTCGAAAATTGTATAATTTGCAAAATTTGACCATTTTTAAAAATCTGATTAATCAATTAATCATCAGGATAAATGATCGATTAATCGATCACTAAAATAGTCATTAGCTGCAGTTCCACTATGGTGGTTTAAAGCTCTTCCCTGTTTGAACTGAATCAGAAATGCAGACCATTCCCAATAGAGAGTGACCTGGATAAGTGAAATGTCGCTCTGCCCCAATCCATTTCCTGTCATATCTTTCAAAAAATAATTATTTCTTTTCAAAACATTCTTGCTTTCCATACTTTTATTCTTTCAAATTTCAATCCGTTTGAGAACAAAATCCTCATTAAGAACATTTTTAACATGATAATCAAGCACTGGAGAAATTTCAGAGCAATTTTACACGCAATCATCATCCCTACTATCGCCCCCTGCTGGCTATTAGCCAGCAGGAACATTGCGAGCTCTGCGTTGGCTTAAGCACCTGCTCGGGGGAAGAGAATCACTTCCTTTGTGGGACTCACACATGACTCACCTTCCTTGCTCGTGTGTTAAGTGAATTATCTGAGTCTCTTACCCCCCCACCCCCCTGCAGAGCTGCTGACGGTGGATCCAGACAAGAGGATTAAGATGTGCGGCCTCCGTTACAACGCCTGGCTCCAGGACGACAGCCAGCTGTCCTCCAACCCACTCATGACCCCCGACATTCTCGGCTCCTCGACTGCCTCCGTCCACACCTGCGTCAAAGCGACCTTTAACGTAAGAGCGCCGCGAAAGAACCCTGTTGTCAGAAAGTAGGTGAGAATGTTCTTTCTATTCTAGTAGCGCTCTCCTTCTGGGAGCCCGCCGCCAAATCCAGCGAACCTCGTTTAAAGAAGTTGTGGAGACGCTGCAGAGTCATCGTTTGATGTCGTCGCAGCTGCATGCCGTTTGGGTTGTGCGTCCGCTGGCTTTAGACGTCTTCTGGATGCGTCTCAGTTAGATTTGAATCTGGATCTCCACTGAACCATTTTAACACAAGATTATCCTCTTAGCTAAACCATTTCTCTTCATTGTTGAGGGATTTTTCTTTTCTTTCCCGTTTGTTCTGGGGAAAATCATTCCCACCGCATGATTCTGCCACCACCACATTCAATAGAGAGGGATGGTTTGTTTGTTTTCTGCCACACTAGGCAGATTACAACGGAGTTGCTGTTGCTAAAAACAAGCCTGTCGCTATAAGCAGTTGAAGGGCAATTTTGTTCACAGAGACGTTATAATCCATTTTTTAACGGTTTTGGTTGTGTGTGGTTTTTGTTTCCATTTTATTTATTGTTTTTGGTTGTTGTGTTTTACTTTGGATATTTGAAATATTGTCTAGTACTCTTTACAAAATGAAAGTTTATTGGTCTGTGAGAGAGGGCGAACTTGCAATATTATGGCAACTTACTTGAAAACAATATTATCGCAAAAATTACTGGGACAATTTATCAGCCTGCAGTATTTGTTGTGGCGACAGGCCTGATTAAAAACACAGCTCTGTATTTAACAAACGCAACAGAAACGTTGGACCAATAAAACTAAATAAACATTTGACCGACATCGTCGTCTTCCCTCCTGTTTCGTCTCAGGCTTTCAACAAATGCAAACGGGAAGGTTTCCGCCTACAGACGGTGGACAAGGCGCCGCTGGCCAAGAGGAGGAAAATGAAGAAGACGAGCACCAGCACGGAGACGCGCAGCAGTTCCAGCGAGAGCACCCACTCTTCCTCCTCCTCCTCGCAGTCTCAAGAGAAGACGCTAACGGAGGGCGAGCCCAACCCGCCGCCTTCCAACAGCCCCGCCGTCAAAACGCCGGGCGCCGAAGAGACGGACTGCGGAGACCAGGACGCACTTTCGGCCTTTCGCTTCTCGGAAGGACAGTGAGGCGGCAGGCGACGGATCCGGACGCAGTTTTTGCTTCGACGGACCGTGGAGTCGACTCGGTCTCCGCCTCCAGCTCTGTTGCATGGACGTCTGCATGTCACCAGAACCGAGCATGCAGCAGGAGCAGCAGCTTGCACCGTAATATCAGTCAATCAATCAATCAATCAATCAATCAATCAATCAATCAATCAATCAATCAATCAATCAATCAATCAATCAATCAATCAATCAATCAATCAATCACCATTAGCAATAGCCTCTCTTCTTTTTTCTTTATCTCTGACTTTCACACTTCCTCTGTTATCAATCAGGGTCTGGACCAGGCAGAAGTTGTCTCTGTTGTCTTAAGGGCTGCCCCACCGTCCCGGTTCAGGAAGATGGAAGGGAGAGACGTCTTTACTGTCGTTATTAAAAAAACGAAACAAACAAAAAACAAAACGGCATCGGTCCTCTCCTCGTTCTTTGTATCTGTCCGTGTCTAGGCGTTTTTTTTTTTATTTGTTTTTTTTTTTAAAGGGAAACCTGTAGTATTCAAACCGTGAACGCTTTATAAGGGAGGAGAAGACGCCAAACCAAACCTCGGGTGAAATCGCGTCCGAGAGGCGGAGCTTTTATTTATATGTGAATTTTAGACTGTAATCTATTTATCATAAGCTATATTGTTAACTTATTAATGGTTCCAAATGAGCCTGAATAGATATAATGGATACATGCGAGTATTCAAAAAAAAAAAAGAAAAGAAGAAAAAACAGATATTTTTTGTGTAAGTACTGTTCCTTATCCGCAGAAAACGTGGTGGGTTTTGTAGACATGACTGCAGCTGGCTGGTTATTAACAGTTATGTAGACTTTTTAGTGTCTTGGACGCGAAGAAAAAATAAACAAAACAGCCGACGGTGTTGATGATTGTTAACTAAAAAAAATGTATGCACAAAAGATTAAAGAAGCAAACGTGAGCATTTTAGCCCAATGTGTTTTGTAGTTTCTGCCCAAAATGAAGCGTTTCTTGTGACCCTGAGAGCAGAACTGAGTTTAGATGTGGAACTACTTTAAAACTTAAAATGGCCGCTTCTCTAGCAAGGTCCAATCCTCCGGGTCAGCAGCGGTTAGCACGGCGGTGGGTTTTCCTTGGGTCGCGCTGTGTCCAAAAAAAAAAAAAAAAAAAAAGTGAAAAATTTTAATTGCGCCCTTCCCACTACAGTCAATTAGATCTTTGGGAGAATTCAGATCCGCTCGATGTGAGATGAAGTAGAGCTTTCTCTGATTGACGATTGAAATGGCCGATTTCAAGTGGTCTCCCGTTCAGAAATGCAATTACTTTGTAACAGGAAGGTAGTTTTTGTTGTGTGTGTGTGTGTGTGTGTGTGCGCCAAAATTGCAGCCGAATCAAGTAATGTCCGGTTTCCAGCTACGAGTGCAGAGGTGGGGATATTTCAGGAGCCTGCAGAGCAGCAAACAAAGTCGTGTTGCTTTCTTGGAAGTCTTCAAACTTTTTTTGTTTAACAGCGACAATAATAAGTATTCACCCATCTTGCATGTTTTTTTTTTTTTTTTACATTTTTTTTACTGCTTTGTTAAATCAGTCATGAGCAAGAAATTTTTTTTCAGTTATTTGACAAAAAAAAACAACCTTAATCTCAAAAGTGAAATCTGATTTCTACAAAATGATAAAAAATATGTAACATAAAATCAGTGACTGCGTAAATATTCACACCCTTCAAGTCGGTCTTTGCAGTTTTCCGCCAATCGTCCTCACAAAACTGTTTGAATTCTTTCGGGTGGCTTTTCTAGTCCCGCCACAAGACGATTTTTTTCTCCTGTCTGATGCGTCTTAACAAACCTTTTTTCAGATTTGCTCGTAATTTTTAGTCTTCATGCTGTAATGGCAGCCAGGTGTTTTTGTATTACAATAGACTCACAAACTCACTTCACTCATGTGATTTCTATTCCACTAATCATAATGGTACTACCAACTGGCTGGACCTCTGTTAACTTAAGTCAAGTCACTTTGAACCAAGTGAATATTTATTAAATCACTTGTTTTATGTTAAATACTTTTATTTATTTAATTGCAGAAACCAGTTTTCACTTTGAGGTTAAAGGAGGGGTTTTTTTGGGTGAAAAACAAATCAACTTTTTTTTGCTCATGATTGATTTGCTAAGTAGGTAAAAACATCCGAGGGCGTGAATACTTTTTATAGGCTCTGCATGTCTGACTCGGATTGTTCTTCATCTCTGATGCTGCCCTTGCTCCACCTCCCGTGTGTGACATAAGGAACCGTGTAGACGTTTGGTTAGTCCTAGGTTTCTAGTGCATGATATAATGTGAACTGAAACATAAACCACTTTTATCCTTTTTTATATTTATGGCCTTTGAGGCAGATTCCTACTTGATTCAGTGTGAGTTTGTTTACTTGCATATTGGAGAGCCCCGATTCAATGTGGGACTTTCAAATTTTAGTCCTTTGATTCGTTCTAAATGTACCAAACCCCGTTCTTTTTTAACGAAGACGCACCGATTGAGCTTTGACCTGCCAACACCAATTTCAGCCAACTACAGTTTCTTTTTATAAGACGTTTTTGTAGCTTTAAGGTTTTCCGTTATTCCAAAACAAGGTTACTGTATTTTCCACACTTCAATGAATGGCCTATTTTAAAACTTTTTTTCATATATACGGCGCACCGCATTATAAGGCACATAGAATAGATGTTTGCCAATTTGTTCCATACTCTACTATTGCACATCCACATTTGTAAGGAAGTGATCTCCGAGTACTTTATATAGTAGGCTGCCCCAGTCATTGTTTCACTCACGGTGTTGGTGTTGCGATATTGTGCCCAACTGCTTTCTGGGTAACACAGACCAACCAACAGGCTGCCGCCGCGGTCTCTGTCTCTCTTCTCCCACCCCTCCCCCCTGGCTTTAAATGTATTATCAAACTTTATTAACAAACCAGCGTTCTGACAACTATCCCAGCATGCACCGCGCACTTCTTCTTCTACGGGAGAAAATGAAGTCAGCGGCTGCTTACCGTAGTTGCTAGACTTGTTGTGGCTCAATATTGGTCCATATAGAAGGCGCACCGGATTATTAGGTGCACTGTCGGCTTTTGAGGAAATTTAAAGTTTTTAGGTGCGCCTTATAGTGCGGAAAATACGGTAATTGATTTCTGATTTGAAATGCTAATACTTTTTAGCATCTCACATTAGAGATTGGCATGGCTTCTGAGAACGGAGAGCCTCTTGAGATTTCTAGAAGGCTGCCAAATATTTTCAAATCCAACATTTCCATAACAGAAAGAGGTCCAAAGCTCTAAAAGGTCAGCCTTCCTGCAAAGACTTCCTGAAAGTATGGTTTTTAAGAGCTGGAGTGTTGTGTTCACTGCCTTGTAAAAAGGTGGGATGTTTGAGTTTCCCATCGGTGAGAGCTGGTAAAGCTAAAAATGGTCTGATTTCAGTCGCTCTGTGCATCTCAACTTTTCTCCCTGTGGCCTAAATATTCTAACGTCCCAGTGTTCTAGTCGGTATAGTTCGACAGTTTTTAACGCCGTGTCGTGTTAGTTGTTATGCCTCTCTTTCTACTACTTACTGAAATACTGTATTTTGTTGATTTACATATATATATGGGGGCACAGGAGGTGGGATGTGAAATCAAAATCCCGAGCTTGACCACTGTGTCCACTCAAACATTCATTCACCATCTTCCATTTTAATGCACTCTGACTCTGAACCAAAGCATTAACTTTTAAGGTAGCCGCCGCTTTAACCTGCATGGACACTCTTTCCTTTCATGCAATTATGCAAAGAAGTGTTTCATTTTTTTTATGTTCGAAATGTTCAACATTACTATTTTTTTATTTTTTTTTTTACAGTTGACTACTTTTTTTTTTCTCAGCACACCCTCATGCCTAAAACTATGCACCTCTTTTCGCCTCTGTGTCGCTTTTGTCCTTTTTTTTTTTTAAATAAAGAGAACTAATCAAATGGGTTCAAACATAAAAGGGCGTAGCACAATGTACACGTACTGTGCTTATTTTTTCTTTTTCTTTTTTTTTCGTTTTTCATCCGATAGCATCAACCATAAAAGAAGAAGTAGAGTGGGGATCGGTTGCCTTTTTAAAAAACAAAAACAACTGGAATCCTTGAAACTAAACACTACAAAGCTCTCGTCTAAGTTAGCTCGCATGAGTTCCCCGTTGCTGCCTCATTAAGCCTCTTCTTTTGTTTGGGTGTATTAATAGCTCAAGTGGAGGAAGAGGAAGAGTGTCCTATATTGTGCTCTCCTCTGGGAGCCGTGCTCTATTAACTGATGCGCTGCGCTGCTGTTTGCTCCAAAGAAAATACCGTACTCCACTCCGCGTCTCTGTGGGACCAAGCTTCACTTTCTTAGCAGGGGAACGGATCAGTGAATCACATTAAAGGGCCGGTTTGGCTCCAGAGTCTCCTGGGGACGACTCTCTCCCCTCCTCTCCCCTCGCCTTGACGAGCGCCATGTTTGCTGTCCCGCTATGGAAAAAAAAAGAGAGACAGAGGGGGAGAGAGTTACTCTGAATTTGCAAGTTTAATGAAATTTCTCCATCTTCCGCCATTTTGAAGTTGAAGCGTCACACCTGATGGAACTAATTATTTTATTTTTATTTTTTTAAGAATTCAAACACTGTTTGTGTTAGCAGAGACAGAGGTTAGCATGTACTGTTGCTAAAGTAACTTTTTTTGGAGCGTTTCTGTGTGTGTTGCGTTTATTTTTAAAATTTTTTTTTTTTTTTTTTAGCACCGAATGCACGGCTTCTCTTGTACACCGTTGGGGACAGGTCTGCTTTATTTCTTTGAACAGAGCCGATCACGGCGCTGAAGTGCCCAAACCGATTTTGACGTTTTAAAAACGACGCGGCCCTTTAATGAAGCGATTCTCCTGCCAGGAGCACTTGAGGAAAGACTGCAGTAGTGTTTCTATTTCTGCCTCAGGAAAAAAAAAAAGAAAAGGGGATGGGGAGGGATTTCAGAATGGAAAGAGGCTCATCTTGTGTGTGTATTTATTGATATAGTCTATAATAAGGGAACCACTTTTATCAACCTGAGTATGTTACAGCGTATTTGACTGAAATTTATCGAAATATTCCCAATAAATGTCTGTTCATGTCAGCAGCTTTGCTGTTTTTTTTGTTGGTTTTTTTCCGTACTGAAAGTAATGTAATGTTTATACTCGTTTCACTGACAAGGCGGAGGAGTCCAAATGGCTGTCGATTTACATTAGAGGAAAATATAAAACTTTAACAGATCTTCTTATACCTTGACAATTTTTTTATTTTTATTTTTTGGCTTAAAATGACTCTTTACGTCAACTCGATGCAAAAGCAGCCATATGGGAAGTGGTTCCTGGATTCTGACCTCTTCCAGGAGATCATTGTGACATGAATTGTATTTTTATGTTTTTGAAGGGGAAAGTTTGTAGTTTTGCATGTGTAGTATGGGAGAATGCGTGACGTCGTCACCATTTATTATTTATTTTTTGTTGTTGTCATATTGCATGTGCTGCCGCTCAATTCCGGTTTCTATTTTCCAGTGTCGATGGGTCACAACGTACTGTAGCAGCAGATCCCTTTGAAGCTGAGCAATTGTGCGATCACAAAAGAAACAAAACCAAGCTTTAAGGCCAAAAGAAGAAGAAGAAAAAAAAAGTGCTTTCAGTTATTTATTTATTTTTTATATGTAAGCGTAAGAAACGACCTTATCCCCCTTTTCAGTCGTTTATCTGTCTGTTCCTGTTCATGGCTGTTCTGTAATATAAACCTCAATAAGAGTACTTTTACCTGATACAAGAATATACGTTGTGTTTATCTGCTTTGTAGAGCACTGTGGAGATCCTCTTTTTTTTTCAGGTCACATCGGTTACTTTAACTGACCGAAAGAGGGAAAAAAAACAACTTAATTTTCTTCAATAAAAAGCTTTTTACTGGCTGACCACATCTGCATGTTGAATATGTTTTCACCAGTTCTAAGAAATAAAAGGGATTTAAATGCATGCCAGGTTTGTACAAAGAGTGACCTCTAGGTGGCGGTGTTTGTCAATGAATCTGATGGAACAATTGCATATTAGCATCTGAGCTACCACGTTTTCTGTTTAATATGTCGGAGGTAAATCATTTTAATCCTCTTTAGCAGGATTATTTTGATGACGGGTAAATAAATAATGGCTGCTGTGTTCTTTGTAGTAAACGAAACAGTTTTGTACCTATTTAGTTATCTAATGCTTCTTGTAGAAGAATATTTGTGTCTGAAGTTGTCACACCTAAAATACGGCTAGTAGATCCATCAACACAATCTTAAAGCATTTAGTAGATGTAGTAGCAAGGATAAATAGTGATAAAAATCATTTTGAGCAAGAATATATAGGTAATGTGTATAGTAAAGATGAATGAAGTCACTCTTAAGTTTTATCCAGTTACGATATTTTCTCCCGTTCTTTCTAAAAAAAAGTTTCTAAAAGTTTACCACCGCTACAAATAAATATGAAAAACTCAAATTATTTTAATTAAAACGTAATTTTGTAATCTTGTCAGCTAAAATCGCATAAAACTCACACTTGCCTCATTAGTATAATGGGTTTTGTGTGCCTGGCCTACGGTTGAATAATATTTGGCTGAAAGACTCAACATTAATTGCAGAGTTGTGTCATATCGCATGCCAGCAGCAGAGGGCGCTCTCTGAGTCTGAGCTGTTCCTTAAAGTTGAGAAAAGGGTCATTTCATGTGATTTATTTTTCAATTTTTATGTGTCTAACATTTCAAGTAAATTCTGAACACATAAAAACAACACTTGGGAAAAATGTCAACAGTTTGAAAGTTGTATAATTTAAAGCTAATTTAATCGTTTCAGCCACTTCTAAAAGAGCTGACCCTGATTAGTTATAGGTAACTAGTTTTAGTTACCTGACTTCATTTACCAGCCCAGGCTGGTAAATGAAGTATTTCTCAAAAAGTCATTGAATGCAACATTTTCTTCAGGAAGGAGAGAACAAAAGACTTTTAGTCTGTGTAATTTTGTCTGAAAGGCCTGTCCCGCTATTTTTGTCGCACCTAAATGTTTCACATCATCAAATAAATGTGTATGTCAGACAAAAATGAGCTGAGTTAAGGAAAGAAAAAAAGGTTTCTAAATCAACTCGATGTTAAATCATGAATCACCTGCCATAACCGATTACTGTATCTGTATACAAGTGCATATATATATATATTGCATCGCGGAAGAGAGAACATGTTACCCCTATTTTATCCTCTCTGCACTGGTTACCTGTCCATTTTAGAGTTCATTTTAAAATTCTTTTATTTGTTTTTAAATCTTTAAATGGCCTTGCCCCCTCCTATCTTTCTGAGCTGCTACATGTACACTGCCCTTCCCGAGCTCTCAGATCAGCGAGTCAACTGTACCTGGAGGTGCCGAGGACTTTGAGGAAGCGCAGAGGGGACAGGGCGTTTGCTGTGGCAGCTCCTAAACTTTGGAACTCTTTGCCAATGTCGGTAAAACAGGCCACTTCTCTGGCAACTTTTAAATCTGCTCTAAGACTCACCTTTTTCGGCTGGCCTTTGATTCAGTTTGAGCTGCTGTTACTTTTAGTTACTTTTATTGCTTTTTTTTTTTTTTTTAGATTACTTATTGTGATATTTATGACTGCATATTTGGGTATGTTCTTGTATTGCATTGTGTGTCTTCATTTTAAGTGATTGTATTTTTGGTGTTAGTGTGCTTTTAATTTTTATTTCACTTGTTTTAATTTTGTGGCTGTACAGCACTTTGGTCAGTGGAACTGTTTTAAAGTGCTATATAAATAAACTTGACTTGACTTATATATATATATATATATATATATATATATATATATATATATATATATATATATATGAAAACTGTATGTATATGGTGTTTTTCAATTGTACGGATGATTTCCACTGGGCCCAGATTGATAGAGCCGCAAAATATTTGAAAAACAAAGCCGAGTTGTGTGTCCGTGGCTTTGAATCCCTCCTCTGTTGGTTTCACCCCACTTGCTGCATATATGCAAGGATACAGATGGTGCACTTAAAGGGCACTTTTCCTCCAGCTAATTTTGCAACATGGATGTTCAGCAGCAGAAACTCATTACACCGCTTGTGCTCTCGCTCGCTCGCTCTCTCTGTGCAAGATGTCTTTTCTTTGAAATCTCGCCCCCCCCTGCACTAACATGCTATCCATTACTAGACAATGTGTTGCATACTCTGAGTATGTAGATGGGAGATACACCCTATGAAAACCCATCACAGAGACTCTAATGAAAATGATGCATCAAACAAGACGGACAGAGGGGAACGCTTTACCGCTGGAGTAGAGAGGATGCACACAGAGACGATGTGCATCTGGTTGATTTAAACATTCATATGAGTTTGCAAATACACGAAGGAAGCCACTGATGACAAAACTCACATTTGAAACGTATGAAAACTGGGGATCTGGGGGGGGAGTTGAATCCTTTGACATAGAGCACGATTTGAAGTCTTTTCACTCACAATCACGGGACTCATCAGTAGACTTCAGACTGCAGCGTTTCCCTGCGCAGCGCTCCTCTGTCAGTAAGAGTTTTGGATTAACACAGAACTAAAAAAAACAACCAAAAAAAAACAAAAAAAAAACAGGTTCTGTTGTGTATTTTTGATAAACATGAATAAAAACAACGGCAGCCACAAGCGCAGCTGAAAAAATGAGAAAACTGTGAAAAATGTTTTTCAGAAAGTTAGATAATGAAAGGCCAAATTTGGCGTCTTTGAAAACTATAATATTAAATGACCTCAGTAAAAAGACGACATTTCAAACAGAAATGTTAGGCTTCTACAAAACGTTGCCTATTTATGCTCTCTGAATACGTGGGTCAGGGCTGCTGTCGCAGAACATTTCTGCATTATCGACACTGATGGTTCTCCGTAGGTGTAATGGAAACTTCTTGAAGTTCTTCTGCATTGTTCTGTCTGGTCTCTCATCTTCCTCTTCGCAATAATTCCATCGAGTCTCTGTGGGGTTCAGGTCACGCCAGTTAGCAGAACAATCAAGAACAGAGGCCGGTGGTCACTGAAGCAGCGTTCGGTTTGGACAGTCCGGGCAGGTGCCACACTGCAGCATCTCCATTTTCAAAACTCAGTGGCATAATCATCAAAAAAAGTTAACAAATAAAGGTTTGAAATAGTTTACTTTCTGTGTGGTGAATCTGTAGAACACATAAGTTTCACTTTCAGAAATGAGTTTTTTTTTTTTTGCCCTCTGGTTCCCGTTTGGGTCAAACTTGGACAGCTCCACATCTCAAAGCATGCTGGGAAAACCGGCGACTCGGGAGGAAATGCACAACCCAGGTGGGAAAATCAGCCATCAGGACAACGGTGAGAGGACGAGCAGTCAGAGCTACGATAGAATAGATTAAAGCCGCGTGGGGAACGTTTGTGGGGTTTGTAATGATTTTAAAGCAGCATAGGTGCTCACATTTAGCACTAAAAAGGAATGAAGAAGTCATTCTGTTACAGGGTCTATCTACCATTCAGCCTGGTTGTGTGCATCAGTCACTCATTTGCTCACTTGTTGATGACATTAGAATCCATGATGGTGCTTTGATGTTCTCAGTGAGTCAAGAAATGGGAAAAAAAAGACACTCTTCTGTTTTAAGCATGAAAATTGCGATCGTTAAATTCGAAACATCAAACTCGATTTCTGACTCTGTTTGCTGATCTAAAGCATGAAATAAAACCGTTCCGTCTCTGAACAACCGTTTTACTCCCAGGCGTTTCCCCACTCATACGTTAATCCAAATATGAAGTATTTTAACCCCGAGTGGAATGTTATTACAAATCATTTCCTTTTGCGTCGTCTTCAACGAACAAAATGTATCCTGCTGGACTCAAACAGGGATAGTATCTGCCATAAGCAGTTACTGTACTTCGTTACTGTACTTAAGTACAATTGTTGTGTATCTGTACTTTACTTAAGTAGATTTAATAATGGATACTTTCTACTTTTACTCCACTACATTTTACAGTATCTGTACTTTCTACTTCACTACATTTTACAAAACTGTCGCGTTACTCGTTACATCCAAGTCGCATTGAGCTTTTTTTCCGTTAAAATGTGAAGTCGCAGTAAAATCCGAGCAATAACGTAACTTACGTGTCTGTTGTCACCCATCGCCTCCACCTTTACTCGCACGCGGAGCTCCAAGACATGCGCAGTGGTTTCCTCTGAGCGGGAGGAGATGTCTGTCTAATCGTCAGTAATATAATAGCGCTGCATAAATTGATATAACGACATGTAAAATCAGCAGCGCTTCGCTTTCACAGACGGTGGGGACTTCGTCCAACTTTTAGCGTCACTTGGAATGAAAGCTTAAAGAAAGGTAAGCTCCGTGGACGTGTTAGCTAGCTGTACAGAGACATGTTGCATCTGCGATGAAAAAAAGTTGTACATCATGCGCTGAATTATTGTGTGGAGGTGTTGACTGAGGTGTCGCAAATATGGGACAACGCTGTGACCAAAGTCTGCATTGATATGACATTCAGGAACAATCAGATTCTTCTGGACGGATCTTTACTGATTAAATTTATTTCAGCTCTAAGTATTTAATATCTAGTTTTTTTAAATGGGAATGTGGATCTTTCAGATCAATTTGAGAAGTAATTTTGATAGGTAAAAGTAAATTATTTTGTGTCATGTAGCGCGGGTATCTGGTCTCGACTTGGTCTACCTCTGCTACTGGCTCCTTGGTTGCCTGTCCTCTCCCACCCACCTTCTTTCCATCCCCTTTCTGTTGGATTTCTTTAAAAAATAAATGCCACTAGTGGAAAAAAAAAAAGTGAAGTTCATGTTATGTTAGGACAGGAGACGAGATGTTTCCATCCCTGAAATTATGATGCATAGAATCACATATCTAAGTCTAAACTATGTTACAGAGTAAACACAATAAAAGCATGCTTTATCTGTGGCATTGTTCATTAAAATGGCACATTACTAATGTATTAAAATTAAATACGATCGTTACACTTAATGATATTAGCGATTAGGTAATCCATTCAGCAAGTACTTTTACTTTTAATACTTAAGTATTTTTAAATAAGCCAGTACTTTTTTACTTTTACTTAAGTACAAATGTTAATGTGGTAGTTTTACTTTTACTTGAGTACATTTTTGTCTGTGTATTTGTACTTTTACTTAAGTACATTTTTTGAGTACTTTCTCCACCACTGGCCATAAGTCATAAGAAAATTTCATGTCGCATTAAGATGAGATAAAAGAAAAGAAAAAAAAATACAACTAACTAAATAGGGTTATCCTCATTTGCATTTAAAGAATAAACAGGACAAATCTTTTGCAAATGGTTGCAAACCAGAAGGTAGATTTTTTCCTCTGTTTATTTTATGAAAGATATTCATGCCATTATTCGTTTTTAATACAACGCAGAATCTGGGAATTGATCAATAGTAGCAAGAAAATGAATCAGAAAAGATGAAGGGAGGGATTTGTTAGTTTTGGCGGTAGGTGGGGCTAGAGGACAGTGGGCGGGGCTCCAGGGCTCCTGTTTACTGGCTGACTATCAGTGGCCTGTCCTCAGTCTGACTGGTCTAATGTGGGCAGCAGGTTAGGAACTGCCAGGTTTGTTTTGGGGATGTTATTATATTGTTGTTTGCTATTTACTACGTATGTGTTTTGTAAAAACCCTTTATTATACCGACAGGACACTCAAACGAATAAATAATCTTCTAAACCTCAGACTGGCTTCCAGAGATTCTGCAATGACTATAAACTTGCTTTGGTAAACGGTTTGTTTAGCTACATGGCGAAAAATATTCTGTTTGATCAGGAAGCCTCTGAAAATGTAAGCACTAAAAGATTTAATGATTCTCTTTTGGACAGTTCAGAAAGAGAGTCCAGCTGAGACAATGACGGATTGACCAGCCGACACACGCACACGCGCACATACACACACGGACTGCTTTCTGGAATATTAGTGTACAGGACCATGTGAGTCTGATTCAGTCTGAACAACTCTCATAAACTCTCTCAAATGCTCCCTAAGAGTATTTAGAGTCCAAATTATGAGCAAAAACCTTGAGTTCACCTTTCAGACCAAGAGAAAGAGAGAATGAAGACATCTTTATGAGTGGAATCTTTTATCAGCTGATGATAATCTAAACATTCATTTTTTGTTATGCTGATTTAGTTGTTTTAAATTTTCTTGTTTCTTTACTTTGATATTTACTGAAGTATCCAGTTTCCAGTTGAAGGGTTGAGGAGAGGATAATTCTTCTGACATATTAATATCCATCCATCCATCCATCCATCCATCCATTTTCTTGCATCCTTGTCCCTTAATGGGGTCGGGAGGGTTGCTGGTGCCCATTTCCAGCTAACGTTCCGGGCGAGAGGCGGGGGTCACCCTGGACAGGTCGCCAGTCTGTCGCAGGGCAACACAGAGACATACAGGACAAACAACCATGCACACACACACTCACACCTAGGGACAATTTGGAGGCCAATTAACCTGACGGTCATGTTTTTGGACTGTGGGAGGAAACCGGAGTACCCGGAGAAAACCCACACATGCACAGGGAGAACATGCAAACTCCATGCAGAAAGACCGGGAATTGAACCCAGAACCTTCTTGCTGCAAGGCAACAGCTCTACCAACTGCGCCACTGTGCAGCCCCATATTAATCTCATTCCTTTAATAAAGTTTGAAATTCTGGACTTTAAAAAAAAACACACACTTTACTCGAGGAGATTGATATGATTTTTAATACATATATTGTGCTTCACTCTGCATCAAACTCTCTTCTGCTCACATTTCTTGTTTTCACCTTTTCCCCTATTGTGGTAAAATAAATAAAACGGTGCAAATTATACAGGAATCGTATACAAAGTTTGTCTTGAGAAATGGAAAACCACCATAAAATTTTAAGGATAAATTTGTTCTATCGTTTTCAGCATCAGCTCATGGTTCGTAAAAAGCCAGCAGGACGTGAATGTATGCCAGCTTGAAATCCTTTAAGCAAGTCCCAACTAAAAAGTGTGTGTGTGTGTGTTTCTGACTGGGCTGCACACAGGGCAGGATTTAAGCTGGACTGCCGAAGGGTGAAGTGCCTTTGATCCTGGAGAGGAGGGAAAGCATTTCCTTTTGTCGCCCTCCAATTTTTAACCGGCTTGCCCCGGCACATGAGCATGATGGGGCTGTTTCCATTATCCAACTTTCCAACCAACCCCATGCCCCCTTGTGCCCTTCCATCCCCACTTCATCCCCCCCCCTCGGACCTCCAACCCCGCCCTGTTCCCAAAGCTCCTGGCATTCCTGGAGGCCACCAGTGAAGCGGCTTTAGAGGAAAGACCCGCCCGCTCCTGGGTGGCCTCTTGTGCACAAGCATAGGGGTGGAGACAATGTCTTATTAATTGACTGGGCGTCTTGAGCGGGGCGCAGGAATTTGCGCACGGGGGGCTGGGGGAGACGGAAAAGTGGGATGAGAGACGAGCCAAGAGGGTTTGGATGGAGGCTGAGCAGATAGAGGTACATCCACCTCAGGAGTTTCAGAACAGTTTTCATTTGATTTGTTACAATAGAGAAAAAGTTGTGGAAAGCTGTGGGAGGTTTAGAAATAATGTTTTGAGAATCAGGAGGTGCAGCTACATGCTTCCTGAGCTGTATGCAGACACATTATAGTTGCCAAGGTTACTATAGTTAACTAAAGCTAATAAAATCGATAATTATTGTTGACCAATGCTAAAAGCTTACATCGTGACAATATGCTTTTTCAGCCATACTGGTCAAGGTTGAAGATATTTTCCACAGTAGTTTGTCGCTCATCCAGGTGGTCACTGCTCCACAGCAGTCCCTTCATGTAGTGAAAGTTTGATGGTGATGTGTGTGAAGGGGTGGGTTTGGTGGGGCCACCATCTCCCCATGTGGTCTCTCCCCCTCCCAGGTGTCCTCACCCTAATCCAGTTGCATGTGTCCCCCCATTAGCGCTAATGGACAGGCCATTGTCCCCTTGTTGTGTGCTGCTGTGTCCCCCGTCCCAGTCACCTTGAGTCAGTAAAGTCAGCTATGTCATGTTTGGACTGCTTCCCACAGCCGGGGGTCTCCATGACGACTGCGGACACACAAACACCCTCCTCCCACCCACTGACTAGAGTGCCATTTTTTTTTTTTTTTTACCACAATTAATTTAGGAACCGGTTCTCCAATGCTGCCCATCATCTGCAAATGCAGTAAATCTCATTCACGGATTAGCTTGTTAGCTGCAGCAGCAGAGTCGCTGTAACTTTACTTGGTAAAAGTAAAACAGATTCAACTCAGCTGAGCTCAATCAAATCAATTCAAAACAACTCAGCTCAATTCAGTTTGTCATAAGCCTGTCGTAATAAGCAATTCATCAATTAATCATGTGATAAATTGAGACAAGCTCAATAATTTACATTCTGATAGTTAGTACAGTTTGAAGGGCAATTTTCATAATCCAATTTTATTTCTGGTGTTTTGATTTCCTTTCATTCGCTGTTTTTGGTTTGTTGCATTTCATTTTGGATATTTAAAATATCGTTCAGTTTCTGCTGCTGCTCTCTCAAAGTTTACTAGTCTTTGAGAGAGCAAACTTACAGTTTAATGCCATTATCATTGCGTCAGTGGAAACTGCTCTCAAAACGACAATATTATCGTTTATCGCAATCATTTCTTTGATCATTTATTGTTCGGCACAATTTATTATTGTGACAGGCCAAGTTTGTCACTTTCAATTCAGTTAAGTTCAGTTTGGTTCGAATAAATAGTTTATTGATCCCGAAGGGAATTTACATATTTATTACATATTAATTAGTAATGCTACTACTGATAGAATACTACAGAAGAGAAAATGGATCCTGTGTGTGCTGAGATAAAATGTTGAACAAAGAACAAAGAGTAAAAAGTGAATTTGGTCATCCTGCGAGCTGCATTTTCAAGCCTTCCTGCCACATCCATCACACAGAGACTGATTGAGCTGACCTTCAGGCGTGCCCCGCCGACCCCCAGGCTTCCTGTTCTTTGTCTGCCGCTCACAATGCCGCCGGTATCACACAGAAAGACTAGGGCGGGGCGGCGTGGGGGATCCGAGAACCGACCAGGGGAGCGCTCCCCGAGCGCGGCTGACGTGGTGGAGTGTTGCAGGGTAAGGGGGCAGGAGCAGCGGGGCTCTCTGGGAAGGGAGCTGAGAACCCCCCTTTCAGCGTGGCGTGGTCTTTCCAAATGAGAGAAAAGACAGAGTGGTGTCCTCTGTCACCCTGCCACACTGGGACCTTTAAAAAAGCAGCCTCAGTGGCTTCTCAAGAGAGGTGTCTCCTCAAGAGACAGAAAAGAGGAGAAGAATAAGTGGGTGAAGAATTTAATTGTGGCCCTGTGCAAGGACTGGCAGGAGGAGGATGGCCACTCTAGGATTTGTAAAGGACCCAGACAGCCGTCCTTCCTCTCTCCAGCCCTTTTTATTTTTACTCAAGAAGAAATGCCATATGATGCATTTCTGTCAGGTAAAGCTGAAGTCATCCAGGTGGTTTATGTAAGGAAAATATACCAGTTCGAAATCCTACCAGGAGAATCTGAGTAAACGTACGGATGAAAATGGGTCACTATGTAAGTTTACAGATAAATTTGATTAAACGCAAACAATTGACTTTGCCGACATCATTCACAGTTCCAGTCAAAAGTGTACAGTTTCACTTTTGAGCGGACAGTGACTCGCTGCGGTCCGCTGGAATCCACTGGTCATAAAAATAAACTTTGTAAAGACTCAGAAGATCAGTGGGTGTTACTTTTTTTGTTGTTAGGTCTTGTCGCCTACTTCATGCTGTGAAACTGGTTACTGCGGCTTGACTCTACAAATCTGGTAGTGAACACAATCCACAACTTCTTTATCCTCTGCCGTTTTTTTTTTTTTGCCGTCAGTATTAAGTTGATTGTTGGTTATTTTGCTGCTTTGTCCCAAGCATCACTTGTTGCTCCTTTTTATTGAACATATCCTGTACAGAAACCTCCGGGTTACTCCCCCCAAGGCTGAATTTATAATGAAATTAAAATTCGGAGATAGTACCATTTTACTGCTTCACTACATGCAAAGTATATCCTTGTAGTGGTGGAAAGTTTTGTTTGGTCTGTAAATAATTTGATTTGAAAAGAAACTGAAACTCCTTTCATTTTAAGAGATATGACAAGGACTCAATATCTTTGAGTCATTTTTGAGCGTGCTACAAATAATGAATACATTAACCTAAGTAAATAAGCAACAGGTAGTGAAATTGTGAACATTAAGAAAACTCAGTAAAGAGCAGGACTCTAAACTTTTGACAAGAAAAGTCTGGTGACATAAGAAAATGTCAAAAAAAAGCTAGGAAAACAAACATACCTGGAATAATTTGTGTTATGGGGCAAAAGACACACTTCCAAAAATGCAGAACTAATGAGGTCTGGAGAAAAAGTAATAATCTATTTTGCTTCTCTTTGTGATTGTGCATCGGACGTTTAACTCTCCGTTGGTCTTTACGACTGCATTCTTTCTGGAGACATTTGGAAAATCTCGTGCTAGGACGCTGTGTAAACAATGTTTTTAACTACAGTCTCCAGTCGCATCGCCGGTGTCAGAAATACATGGTAGCGTAGCCTGAGACTGGATTATACAGTGCTTTTAACTTTTCCCTCCCATCTTTTCCTCCCGGATAGAGTCTAATGATCACGGTCCGACTGAAATCCACGTTAAATCCCCCCAAAGTCTCAGAAACAGTTTACCTACAGCTACCTCTGCCTCCGCTCTCAGATTTTTGTTCCGCTGGCGACGGATTCACGTCTCCTCTGAGGAAGGCGCGGAGCTTGAGGGCTCACCGGTTACCATGACGATCCATCTTTTTCAGGGGTCTGGAACAATCACCTTCTTCCATTGCTTTATTACAAAGACGACATTAACAGGATTTCGCCTTGGCAGCTTGATGCATTTTGGACATAGACGGCGGCGTGAGTGACAAGCTTGAGGTGTTGTGGTAATCAATTCATCTTTTTCATCCTTACAGGGCAAACGCAAACACCGATCCTCTCTGTGGCCGAGGCTCTTTACACGCAGTATCTGCAGCGACCTTTTTGTGCTGCGTTTTCGTGAATAAGGCTCAATAATGATGCATTGGTTAAGTGCCCAACCTAAGAAAAATGCTGAATAAACAACGTGGTGGCCAGCATCACACTTAAGAAACTGTGAAAAATCAGCATCTTAATGATCGCCATTAGTCTTTAAAAAACTCTAAAGAAAAAAAAATGTATAATTTCCAACACCTGAAAACCAGGAAAGGTCAACCTTGCTTCCCTGTGTCTGAGGAAAGAGTATGAGTTTGCTCAACGTTGGTGAGTTTTTCACCTCTGGTAACCAGCATCAAAGCAAAGGGAGGGTTGTCTTAAGTGGCTTAATCTTAAAGGCAAAATCACTTTCTTGGTTGCACAAATTTTTACCCCAAACTATAACTTTAAATTGTTTTTGTTTAACATGGGTATGAGGTCCTTGTCATACATTTGGGGAAAAATAACCTTCAGTAAGAGAGGTTATTTGTAAAAAAAAAAAGAAAAAAAAAGAAGACCAAAACCATAACGGTCGCCACAATGGTCGGCTACGAACACTTCTTTTCATTTAAACGAGGAAACAAGCAAAACGCAGGACAAGGGGAAACGTGCGCGTATATAACCAAGAACAAACTAGCTAGTTTACCAGCATGTTTCTGTTTGAAAAGTAGTGAACACTTATTTAATCCGACCCCTTATCTAAGTATTTAATAAAATACATTCCTACCGACTCAGAAATCACCAGAAATTTGCAATGTAAACCATGTTGTGACATTTATATGCCTGTTCAACGTACTGTGCTAAAGAACCGACAAATAAGCGATGCTACGTGAATAAAATGACTACAAGCTAACTCTCATGAGACAAGAAAGTCTTAGGATCCATAATAATAATAGTAATTGGACATAAGATATATGATAGGATCAAACTGATTATACAGTTCTGTGAATAAACTGTATATTTTCATGACATTTGTTGTGAATCAACACGATTTAAATGAACTAAATTGAAAATATACGCTAATCGGAGGATGCAAGACATTTGAAAAACTCTCGCATTCTTGCCAAAATACAAGAAAAATTTGTAATCTGTGAAGTTTTAAGGGGTAAGACCAAAACAATGCAATGAGAAAAAAACAAACAAACAAAAAATCTGGCCTGTCAGCTGCTCCTCATCTCACAGTTCCTCATAAGCACCTGGCCAGAACTCGACCCATTTTGTCCTGAACCAGGCTGAAGGCCTGTGGCTGAGGTCCCCCCCTTTACCCCGCCTCCATTAATTAATTCATTTGCAATGCTAATGCATTGGAGACAGCTGTCATCTCACAGCAACCCTGATCTGTCCGAAGCCGAGAGGGAAAGGAGAAGAGAGAGAGAGAGAGAGAGAGAGAGAGAGAGAGAGAGAAAACACAAATAAAACTGCCGGGTAAATGGTTTTGCCCCCATTATGGGCTGGCCTTGCATGGGGACCGATCCTTGAGAGAATGAATTACAATGCAAGTCCCTTTCACAAGAGGGTTAGAAGGAAGAGGCTCAACTCTGAAGCAATGTCAACAAAAACAAACGAGGGCAGAAAATTAAAAGTGGAATGAGGGAAAAGAACCAAATTGTTTTTGTTTTTTTTTCAGCTGCTCCATTAAAAGTAGTTCTTTTCAGCAACGCTTCATTTTTCATTTTCTTTTGGTCTACGAGTTTCCGTAGCCTTCATTTAGGACGCAGACATGTTTCTTCTGAAGATCTAATTAGTAAGCTTGTCTCATCAATCTCCTGGCAGCGAGAGAGAGACCAGCGCTGTTTGCTAAAGTCCCGTACGGCAACAATGTTGTTGGGTTTTTTTTTTCTTTCTGAAATGAACTGAAAGGCTCTTGTTGCAACAAGCCTTTCATCTACTCTGGATTTCCTGCTCTTGATCTCAGTGAAAGTTGCAGTTTGTGTTTGAAAGGACTGACTTTCATTTGATTCATGCTATATGTCATCACATATCTTATTTGCAGTATTTTTTTTTTCATGGGCTTTAAGCAGAGGAGCACAAGAGAAAAAGTTCTTCACGTTAAGAATCTCATTTTGTAAGAAAAAGTTCTATTAATTACTACAAATGCTGTCACTTCTACTCCCCTCATATTTACATTTTAGTTACAGCCTTGAGAAACGGCTGAATGGTATTATTACTGTCAATTTGTAACCCTAAATCCTTTTAAAAGTTTAAAGTTAAAGGGGCATTTTAATGTAAAGTCAACTTTTTTGAGCTCTACATCATGTTATGTCATTCCCTCATCAACACCTTACCCGGAGCGTTGCCTTGATTATTTCAAGCGTGTTTGAGAAATCCTCTCATCTCCCGTGGCAACCATTCATCTGAGCAAAACACCTGGATGGACCTGGCGCCGTCTGTGGAGTTCTGCAAAGTTTCATTAGGAGAGGAAGTTCTTAAAGAGACAGAGGCCCAATTTCTTGTTAGAAAAGTTACACGCTGCAGCTTTAAAGAAGGCTGAACAATAAGAAGGCTACACAAGTTTCACGAGCTTAAAGCTGATTAATACCGAGAAAGAAATTACACGAGTCACAAGAATTTTAGGAAAGAAATGTTTCACTTACAAAACAATAATTAGACAGACTTAATCTCGCGAATTGAGATTAAATAAAGCAGTGGAAGCACAGTGACCTCTGCAGCAGATTTTTCTTTAAAACTTTTTATTTTGCCATGTTAAAATACTGTTGCGTAATAGATGGTAAAAAGGTGTGGAGGGGGGAAAAAAAGAAGAAAAAAAAGAAGACGCAGAAATCACTTTGTAATCTGTAATCCACACGGCAACAATAGAGGTCAGGGAAGACAACAGAAGCCGTTACGTTCCCTTCACTGCCTTCACTTTCTCCGCTAATAGTGTTTGCCTAAACTGGATTGGAAGAAATGAGGTGGAAAACTCAGAGCGTGTGTGTGTGCGTGTGTGTGTGTGGGAGGATCCATATCGGTGCGGTGGGTGGGTTTCCAGCAAGAGGAGGGAATCAATTGATTCCTGCTGAGAGAGTAGCAGCAACTGTGTTTCATCTAAGATGTCATCTCTCTCTATCTTCTCCCGTTTTTCACCCCCTTCCCACACACACACACACACACATACACACACACAGGCCTGTTGATGTCTGGTAGCAGCAGTAATCCCTGTCCTAGGCCGCCCAGATCATTATAGACTCTGATCTGTAGTCCCTGAAAGAAGGAATTAGCGGGGAACACAATCCCGGTGACCTGTGTGACACGAGGACAAAGCCTCAGCTGCTGGGGGTCCACATCCCTTAACCAGCCCATATGGCTCAGACAAAACTGCTACAATGGTCCGCACAAAAGAAACACGGTGGGAGGGATGGTCGGCTCGCTTCTGTGCGTACGTGTACCCACAGGATCTGACGATTTGTCTGTGTTTGTACATTAACATGCTGATGATCGGGGATTATCGGCTGTCGAGCGCAAGGAGGGCCAAGCCAATTATTCCCTTTCCTCTCCTGACATAAATACTGTCTTTGCGTGTTATTCTGCAGAACGTGAAGGTGTGCATTTACAATACAGAAGAGTGTCAGAGTTGTCCCTTGTTTTTTTTTTTCTCTCTTTCTTTCTTGTACTTAGTGAATAGGGGCAAAATTTGAGGTTGCATTTGTACTTTTAATCTGTCTTTAGGACAAGTTTCAGCAAAAATAAAGGCATATTTACAAATTGTTTTCTATGTTTGCTTTGGGGTTGAGACTTGACCAAAGCAAAGTAGTTCATAACTCTGCATCTCTGGAGCCAGAACTAAACATGGAGAAACAGCATTCAGTTTTTATGCTCCACTAATCTGGAGCAAATTTACAGAAAACTTTAAATCGAGGCTAAAAGCCCGTCTGTTAGAGCTGACTTCAATTCATAATGACCGGAACACTGATCTACATATGTGACGTACATTTCATCATGGCATTTGACAAAATGTAAAGTTTATTCCTTGTTTCGTGATTGGTGACGGTAGTATGTTTTTATGACGTAAAGCAGTTTGAACTGCCTCGTTGCTGAAATGTTTTGATCATTTTTATCCAACTTTTGAGTCCTCGGCATTCATTTCCAACCCCTACCTCAAATGTTTAGATGGATTTAGGCCTGAGCTGAGCTCTGGTTTCACATTAAGGCCGCCCAACACATTTCTGTCTGTGGTTTTTTCTTTTTTAGCTCAGTCCACGCTCCTATCAACTCTGACCAGCTTCCACGTTTTGCATGAAGTCTTCCTCTTCTTTTCTCTCATTTTTGCTGTGACCCCTTCATACTTGTCACAATTTCAAAATTGGGCTTCTCTCTTCTCCTCTTTCAAAATGAGGTCACTT
The DNA here is from genome assembly GCF_904066995.2 of Poecilia reticulata. Taxonomy (NCBI): domain Eukaryota; kingdom Metazoa; phylum Chordata; class Actinopteri; order Cyprinodontiformes; family Poeciliidae; genus Poecilia; species Poecilia reticulata. The sequence continues at coordinate 8,260,844 of NC_088851.1, forward strand.
CTTCCAACTTTTCAGGTCAGGACATATTCGTGGAGTGCACATCTAGTTAGCGTATTCTCTACACCTCTTCCTCAGTCTTTACTGGCTGCCCACCGATGTTCTCCCTCAAACCTCTTCATAGACCGGCTGGATTTATACGAAGGACAATTAAATGTCCTCATGAGGATTTAAGTGCGAGATCGTGTGAGTGAAATCCGTCTCCTTTACAGGCTGTTTCCTGCATGTGAGCCCTTCCTCTGCCCTTTCCCTGTGAGCTGATGGCCTTGCTAAGAGCCCCCCTGCTGAGGTCTCCCTCTGCAGCTCTTTGTGTTTTGCGGCAATTGGAAGAGACCTCCTACTTTTAAAACACACACACACACACGAGCTCACTCACTCTGCACTCTGTCCAGTCGGCTCTCCCCTCTCCCTCCTCCCGGTGCGCACACATACTTTCATTTAAATCTCACCAGATTTACTCCTTACGCAAAAGGAAGAGCGGTGAGGTCCCTGCACGTCGTTATAAAATGATGTCATTCCTAGAAAATCCAAACACATTTTCTACACGAAATTTAAAGAATTCTTTAAAATAGACGCGTTCCTTTTGGTGGGACGCTTTCCCGACGTTTTCCTCTGTGTTGTCACTACTACAAAATGTAGTTCAAAAGAAAAACACCAAAAAAAATGAAGGTATGCTCCGTCTCTAGTGAGCTACTACAGCTGTCAAAATAAAACCCTCACCCCGTTTTTTGTTTCTTTTGAAGTAACGATTCTGTTAAAAGCTTCTAAGTCGGTAGTATGTTGTAGAGTAGATATTTTTCTTGGTATTTTCATTTACCATATTCAGGTTAGTTTGGTTGAAGCTAATGAGGCTAGACCAAAGCAAACTACTACCAAATTAGAGCAACTCCAATCTTAAAACTGTCACAGTGGCTCATATCGGCGTTACCTATTGAACCGTTAATTGACGTCACGTCTGCATGTGGGTATAATTTACACGGATGCTGGTCGTCATTCACACGGGAAATGAAAGTTATGATTTCACGTTATTCTGTCTGAAGCACACTGGGATTTATCTTTGCTAACAAAAGACGTCACATTTGACATGGAAACATAGTGTACAATCGTGTATTTGTTTTTTATAAGTACCACTATATATTTCAACATACACAACACATATTGATACATTTTCAAGATTATTTTTTTTAACTCCTTTAAACGCCAGTCCTACCAGTCAAAATCCTTATTTGGCAGATTTAGTTTTGTCCCATTCCACATATGCAAATTTGGAAATATTTTTTCAACTTGCTAGTGTCAAATAATGGGCATCGACTCTGGACTATTTTCACATTTAATGCAAAGTCAATGAAAAGCTGTTTAATTCCCATCCCTTATGCAACATGAAAATCTGAAACGATTTGAAGATCAATGAACGATAAAAAAAACAACAACAAAAAAACTGCAATAGCAGTGTACTCAGAAAAATGCATTATGAATGGAAGTCAGCAGCATTAAAATAATTACCTTAAAGAGGAAAAATACTGGACAAATTCACATTCAACCCCAAAATACTCAAACTGGCACATCAAAAGCTATGCAGAAATAAATCTGGGACAAGTATTATGTCACAAAAAAACGAAACAAGCTTGAGGAATTTGACTTTCACTCCGTTTAGAAGGAGTAATTTCACTCGTCTCTGCCTGCTTTGCATTTTTACCTCAAACTATTTCAGGGAAACACATTTTACGACGACTCCAATTTAGAAAAAAGGGCCGAGGTACTCAGCGCTGATAAATAGTTATAGCATTTCTCTAATGGTCCTCACTGCGGTGAAGTGGGCCACTTTTTGCTCTTAGACCACCCTTCATCAGATATTTAGAATACCAGAAATGATTACACAAAGCTGCTTTCAGGGGTGAGAATATTAACAATGAGTTATGATGAACCATGTTTTTTTCTTTTTTTTTTTATATATAAACGGTTTTCTTTTCCTTGGACACAAACATTTGCCATGAGCCACGTCAGCCCCGCAGTGATGCAGCGGAGGTGCATTTTCTCCGGGGGCCATATTCTCTCTTTCTCCCTATCCACCCTCTTCTCCACTCTTCACCCTCTCCAATTAGGGGGGCTCCAGCTGTGTACCAGTCAGGATCAGAGGCTGCCTCTATTAGCCAAATCCATTTGTGTAGCGATTGAATCACTCCCCAATCTTCTCTTTTCGTCCCCCAGCCTCCCAAATATGAGTCTGTGTACACCCTCGCTTCACTAGTGCACCAACAACATGCAGGCAAACGCCGCAGCCTTTTCTGTGACAGACTCTGGAGATGAAATAGAAACGGGGAGACGTCTGTCCCGGGAAAACAGGAGGACAACCGAGGCCACCGTAAAAATGTAATTAGACTATTTACATTGAGCTGATACTCTCTGGTATAAATTAAAAATGATTTGTTAATGAAACTGGATTCATCTTTCTGAAGTTTACAGCCTTCAAAAATCCACCTGCTAACTTCACCGGTTAATGTAGAAAATTCCTCTCTAACATAAAAGACAGTTTTCCTCACAGACTAACAAAAAAAATTAATAAAAGTAAAATCTGTTTAAAGGTGACCTCGTCTTCCCTGTGCTCTCTTTCATTCAACCAATAGGAACACGGAAACATAAAGAAGGGACTTATGGCACAAAGAAACTCTTAGCTTGAGTGGCTTCTGAATTCCTCCTTGTTCCTGCTATATTTTACCATTTACTCCAGAAGGTGGCACAATTGTGTAGGAACTGGACGGTCCAGCCTTGGACCAGTGCGCCGGTCTGTAACCAAGGACTTCATCCTCATGTGGTTGAATAAAACAGAACAAGCTTGTTTGTTCTGTCTGTGGCAAGAGACTTCTTGACCCCGATAGGGTGATAACAAGTTGGCAAAATGTCATGGCCTGGAGCAATGAAAAAAACAAGAAAGAAAGAAAAAAAAAGAATCGGCTTCTTTTACAGAATCATATTGTGTGATTCAAACCAAAGAAGGGTAAGTCTTTTGTAAATCCGTCCCTTTTTTTAAAGAGTACTTTCCCAGCTTCCACTTGCTATCTTCACATTTAGATTCTCTCTTCACACAATCTCGGCGCTTTCTTTCTTCTGCTTGACCTTCTCATGCTCCCGTAGCAGCAGCTGCTATAACACCGGTTTGAAAAATGTCACAGCGGTTTACACAAATGCTATTTCGGGAGTAATATAAACTGTTTGCGTTGGATGGTTGTTTACATAGAAGCCGATGAGTATTTACATGGGATACGGAGCGGGTTGGTGCGCCACCAAAGACCTTCCTCCCTGAAACAGACACCGAAGTGGAACGTGTAAAACGATTTAAGCTAATTCACGGGGAATGTCAGCTCAGTTTATTACAAGAAGAAAAAAAGAGTTGACTTGATAAAATGCAGCCAAATTCCACATATTATGTCAATTAGTAGTCTTTCATTTTGTAACAAACCTACTTACTATGCAAGCATTTGGTGACAGTGGAGTGAAAATGTTTTACAGATGATTTAAAGATCTACAAAACAGCTTTCAACTAAACTGCTGTGATGTTGACTACATTTTATTCAGCTACAATGACTAGAAAGGGCTTAAGTGAACTACGCTTAGTACATGTTGCACTCAGGAAGATTATTGGTGGAGCACCGCTTCCAACCTCACTTTGTTATGGAGATATTTAGCACCTAAAATTACCAAGGATGGATGAATAAATCACCATGATGTTTTTGAGATTTTCATAGCCCATCTAGGTCTTAACTCCTGTTGGACTCAGCTAACGCTAAGCTGTTAGCGTTAGCTACCATTACTAACCATCTTGCATGGAGTCGAGGCTGGTTCTTCCGAAACAAAGAGACCAAGAGATCAAGACTGTATTTCTGTGTATTGTGGTGAAACTTGAATGTTTTAAGCAATTACTGGAGAGATTTGTTTTTTGTCAAAGTATCAATGTTAGAAAAAAAAAAACACAACCTGGAATGGTTCTGTAGCTCAGGTTTATACAGAGTTCAAACTAAGACTTAAAATGTATGCAAAATCAGGGTTTATCTGCCTAAAAACAAATAAAATCACATTAGCATTTGCTTCCAACTTTTACTTTACGAAAACAGCTTCAAGTTTGTGGAGAAAAGGTCATGTTTTTTCTCACCAGCTGATCTCAAGTGGATCTGTAGTGCCATTTTAACAAGCAGCACACCAGTGGTGAAGAAAGTACTCAAAAAATGTACTTAAGTAAAAGTACAAATACTCAGACAAAAATGTACTCAAGTAAAAGTAAAAGTACATTAACATTTTACTTAAGTAAAAGTAAAAAAAGTACTGGCTTTTAGAAATACTTAAGTATTAAAAGTAAAAGTACTTGAGGAATGCATTACCTAATCGCTAATATCATTAAGTGTACTGATCATATTTAATTTTAATACATCAGAAATTTGCCATTTTAATTAACAATGCCACAGATAAAGCATGTTTTTATTGTGATTACTCTCCGTAACATAGTTTAGACTTAGATATGTGATTCTACACATCAGAATTTCAGGGATGCAAACATCTTGTCCTCCTGTTCTAACATAACATGAACTTCACTTTTTTTTTTTTTGCCACTAGTGGCATTTATTTTGAAAGAAATCCAACTGAAAGGGTGGGCAGGGGAGGACATGGAACCAAGGAGCCACGTAGCAGATTTGTAGTCTAGACCACCAAACCCAAGACCAAGACAAGACCAAGACCAGCACCTCGCGCTACATGACACAATAAAATTAAGTGCACCTTAAAATTGCTTCTCAAACTGATCTGAAAGATCCACATTCCCATAAAAACACCTACATATTAAATACTTAGAGCTGAAATAAATTTAACCAGTATCAATTCAAACTCTTCTTCATTCTGTTTTGCTTTTATCTCTGTGCCACAATCCGCAGAGGTCTCCTGCCATCCCTAAAAAAAATAACACCCTGGGCGGTTGCCCATATTGCACATGTCAGAAACCACAACTGTCTGCAACATTAAACATAGCAATTAACGGTAAGCAATGCTCAACTATGAACACTGTCAAAGGCACAATAAGCAAGAAGTAACCAAGCAGGAGGAGCACCGTGACTGTTTTCATCCTCCATCCTGCTGCAACGTCTGCCACCATGACAGGAGACGAAAACAAAGAGCAAAGAGCATGGTCTGTGTTCTTACGTTGTTGTTTTATTTATTCGCCAATTAAATAAATAAATATATCTTTTAAATGAAATAAAATAATAGCTACTGCAGTGTACGCAGAGCATTACAAGAACAAAGAACGGCTCTCAGTGAGGCTTCAGTTCTATCAACCTTAGTCAAGATCCGTCCAGAAAAATCGGATCGTTCTTGAATGTCATATCACTTTGGTCACAGCATTGTCCCATATTTGCGACACCTCAGTCAACACCTCCACACAATAATTCAGCTCATGAGTGACAACTTTTTTGCAGATGCAACATGTGTCTCAGTACAGCTAGTTTTGCTAGCATCACGTCCAAGCAACACGTCCACGGAGCTTACCTTTCTTTAAGCTTTCCTTCCAAGTGACGCTAAAAGTTGGATGAAGTTCCCACCGTCTGTGAAAGCGAAGCGCTGCTGATTTTATATGTCGCCATATGTATGATTTATGCAGCGCTATTATATTACTAACAATTAGACAACGTCTCCCGCTTCTCCCGCTCAGAGGAAACCACTGCATGTCTTGGAGCTCCGCGTGCGAGTAAAGGGGGAGGCGATGGGTGACAACAGACACGTAAGTCACGTTATTGCTTGGATTTTACGGCGCCACCTTAAGTCCCTCAACTTCACATTTTAGCGGAAAAAAAGCTCAATGTGACTTGGATGTAACAAGTAACGCCACAGTTTTGTAGAAATGTAGTGAAGTAGAAAGTACAGATACTTACTGTAAAATGTAGTGGAGTAAAAGTAGAAAGTATCCATTATTAAATCTACTTAAAGTACATATAGACGAAAAATTTACTTAAGTACAGTGACGAAGTAATTGTACTTCCGTTACTTCCCACCACTACAGCACCCACAGTCATTGCATTGAGCAACAGTCTGTTAAAGATTTTTAACACAATTACCATTTTGATGTATGTCTTATGTCATCTTGATTTGTACTGGACTACTTTCCATCTAAGTGAAATCTTAAAAACACTGTCGTGTGTTTGTACTTTTATCATCCTTAACTCACCATTTTACTCTTTTCAAAAACACACCAGCAGAAATATCATTGAAAACTGAGAATGTCCCAGCTGTCAGTTTTGCCTTCTGAAGTTCACCGCTGAGGCGTCTGAGCTGATTTTCACGACGTGAGTTTAAGAAAAATGATTTGGGACTAAAGAAAAAAAAAAAAAAAACTTAGGAATGCATTCATTTTTGTAGAAGCTGCTTGTGCTTCTTCCTCTTCAGGAGACAATTGAGAGCTTCTTCTCGTGGTTGTTGTTTATTATTTTGCCTCTAATTATGCTTTAGCTCACAGTTCAGAAACACACAGCAATCACCAAACTGTCATAACTATTTGGGTGATTGCTGGATGCACTCAAATTAGGTTTTTATATTTAAATGCTTCTACAACGGCAGGTGAAAGTGAAACTACTTAACTACTTAGTTATAACCAAGTAGAGAATCCAGGCACTAAAAGAGACAGATTGTGTATAGAGTTTATCTTTATACACCACCATTTAAGAAAGCTTCACTCCACTTCCTTAAAACAGTATCTTCTGATAAATAGCACTCACACCGCCTGCTAACAAAGGAGATAACATAATATTGTTCAGTGGAACTAGAAACACTCTGTAAAAGTGAATTTAGGAGGGCGATAATATTAGCAATTACAATTTTTTTAATTTAAATACATTGTGTGTAATGTAATGTTCAGCAATGGTTTGAATCTAAGATCAATTATTTTCTTTAACAACAAATCTGACCTGAAGATTTTGATTAGCATTTAGCTGAATGGTTGGTTTGGTCGAATGTTAGCCTTGTTTATGGTGTACACTATAGAAAATGGCAGGAGATAAGCATTTCTATTTTGGTTGTGTTACGAATTGATATATTAACTTAGTGAAACTTGAGAACTGTCATAAACTTTGCAGAAAGTTTCTGTACTGGATCAGGATTTGAACATTTCCAGCATTAGCTAGCTTAGCGACAGCGCTAACTCTGGTCAAGCTTTCCCGCCAGCTAAACTTCTTCATCCTGAGGCTGCCATGGATTTAAAAATGGATTTAAAAATGTTTTTTAATGTTCATTAAGGCTTCTGTGACTCTTTATGACTGAATAACAGATCAGTTATGTGTCTGTTCTCTGAACATGTACTTTTTGTTTGCAAGTGCAAATGACTACGGCCAGCTGGTATTGATTGATCCCAGCTTACGGATGATAATGTATGTTTAGAAGATGACTAATAAGATTATTTTATACACATACTACTGTCTTGTTTTTATTAACTGGTGATCGAGCAGATGTTTTGTACTTCTGTTTGAATATTGAAATATAAATCGTCTGCCTGTTGTGCTTAAAGTTAAAACACAAAACATAACTTTGACTCTACTTATAATGATTGGCGTGAAAAGATCTGAACATTTAAGTTTAAGTTTAAGTAAATTTGAAAAATTCCATGAAATTTAATTAATTCATTCACTTTGAGCTGCTAAATTTACACAACTTTGGTGTTAAAGTGTTAATTAAAATGTACGTAGACAAAACTTCTGCTAATTGTTGCCAAAGATTTAGATTTCTTTTACAGTTTTCTTTGGAGTCGTCTATGATACTAATTCTTGTTATGGTGAATTTGTATCTATTAAAATATATTTTTAAACAAATAAAAATAAAAAAATAGATGTTATCTATTTTCTGAGATAAAAATAAACTTTCTTTTAGCATTTTTTCAACAATGAATGTTCAAAGTGCTTAAAGTACGGAGCACTGCACTGTTATCTTAAATTATGTCCAACCTTTATGTTAGAATCAATTCGCAGTTGATTCATGTTTTCATTAATTACCTTATTTATTTATTTACTTTTTTTTTTTTAGCTTCTTTCATTTCCATATGAAGTCCTTAGCAGGAATGTCAGGGATCTCCAAGGTCACATGTTCAGATCTCCATTCCCCTCCAACAAAGAAGAACTTTTGGCCGCCATCGCCGAACTTCGAATCAACTTAGTTTTGTCTTCTCTGTGGCTCATCACTCTCAAGATGGTAGTGCTGCTGATTGGGATTTGTATTTTCAAAGCCGGGGCGGGAAAGCGAGTGGGTGTTCGGGGGGCGTGTAGGTGTTTGGCGCGGAAAAAGACAATACAATTAAATGATTAATGCACAGCGGGCACACTGACAATTAAAACTATTATAGAAATTAAAATGGCATTATGTCACAGTGGAAAGCTGATGATACCCGTGCCGTCTTTTTAAAAGCAATTTTCATAATTTCAATAATTGAAATTACTGCATATTCATTCATTTACTGGGTGAGGAGGGCTAAGAGCGGCTACTAATGAAATGCAATCATTAGCATCCAAACAAAGTAATTGGGTAGTCTTTTATCCTTGGAGATAGGTGATAAGGCACAATCACCCCGTCACCCCCCTCCATCAAAACGCAAAAGCAAGTAATTAAAGCGCAGACAAAGATGAGGCCAGCGCTGCGGCTGTGCTGTACACCACTGAAAACAGCCCTGATTGCCTTGATTAGGGACCTTACTGTACCCTCTGATTTTGTTTATGGATCCGCTCCCCATCTTTCAGGAAAAGAAGGCGTAGATGGGTGTGGGCTCTGGGTTTGTTTTGGATGTGGCTAATAAACCTGTTGGGAAATTCTTGGGGAATTTTGATGTGCACGCCCCCCCCCCCCCAACAGCCCCTCCCCCCTGAGGACCCCACTTCCTCCCTGTGATGGAGCTCGAAAGCACAACTAAATCCACATTTAGCTCAGTTAGAGATCGGCTCCTTGTACATACTTAAGTTAATGGAAAACCGTGCTGCTGCGCGGGACAATTACCAACCAGCTCCGGAGGACAGGGGAGTAAGAAACGGGAGGATGGGTGGAGGTGGAGAAGTGACTCGGAGAAGAAGAGAGAGGTTGAAGTGAGAGGGAGATGGGCACATGAAGAGTCTTGAGAAAAAGAGCTCCTTCTCGCTTGTCTCTCTAGTGGGGGACATGGTACGCTCTCTCTCTCTCTATCTTCCCGGCTGGCTCCTCCGTGGTTTTTAGGGAGCTTCTTTGCACTGCGCACCCTCACTCCCCCCCACTTCTTCCTCCAGTATTTCCCCCTCCTAGGGGAGGGTCATTAGGCCCTCCTGGAGGCAAGTCAAGAATATAATGTGAAAGGGGCCACCTGCCAAAAAAAAAAGAAAAAAAAAAAAGAGCGCAGTGGATCCTGTGCTGTCCTTCTCTGCTTCTACGTGTTGACCCAAAGACTCGGGAAGTTATACCCAGTGCCTTGTAAAAGTATCCCACAGATTGAACTTTTACACACTTTGACATATTCGATAATACAAAAAGATAAAAATGTATTGACTTAATCATATTAAATAATGCGACAGCTTCAACTTACAAACAGCAATGAATTACCCAAGACACTCTTGTAAATTAGATTATTATTATAATTTTTTTTTTTTTAATCTTAGTAAGTTTTTCGCTTTCTGGTTAAACAAAGTTGCCACCGTTTGTCTCTGAAAGTTACCTAATTAAGAAATAGTGTCTAAGTTGTCTAATCTCAAATGAGAGGAAGGTAATAATCAGAGGTCAAGGGGTCGGCATTTATCATATCGTTTATGATTTATCGTGATAAAAGTTTCTGTCGTGAGAAGAATTGTGAATAAATCACCGTCCCAAAGAAATTCCCGTACACGATGCTTAAAAACCTCCACAACTGTCTGCCTTGTCTGGAATTTTTCTTTTTATACAGTTTTCAACATTTCTCTTAAAAAATAAATTTAAGTGCAGTTATTGTGTGCAGCTTAGTGATGCAAATCACACCCTCTATGTCACTTATGTCCTAAAGAAGCGCATTACAAATGAGAATGTTTTTCAAGAGCAGTATTTGTGTTTGTGGGGGAATTATTATGTTGTCATGCAATCACAGTCATACAGTTAACTAGAAAAAAGTAATATTGCCATGTTTATCATTGTCACAATAGCACCACTTAAAACTATAAGCTGGTATTACCCAAGGCTACAAATGTGGGAATACTGTGGGAATGTTGTATATTTTTTGTCAGCGGTAAAAACAAGCTGGTCAAGAGTCGATGGGAAGAAGAATGGAGCTAAATGCACTTCAATCCTGGAAGGAAACCCATTAGACGCTGTTAAAAAAATTGAAACTGGAAGTTCGCTTTTTTTTAGCAGCACGGCAACCAAGGTGCAGAGTAATATTTGCAAAGCGCTGTTTGCAGAAGCCCCGCTTAGTTTTAGCTAACTCACAAAGAACAACTGGTAAAAGATTAGCGTTTAGCAGAGACACATCATCGAAAGCAGCTGAGGTTGTTCTACAAAGCACCAACACAGACGTGGCTAAATGCCAGCTTCTTCCCACACGACAAAGTGTTTAATAAAATTCCACACTCAAGTTTTGCATTGTAAACGGAATAATGTGAGAAGAGCATTGAAAGCTTGTGGATTTGCGTGGCCTAAGAGGAAGCTGATTTCTTGCCAGCGTAGAAAAAAAAGGTTGATATGTGGTCACCTTCACCTCCATCTCTGCTGAAATGGACAGATGGGAGGACGACAAAAGAGGCGAAGGAAAAACTCCTCCTCCTACAGCCTTGGACTTCATGCCCACCATTTCATTTTGCGTCTCGTGAACGTAGAGCTTTTCATCTCAAAAGATCAACAGATTTCTCTCCTTTACCCTCCCTCTCTCTCCCTGTATCTCTCTTTTTCCCATTTTCTTCCTCCACTCTTCACTCATTCGTACACCTTGGCAAATGGGAAAACTGTCCTTGGTTGGATTCTGTTTTTCAAAGGAATCAATTCTCGTTTGTGCACACTTGATCTAACCCTGTGACAGGCATTAAGTGTCTCCAGCCCGATACGGAGGCCTCGTGCTCTGTGTGCTGATGGACGTGGCCCATTATCACACAGGCCCGCGCGCACACACACGCACACACACACACACACACGCACCCACACATGCACACGCTCTCACACAAAAAAGTGCATTTGTTCACATGGTCATGCATGCACAAATGCGGCCACAGGGACACAGGCGTGGATTAATAGACGGATTGCACTGAATGCACATTTCACTGAAATATATGTAAGTTTATGCATGCAGGCGACACGGACTGAGTCGGTGTGACTGTGAAAGCCGTGTGTGGAAGACATGTGCATCAGGGCCAAACCAGACGACCTCCGCAGGAGATGTTAAGAGGCGAGGAGACAAACGCTCCAGTCTGGAGGCGTCTAAGCTGAGAGGGAAGTTGGGAAATAGGTAATGAGATGAACACATGAAGAAAATCAAAGTTGGAAAACATGTTTACACCGAAAACAAAGCATAAAAATGTCTGATTATCTAAGGTTCTCCAAATAATCTAAACCAATCTTAAAGGTAGACAAAAAAGTAAAAACAGCTGATCATATTCACAGATCGGCTGCACGAAGTTCGAACTCTCGGATTCTCTGTTGATTTCAAGTTTCGGTGCTTTTAGGAGTTTTGTTTTATAGTTTTCATATTTTAAATAAATTGTGAGCCAGTACAGTTGTTCCCACTGAGACACTAAACTGTTTGCACATTTTTTTAATAAGATAGTTCAAGTTCAAGCAGATTGGATGGAAGGTGATTGAAGACAACAGCTTTCGTTTTTTACTACAGATTGTCAGATGGATTTAGGTCTGGACTTTGACCGTAATCTCTTCTCGATTTTTCGTCCGATTTTTTCAAAAGTTTTTCACGACTTCACCCAACGATGATGTGAGCTTGACGTTTTTCCTCCACATACATTCAAATCTGATTCTAATGAAGTCAAATCTTGCAAATTAAAAAGCTGTGACATCATCGTCATCAGTGCAAGAGAAGGTAACCTTACTCCATGTAAACCTCTAAATCTGAAGAAAGGAATGGAGCACACCTCTCATTATTTTAGCATTTAACAAAAGAGGAATCATTTCGATCATCTCACCTGACCTAAATCTTGAAATTTAAAGTCTGATTTACTTGCATGAGGAGATAGAAAGGGTAAAGACGCAGTGCAGTGTATCTTAAAGGTTTCAACTATGCATTTTTTTTTTGTTGTTTACTGCATGCTATCCATTTCTCCTCACCTTTCCAGGATTCCCAATGGATGCATTTGTCTCAAAGTGTTTGTGATGGTACGTTTTGTTGTGCCGGTGTGGGATGGGAACGAGCGCTGCCATGCGTTCTGCTCATGTCGGTGGAAAATGAGATCAAAGACCTCGACGCTGAAAGTCGAATTTCACCAGGAGAAATCCTCACGCGTCTGTAGTCACGGCCAAAGATTTCCACTGCAGCAGAAACGTTTCAGATCTAGGTTTGAACCACATTGTTTTAGAGTTAGAGCACAGCGATGAAACTCTTCTTAACACAAAGGAAATCCTTTTACCGAGACAAAAAAAACCAACATATTACGTCAACAACTCACGTTCTTTGTGTCAAAAACAATCAGTTTGCAATCATATCAAGAGATCAGAGTTGAGAACGAGTTGGATTTAGTGTTCATCCAGCTGAATAGTAAAACATAGATCTCTGATTTATTATTATATGTTAAATCATTATTTGATGTGTTTATTGGAAGTATAAAACTTTCTTCCTGTTGTCTGTTACGAGTTAAGTGAGGCGCAGAGGTGACGTCACACTGTGTGCGGAGAAGAGGCGAGTCTAACAATACGCAGATATAACAAATTATTTTATCATTTTAAAACACCTAACTTTGCCTGTATGTGATTCTGGTGTCATTTGGAAATAGTTTTTGAACAGATTTCACATCTTCCAGCTTGTTCAAGTTTAAGGCAGCAAAACGCAGCGTCTGATTTGTCTTGAAAGTTGGACATCAAAACTGGGGATAACCTAAAACTCACATTGCTCAGAAGACACAAAACTACTGCATTTGTTTTAATGTTCAGCACAGACGGAAGAACAACTTCTCTGCTTTTTTTAGGGGAAATTTTACAGCTCTGTAGAGAGTACTTCTGTTCTGAATAAAGTCTGGTGCATGCAAACACACGTCATGATAAACCTAATTCATTGTGTGTCCAAATAAACAATACATTCTGATTATTTAGTTATTATTCAGTTCAATCGATGTATTTGGTCACATAGCTAAAGGGACCTGTTAGCGTTCTCGCTGATTGTGATAAAGATTCAATATAAAGTTTCTGACCGGCCAATTACTGATTAGGATCACGAAGAATCATCCGATTCCAGTGACCTCTGTGAATTTCCATTTGTACCCAGCATGGCTGAAGGCCTCCATTTTATTAACCAGCAAAAAAACATTAAAGAGAAAAATCTTGCCGCTCAAAGAACATATTCTTAAACCATCAGATTGCATTTTTCTTCCCAGGCTGCCATGGATCCCAGGTAACATATAAATATAATGTCTAATATAGTTTAAGGGAAGCCACTAATCAGAATCTCACTGTATAACTTTAGCGGCTACATTACACGGTAACAGATTAACCATCCCCCCCCAAAAAAACAAAAAAACAACCCCACAATGTGGATATTTAAAAGCTGTTCCTGTAGTTTGTCTGTTCCCTACCTGCCTTTTTCAATATTCTTTAATTGTCTGTGATTTCTCCCTTGTTGGCGTGTCACACAGCTGCTACAAAAAAAAAAAACACGGCGAGTGTTGAAAAGAGAGAGAGAGAGAGAGCGAGAGTGAAGAGAGGAAAAGAAAGAGAAATTGGAGACGGAAGAATGTGTTTGATTAGAGCAAGTTTGCTCAATCTTGAGTTCGCTATTGTGTTTCTGGCGGATGTGTGAATGTTACACCGACCAGAAAGGCTAAGAAAAGACGGGCATGGGAAACATGCACACTGACATTTCTTAATCAAATATGGCAATCAGGGGGCCAACCGACAGCATACCATTTGCAATCCCTTTTAATTCATAATCAAAAGCTGAGCAAATGAGGGAGAAATTGAGAAAGAAAGAGAGAAGAGGGGGAGGCGGGGGTAAGGGGGGGGGGAGTGAGGGAGAAGGAAGGAGAGGGAGAGAGATGCAGGTCATTACATCTCTTTTTACTGGCCCGATGAGAGCAATGTAGAATTAATCAGAGGCCATTAGGCTGTATTTACTTACCACGGCAGGGGCTCTGATCTCTCTCCCTCTTTCTCAGGAAACGAACCCTGATATGATCCCACTCTGCCCCGGCCCTGTAGTAGAAGATGGAGCGGGACTAAGAATAAGGGTATAACGAGAGCGAACCACACAGCTCTCTGTGTGTGTGTGTGTGTGTGTGTGTGTGTGTGTGTGTGTGTGTGTGTGTGTGTGTGTGTGTGTGTGTGTGTGTGTGTGTGTGTGTGTATGTGTATGAGATAAGAGAGAGTGCATGCGATCTGGGACATTATGCTGCATCATGTGGGTGTTGTATGTGCCGAGGAGGTAGCTGCGGCGAGGAGCTGGAGAGGGATGCTCTTAAATCAGAGTGTGTAATCCCCCGTGGGGTCAGCCTGTGGCCTCTGATGTTGACTCACAACTCAGGCTATCACACATCCCTCTCCCTTTCTCTCCTAATGCACTGCTGCCATTACTCACCCGGGTCACTGAAATCCCCGGAGTAATGGGGATGTGGCTGTGGCATCAACTTAGCGCAATCTCAGGAAAATGGAGATCAAACATCTTGAGAAGAGTGCTTTTTTTTGGTGGTCTGATTTACACTTTTTTTTTCGATCTTTAATAAACATCTTAATGATATTGGCCTAATATGGTTAAATGTAAAAGGATCTTAAATTAAAATGAAAAGATCCAGATTCTCCTTTTGAATGAAGTATTGTTGTCTTGGTAACAAAGGTCCTGTTAAAATTCTGTTAGGTTTACACCTGATGAAATCAAGTCAAGTTCATTTTTAATAGCACATTTTAGCAACAAAGCATGTCAAAGTGCTTTGCGCTATAAAAACAAAACATAGTCACCAAGCAATAAACATAACATTATGTCAAAACCATCCTTACAATGGCTCAGAGAACAGACTTCGATTTGTCACTTTACAGGTTAGCTACAAAATAAATTAGTCTTCAGAGGTAAATTCAAATTACATCTAAGCTTCTAACAATCACCCTTTATGTTTAAGAGCTTTGTTATGCAATTCCTGATTCATTGGAAATAAAATATAATGCCTACAGCACCTTAAAAGCAGGAAATGCCACTTGAACGTATTCACATTTAGTGAAACACATCAGACAGATCAGGGTAAAGGAAAGGCAAGGAAAGCTGGTCAGAAATATTTGGGAAATGAGTGGAGCTAAGTATAGGACAATTCCAGTAGGAGGCACCGAAAGATGCTGCAAAGCAGATGTATTGAAATGGCCCAGTTAAAGTCCAAACTGAAGTCCAGTAGGTAATCTATGCAAAACTTGATCTGTTTCCATCCCACCAATCGGTCTGATCTTGAAAGTAGAATTATCAAAGTTGGTAGATAAATTGAACGATTTGCAGCTGTAATTATGAATCTCTGCAGCCCAATTTCCAACTTCATGAATCACTCTATGGGCTCCCAACCTTTATGCTTTAATTCGCATTTTATCACACAAAACAACTGTTAAATGCACAGAAGTTTGTGGACATAAACAGAAATGCTTCTGCCAGGCACTGCATGAAGCCCAAATCTTTCAAAACTGCACCGAGAATCTATTTTTGTCCAGTTTATTTTATTTTTAGAGGAAAGAAAAAAGTCTTCTAAAAGTTCCTAGTGAAGTTATTTGGACAAGAGTAAAACACAAGTTATGCTTATAAGTGTAAAACAAAAGTTATGCTTATAAGTGTAAAACACAAGCACAATCTGGACAACAAACCCCACCTGAGATGTGAATACAAAGCGAAACAATATTCTATGTTTAAATATCACAAATCACATGCATGGTGTTGACAACAATCAGCTCTGACCAAGCATTTCCCACCAGCTACTCTCGCAGAGCGTGATTTCAAACGACTCGCTTAAATAAGTCGGTGTCGTCTGGTTGCATTTCATCCGTCTAATCAGTCCCTGGCTTTTCTCCGTCACGGACACATTTAATAGCCTCTCAGTGTCTGTTTAGTTATGGAGTTATGTTGTTATATCTCCTATAAGTCAATGTATTCACCGAGAGGTCAACCTTTCATGGATTGGATTGTAAGTTAGAAAAGTTAACAGTCTCGTCCATATGAAATCGGTCTCAGTGTTTGCAGAGCGCACAATGATGCAAATTATGAAATAATCCAGTATTTACATGGAAACCAGACAGATATCCAGTCGTGTTTCCCTCTAACAATGCAGCTTTCCTCCCTTCCTTTGTACCCACCTGTCACTCAGCTATTGGACCGTCTGTCTCTTATCCCTGAATGTCAAGTGACGTTCAGCGGGGTTGCTGTTCTGCTCTGTAAATATGACAGACGAGGCCTTTGACAGAGAAATGGGATCATGTGGAGGTGTGCAGAGGTGTGCATGTGTTTGTGTGCGTTTGGGAACATAAAAGCTGCGAATTATACAGCGAGATGAGGTCGATGCGAGCGCTGCAGACACTGAACACCCTCCTTTAGCCGTCAGTGTAGGTAAGGAGTTGATAAGTTGCTCTGATGTGTTTGCAAGCAGTAAGGAAGAGCAAACGTTACAATACATAAACTAGTAAAGATATTCAAAGATGACCATGACTTTAAACCTGAGTAATACACCTAAAAAAATATGTGACGTGATCAAGGAAAATCTAAAATCTCCTTGTAATTTACAACAAAACATTGACTATAGTCCTTTAACCCTTTCATGCATAGCAGTCACTACAGTGGACATCTATCTAAAAGCCATATTTTTGTGCTTCTTGTGGATTTGTATGTTATAAATGCACACAGACCACTGAAGTGGACACTAATGCACCATAAAATACACCATCAACTACTGGCCATCAGCTGCAAAAGCAATAAATTATTTTTGTTAAATCCAATATGGCCGACAGACAAAAAAGCACGCCATCCGACCCGGTCCCTCCTTCTGCTGTATAGACAACTCTAGCAGGTAAAAAAAAAATATTGTGACATCAGATAACCCCTAAAGAACAATACTACTGATGTATTTTTCAAATAACAACTTTGTATTTGGAGAAAAGTACAATTGATCACCTAAAACAAATAAATTGTTTAAATTGTTTTCCTACCTTTTTTTTTATGCCTTAAGAAAAAAAAAAGAAAAATATCCTGACACAAAGGATCATAATTCAGACATGAAAGGGTTAAAAAAAATTGCTATACAATTTTTCTGAATATTGCTAAATTTTGTGCATTTATAAGGATTAAAGTAACTAACATTCAAAAAGGAGAGAACGACTCTTTGCTGTAAATGAATAGAGGTTTTACCTTTATTTTGTTTTTTAATAAACCATCCATCCGTCGTCTATAACTGCTCGTCCATGTAGTTTGTCCATCTTTACGCATTGTTAGGTGGGACATGTTTGTTACGGAAAAGAAGATATTAAATCACATTTCTCTTGCTTTCATGTTTGCGTAGTGTTGTTTAGACCGCTTTTGCTTCTGTTGATTAAATATTTAATTGGTTGAATTATCTTGAAATTTGTTTTATTTTACAGTAATGTGAAAAAGGACGAGGGGCAGAGAGACAGGATTGAAGACACGCGTTAAGGGAACCGAGGACAGGAGTTGAGCTCTGGACGGCCATGTTGAGGTCTGTGTCGCCACATATGAAGCTCCAGCCGCTGCACCGTGCAACGCTCCTGCTTTTTGTCGTTTAAGCTTTTATCTACCAACCATTTCTAGCAACCAAATCACCAGAATTTTCCTGTTTTTAAACACCAGCCCTTTAAAAAAAATTACAACTGGATAAAATTGGGTTACATCTGGAAATGTAATTTATCACATGAATTGATATTTTTTTGCTGAAGTCAAAGTTGTTAGTTTCTGGACTTCTGCCAGGGGAGCCGTGTTAGTTTTCTTAAACAAATAGGCACAAAATGTATGGAAAATTTAAGGAGGAGTTCAACTTTGATTAACAGGCTCTTTACCAATGACTAAACAAACCACACCAAAACAACAAAAAAACTTATGTAAAGTTTTAAACTGACATTGGATGTTAAATGTCGAATGAAATCCTTTTAATTTAGTCGATTTTTTTAATGCATGACTAAAAAGTTGCGTGCAGAGAAATGAGCAGATTTTGTTAATGAATCTCCAAACATTTATCATTAAAACCTGTCCCATGTTACGCTGCTTCAATGGCGTCAATGCCTTGTATTGATTTATAGACTCCCAGGTAATTAATGACGCGCGTCTTTGGTTGAGATTCTTTCAAAGGGAAAAGAAAAGCAGCAACACCTTTTAATCAATCTTTACAGACACACCAACAAATAGTGACTTTCTACAATCACACAAACATTAAACTGTACTCTAGCATCCCATAATTGCACATTTAGCCTAATAAATTATAGGGTTCAAACAACTATTTCACCCAGAAGTAATTACAGGAATCAATTCATGGTAAAGTCTCAATTTTAAGGAAAGAGGGTAGTTTAAATTATTTTTACCACTTCAGCTCCTGAAATCGCAACTTCAGGGTTAGGTTTTAGGGTTTTGCCTCAGTTAATTCTTCACACGAAGCGGCACATCAAAGCCTCTGGCCCTGACCGGCCACGCCGATACGGCACAAACCTTTTCTTTTTTTTTTTTAAACAACTGATAGGGAGACAAAGGAGGCTGCAGCATACTTTCTTTGGGCGATATGAGCAAACAGTTAATGGCGTTTGCTTAAGATTAACAGGCCTCGCCACCAAAGGAGCCCAGTGCGTTAGAAAGAGAAAGAGCAAGCAGAGAGGAGAAACACGGGGAAGTACAAAAGGAGAGGTTATTTAACACTTAAATCATGATAGTCCACATTGTGGCTGGTCTGTTTGTTGGGTGTGACTGAGGAGTGGAGGAATGTTATGTTTAGAAGTGAATAATTTGCTCAGGCTCTGAATGACACACAGGTACAAATCCACCTGCACATAAGGACAGATGGAAACGACAACTTAAAAAAAAGTGGTTTAAGTGGAATAAAACAGGACAGAACAATAACATTAACAGCTTTTTGGGGAGTTTAACATTAAGAAGAGGTGTTTCTATAGACAGAAAACATCAACTCTCCACGACGTTTGCTTGTAGCTCTCCAGCAAAAAGATTAAGTAGAGTTTCGTAATTTTTACCAGGAGGTCAACTTTAACACTCTGCAGAAGTTTTAAAGTGCCTCATGATATGTTCATACGCAGCTTCAAAATAAGCTAAATTAGTTCAATCAAAAGTTCGCAGGGTTGTCTAAAAGTGAATTTTGCTGCTTTTTCACTCATTCCCAGTCTTTGTGTTGTCTGCTTAAAAATGAGACGAATGAAGGAGAAATCAAATAGTAGCAGATAAACAGAAAAACAACAAAAAAAAAGACAGACTTGTGTCTTTTAGGAAGAAAAGAAGATGACCTGATGGAGCAACCACATCGGCTCCAGCAGGTCTCCAACCGGCCGGGTCCACAGCTTATTTTAAGTCTATGTTAATCAAAGGTGTGAGAGAGTGACCTGAACACAGAGCAGCAGCCAGCCTGCTGTCGTAGCACTAATCGTTTGCAGAACACTTGCTCTCGCTCAAACGCTAGTGACCAAGTTCTGTCCACACATATTTACCGCAACTGAAGTCTTAAAGACTCTGAGCCTAATTATCAACGAGTAAAATCAAAACAGAGACAGTAAGCTAACATTAGCCTGGCATTTCAGCAAACATGTCCCCGTGCAAAGATCCTCAGACGTTTCGTAGCTGCGTCATGGAATAAATAAAAGTTATACATGTCTTAGGTGAATAGCTGATAGTACAAGTTGGAGAATTAGGTCATCCTTCAAAACTCAGTTAACCCTGGATCAGAAAAGACACTCAGATGTGTTGTTTCTTCACTTTTATACTGTGTGCTATTTTTTTTTATTTAGTTGCAAAAATACTTTATAAAAAGCTCTTTTTTAAAACATTGAAGAAAAAAACCTTGAGCTGATTGCAGTGAAGCAGTTTTTCTACTAAAATATTACACAATACATGTTCAAGAATGTGTTAGCTTAATCGAACATTGAACTCTGAACCTAAGAACAGAAAATAGAAAATCTGGTTGAAAAAAAAACTAAATTTGACATTCTGTTGTTTACTTGTGCATAAGATTTGATTATTTGCTTTCTTTACTCTTGTGTGCAAAGAAACACCATTTGTGATTGTTAATGCAGTTTAATCTTAAAAAATATAACATTGCCAAAATATAACATAACATCAAGGCTGTTTTGCAGTAAAAGGAACACTGGAGAAGTATTTTTGGCATAAAGAGCCATTTCTTTTGCTTGTAATTTGTGAGCAAATACAATAAAAAGGACCTGCTGAGTGGTTTTTCAGCCCTTCAACCTCAATTAAAAAGAAACTTATTTGAACCTTTAAACATAAATTTGAAAAGCTCAATCTACCTTATACCAGGGTCTTTTTTGCTATTATATCTTTAAAAAAAATATGGATAACTTAAAAAAGTATTTCTGGTTGGAGGCACGCTGTAGGAAAGTTATTGTACCACAGTGTGTTTAAACTATTATTTGCATCTAAACTTTTTGTGTCTATAGCTTTATCATGAAATAACTAAACCATACTTCACCAGATATGTCTAAAACCCTTAAACTTCATCACGTTGTAAACAACAAAGATGAAGACACTTCAGTTAATATTTGGCGAATAAATGTTTGCTGCTACTTGAATTCCTGGTATTTTCCACATATCTGGTTTTGATGCCGACTGAGTAATAATACACTTCCCAATTTCCTTATTTGTGTGGAACTCATCGCATAATGCAGCAGAAGTCTCCTAACTTTGGTCAGTTTGGCTTATTTCTCTCATATCCGACAGGCGTGGTTGGATTGTTAAACTTTAGTCTCCAGACAGACGTTTAAAGCACTAAAGTTCACTCTCTAATCAGCGCTCCCCCCCCCCCCCCACCCCCCACTCTAGCAAACACAGCCAGACGGCTGCCTCCGCCACACAGATGCAGACTGCAGCCGTACTGTAAAAAAAAAAAAAGGCACCCCGACAACTGCAGCTGATTCCTCCGGGAACGTGTAATTTTCTCATTTAGCTCACAAGCGTTTGGCCCGACACCAATTAGCACAGGGCCCTGACCCCAGACGTCTGTACCATGAGACGCGGCGCTGAGTGATGCGCCACGTGGCACGCCTCAATCAGCCCGCGCGCTCCTTTTCTGTTTTGCTCCCATTAAATCATCGCCATATACATAATTCATACACCTCAGATTTGGCGGTTTATTATAAGCTATCTCTGAGAGTGGGAGTATGATTATATGTCAGCTTGAACTCTTTTTGAGGCATCTACATAACATCTTTCAAGAACTCCTTTTTTTTTTTTTTTACACGGTCACAGCGATTGTTACCATGCTTGTATAAAACATGATTGTACGACTTATAATTTCACTACTGACCATTAACATCTCTTCAAATTTACCAGAGCACGTTAGTGTGTTCCTCCTGCTCTTGACAGATTCAACATCTTTTTTTTTTTTTTTGCCATGTTATGCAATACCAAATCTTACCATAGGGGGGTGGGGTCACACCAAAGTGCTACTGCTGTCACTCATGCCCTCTTAATGGGAGAGAGCCTTGAAAGTCAATGAGGAGGGTGTAATTGGTTTTTAGGGTTATCTAAATATAATACTCAGAACAGCGAGGAGACGGAAATGACTCGCATTAAAATATTAAAGCGTCCTTGTCCGACTTAGTCTGCTCAGGCTAACAGTTATGACACGAGCGCACAAAAACTAACATTCCACAAAGTACAATTTTTTTTTCTTCTTAATAATCTGTTTTAGCTTGTTTTGCTTGATTTCCCTCCGTATTTATCTTGAAACATCTGCTTAGGTTTTACGCCGACGGCGCGTCGGCGCCGATGTTTGCGGCAGACGCTTGCACACCATTTGCAACTGAAAACATGCATGCGTGAGTTTGGACATGGGTCCATTTGCACGTGTGCACATGTCTCTCCTCCTTGACGTTGTCTGTGCACCCCACCAGGCAGCTCTTGGCCTCCTCCTTTCTTTGCTAAGAAACCATCCATTCTGTGTGAGTAATCAGAGCTGTGCCTCCAGGAGCCCAGCCAAGCCTCTCATCCTTGGGCTGCTCAAGAGCTGCTTTAATTAACCATCATACCACAGATGGGATCGATTTTTTTTTTCCTCCTTTTTTTTCTTCTTCTCCCTCCAAACCCTCCCTCCGCCTCCACCAGCTCCTCTATCTCCCTCTTTCTCTGTGCCTCCTCCCTCTCTTGCCTTCTATCTCGGCTGCTGCCTCTCTCCCATACACAACTCCCGTAATTGCGCTGGAACGGTGCCAGCCGCCGAGTCGGGGCCCCAGACTCCAGGCCTCTCCTTCTGTTCTCCTCCTCAGACCCTGGCCTCACCTGCTCAATACCTTATTAGTGTCAGAATCTGTAGAGAGTCATTGCGGATTAACTAAAGAGATGTGAGATTGATTTCTGCCCTGCAGATAAAATTGAAGTTTCCTTTTCCGTGCGTGTGTGTGTGTGTGAGGAAGACGAGAGAAAGCAGGAAATATTTTTTTCAAAAAGTGAAAAAAAAAAGAAAAAAAAAAGAGGGTATTTAGTGTTTCACCTTGAAGGAAGACACTGAATGCATGTGCATGCTGTTTGTTTTGTGCATTACGCTTCTCTAGCATGTATGAGGGTTTTTGAAACGAGGGTTTGCTAATTTGCTATTGGAAGACCCACTTGAGCCTGTGCCTCTCACACAACAAATTAATCCCCACTCTTGCCTTTACCTTCATTGGTTTTCATGCGGCAACTACGGAGGCACCCGGGAGCCCTGATGTTCCTCGGTGACACGTTGGATTTCAGAGAGGGCTTCTCCATCCACACTCAAACAACAACAACAAAAAATCTAAGCAAAAAAAGAAAGAAAGAAACATGTGGCGCTCTCTCTTTTCCTTCCCCCCACAGAATTTAAAACGTCCAATCCAATCTCTAATCTGCGGCTGTAAAGAGGAGCAGAAATCACCTGCTATGGCAATACGTTCATTGATTATTCATGGCTAAGGGATGGCTCTATATGTGTCAACGAGGGCTCAGAAGCAGCCAGTTGGGAGAGAGATTAACATTTATTTTAGAGGTGCGTGAGGAGGCAGGTGAATTTTGCGTGTGCATGTGTGTGTGTGCGTGTGTGTGTGCGTAGCTGAGGTTGGGGCTGGAGGGAAGTGGAGGGCTGTCTCCTCAGGATTGTGCCGTAATCACAGGCCTCCGTCTACATGGCACATCTCAAGAGTGGTGTCAGCTGGGCTCTTCTCTGTTTGCTAATAGCGGGGGGTCAGGCCTTACTCACAAAGAGGTGCGTTTGATCCCCAGGTACGGGCCACAGAGGGGAGGAGATGACACTACAGAATGCTAACAGGTCGTTCAACGGGCTTATTTTTCCTCGCTGCGTCTCTGCCCTTCACCTCCAAATTATCTTTGTTTTCTGCAAATAAATTGAAGCGTTACACACACAAAAAACTTAACATTGTAGTGAATACGAGGCATTAGGATAATTAAAATTCTGAGTAATAATTAATATTCACTTGTGGGATCTCATAATATTGTGAAAATTGGCTAGAGGGTCCACAGACCCGAGGAGTATTAGTTTTTCAACGTAGCATTTGCTTTATGTGTTGTTCTTGCTGTAATAAATGTAAAATAAACAAGTTAAAATGTCCCGATAATTGCAATTCTAGTCAAGTAAGTTTCTGCCATTAAATAATAGTATTGTAAGGTATTACTGTGACCTGAGATTTGAAGGTGAGTTCTTAAAACTTCAAATCATTGATTTATGCATGAGGCTCTTATTTTCAAGAGAAAGTCGTTTTTGAGTTGTCCTGAAATCAATAGACAGAGCTTATTAATAAAGATGCCTTCAGGTTGACCAACAGCAGCATGGAAGAACCACTTTTAAATGACTCATTTAGCACACTGCAAAAGCACAAAATGTTACTAAGTATTTTTATTCTAGTTTCCAGTGCAAATATCTTGGTACGCTTGAAAAAAGACAAATCTTACAAATAAGACAGGGAGATAATTAGGAGCTTGTTTTAAGTCAACAATTCCTTAATTTTGATGAAAAAGAACAAAATCCACTGGCAGATTACTTATAACATGTAAAAACTGTATTAAGTGTATCTGCCAGTGGGAGTAGTAAATTCTTTCATCAATATTGAGGAATTATTGACTTAAAACAAGCTCCTATATCTTGTAAGTCTGTGAATAACTCACATTAGTTACTTGTACAGTTTCTTGTAAGAGCTTTATCTTACTTCAAGTGTCCTAAGACATCTGTACAAGAAACTAGACCAAAATACTTGGCAAGATTTTGTGTTTTTGCCGTGCAGTAGTTTGTTTATGCAATAGAAAAGGTCCAGGTACATTATGAGAATATTTCAACTGGTTAGGAAAGCTAAAGTTAGCATCTGATTTGTAGCTTCTAGCTAGCACTAAAATCAAAAAACCTATTTGACCTTTTTATGAGTCTAGACTACAATTGAGCATCTGTGGTTTAAAATGTCAAATACTTTGTTTAACTCTGACTTGGAGGATTTTACACTCTACGGAGATCATTTAATGCAGAGTTTGAGATAATTATTTTCTATTTGTTAAAACATAAAATGGAAAAAAATAGTAAATTATGACAGCCAAAGAAATAGGTAAGAATAAATACCACAATCAGAAAGCAAGTCAAACCTGGAACAAAATATTTGCCTCAGATAAGATTCTTAAAATACAATATGTAATTTGTGAAGCATTTGCGTTACCGGATATAAGTAGTAATAAAATATTAACAATAGTAACAAAAATATTGTTAAAATCTTGACTCTAACACAACACAAATAATGAGTACTGAGTGTTTTGTTGTAAATTTAATAGTTTAATTTAATTTGCTGCTGAACTGTGAAGCTACATAAGTAGCTTCAATCTGTTGGAATATGTGATTGAGAAAATTACTGTGTAAGAACAACAATTTAAGGCATCTGGTTTAAGCTATCTTAGCCACAGCGCTAAAGCTAATGCTAACCATGGTAGCTAGCGGAGTTTCCTAAAACATAATGCTGCTGTTGCTGATAAACGGCGCATATAAGGATTGTCACAGAAGAGGTTTAAATATATTTTACAATTTTAAGGGGTACAATTTTCAATTTTATTACTAAAAATTAGACAAAAATTTACTGTTATGTCAAAACTTTAATAAAAAAAAAATACAACAATTTGTATCCTGACTATTTTGTAATCCAAATTTGAGTAAACAATCTTGCATCACTTCTACTCAGAAATATTGATTACAATTTTTCCTAGTAAAAGACATAAACATTTTTCCACCAGTTTTCTTAAAGACAGTTTTATCAGTGTGGGCTTGAAGTCTTAAAATAAACTTCCACATTTAAGCAGGATATCAGCAACATATTGACAGTATCGCTAATGAAATTGCTACTCGAACTAGTTTGATCAGTCAAAGAAACTTTTAGACCGACGACAGGCTCTGCTCTTGTTGTGTAAAGGCAGGTGCAATGCTTTTGTGTGTTACAGCTGCTGATTTAGTAGCGTGGTGTTTGTGTGTTTGTATAGAAGCCGTTGTGGAGGCGGTTGCCAGTCCGCGGGTCCCAGGGCCCAGCTGCCAGAGTGAGGCAGAAGAGTCAGACATCATTGTGGTATGATTTCCTCCTCTCCTTGCAGATGGAGTGTTTTTGTCAGAGCGAGGGCCCACTGTGATTGCCTCTTCGCCACCCGTGTCAGCTCGGGATAATACTGCAGCCGTCCCCCTCCCGCCTTTCCCCCCTGTCCCCTACCACAGGAACAAAACAGGATCAGCACAATCCATTTTCTTTTTTCGCGGCCAAAATGGAATAATTTCAAACAGACAATCCCTGCTAGTCTTCAAAGTCCAGGAAAAAATCAAAAGACAGCCATTACGGCAAAATTTGTGAAAGGGGTGTCCCACCTTTCCCCTCGGATCTGCCAAATGCTACGTCCAGTTCTAACTAACAAGCACTGCCGCACGTGGGCAATGGTAGTAGATTGAGGAGCAAAGCTAGCAATCTGACAAGAAATAGCACTAAAGTGACACATGAAAGATGCATGGCACACAGAAAGAATAGATGAACCAGCGAGTGAAATCTCTCCGATGGCCCCCTCATTTCAGACACCACCTTCAGATCTTCCCATGCAAAATATCTTGTGTTTTACCTATGAATCCATACATCTGTAGCAATCCAGGTTCTGTGTAAGCCTGTCCTTTGCAACCTTAATGATACTTCAGCAAAGTGTGGTGGCAGAGAGAGGGCGGGAACCAGGAGGCTTTCCCTCAGAAAGAGCTGAGAGCATCTTATCAGGGGAAAAAAGGGGCTCAGAGTGTGGCTGCTGTCGTGCCTGATTCCATATTCTTGGGTCATAGATTTTCAAGAACTACTCCTCTGTTTCTCCTACTATAGCGCATCAGGTGAGACGTGCCGCTTCAACACCTGCGACTGACGACACAGTGCTGCACACGAGTACGTCTACCTACTGAACTCCTGCATTTTCTCCCTCTGCAACGATAACCTTCGGTGGGTTTTAGTGGGATTTTATACAAGAGACGAACACAAAGCAACACGTTACATGTTTTACAGACATCCTTTTTTACAAATACAAACCTGTAAAGAGTAGTGTGCTTTTGTGTTGACCCCCATTTATTCCAATACCCCTAAAAGACATTTTGGAATTAGTGAACAAACAAAAACCATAAAGACCAAGAAGCATGCGAGACAGATCAGGATGTGGTTTAGGGATAAAAACAACATTCAAGGTTTTGAACATCTCTTAGAGCACATCATTCATTGTATGTGCTCCAGAGATGGCCACTCTGGAGGAGCTGTAGAGATTCACAGCAAAGGTGGAATAAGCTCTTAGTCATGCAATCCATAAATCACGTCTTTGTGGAAGAGTGGTAAGAATAACTCTGAATCAAAAACACAGCAATAACGTAGAAGAATGACCCCTGGTCAGATGAGACGAAGTTTGAGTTATTTGACATAGATGCAAAATGTCATGTGTCACAAAACTAACGTCATAAAGAACACCGTGGCAGCATGACAATGTTTGTTCAGTAGAAACAGGGAAGATGGGTTTAGGTAGATGGAGATATCCTAGAAGAAAACATGGATATCTCTACCCACTAGCCAAACATAATATTTTGTTAATTTGTTAGATTTTAAAAAGTTCATATCCAGAGCTGAATCCAGTTGCTGTTCACAGATGCCTTTCATCCAGTTTAGCTGAGCTTGAGATAATTTGCAAAGCCAAACAGGGACACATGTTCAGTTTCTAAATGTAGAGAAATAGTCCAAAATGTTGCACCTGTAATGGCACCAAAAACCGTTCCTTCACAGTGACTTAGAAAGCCCAAATACAAATGCACGCCACACTTTCTAGATATTTACTAGCAAACACTTCACCATGATGCAAGACCTTCTGTTGCTCTAGGAGATAAAGTACAAAAACGTTTGTGGTTGTAGCACAACGGCGTGTTAAACCTTCAGGCGGTACGACATGGCTCAGTCTCTCTCTGTGCTGCTATAATGCATCAGGTGGGGAACGCAGTCCTGCACTGGACACCTATACAGAAAAATCTTTTCACTTCACACCATGATAAATCTTAAAATGATCAAAGGCTTCTCTTTTCTACATTTTTCTGCTGTTTTTTTAAAATGTATTTAAGAGAAGTAACTCTTCACATATTTCAAGAACTTGCAATGACACAGCACAGGTTCGACGCTCTGCTATGCACAGGTGCTTGAAGGACAATATCGAAGTAGTAGTCTATTATTGTACAGTGTGAATGAATGAAGAGTGATTGAGTGCAGTACTCCACGCCACCTATATAAAGCCCAAGTATTGCAATGTGAGGGCCAGAGAGGGAGAGGGTGAAAGAGCTCTAGAGGCCTAAATGAGGAGAAGGGAAGTGGAAGTGTCCAGTAGGGGGTCTGCTGCTGTGGGAGGAGAGGGAGAGGAGGGGAAGCCGGGGAGGAAGGAGGAGAGGGGAGAGGGGGGGCTCGCTCGACGTGCTGCCTGGGCCAATGCATGAGGGTTTAGGGCTAAGTGTCTCATCAGCATCCAGCTCAGGTGCTGCCAGGGCCCACGCACTAACTATGCCCTGACTTGATTGTAATTGCCTGAATTCAACTCCCGCTGCTCCCTCCTGGCAATATCACAGGAACATTTAACTCCAGAGTGCCTGGAGACCCTGCAGCAGGGCCACAGCGTACAGCTGACTGCCTCTTGTCGCAAGCCTGTGGGCTGCAGGGGGATCCTCTCTTGTGTTGTCTGCCGTTTTGTGGGATGCTCACAGGTGCACGCATCCCCACGTCCCCCCCTCCCTGCTTGCCTGGATGTTTGCGAAGAAGCAACAACTGGGCTGGGTGTACTTTGACATGAGCGTTATAAAGGTATTTGCTGCTCTTAAAGTTGCCTTTCAGAGGAGAAAGCAATCTTCGTGTTTCCCCGATGCCTCAACTAAACTCTGGATTTTATGCTAGCCACAATAGAAAGCTTTAGGCATTCAGAGATACATAAACAAATCATTTAACCCTGAAATCTTCCCACAATCAGACAAAAAGAAAGAAAAAATCCCCATCTTGTTTCCCGTCAGACTGTATTTATGAGAATCAGTTCAAAATAGAACTACATGCTTGATTGCGTCATACATTCATCACTGTATTTTTTTTATTATTATTATTATTTTTATTCTTTCAGGGTCTTGTAAAAGTAAACGCAAACTTTTTTTTTCAGACAAACTTCAACATATTTTAATTGGATTTTATATGCTGTATTATTCCCAACATAACATGGCAGAAAATAACTTATTTCCATTTTTGCAAAGGAAATAAAAATCTAAAAGACGTGGCACCTGTTTGTAGGAGAGCATTAATCAGAGCAGCAGCCATGAGGCCGACAGTAACTCAGGAGGAGCTGCAGACATTTGCGGCTCAGGTGGGAGTCTCTTGACAGAAGAAATTAGTAAACGAATGAAAAAAAGTGTCTCACAGGCCATAGGGGAGACACAGCAGACATGTCAGAGGAAATACTGGTCAGATATAAGTGGTGGAAGCCAGAGCTGACTGTTTTTAATCAATGCAGATCAAATTATCACAATTCAATTAAGAATCAGTGGCGATTAAAAGTCAATGTTCACCAAACTCAGTCATATCGCAGAAAAACTTGCTGATATAATTGAAGCAAAGGCAACTTTAACCAACATTGACGCTAAAGTGGCTGAATACTTTTGCACGCCACACTTTTCAGCTCTTTCTTTGTAAAACACAAAAACAAAAAAACATAATATTTCCACTTCACTCTTAGGCACTGCTTTCTGTTGGTCTATCACATTCGGTAAAATCCACACAAAACATACGCAAGTCTGCAGTTGCAATGTAATAAATTGAAAAAAAAAAAAAAAGCAAGGCATACGAATTATTTTGCATACTGAACACTAAAGATTCATTTTGACGTTTTCTTTGTTTTAAATAAATTTGCTTCAAAAAGCAAAAACTAAAAAACTCACAAAATCCCTGAAAGTGGCTCAGAATCCCTCCCTGCAGCTGATTTAATCTGTCCACATCCAAGACCCACGGTTCGTAACATTTGTGACCAACAAGGACATGAATGAAGTACTTCCTGCACAGCCCCTTACTCATGCGCAACATACAAAAATTATGAGCAGAAATAGGTTTTCCAGTGCTATCACGTAATCTGTGCTTCCCAATTGGCAAGGTTTAGAAACTGCAGCAGGGTTAACTTTAAAAAGTTAGCCTGCGGTGCTCCTCATCCTGCGATAATAGGCCTGTCAGTAATGAAGAACAGGCTTGTTGCCAACAGGTGGTCTCTTTATAAGACCGGAGCCAGAGCACTCAGGATGGGGAGGAAGAAAAAAAAAAAAAAAACTGCCATGGCAAAATGTGTCAGAATCTAATGTTCTGCAGAGTGAAAAGCCTGTTTTCCGTCTTTTGTTCCCAGCCAGAGATTCAGCCTTGTTCCTCATTGTTCGGGGCACAAACGAGCAACAGTCTTTTTTGACACGGAGCCACAGATGAATAAAGACTGGAGCTGACTAGTCACAGGAAAGAGCTTTCTTTTTGGAGGGCTTGGAGCCCATTAAGAGTTTGCGAGATATGAATGGATATGAATCCTCTCCTTCGACCCCACAAAAAAAAAAAAAGAAAAAAAAAAAAGAATACAACTGGACGCACAGAAGATAAGGAACACCTCTGTGTCTTTTTTACCGAGCTTCCCAAGTACATTTCAAGACACGGAGCAGAAGAGGGGACTGATTGACATGCAGGAATTACATAGAGTCAATAGGAAGTGAGTGGTTCATTGTGATTTTAAAAGGATACGCTATGCCCATCCAACCCTGGAGCACTAACCACTGACACCAATGTCAACCTATTGACTTTAAGAAATCAGCAACATCAGGAGGAATCAGGGAAAACTTACCACATTGCTGTGTACATGACATTTTAATGGGAAAAAAAGGTATCATGCAAGGTGTATCTTCACACTAGGACCAGATAATCATAAGATATTTAGCAATCCATGTCATTGCAGGCTCTTCTCTGCGCGTTTGGCTCAGTAGGCAGATGATGGGTGGATCCCAACAAAAGCAGCACACCAAATACAAGCTTTTGTCCCGCTCCATAATCCATTTGTTACACTCAGACCAATTTGTCCTCATTAACCCTCATAAGGGGGCTGTGTCTGAGACAAAAGCTTCCAGGGAACAATGAGAATACCCAGCCCTCTCCCCACATTCATATCGACAGAGCTCAAGTGCCCCCCTCCCCCGCCCCCCCCCGCCTCCCCTTCTCTGCACATTGTGGCCCCCTCGTTGCTCCAAGGGTTCCAGTTGTATGAGTGAGAGAGATGGACAGAGCCGTCAACAAGCGGGGTACACCTGAAAGACGGGGTGAAAAGAAACTTCCTCATTTCCGCTTCAAGAATGAAATATCCCCCCCACCCAAAAAAAAAAAAATCACAATGCAAGATCCTCTGTTTTATTCAGGTCACTCCATCAATCAAGTCTGAAATAAATCGTGACAGGATGTAAAAGGAGCGAAAACAAAGAAGAGGAAGGGGAGTTACAGTAATTTCTGAAGACGTGAGAAGGGTGGACTTCTCTGTACATGTCAGTTTGTCGCACCTTCAGCATCGTTCGCTTTAAAACGTTTCCTCACTAGAAAGACTTTCACAAGTTTTAGCAAAAACACAAACTTCCCAGGAGTTGCTTGAATCAAAGATATTGACCGGAGTCGGGCTGATATGTTCCATGCATTTTGTTTAAAGCAGCTCACACTACGAGGTTTTTCTTTCTTTTCTGAGAAATTTGCCTCCCACAAAACATGACCCAAAAATACAACGAAAGACTATGAAAGGTAGGCTTGGTTAGCAATGAGACATCAATATATGTCCTATGTAGATGTCTTTTTCACTACTGATTTATCAATAACAACCTTATGCTGTTTAGACAGAACACAACTTTGCCTTTGCTATGTCTATTCAAATGAAACCACTCTGGTTTGTAGAGAGTAAGTACCTGAGATAATATACTTTTAGTACTTTCATGAACTTGGTTCTTTTTCCCATGTGCACTTCCATACATCATAAAGAGAAATTCTTCCAGTTCAAAAGGACATGAATGAAGTACTTCCCTAACCCTAACCCCACAAAAACTAAAGGATAAAAGTAAAATCCGATCAGAACAGTCGTGAAAAGATCCAGGTCAGTCACAAGGGATATTTTACCTGGTGCATTTACTGCAATACTGAACCACTTGGTATCCACAAAACTGTACGAAGATCAAACCTTTAAGCTCATTCCTAATATACGTACTTAAAAAAATCAAGCAACTGCAATAAACGCCTCTAACCTGCTAACTGGCTGCTCTGTTGATTGGAATGAAGTGCATGCAGGTCTGGTTACAGTTTTTAAGACCACTGTTAAAATATAAAGAAATGTTGCTTTTACTTATATCACAATAAAAAGAAAAAAGAAAATCACAAAATTTCAGTGTATGTTCTGTGAATAGCTCTCAGTCGATATTCAAACTGTAAATATGCGAAAAAAAACCTTTTTCTTACTTTATGATATCAAACTGCTGAAAAACGACTTATTCTGTTTAAGCAAATGATTATTTGGCCACTAGGGGGCACACGGTTAGCGTTGAACCTTCAACCCTAGATTGTTTGCTGCGACTGAGACATGGAACACAAACCAAATGAGACAGTGACGTCACAGCAAATGTAATATCAACTCATCCAACGCAGTTGGACACAAAATATTCCACATCCTTCATCCCAATGTGCACGCACTACACAAACAGTGCTGTATCATAACCAACACCTGAACATGATGGGAGGAGATTTGAGGTTTTGGTCAATGTGTTTCATTTGTAATGTACAGTATGGTTTTTTTTCTTCTTTTTTTTGGTAAGCCGTTATAAACGACAAGAGAACAGAAACAGCATGGCAGCAGATCAAGGGAGGAGAAAATCTCCAAAGCTCACAACTTTAGCAAAGAGCGGTTTCTTGGGGTCACGTAGCCCAACAACTACCTTTTTCAAGCTTTTGTGCACAGCTTTTAGAATAATTGTAGTGGGTGTTACGTGTGCACCATTAGCACTTCCACACATAAACTCCTTATTGAAGCAGCACAATGGTTCATGTTGAACTTCCTTTGAATGTCTTCAATTTCTTAGGATTCACAAATGGCTCTTTAGCAAATATCTCAGTTGGTAATGCAAAAATAAAACAGCACAACAAAGCTCCATCTTTTTGCCGCCACATCATTCGCTGTTTTGTTTATTTTTAATATGTAATTTTAAATGTAAAACTAATGTCTAATTTGAAAATTAAAAGCGAGCTTTAATGAGGGTTACGAAGTTTTAAAAGACAAGACATGTCTCCGACGCAAGACACAAATACGAAACCGTCAAATCAAAGACAAGTTTTCCCCAAAACGCAGCAGCTCTTCAGGTTTTCTCATAAATTGGAAACGCATAATTATTCCTTCAGCGACTTGCTCGGTAAAAAAAATTAAAAATCCACGCACACAAGCCTTTTATGTACATGTCACAGTGTCAAACGCAGCGGCGTCCCATTTAATGCTGGTTTGTTGGGTCTCCAGTATGTTTTCCAAACAGAGTTGCAGTAATCAGGTCATTTGTTATAATGACAACCATTAGGGGTGATCATCGTCACACAGCGGTCGGGAAGATAAATCAGGTGCTCTCTCACAGAGGTTCGTCTCGATTACACACACACACACACACACCTTCCCGTCATTACCGAAGATTAAATTACCAAGCCTCTGATTTTAAAAAACATTTTCAGAATTATTTAAGGGTGCATTATAATTTGGTTTGATATAGTGTCTATTTAAACCAACAAAATAACTTAATTTGAAGGGATGGATACTTAAAACTCAAAACAAGGCTTTCAAAATAAATTACATAGAGGTTTTGCATCTATCATGATAATAATAATACTTATTTCTAGATTGCTTAAATGTAACCCAACTAAAATATGAAAGCAAACTGTTATCATATTACATTGTTCACTCCTAAATCGTGATTAAATTAGACATACCAATTATCTAACAGAGAAGAAAAGCAAAAACATCTATTTAGAGAACAATTACAGAGAAAGAAAAATTAGGGAAATCCTTCGATGATGCATCGGAGCTCAATAATAGAACGAGTGAATACACTGATACAGACTGTGTCGTGTGTTTGGATGTGAAAGACGCCACAATGTTCGATAGAAAAGAAAAACTTTCCAGCTACAGAGGTGGTGGATAATTCCACAAAAATCAGTGACACAGTCGGACCAAACCATTTCTGAAAACATTTAATTGCAGGGACTCCACATGGTGCAGCAGTATGCCCACCAATGGATCTCTCAGAGCTTTTTCTGATTGTTTGGTCAGAACCAGTCACACTGGTGACTTTAGGAGGCAACAATACTGAAGTTACACCCCCATCTTCTTGAAACTCCTCTCATCTCTTGAGACAGAGCTGAGAAAAACGCCGAGTCCTCTGGTAGAACATAGCGATGTGGAGGACCAGCCATCGCCTCATGATGACAGCAGTGACACCGACTCTCTGGGCAAATGTGAAACTTTGGAAAACAAGAGAAGGAAAAGATTCCTTCGCTTGAAATGATTCCTGTTTTTGGGTTTGATCAACTGTAGCCCTTCTAGTACAGCTTTTATTAATTTCATAGACACCAAAAGGAGGCGATACCTGATCAATACACCAGAAGTTTAACTGGCTTCATGTTAAACTCCAACTAAAAGTGCTCTTGTATTATTATTTTTTAAGTGGTGCATTCAAGCATTTGACATGATGCAGTAATTCATAATCATGAAACATAAAAATTAAATGATAAAAATGTTTTCAAGTTGATAAACCAAGTTGATAGCATAGTATAGGTGTACCGATGGTTTTCTTCATTTTGAATGATTGGGCGATATGTGAACGAAAAACTATTTTATCCACATCTGCAAAGGTCTTAAAATCAGTCACTGTCCATTTTTGTTCAGCACGTCATGCGGTTTAGCAAGAGTCACGCAGTTTAGTTACTGTCGCTACATTTGGAGCAAGTTTAGAGGCAAAAAACGTCAAAATGGGAAAAGTCAGACAAGATTTTTTTCTTTAAAGATCGATGATCAGCCAGCAAAACTAAAAATTGGTGTATTCCTAATTCATTGCTCGTATCTTTGTTTTTCCTGAGTAAGAAAAAAGAAATACAAAAATCCCTCAAGACCCCAACACAAGCCTTCACCACCATATATGGTGGCACATAACTGAGTACACAAAGTATCTGGATCTAGTTTAGGGTCAAACAAAAACTTCACTTCATCACAAAAGTCAGCAATTCTTTATCTGGAAAATGAGGGATTGCTGCAAAGTCAGTAACTCTATGCAATCACCTGGGCCTCCTTAGAAAGATAAGCATATAATTAAATTGGAAAAAGTTAACTGTGGTAATTTTATGATTATAATTAAATTAAGCAGCATGTGCTCAAATTAGCATCAAACTATTTGATTGTAATGCATCAACTGACTAAATCTATTCATTTGTATATTTGTGGTTTGGATCTAATGGTGGATAAATGAACAGGAATAAACGGGTCATAAGGACAAACAGGACAAACTGTATTTGGATCAGCGTGGTTTCAAAAGTTATTGACGTGTCTGATGACTTGGCGAGCGTCGACAAAAAGGCACACGATGCTTATGTTGAATTCTTGACCGGTTTTATTGCGCTTAGACGTGCATCAGAGCGGACAATCGGTCCCGTATCCCGGCCCAAACTCAGAGACCCTCTTGAGGAGCGCCGCTTTCACTGCGCTGATCTTCTCATCCAGCTCTGTGAGAGTGCAGGCCTGGCGGAGACACAAATCGGATGATGAAATTCGATCGGCAAACAGATGAAACGTTGCTCAGAGGAAAACAGAAAAGTGCTGACCTGAGCGGTGGACGTCTTAGGCCGCTTGTGGAGGTGACTCTGCAACGCAAGCAAACATTGAAACTTGTTGATTTGTGCAAATTTCTGAGCAGAAGCCAAACTTACAGACTTTGAGTCACTTGCTGGAACAAAAAAAGAGGGATTAATACAAAGAAAACTAGACACAGCATGCGATTTATGAGAAACCCTTGGGATATTTTTTCCTTATTGGATATTTTGACAATAGAGGGAGTAAAATCTTGGGGGTATTATTCTGCAAACGTCCTTGGTTACAGTGGAAAAGGAGAGGTCCTACTGCTCCTAGCAATATGTTTTAAATTGGCATTTGCTTCGCTCCGTCTATAAAATCCTTTAGAATTGCTTATGGAGCCTTCTCTATGCCGAGTATTAGAATGTTGTTCCTAAAATCATGGGCCAACTGTGCGCCGCTTTTCACCAAACACCAAACTACAGCAGAGAAAAAAAACAAGAGGAGGGATGGGGGAGGAGACTCCGAATATAAAAGACCCCCATCTTCATTCGTTTATTCAAAGACACTCGACATCTCTCGCTCGGCTCACACAAACATGCAGCGAGTCAAAAGCAGATGGAGAGCGGCACTTGCACAGAAGCGGCATGCTGTGCTGAGAAATACTAGTATGAGGAGACATGCAGCATCTCAAGCACACTTAGACATCCAACACGCTGGACAGACTCCTTTAGCTTATCAATTCGAGTTTGATGGACTGTGCCGATCCCTCGCAGGTTTAACATGAAACCATCTGAGAATCTGGACTAGAAAGAGAGGAAAAGCTCACCTTTTTCTACCGTCAACATCTGTAATATTGCTTAGTTGCTGATTTCTGTGGCATATTAACAGAACTTTTCTCTATGAATGAGTTGCTAGCCCTGTTCTGTTCAACTTGACTGCTTCGCTGATGTGAAACTTTTGCTGCCGTAGTCTAAAAACAAGAGATTCTTCTTGCGTTTCCTGTTAACCTCAAACATTGTATTGACCCTCAATTGAATTCGCTGCAACATTAAATGTTGGAAGTATGGCAAAAACCAAACTGTAACGTACATGCTGCGTTTTAGGAATAAAATCATATCCTTCTAAACAACCTTTGAAATAAAAAACTGTTCGCATTCCTAAAATAATGGCTGTAGTCATTTTTTGTTGTTGTGCCAAAAGTGATTTTAGCAAAAAATAAAAATAACCCTCTCTCTTTCCAAAAGATATTTTAGGCAAACCTCACCCCCCATACTTATGGCAAAACATGACTTGGGCCGTTATCTTAGGAAGGTGACAATATGCTTTTACTTCTAGTATATTAGATTATTGCGCTTTTCCTGGATTATCAAAACAAACATTTTCAGCTAGAAGAAAAAGCTGATGCTAGGCTACAAAGTAAAACTAAAAGCTTTGAGCGTACGTCCACGTAAACAAAACATTGATTTTAAAATACTCTACATCGATTTAAAGCTTGAAACAATCTGGTTTCTTAAACACTTACTGAATAAATCCCAGGCACACCTTCAGGCAGTTCTGCTTATTCTGAGAATCAACTCGAAATCTGATTTTGTTCTGTCACTCTCAAAGTTTTCTGGAACGAAACCTAAATTTCATGTTTTTGCAAATTTCATTTATTTCTTTTTCTCTTGACAACTATATACTTGTCTGTTGTTTTGGATAATCTATAGTTGATGTTTGCACTTTTTAAAAAATTGCCTCTTAAAAAGCCCTAATCATGATTATGGTTAACATATGAATAAATAAAGTTGACTGGACTTGCTCTGGCCTAAATATTCAAGCACCTGCAACAAAAGTAGATGCCTTTTGTTTCTAGTCCACCAAAGCACAACTTGAGTAGCGAAATGTGTTGAAGCAAGTGAAGCATAAAAGATGAAACTCCATTAGCGTCTCACAGAAACTCCTCTCGGTGAGTAGATTTCAGGTTGAACCGATTGTGAACCTGTACTCCACGTTGCAATTTGGCCATTGCACACCTTTAAAAATGCCCTTTAAAAGCTTCCTTTCAACACACACTCAATCTCAGTTCCTGCTTACTTTTAGCGCATGCCGTCATTTTCCATTCAAACACAAAAAAGAAATGGCAGGTGAGTCAGTTTCAAATCTAAATGTCCAGCGCAGCTTTTAGCTGAATCTCTTAGCTTTTCTTTGCCACAGCCAAGGTAAACAACGACAAAAAGTAAAACTTGGTGCAAAGGAGACATCACTTTAGTCTTAGCGAGAGTGCCTCGGAGGTGAAATGACTATTTAAATCCGAGGAGGCGCACGACTGTCGCCTGACAATAGCAGAGACTGAAGTGGCCTAAATGGGCTCAAATAAATGAGGTGAAAATCGCAGCAATATACACATATATAGTGACACTATGATGATCTATTGCAAAGACCCTCAGCTCAGACACAAGACGCGACACTACAAGCTGCGCTAATTGCACGAAACGGTATAGACACCTGGGCTCCGAAGAGAGGACGGGTAAGTGTTGGGAACGCTGAGTGGATGCTGGAAGGTAAATCTGAATGTGTTGCCTGTGATTTAAACTCTGCAGCTAAGTGGGCAAATAGGTCACTAGCAGAGTTCACCGACATTTACAGCTCCGGCAAAAGTATTCGTAACCTCTTCGAAACTTTTTCTTTTCCACATTTTCTCACCTTGAAGCCACAAGTTTGAGTGAATTTTATTGGGGTTTTATGCAACTGACCATCACAGAGTAGAGCCAAATTCTGAAGCAGACGTTTATATTCAGCCCAGCTGAGTCGATACAAGGTCTGGACAAGATGGAGAGCATTCGTGAGCCACAATTGTCAAGATTCAAAGTTGGATTTGGGTCTGGACTTTGACTGGGCCATTCCGTTTTAGCTGCACATGATTTCTCTCGCTGCCTCTTAACAGATATTCTCCGTGCGATTGCTTTTCTTAATTTAGCTTCATCGACTCTGACCAGCGATCCTGCAGAGATCTCCCGTACTGGGTGCTCAAGTTGTTTCCCACAACGCGAGCATAAGAATCTGTCAGAATAAAAGACAAGTTCTGGTCTGATCTGAGCGCCACGCCTTCTTCCACGTGGCTTGTGGCAAGGTGAAAATAGAACCTTTTTTTTTTTTTTTTTTTTAAGTTTCTCTTAAATGTAGGACAGACTTCTGGAATCCATAAAAAAATAGTTAATCAGATAAACTCCCACAAAAGATGCATTGACATTTGTGTGCAACAGAAACAGATGGGATTAAATGTTTACTTTCTCTACAAACGTTAGAAAATGTTTTTTTTAATCTATATTCTATCCATTTACTAGCTCACTTATTTCTGCTCCAGCAATATAGCTTTATTTTATGTGTAATAATAGTATGCATTAATGGGAAAAGGGTCTTCTATATCTATTATACATCCCAAGGACTCACAGTGGACTGAAAGTACTCAGGAGAGAGTCCTTCTAACTCTAGGATGCGATCCTCCATCTTCTTCAGCCTCTGGTAAACATTCAAAGGGACTGGCCCCACTGGAAAAAACAACGGTAAAACACATCATGAATAGATTTACATGCTCAGGGTTTCACGCAACGGCTTCGATAAGAGCAAAAAATATATTTGAATGGTTAATAAAAGAAAATATCCGTTATCCATTTCTTTACTTTTTATGAAAGATACTTTCCCCCCCGACCCCCATCTTACTTTTTTAAACTTGCACGTGTTTCAGTCATTTCATGTCAAAATCTGAAGTATTATCAAAGGTTTAAGGTTTCACCTGGTGGGAGTCTGAGATGAGCCTCGATGTTTTGGAGCC
Source organism: Poecilia reticulata (assembly GCF_904066995.2). Lineage (NCBI taxonomy): Eukaryota > Metazoa > Chordata > Actinopteri > Cyprinodontiformes > Poeciliidae > Poecilia > Poecilia reticulata. The sequence goes on from NC_088851.1 coordinate 8,300,383, forward strand.
GCTCCTCTATGGCTGCGTTTCCACAGTCTCGGGTTGTTGGCCCCTTCTGAGGCTCCCCAGCATCTCCTTGGCCCCCGGCGCTACGAGTTTGGGGCCCATAAGTGTTTACTACTCGTGTGACTGCCCAGCCATAGGAACATAAACAAAAGCTGTAAGTCAGGAGTAGTCGGGAGTGAGGCGAACAACATCACTCATGGTTGTGGTCACATGTAAGTGCGTGCAACACCGCAAACGACAGACAGACTGAACGCAATATTTGGTGGGTTGCCATAAAACAATAGACATGCAAGCAACACACTGCATGCAACTTTCACTTTTTTATTGCCATTAATGTAGACTCGTGTGTTGATGTCCCGTGACGGCAGCAGATCGTCGACAGTTCTTACCTTTTACGTGGCTTTTAAAACCCGGGTATGGCGTAAAGACTGCGTCCGTCCTCGCACAGCTGTTTTCTACAACAAATAAAATTCCACAAAAATAGCATTTAGATCGTCTCAGTTTAATTAAATGTCTTGTGTGGGAGAAGGAAAAAAAAAAAAAAAAAAGCATCCATCACACACATGAATTGCAGCTTCTCGTGATTTTGTGTTACTGGTGTCTCAGACGGGCTTTGAATTTCAAGCAGGTCCCCCGTCTCATGTTTTTCTGCACAGAACGGGTTGCATTTTTAAGGCCGAGCGTGTTAGCTACTTCAGGCCCCCTCTTGGAGCAGTTCAGCCTGACCTCTCGCCTGTGGAAATCAGCTCTCTCCCAAACATTGGCAATCTGTGTGCAGGCTCCCTCTCCACCCTGCCCTCTCCACCCTGCCCCCCTCCACCCGCCCTCCCCAGCCCCTTTTATCCCTCTCCTCCCTCCGCCCCCCTCCACACCCCAACCTCTCCTCCGTTCTCACCCTGATTGCAGTCGATCACGTTGCAAAACTCGCGCACATTGTTTTCATTGATCTCCATCTGCTTGCGTTCCATAAATGCAGATATTCTCCGCTCAATCTGGAGACACAACAAAGATAATAGGACACAATAGATTGATGAGGTACTGATCGGTTTGAAGAATGCAATGTTTCTGTTTTTTTTTTTTTGTCCTAGTTAATGTCGTGCAACAGGGTGATGTGGTGATTTGTATTGCATAGAATGAGAAACGCAGCGTTAAGACATTAAATTCAGGCAGCAAAAAAGAAAAAGAAAAAAAAAAGTTAGATTGCTTCAATCATTACATACTGGAATATGAATATGGTTTGCTTGGCTACCAAAATAAATGCACAACAGAATGCCGCCTCTTGTCCTTCATCCACATGCAATCTCAGAGTAATGAGCATCCACTTCATAATCCATCAAGGACCTGGCCCTCTCTCAAAACCCACTAGCAATGTGGTCTGTTCTACCCCAGCACAGCACTAAAGCGCCCCTCATTCTCTGTCGAAACCCGGTCTATCAGGTCCCCGTCGAGCGCTCGCCGCACGTCACGCTCACATCCTCGGGAGCAATTACTTATGATTATTCATTTGGCTTGACGAGAGCGTGAAGGGCTCCAAAATGTCACCGCCGGAACAGCTGACGGATCAGGCGTCGACGCCGACCAACCTCTGACTTTCCGGCTCGGATCTGGACCATGACGTCATCAGTCTTGCTCTCGGCAGCCTCGGAGCCGGGCCGGCGGAGCTCTGACGACGCAGCCGTCTGCTCCCCGAGGGAGGGTGACGCGACAGATTTGTCCGACGCGCTTTCCTTCGCAGACGCGACGCCCTCAGACTCCATGAGCGTCCTCAGGCTTTCTGAGACAGCCTGCAAGTAGCAGAGAGATAACGCGCTGTCCAATTAGAAATAAATAGGAGTTACAAATATTACCAGATATTTCTGTATTATATTACAGAGAAAAGCGTCCCATGATACATACTGCAATAGCTCTTCATTATTGCAAATAATCACATCATGGTTATCAATTCAAACACTACAAAAACCAAATCTTACTGAGTATCTTTTTGTCTGGTTTTAGTGCCAATATCTTAGTGCACCTGAAGTAGGACAAAACTAACTTACAAATAACTTTTTAGCAGAAAATTGGAGCTTGTTATAAGTAAATAATTCCTTAATAATAATTTTTATTATTATTATTCTGGCAGATTAGTTCACTTATGACGAGATATTTCTCCATGTTATAAGTGAAATAATCTGCCTGTGAAACTAATGTTTTTGTTTATTAATATTAAAGCATTATTGATTTAAAATTAGCTACTATACCGCGCTGAGAAGTGAACTTGTAAGTTAGTTTTGTCTTATTTCAAGTGCACCAAAATATTTGCACTAAAAAGTGGACAACTAAAGAAATACTTGGTAATATTTGGTGTTTTTGTAGTGAATCCATTTGTGTAAACCCTTTCAACCACCAGACAGTCCAATGATACAATTCATCCACTGACGCCGTTTCATAAACTAACAACCACGCCTCCATTTTACCTGTAATTTGGCAATATGCTCCTGCAAACAGCCGTGAAGAAGAGCTTCTGAAGATGATGACAGATTCACAGCGCGATGGTTGACTTCTATTCTCAAAGCAGTATCCCCTAAACGGAGCTTCACCTGAAAACAAATGATACCAAAATTTTACTTAACATAGGAATGCAGAAAATTTAAATAGGTCGGAGACGATAACATGCAGATTGTAGGACTGTACTGTACCGACTTTTCCTGGCTGATACCGTTCTCATATTTTCATTTATTCCAATTCGGACCGGTTCTGTTTAATTCTTAAAGACTATAAAACATAAATGATGTGCATTTAGTAGTTTTGATTGCTCTAAATAAGGAAAGAATTCAGGAGATCGTCCCCAATTCTCCTATTTAAGTTTGTATTAAATTCAGATCAGTATGTTGATGCTTTTACAACACAAAAATAGTGGGAGGTCTTCGTTTTAATGCAGAGAACAAATAACATTTGTCTGGATTTTACCTGATTTTCAAGGTAAAAATCAGCCAGTTCCAAAGTTTGGCTAATTGGTGAAACTTAAAGTAGAAGAAAATTCAATATACAAAAATGTTAATTACTTGTAATAACGAGACATTTTGTATATTAATCAGCTACAGATAAATACTGGCTAAAGATATGTAAATACCCTAGTCACACTAAAAGGGTCTTTTTCTTTTTACTTCACTTGACAGGAATACCGGTCTCTCTGGGCAACAGCATATTATTAGCTCAATAAAAGTTTTCTCCAATTTTTACTAAATGCATACTAAAAGTTTAAGAAAAAAATCTCCATGTAATGTAAAAATTAGTGCACCTGTGATGTTAATTTCCTTTTATAAACAAGCTTGTTTGCAATGCAATGGTGAGTATTGAATTACACAGAAAAAACTTTTAATATTTTTCACCTATTCCATAATGGGTGCGACTTTTTTCATTCTTATGGTTATTTAATTTAATCTGAAGCATAACTAAAATATGACTGGTTATTTAAAGTATCTAAAGGGAACATATATGAGACAACCTCTTCGTATTTACATCTGTTTAAATATTTTTTTAAAAACCCAGTAAATATTTCAAAATGAAATTGACAAGATTTACGGGCTAGATGTTGCAGGATTTCAGTATTAAGTACCGTTATTCTGTCCACTCTAAAACTAATATCAAGCATTTCTATTGTACATGAGACTACATTTATTAATGGTCAATAGAAGAAGAAAGCAAAACTAAGTGACACAATTTCAGTAGCAACCATTGTTAACGCATATCTGAGGAGTTATAAGTATTAAAATCTGTCGAAGACCCAAGCAAAACAGTCCAACAGCATCAAAACAATGAATGTACGGGGAGCTAGCCGAAGCTAGCGTCAGGTTGCTAAAAGTATTAGCATGAGGCTAACTAACGACCCAGACTGAGAGGCCCAATTTTCGGAGTGAATTCAACTTAAACCTTGTTAACCAACCTGTTTTCCAAAGTCTGAAAGGAGCCTCAGCATCACATCCACGCAGTCCCTGTAACTGGACGTTTCAGTGGATTCTTTGGGAGGAGCGTCATTTCCACTTAGCTTTGTTGTTTCCGCCATTGCTGTTCAAGGACCTCAAACTACTACGCGCTGATTGGTTGGAAGACCATGAACGTGGTCACGTGACTGATAACTACGTACTGAATGGCCCCGGTGGTCAGAGCTCCACAGCTGGGAAAGCACGAACACTTGCTGATAAAAGGATTTTTCGAAGTTGTAATTTTTGGGATAAATGGAAATAAACAGCCTCATGTGTTGCATTTAATTTATGCCGAGATGAAGTGAAGTCAATGACGTAATAAATAAGGCATTCAAACTTTTCTTTGCAAAAACCCTGCGCAAACTGCACTGTAAAAAAGGACGACGAGTTTTAAATTTAAGCAATAGGATATTCTCACTCTCCCCAGTACAAAAATATGTGTAAATCCTGCAAGTTGTTGCTTATTTAAACCAAATGTAATCATAAGTCTCAATGATGTTTCTGCTAAACGTCCCTCATGTGAAAAGCTGGAGAATCTTTAGATTTAATAGAACACAGAATATTGTAGAAGGATGCTAGTGATGACAATTTATTCTTTGTCTTTGTCTTACTGTTAAAAAAAGATGCACAAATTGTCACAAAAACATTGATTTGCATCTTGACTTTATTATTTATGTCTATTTTAATAGTTATATTTTATTTGAGTTTGTATTTTCCTAAATGCTTTTATTTAATTTAATACTTATGATAGTGGCTGGCATAAACAAAACATTTTAAAGACGTTTCAGCACTTAGGAGTGCTGTAACAGTTTAACTACTACACAGGCAAGCATTAGGTTGGTTAACATAAGGAAAACTGTTTTAATATAATAATTTTGAAAGACAAGATTAAATTGACATTAAATGTGGAGTTCCACAAGGTTCCATGTTGAAACAGAATCTTTTTAATTTGTATTTTTACTACATTTTTGCAGTAACTAGAAAGTTGAAAGTAATTTATTTACTGATGGCATTTTGTTCAGAAAATTACATTTAAATCCTTGTGGACAAATAATAGTTGGAGAAATAGTTGAACTCAAAATGCAATTATTTATCTAACAAATAATTACATTATTTTTAATGAGAAAAGTGTAATATTTTGGAAAAATGAAAGAGTTAGCACGATTAGCATGCTAACAAATGGATCTTCAGTAATAAATAATAATTTTGAACCCAATATGAAATTTCATGTAGAATACATAAAAAACTATGCAAAGCAGACCTTTTTGCAAAGGAAATGTTCGGCATTCATCAGTGCTTTGCATTTTATTTTATTTTTTTTAACTTATTTTTCCACTTTTGAATCCTCTTCTACAGTTTGGGATAACATCAATGTTTCTGACACTAAAACATTTTTATTTGAGAAAAGGAAGAACAATAAGCACATGTAGGTGCAAAACAGCATAACAAAAGCCTACTGATTAAATCACATAGTAACATTAAAGAGTAAATATGTCAACTCTTAGTTATGGTAATAGTTTTGATTGAAATTATATGTACATATAAATGAATGCATACGTATAAATCGCATATAATTTTAAGTATATTTCAGTTTATGTAGTGAGACTATGGTCAAATCTGGATATCATTTTTAAAAAAAATGTTATCTGCCGTTTCATTTAAAAAATATCATATAACTGTTATTAAACCCATGGAATAACACTATTTGAGAAAGATGGTGTTGCATGCAGGTGTTTTCTTTTGGTTTATTTTATTTTTTTTAATATATATATTTAAAGATAGATAGATCTATGTATTTATTCTGCTGCCACAGGAAAGGAACAGGTCATTTAAGATTTTTTCCCCCTCTAGCTCAAAAGATTTTATATACTGTTTTAATTTTCCTGAAAGAAAAAAAAACCCAACAACAACAACAAAAAACTGCCGTTTATGTCCTTCACTTACAATTACATCCGTAGTACTTGGCTATTTGTCTGCGGGGAATTCTCGTAGCTGCATTTGACTATATTCTCCATCACATACTTTTCAAACAGGCTAAAGAATGAGCACTTAATTATAAGAACATTGTGCCTCTGACATCGGTGGACCGAGCAGCAGGGCAGTGGGATGGGAACCTGGCCACAATGGTGTATTTCTCTGAGTTGAGTGACTGTGGGAAAATCTCCCTCCTCTATTCAGACATTTTTCCCTTCTTTTCATATAATGGGGAGAGAGAGAAAGAGAGAGAGAGAGAGAGAGAGAGAGAGAGAGAGACTGATGAAGGAAACAACAGAAAAAGAACAATTACAGGCAAAGAGACGGCACAGCATATGCACTCAAAACTCAATAATGCTCTTTTTAGAAGGGTTAATCATTTCAGGAAGGGGTCTGACGATAAGCCCTTTTTCGGTTAATTCATTTGCAGGGTGATATTTTTTCACCCCAAAACAGGAAAGGAACTGTAACACTTGACATGGTTTGACATGCTGAGCAGTTGCTAAATGTTCCCACACAGCAAGGCGCTCTGAAATTAAAAAAAAAGAAGAAGAAAATGTTTAATTTGCCCTAGCTGCAGAATCAAGAGCTGAATTTTCTTTTTCCTAGACGTGGCACTTAAGGTGTGTCTGCAGCCTAAAGAATAAATTGATCCGTTTTAGTTATTTTTAACATTTCAAATCTAATTGTAGACATTTTGCAGGCGTGGGCTTTCACCCCATGATCTTATCTGGTTATAAATAGAGCGAATAGTAATATTTATGTTATTATGTTCCACTTGAAATACCAGTACTTTTTAAGTCACAAGTAGTACTCCTCTTTGAAAATAATTTCTACATTACAGATGTTTCAACATATGGCTGATATAGTACTTTAAATATGTAATTAGTAGTATGGGTTTAAGATGAATTTAATAACTTTGAATCAAACGTGAACCTTCTTTCACTTCTAAAGTATAGATTTCTGCTTGCGGTTTTCTTTCTTGTAGCTAAAAACACTGACATCCAACCACAGCTCTAAGCCACTACATTTGAAATAATAGTTTCTATTCTCAGCACGACCCAATGTTTGACAAAGAAACGCACAGAAAGAATGTATCAGAGCAAAAATTAGGCTCTTAAATTTGATTTTCGCAGAACAATATGAATCTCGTATCAGCAGGTCGCTCAACTGATTTGCTGTTTTGTTGAAAAGTGAAGTGTTACAGAAAAATCCTAATTTCCCAAACAGCTGAACAAAAGGTTAAAAGTGCCGTTTTGTATGAGCAATACAATAAATTTGGTTTTGTTCTCCTGAACTTTGTGGGGAAATGTGGCACTGAAATGAGAGCACTGAGATTCTTTTCACATGGGTAACATGGCTCAATGCCCAGGGCAGCACAGAAATAGGGGCAGCACAAGCGCTTATGCACCAAACCAAAAAGGAGTGACCCAGAGCGTTGGGCACAGTGTAAGCGGAAATATGAAGAAAATCTAAACAAAAATGAAGTAATTTCTTGAAAAACAAAGTACGTAAAACAAACGACTCACAGTCAAGTGGTCGCCAGAAAACACCCAATGTAATCTTCCGGTTGTGTTAATTTGGCTCGATCCAGATGTATTCTTCCGCGATTTTGGAAGACGCCAAGCAGAAGCAGCTAGCCACAGCGACAGAAGATATGACAGAAGCAACCATATGGCAGAAACAGCAATGGAGGAGATCCGAATTTCACCTCTGACCCGGAACTTAAAGTGTGCCGTCAGTTTGACCCGCCAAAATAAAATACGGGTTGATTATTTTGTGCAGGTGACACCAGGAATACTAGCGCAGCAGCTTTTTTTCACTCTGGTTCCTGAGAAACAATTTATCCAAATGGATTGTATATTTCCTCTCACTCAATTTTTAAAAAAATACGTATCATTGGTGCCACCCTTTGAATCCGAGCGTTAATCCCGGAACGTCCATTTAGTAAGTTCACAAAAATGTTGAATACGTCTACCAGGTTATATTAAACTTTTTTATATGCGTTTCAAAAACAGGATACTAAATTAGATAAGATTCTAAGATAAAATAAGATATTTTGCTAAGACATGAAGGACCAAATACTCATCCTTGAGAAACACCCTTGGGATTTCATTTCACCACAGATTTTGAACAAGTTTTGTACTGGTGTAAGGCTTACATCTAACCTCATTTACTGCTGAATGGACATCCAGGGGGGAAAACCCAGTCCTTACTTTGTCAGGCCATCATTTATATTCTTTGACATCCGACGTTCTGATTAGTGAAATGATTTTACTGTGACGCCAAAAAAAAACAACCTAAGGCGTCACTTAGAAAGCTAAGCAACTGCTACCTTTCAGTTATCTCAACAATCTTTAAAAAAAAGCAAATAAAAATAGCACAAAATTTGGTTTGTTGTCTGAAAAACCATATGCAGTAACGATAACTTGTTTTTATCTGATGAGATGAATACTCAGTGTTTCCCTGAAAAAACCCCCCCCAAAAAAACACAACAATGCTTCAGCCACCTGCAGCAAAGTGAAAAGGTCTGCGAGGAGCCCGGCTGCCCCACCGCGGCAGATGATGCTGACAGAGCATGAAGCCCAGGAAAGGACAGACGGGATGGAGGATGAGCAGCATGTAGGGAGACAAGCTGATTACAGAGGCAAGATTTTGCCTTGTTTTACTTAGAGGAGGATGAGTCTGACTGCTTTACCATCCAGGTGTTTGTACAGAAAGAGCTATCACTTCTAAATCTTCGTCCGGTTGTTTAAATTCATTCATTTTAAAAGTACTTCCACTAAATGTGTGAGATGCCGTTTTCTCATAGGGACATTTTTGCAGTGAAAGAATGTTCCTTAGGAATAGCAGGCATACACGCAATATAATGTCATGAATGTTAGCTATTATTTTACTAACTACAAATAATTTACAGTTTGAACTTTTGACCTGTATAGAAAGTACAGAGTTTATAACATTGCAGCATATTGCATATTACAAGCGAAGCTAGAAACAACAAATTCTCTAGCGTTTTAAATTCAAAACCAGGCAAACCCATTCAACGAAACTAAATGAGTTAATGTGATGAGGAAAACGCCACTCTCGGCTGAGCCTCCGCTGAAAGTTAGCTCTAATAGTTGGTAGGCAGGTGATTGCTTTAAGCCACTTCTGACTGTCAAGAGAGTTAATAATATGAACAAAGTGCTGAAGATCCCCATAATGTTATTAACCTGCTTTTATTCCTGCTGCCTTTCCAACCAGGTGGGGGAAAATCTGGCGCTTTAGTTTGACTCTGGCTCGCGTTCACATGCGCAAAGTTGTGGCAGTAATGGAAAAATTGAAGAAAAATGATACCGGATTTAAACTTAGCTCGATCACAAATGTCCTCAAAGAGGTATTGACAAAAACGAGCTATTAAAATATTACATCTGTCTCTGCATTTGATGAGTATACTTGTTGAAATTAAATAATATGTAATATATTTTCACACTGATGTAATTTGGCAATGTACAAATAAAAACTAATTTGATTTGACTGATGAAATGAGGACATGACTGTTCTCTTAAAGTTCTGTTCATGTGGCCCTCTGGAGTCCTGAGGGCCGGAAAAATAGCTAGGGCGGCCCTGATTTGGCCCGCGGGCCTTGTGTTTGGCACATATGCGCATTTCAAACTATGTCTAAACTATCCATGTCATCAATCCTCCAAATATTCAGACAATAAAAACCAAAGACCCTGTTAGCTTCAAAGCAACTAAAACTGAGAAGAAAAAGGGCTTACGGGAAATGACACATTATTTCCACAAACGTCTTTCGTGCCAATCTACTACAAACGGCATTCCTCCACTGCCCAGGTTCAGTGTTTTAAGTGAGGAATGACCAAGTTGTCATATGACATGTTTCAGTCTGCGAATGTTGTCCTCCATGCAGCTGAGATGGTACTCAGCGGAGCCTAAATGGCTGCAGTGAAGTGCAGTGACTCAGAGTGCTCCAATCACTCAGCAGTCTTTCCCTGAGAGGCTCTATGTTGATAGTTTCCTTGTTATTACATCTTCAGTCAGAACTATAGAGACCCATCGGAGTCATGGCTGTCTGCCAAGCAGCAGACATGCACCGACATGCATAAGATAGCTGCAAATGCAAGAAGGTAAACAACCAAAAACAAACAAACAAAAAACAAAAACGAAAAAGAAAAGAGGGAGCAGCCATGAGGAGTGGCACTAGTTTTATAATATATAAATATGTTACATTTAAGGTAGAGATGTGCCGATCAGGTTTTTTCCTGCCGATACCGATCACCCATGAGGGCCGATCACCGATACCGATCACATAATTATTATTATTATTATTTTATCATAAACGCTACTGGCTAAATTATGTGGAAAAAGGAACCTTGAATTCACCTTAATTTAGACAAAAACTTGTTTTTAATAACTTTTTCCAAGAATAAAACTAAACAAAACAGGCATTCTGCAAATTGTACTGCTATCAGTAATACTATCTTTAACAGACTGATAACATATGAAGGCTCTGAAGAGGCTAAATAATGCAAAGAGCCAAAATAAAACCTCTCAACATTGCCAAAAATATTCAAGTATAAAACTTAACATTCAAAGGCAAATACAGGTTCCATTACAATAAACCAGTGATTCTTGAGAATAGGGACAAAACAGGTCCTATGGATAAAGTACAAAATTAGAATAAAATATACACAAAATATAATTTTTTCAAATATCTGACTAAACTAACCTTGGTCCTGTGAGCACAACAATGTATATTTTATTGGTATTTGCTGAATATTATTTTATTTTAAACATTGTAGTCGGTGGATGATGCCTGTAAAATCCCTTGTCCAGGAGCAGAACTCAATACATTATGATAGTTTAAAACAATTAAAGAAATACTAAAATTATATATTATGACAATTAAGTATAAGTAGTCATATAAATAATTATAAAGGTATCAACAAATTGAATTAAAAATAATGTTTATATATTTTCCAACTCCATTGAAATTTGTCAACACCGTCAGAAATGAAAAGAACGTAAAAAAAATCAGGCATTATTGGGGGGCACCAGAACATCTGAGGACCCCATGACCTCTTCCTTTCTCTTCCTTTGCTGAGAGGGCTAGTTAGCTCTGGTTAGCTTATGTTATTCTTTAGTTTTTTCTTCTTTTTATTCCTAAGTTTTTTGTCACAACCATGATGTGTCAACACCATAACTGACAATTTACAAAACTTTGATGAAATTTTGTGAAATAAAAGCTTAATTTTGGTATACTGTAAAGATTTCATGGACCTAATGAGCTACAATATGGCCTCCTTCAGAATAACATCATATAAATTGAGGTAGTTTGGCATTTCGTCATCTCTGTCAGATGTCAACTCCATCAGAGTTTTTGTGACTCTTTCAGTGAAATTGTCAAATCTCACTTAAATGTGCAAATAATTCATTTTAATGTATTTGACATAAATTGCATTACTTCACATGTGCCAAGTTTTTCATTTTACTCACTAGTTTGTCACCACCTTCAGTTATGTGTCAACTCCGTCAGATGGACTTTTTGTTGTTTTTAGTTTTAAATATTTTAAAGTTTTAAAAAAAATTTTCTTGAGAAGCATTTGTCTGTAAAATGAGTAAAAATATCACTAATAGGGTCATTAAAAATTATTTTATATTTATTTTTGTCAGATGGTGATGACAAAGTTCTGGGTCAGGTCGATTAAAAATTTTATTTTTTAAAAGAAATGTTGCAACTGGGAGCCTGTACCTTAGCATCTTTACATTTCCAAAACATTATTTGTCATATTTGCATACATAAGGTTGAGAAATAACAACAACAACAAAAAATTGGAAAATTAAAACCCATTTTGTCCCTATTCTAAAGAATCACTGAAACAATCCAGAGTTACTGAATGAAAACTTCCTGATAGCATGGCGGCTAGCTGATTACTGCTAGTTCTGAGTGGCTGTTTCTGACTGAGCGGAGTAATTATGCAAAACTGGGAGGAGATCGATTATTTTTTTAGAGATTATCTATCTCATGTTAGGACAGCGAAAGTTTTAATACATATGTAAAATGTATTTTTTTAGGTTAGATGCTGCAGCTTTAAACAGAAGTTCGGTGTGAGAGTCACTACCAGGTGGAGCAGAAGCGGCGCTCCGTCTGTGAAATATTACTACCTGTAGCGCGTAGTGGCGGTTCAACAGCGAGAGCAGAACCAGCGTCTTACATCGCAGCTCGAAGACTTAAATAATCTTGCGGGTTATTTGTTTAGCTTTCTGACCGTCATGCTAATCCGGGTGAGTGTTTGTAGCTGTGCGCTGCTTTACCTGCTATCTGATCCTCCATATGTCTTTTTTACTGCAGTGAACCTCAACTCCGTCAAGTATGGCATTGTTTTTATGTCGTATTAGCTTCGTTGTGTTGATGCATTTTGACGTGCTTCAATTTTCCGCCGCAACACACAAACTTTCCCAGTCACTCAGTGCGTTATAGTTCCACATCGCTTAGGATTTGTTGCTGCACGTTTGCGCAGTGTGAAGGAAAGAGGAGACCAGCTGCACAGGGAGGCTGCGAAATGAGATGCAGGTGATCGGTATCGGCAACAAGAGCTAATGATCGCCGATCGCCGATCATGCACTTTTTCACGAAAATCGGCCGATTATGATCGGTGACCGATCGATCGGCACACCTCTAATTTAACACCACAGAGTAATGAGGTCCGGTTCGATTATGATGTTGTATTGGTTTCAGATTAAATTAACATATCAAATCTTTTTTCTAATTAAAGTTTTTAACTGGCAATATTTTTCTAGGTCTGATCTTATTTAGTTAGCAAAACTTTGAATTAGTTTGCAGTACTGAACATTTAAACAGTTAAATTCATCTCATAAAGTGGTTTCATCCTTCTATACTTTTCCTAAATGAATCAGAGCAACAAGAAAAGAAAGTTTTAATGGCCGTCAGTTCCGTCATGGAAAAAAACCACGACTCAGTGGTTTGCTGAACCACTTTTAGCATAATTTCTTGAAAGTATTTTATTTTATTTTATTTTTTCTTATTATCTCTCTTATTATTACAGAACCATTCTGGTCCAGTGATACATTTCTGTAGTTCACTGGGGTTTGAACGCATTCATTTATTCACTTTTCTCACTTTATAATACTTCAACATGATTATTTATCCAAACTTTGACTGACCTTCGTTAGCATGATCCAGTCTCAGATGAACCTCAACTAGTCAAAGGCTGACATAATAACTGCAAGATATGCAGGTCTTGTAGGTCCAGGATAGGATCCCCAGTGCATTGGTGAGGTTTTTCCTTTTAGGTCCAGTGTTAACACATCCTGGATCCAGTCTACTGACAGATTTCCCGAGTTGATCCTTTCTGGAGCAGCATTTGCCTCAGCTGCAGCTTTTTGGGTTATGAGTCTTTCAGCTTTGTACATTTAGAAACAAAAACTTTTTCCCCCATTCCTTTTTGCAAAACAGCTCAGTTGTGTAATGCAGAGGGCTCTGGACAGCAATGTTCAAGTCCCGCAACTCATTTTCATTTGGATTTAGGTCTGGACTTTGACTGGACCATTTTGGTATGTAGATATGCTTTGACCTACAACACGGTATCGTCATAGTAACTCTGGCGGTTTGGTGCTGCTGATCTACTGGAAGGTGATCCTCCATCCCAGTCTAAAGTCGGTTTAGTCTTCATCAGACTTTCTTCTGCAGTTGCGGTGCTTTATGTTGGTTTATTGCATAAAATCGCCAAAAGGTACAAGAAAGGTTTTGACTTCACTGCAAATAAATGCTTTAATCATGTGAAAACATTTTGCAAGGCATTGCGAGATGTAGGTAAACAAACAAAAAAGCTTCATAATAAATATGTTTTACATATGTAACTGTATTTTTGCTTCTCTCTGTACAAATACATTCATCAAACATATATTACATCCATGTCAGGTTTGCACTTGCACTTTGTTTCTGTTCAACTACATTAAGTTTTGTAGGCTTTAATAAACATGTTTGTGTCGTAATGATGTCTGAAACATTATCTATCACGAGGCACAGTTAGGAAATATAAAGTGAAGGGGGGGGGGGATGTACTTCAGTAGCTCTTAAGCTACAGCTCTTTCCACCACTGTTACGGTTTCTATGAATAAATCCTTCTGAATCTTAAGTGCGACATAAAAAAAAAAAAAAAAGAAGAGTGTACAGCGTATTTCAACAGATGTGGATATTTTACTTTCCCCTCAAAGTTCCCGGATAATCCATCTAACCTCAGTCTGCAAACCTGTCCCCCCACAAGCAAATCAGAACATATACCGCGCCCCCTCCTGCCCCCCACCTTCCCGCTTCACGTCGACATCCCAGCCCCCACCTTCAGCTGCACCTGTCACCTGGGGGCCCCTGCCTACATTCAGGATCAATTTACATAACCTCATTTAGCAGTTCACAAATCAGAGCCATTAAGAGCTACTAACGGGAACCAAGGGTTCTAATTTAGCTTGCCTTTCACAGTGGGAAAATTGTTCAGTTCAGGCCTACAAATAAAGATCCAGGACTTAGCTTTGATTGTTGATTGTGATGGTAAATGTACAGATGATTAGAACAGATTTTCCCTCGTATTGATTTCCTGCCAAAACACAGCAGGCACTGGTCCTGCACTGGAAAAGCCACGAGAGGAGGCGAGCACAGGGGGAGTTAGCTGCTGACATTGATTTGTACGTATAACACGTTAAGCATAAAAATGGGAAATAAAATCAAAAAGTTGGTGTGTGGCAGTGCTGTTTTTTTTTTATGTGTGTGTGTGTGTAAGCCAATATTTTATTCCGCACAGAAACTCTGCCGTTTTTTTTCTCCACTATTTAAATCCATTTACAGTCTATTTGAAGGAATTTGAGAGCGATTTCTCCCCCCGTCACCCCTCGCTTCTCCTTCCACACTTCAAATAACAACCGCAGAGAAGTTTAAAGGACTTGCTCGCTGCTTAAATCCTTTTATTTACGTTTGTGTGGCAATATGACAGTGGCAAAACCAATTCAGAGTCATGAATAGCTGGAGTCAAGAGCAGAAAAATTATTTTCAATCTGCATTCAATTTGGCAAAGATGGGGCTCATGGAGTAAAGAGGCTGATTCAGATTCCCACTTGTTTGCCGCTGAACTTGGTGGCATTATGAACATTTGCGTTTTTTTGTGGGGGGGGAGGTCGCTTGAGGAGGGTGAGGGGGGAGCATTTCTTATTTGGAGCATGTTTAATTAATCACCAAATCAACCCTCTTCTGCTCTGCATCCCCAGCCCCATATGTTTGCACTCGAACGCTGTAAGGCGAGCAGGACGCAGAGCAGGAGATGCATCCTGCCGCCTACAGATTATGTCTGCGATTGCATAACAACAACCATCACTAGGTTGGAGAAGAGCTGCGATAACAGAGGGGCCAGTGGAGTTGGCGAGGTTCAAACTGTCAGCTCTGCCAGACCCAGACTGTTTAAAAAAAAAAAGCCTCCAGGGTTCAAGTCACACACACACGCACGCACGCACGCACGCACGCACACACACACACACACACACACGCACACACACGCATATAAAAAAAAGAAGGAAAAAATTAAAATGCATATGAGGTGTGATTCAGGAAAGTGGTTCTGTCCAGCTTTGGTCCTGTAGCTCGTTTTTAGTAGTTTTCACTTGAAGATAATTTATTACAAGTGTGCAGAGCAGGTTCGATGTGGGGGCTGGGAACTGGGAGAATGGTGCTTGAAAATGCTATAGCAACCAACAAGAGGTTGTGGGCCTTTGGTAAAAGCAACTCTGGTTTTGTAAAAAAAAATTGAGAGAGAGAGAGAGATAAGATAGCAAAGGGACTGGGAGGGCGAAGCATGACATTTTAACAGCACTTTGTTAAACAACAGATCGTTTTTGTTCTTGTGGCAAGTAGGCAGTCTGAGTTAATGTGGGTAACATTTTACTGAAAACAGTGCTTTTTATGTCAAACAGTGTTAAATATGCTGCCAGAAAATAGCTGACCTGGCTCTAGGACGTGATGAGAACAGCTTGGATAAGTTTCATTGTTTCAAACCAAAAACCCGGTTTAATTAAAAGCTCATTTATCAGGTCGGACTGGCAAAATGATTTTTTAAACTTTATCTGCATTGTTTCAAATTAGATAATCTGTAGAACATCTAAACATGTTTAGTGTTTTTGCAACTATACAAATCGATGGACGGATAAAGGAAAGTGAGAGACGTTTAAGCAAACAGAGATCATATCTGAGGATCCACAAGGCTCCATTCTCGGACCACTTCACTTCGGTATCCGCTCTCTCATCTGAGTCAACATTAAAGTAACATCTATTACCCTTCTCATGCTAACGACACACCTTGTGTGTCTCCACATGATCTAAAGAAATATCTGCTTATGACCTCAAATAAATATTTGACCATTTCTAAATCAATTAAACAAGAGTACAGTGACAAGTCAAATAGTCTCATCAGCCAATAAGTTGCTTATATGTATCTCTAAATGCTTCTTTCACTTTTCAGAATTTTATACATGCTTCACCTGGAGTTTTGAAGCGTTTAGTTTTATTTCTAAAAAGGATATTTAGAACTTGACTGAGATGATGCAAAACCACAAGTAGGTAGGAGTCACAACTTTATGTTTTCCAAAACGACGCGTGCGGATCGGTGAGTTGAAGGTGCAGAACTTCTTTACATACTCGTTGTTTTTTTGGTCCCACAAGAAGCGCTCTGTTAGACTAGACGCGGATACAAAAATACGCAGCACACAAGAAACACTGACATGGTTATAGACTCGGACCTAACTAAACCAATCTGCCGCTGTCTTGAAACATTGCCTGGTCAAAACTGGTTTTTATTTTTAGATAAATTACTTTAGTCTTGTCTGCAGATCTCTGAGAAAATAAACCTGGCAGCTGAATTTGAGAATCATACATCTGGGCAAAACAATCTCCAAGTCCTGATCATCAAACTGACGTTAATGTAACATACATAGGTTATGACCACAATAACTATGATTACGTCAACATTGTTTAGATTTCAGAGCCTGTTTGCTCAGTGTTTCCAATAAAATTTCCTGAAAACATGAGATGTGTCAGCTTCTCCAAATCAGGACTGAAAATATCACTAAGTGTTTACCGACACTTAGTTGATCCATTTGGGTTCACGTTTCCTAGCTATTTACTTGTTTCTTCTTGTGTCTCTTTCTCTTATTGCATTATTTAAGGTTTTATGTGCCCACTCTGTTCCTCTGCTTGTTTCAGTTCAGTGATCACCTGTCACACCTGTGTGTGTTTTATTCGTGAAAACCTTAAAGTGAACTGTCAGAAGAGCTGGACACCGGCCAGTGTCTTGTCCGTGGACTGATCAGAAAAGTACCAGGGCCGCGGCAACTGTTACCGCTGCGCAGCCCACGCGAATTACTTTTAATGAACATGTAATTAATGTAAATAGACTGAATGGGTTTCAAAGCAAACAACGACTCAAATTGATTTGCATTTCTCTTCTTTAGGGCGGAGGGGCGGGGTTGGGGGAGGGGGGCTGTTCTCCAATTCGCCCTTTTGTCAGGCGCCTCTATTGATCACTTCGTGTGTATCGCTCCGCATGTGTTTTCCTTCATTAAGAAATAACGGCTTCCTGATTACTCCCATCCCCGGGTTTAATGTTGCTTAATATCCACTTTGTTCCTGTGTCATGGCGGAGGGCAGCGAGAATAATGTGTGACTGGGTGGGCCGTGATTGGCCGCGCGGTGAGGCAGAGGTGTTTAGGCCGTCGGCTGTAAAGGGGGATCAGTGGAGGGGTTAGAAAAGCAGAACCTTTGCGGCGGGCTCCAGCTCAGCATGTGGTCCCTCTGGGTCCCACTCATTCTCACTTACACAACAGTTTTTTTTGTTGTTGTTTTTTTAATACCATCAACAGGGGCGCTGCTAGGAACTTTTGAAAGGGGTGGCCAGATTGGAATAGCACACCTTCACCAAAGAGAGAATTTAAGGAGCTTTGTTATTGTTTTCCGATGCATGTGGGCAAGTAGAGCAGGAAGAATAAAAATCTATGTAAATGAATAAAAAATGTGAAAAATAAATAAACCTCTTATGTTTAACATTTGTTTCTTATAAGGCTTCAATACTACTACTATTACTGCCAATATAAACAATAATAATGTTTTTTCTTTGTTCCTTTCTTTCGTCCTTCCTGTCCAGTGTACTACTAGAACCAGATGTCATATCATGTCATGCCACTATAGTAACGTCTACTGTGCAACAGGAGCAACAGGAGCAATATCCCACTTCTTGCCTTTTACAGAGCAGATCTGACACTGCAAGGCAACCTGTCCCACCGGTTTGACTAAGCTGGCAGAACAGGACACGAATAAATACGTTTTCCTACTAATGTCTTGAATTCAGATTCATAAAAAATATATATATAATCCATATCAGACACCCTGATATGGATGACAGACAGTGCAACTGTCTGTTATCCTAAGGCTGATTTTTTTTTTTTTGAGACAAATGTTTAACATAAATGCACTTCCATGCTGCCACTCTTTGGGGATTAGGATATAAACCCCTTATTCTGTTGATTTCCGTTCATTTAGCCAGCAAATTGACCACGTTTTTTTTTTTTTTTTTTTTTTTTAAATAATATAGGCCATATCCTACTGTGCAATTCAGGCACCGGAATTACATACAGTGACGACTAGCCAAAAAAAAAGGAAAACTATTGAGTTGTGTGCAGAATTGCATGTTAGCTAATTGTTAATTTAAGCTGCTCGCAGTGGCTAATTATGTCAGCACAGCCAAGCCATTTGCATGATGGACCAGCCACCTGCCTGAAGGCGCTGCCAGGGCAAACTATATAATTACTGAACAGCAGTGGGGCAATTTTTGACTGTCGCCCCTTTTGTGTCACATGAATTCCTCGTAATGACATATTTCATTAGGGGGGCAAATATCACCCCCTCCTCCCGGGAGCCGAACAAAAAAAAAAAAACAACACACAAGTCTCAACAGGTCCTAATGTACGGGACCTATTTACATTCACCCCCAGCCTGTGTTTTTTCTCAACCTGTAGTTATGTGCGTCTTTGCTGTGAGTTAAATGGACGAGCGGTGGTTGTTTTTCAGCAGACCGCGCCCGGGTTAAAATGGACCAGGGCTTTTCTCAAAGTGATTGCTGCCTGAACTCATTAAGCTGTCAAATGTCTGGCTTTGGGATCTTGATTGCTTATTGTGTTGCAACATTCAAGGAATTTTTTTTTTTTTTTTAACCCAGCAATAGAGACGTATCCTATTCACTCCCAATGGAGAAATCATGGCTCACTGATGGACCGTCCGTCGGGTTTAGGATGATCTATGCAGTGGCGGTTCTTGCACATATAATGACCTGGGCTTGTTCCTCCATTTGGGACACTGTTATTCCACCAAAATGGATATAAAATTACAGTTTTGCACGTCCGTTCATGAGACATTCAAAATAGAAACTGACTGCCATGTTTTAACTACCTAATGTCATGATCCCTGATGACATTGGTGGTGGGCAGCATTGTAATATGGGAATTATGGGAAAGAAAAACTTTCTATGGGTTAAAAACAGACTTGAGATTGACTTTCCCTTCCACCAGGACAGTGACAATAAACATCCAACCAGAGATGCAGTGAAAAGGCTTCGCTCAAAGTAAACTCAGTAAATTAACTCACCCGTGTCAGGATTTTCCTTTTTTTATTATTATTTTTTTTAATGACAGTCCATCTGAAAACACAGTATGAGTTTATGAGGTACTTCTTCCTTTCAAGCACGTTAAGATTATTGTGGTACAAAAAATGTGCTTCTTTCGCGTTCCTTGTTTATTTTATGCTGCTACCACGTTCGAAATAAATAAATAAAATCCCAAATTTCAACACATTATTGTACTTTAGTTGTGTAAGTCAGTCCTTGATTGACCACTGACCTTGAGTGAATTTTGGGCCAATATCACCTGTTTTTCTTCTGTTTTTCCAACTCTATATTATGATTCAATGGCATAAGTGGATTAAAAAAATCTTCAGACATCTCAGATTAATAAGTGTTATATGTTGAAAGTTGACTAAAACATATTACAGTATGTGATCATAAAACACATTAAGGCAGAGGTATACCTCAAAGCAGGAGCACAACATACTTGTCGAACGCACCACCGCCGCTGACTAACACCCACTACTTTTTTCCAGATTCATTCCACTAAAGATTTATTTTAGAAATCATAAGTGCTCTCTTTGGCATGCAAATCAGTTTAAACGCACTTTAGGTCTGACCATTTGAAAGGAATAACCTTGGACCATTCAACCCGTCATTAAATGGAGCAGTTATTCCCGCAGGCCTACAGAGCGGGCGGCGGCCCCCGGGTCCGTGTGGAGGGTCTGGTGTTAACGGGGTTAGTGATGGCTCGCTGCCTTCCAAAGGACTCCTGCTGGTACTGTACACAGACAGGACAACCCCGCTTTAGTCTGAGTTCATTTAATTGGCATGTTTAACGCGAGCACTGCAGGCATGGAGCAAGAGACGAGCCCGCATAATGACCACACACACACACACACACACACACACATACACACATACACATACACACACACACACACACACGCACACACACACAAACTCTAGAGTTAAGATCCTCGCGAGGATCTTCTTATGAACCGAAGTTGAAGGTTTTACGGTGGGAAGTTTAAAAGTAGGTGAGCTGTTGTTCTACTGGGGAGACAAAAAATAAGTACATAAATAAAAAGAAACGATAAAACAACTTGAACTACTTTTTTATCTGTTTAATTAGGATCTTGTGTGGTGCTGTACGAACTTGTGGATGTCTGTGAAGCAACTTCTCTGGCTTTGAACACCTTGCAGAGCGTCTATTGCGTGAAAACGGACAAAGCGTGGTACCGTCTACCAAGATGTGACGACTGACTTTCACTGTCAGGCTGCTAAAAGGGAGCTTTAATCAGAGAAGAGCCGAGAGAGGTTCATCGTAACTCTGGAGCAGTGGCGGTTCCTGCATGATTGGCACCCTGGGTGGGCCCCTTCTTCGTCTCCTTTCTTATTCTCTCCCAATCAATTAAGTTGCAAGAAATGATCAGAGGTTTTTTTGGGGGTGTGTGTGATAAAATACGTCTCACTTTGCTCACAATATATTGATCCAGACCTTCCTATTCCTAGGAGATGGTAAGATGCCACCGACTTCATGTGTAAAAAACGCAATATAAAACTTAAATATAACTTACAATTATATTTCGTTACCTTGATGCTCGTGTGATCCCTAACAATCTGCCCACATGACCCATAAAGCGGCTCATATGGGTTAACGACTCTTGGTTTCCCCTTCACAAACCCGCCGTTTGCAAGAGTATGGAAAACGCTGCACACAGCGACAAACTGACATAGCATGTGACCCCATAGTGAAACATGGTGGTGGACATATCATGCTGTGGGGATGTGAAGCTGATGAGAAGCTTGTCAGAGTTAACCAGAATCAAACAGATATAGGAAGAAAACCTGTAACACGATGTAAAGATCTTGAAATATTGGCGTGAGGGCCACCATTTTGGACCATGATGCGCCAAAACGTACCGAAAGAACGGCCCAGTCAAAGTCCAGACCTCAGCTCAATTGAAAACCTGTTGAAAGACTTGAAAATTGAATCTCAATGTCAGTAATTTGCCAATAAGAATGAGCAAAACGTTTTTTGTTCTGTCTAGATGTTTAGAGCTGGTCCAGGCTCTGAACTCAAAGAATCCTTAGACACGTCAGTCAATAATCAACATCAATAGTCTGAACAGCCAAACCGATTCAACAGCTGGAGTCAATTTATAGAATAATAAACAAAAAAAAATTCTAATCAGTGAACAAAGTTTATACATAACAAACAAATTCAAAGTGAACAAGTCAAAGAAAAACAGAGAATTTGTCTGGACCTAAGCTTATTGAAGATGAAGTATAGGAAACATCCAACCATATAGCCGTTTGAAAAACAAAATTCATCTCAGAGATTATAGCTGCAGCAGAGCTAAAAAGGAGCAAGGCCATTGAGCAAGTTCAAAAAGCCGGTTCAAAAAGCCGGTATTTGTGGACTGCATTAGTGCAGATGGCCCCGGCCAACTTGGACATCAGTAAAGGCACCATTAGAGCTACAGATTTCCCAACTGCGTGCTGCCAGACAATTTTTGAGTTTTCTGGCTAGGTTTTGCAGAGGCCCATTCCCGTCGCCCACAGCAACCATTTGAGCATCATTGAACCAAAACATAAAGGATGAAGACTCATGTCAACAAAAAAAAAAGGCTTTGAAATCTACAACAAGCATCATCAGTAAGCACGAATTGCTGAAAAATCAGAACACGACGCGACTCATTTGTAAAGATATTTGTCTTATTTACATTGTACACAATATTATCAGAGCTGGTTGTGTGATATATTTTATGTTAACTACTCTGAGATAGTGTTCCTGTTCATTTCTCCTGCAAACTTTATGCTTGGTTTGTTGGATTTGTTGATTATTAGAAATGGCAAGTTTTGAATGGGGTTGGTAACATAGCCAAATTTTAACATTTATGTTTTTACATTTTAGCAAAGGGAAAATAAAAAATATCTTTTGTGCATATTTTTTTTAAGTCTCTCATCAATAAACAGTTTTTTAAATGTATATATTACTTATAATTTTTGATATCTGAAAACGATTTGATAATCCTTTCCAAAGATGTCAGGCAGATTGGTTTTTTTACTTTTATTTTTTTGCCAACAGTCATTTCCTTTTACTGCATAGCGTTGGTCACGTTTTCTACAAACAATGATTACTTCCAAAAATGTTACCATTATTGTAAACACCCACTTTCACAATCCACCATTGTTGGCTTCAAGTTCCTGAAGCATATTTAGTTTAAGTGTCCTGCTTTTGAACAGGATTGTTTTGTTTTGTTTTGTTTTTTTTCTTTCCTTTTTGTCATTTAAAAAGAACCAAATGTATATATGCAGAAATAAAATTGCAACTACAATGGCTAATCACAGCCAAATGCGTTCATAATGTACCGGAGGCAACTTAAATTGTTAGTTTGATTAAAGCTCGGTCACATGTATGTGTGGGGAACATTACCTCTTATATAAATGCAAAATAACAACTAATTTGTAAAAAAAACAACAACATTTTTTTAACTGAAATCTCAAACACTATATTAGTTTAAATCAACCTCCTGAGTCGACCACATCTGTGGGTGTATTTTGCTTTTGTTCCATTTCTTTATTCTTGAACTTTGCTCTATGATGACGACGACATTCTGTTATAATTATCAATAAAGTTCATGTAGCAAACTTAAAGGAGTGTTGTCTTATTCTGTCAGCCGAAAAACCTACTTTTTAAAATTTCAATCTAAGGACTTATGGTTTGAAGTCAATGCTTGACTTTAACAATAAGTCAATATGCATGTAGGAGGCAGCATCATATTATAAAGGCTACTTTACTGCAAGAAGGACTAATACACTTAGCAAAATAGATGACATCATGAAAGAAGAAAACTATGTGGAAATATTGAAGCAACATCCCAAGACATTAACTGAGGAGTTAAAACTTGGGCTCAAACAGGATTTCCACATAAGCAATGATCTGAATCACACCACTAAATTAGTAACAAAATGGCCTGAGCACAAACAAAGTTGATGGTTTGGAGTGGCCACCACAAAGTCTTAATCAACAAACTTGTACAACGGAGCTGAAAAAGGTATTTGACAAACTTGACTGAGTTACAATCGTTCTGCTGGAGGAATGGGCCAAAATTCCTGCAAACTGTGACGGTATAAGAAGTTTTATGGGAGAACAATGAACAATGCAGTTCTACAAAAATATCAAGATTTGATTTGAAAATGTTGTTCTGTTATCTTTTTTATGTTGACATAAAGTGAAACAGGTAAAAAAAAAAAACAATAACAAAAAAAAAACATACAGACATCCTAACTGACTTAAAACATAAAAAAAAAGTTTTGTCATATTTTATATCAAATCTGTGACGTAATCATGGTTTTGTATTTTTCCAACTTTCATGAATCACTAATTTCTCCAGGTCATCAAACAGGGATGGAAAGCAGAATCATATACAGCATAGAAATCCATTTTGACGAAGAAGTTCACTTGAGGAATCATACTTTTTCAACTCGCCATGTGAAAATCAGAGTGAAAAACACAAATCAGAAGATTTTCTATTTGCCAAGGCTGAAAATGAAGCCCATTTAGTGTTGCGATTGACAAAAAAAGAACTCTGGTAGTCAAATTTGTGCTTTTTTTTTTTTTTTTGTAGCTGGGCAGTATTATCGAAATGAAGTAAAATTGCACCCAGTACCAGGAGAGGAAGAAAAAAAAAATCTTCAAAAGAAACAAAACCAAGTGAACACCTAAGATGTAAAAATGTGCTTTGTTCATCACAGGGAGGGGAGAGAGAGAGAAAAGACTCCACTCAGCGAGCCCTGAATGCTGCATTTCATGCCTGCAACAATTATGCTGAAAGGTCAAGTATTACAGCATCTTGTGCTCCGCTTTGCATGCAAAGTATTTCAGTTCGCAAATGACCCTCGTTTGCGCTCTTTGCACAATGGCTTGAAGAAGCAGATAAACGCAGGACAATTAAAGATTTTTTTCTTCTTCTTTCTTTTCTGCCGGCTAGCTCAAAATAACGTTTTGCCGAAAAGGGAGTGATTGCAGTTTGCTGTGTAATTGTCCCATTTGAAATGCACATGAATGTTCGGGCCTGCTGCAATAAAATGTTTCAGAACTTTAACAACAACAACAAAAAAAAACAACAACAAAAAAAGGAGGCAGAAAGTGTGAATGTTTTCAAAGAAGGAAGTGAGTCATTTTTTTGTATGACGTGTAAATATATATATATATATTTAAAAAATGTGTTAGGAAGTATTTAAAAAGCAGACAAACAGCTTGTTGAAGAGTGCAACCTTTTTTTTTTTTGCTTTTGTACTCTTATGTTTTCCCCTCCGTGATGAATTTGTTGTTCAGCACCATGGACAGCCCCTGGCTGGACCGTCTTGCTTTTCATGAGAAACCAACCCAAACCAAACCAAACCAAACAATGACACGATTAGGATACAATCGCAAGTGTCTCAAACATTAAATTTTAAAAAGTATATTAAATGTAACATCAAAATAGAACAAAAAAAAAAGTTTCATAAAGGTTGAAAATGTTAAATCGCACACAACCACAGCTTTTTATTACTTCAAACCTCTTTCTAAGTCTCAGATGTTTATCCTAGTCACGACTATAACTTTGGTCTGACATAAATGTCTATTTTTATTTATTTATTTTTAATTTGGCACATGTCGATCTGTCATTAGTGTCATTAATACGATTTTAGAGTATATAATCCATCGAACATATGTAGGTATCATGCCGATTCTACCTTTTAGATACAATAATAATAATAATAATAATAATAATAATAATAATAATAATAATAATAATAATAATAATTCAGAAATAGAGTATTTTTCATTTTACAATCTGCTTCCACTTGTTTTTTCTCCTTTTTTTCTCCTTGAACCATCAACTCGTTCATTCTTAACTTTTGCTTTTTAAGACGTACACACACACACACACACACACACGCGCGCGCGCGCGCACACACGTTTTAATATCCGCTCAAAACTTCACATTCAGGCTCCACTCCACTCCGGCTCAGAGGGAACCCGCTTGCTAAATAGGCGAATAAAATTCACCAGCTAGTCACTAACTCAAATATGATTACCTTGAGATTAGAGACTAATTGCTCGGGGTTCATGGAGGCAGCCCACCATAAAGCCAGGAGGACTCGGGGAGCCGAGCTGTGGGGCTTTCCACAAAGGAGCGCGATGAGAGCGCGCACGCTTCCAACAAGTCATTCTCGACAGCTACAAGCGGCGCACAAAGACCACACACGGCGCCAAAGACATGTTAATGTAATCCCAAAGTTCTCACTTCTCTCCGCGAACAAAACGCGCTCTGAAAAATACCTAATAGAAGACAGTTTCTGATGCTGGGCTGGAGAATTTTAGCTCAAAGGTCTTCTGGAAGGGCGTTTTTTTTATATTATTATTTCGCGCGGGAGGCCTCAAACTGAGACCGCTTTAGGAATAAAAAAGTGACAGAAAGACGTTGCGAACATGCAGTCGTGTGTGTGGAAATGCCAAACTCTTCTGTAGGAACTGTGGAAGGGGAGGGGGTGCGGGGGACTACTTTGGAGAGCAACGCGTAAAAACGCTGAATTAAAAAAAAAAAAAAAAAAAAAAAAAAAAACAGCCCCCTTGAATACGTTTTAAAACTCAGTGGATTATGTGTTCTACTGGTAATGAATAAATAAATAAATAAATAAATAAATAAATAAATAAATAAATAAATAAATAAATATTGATGAGTTGTTCATTAAGCTGGATAACAGTCTACAGTAATAGTTGCATGCAGATATTAACAACAGGCTCTGTAACTTTAATCTATTACTATTTCTGAACTAACTGTTTGGTAACGCTCAGAGTGAGAATGCAAAGAGATATTGACATATGTACGTGTGTATAAATAATAAATCATAAATCCCTCCAGTGACGGTTCGTCATTCCACAGCAACATGAACTTTCTGCTGAGCACATATTTAGCAAACTTTGGATTCATAGAGTCTTTAGAAACTTTTTCGTTTGGTTCTCTTTTGTCTTTCCAAAAATGAGCAGAGGCGGCTCGAGTTTGTATGGGGCCAGCAGCAGCATAATAATAATAATAATAATAATAATAATAATAATAATAATAATAATAATAATAATAATAATAATAATAATAATAAATAGCAGCAAATAAATTGTGAGACAAGATCATTTCTCTCAATTTTGTGTCTACAACACAACACGTCTTTGACAACTTAGTAAAAGTCAGAAATATTTCCCAATTGTTTTTGATTTATTGATTAGTTTCCAGCTACAGCAAGTATCACTCACCTACTGACATGAACTGTAATTGCTAACATGATTGATAAAATATATATGTGTGTGTGTATGATTGTATGATTAATTTAATCCTAAATAATCTTATATTCAAAGAGTTACATTTTTTAAAATTATTATATGCATTTAAATGCGAAACTTTTGAATACATTTTCTAGCTAAAATCTAAAGTGCTTATTGGGCCCCCCTCCTGGCCTCGAAGGGGCCCAAACCAGCAGCTTGACTCACTTATGTCTTGTGACGCCTCTGAATGTGAGCGTCCTGACTTTAACCTCGTTGTGACCTCACTGCTCACACCTGCAGAAGAATCCTAGTTAAAGGCCGTGTTTTAACGTGAATATATTAAATTCAATAGTAAGCCACACAGTAAGCCACGATTTCGGTTCATTATCGAGACCGTGGAATATGAGCCAAATCGAAACTGTGCTTAAAATCCAACATAATAATAATAATAATAATAATAATAATAATAATAATAATAATAATAATAATAATAATAATAATACGACGTCTTTAGGAACGAGTTGGTGCTGAATCTCAAACCCATCGCCCGTCCCTTTCAGTTCCCTGATTGATTATCGATGGAGCAGCTGATAGAGGCTCGCGCCCGTCTTTCGAGAAGAATTCCGCGTGCTGTTTGGTCAGGGATTTCATCGATAAGCTGCCCTTTGAGCAGCGCTCGTGTTTGATGTGGAGCTCCGAGAGACCTCGCCTCTGTGACTCAGTGAACACACATCCAGAAAAAAAAATGAGCAAAGAAACAAACAAAAAAAAAGCATGTAAGGGCTACAAAGGCGTTTGTTCTGCGGTGCACGCGCGCGCGCGCAACCCAATGATTCATCAAAAAAAAAGTACATCACAAAAAAGAAAAAAAAAAAACACTCAATTTTCATTATTTTGTTCCGATTTGTTTTAGGAAATAAATGAAGGGAAAAAAAGACGTTGTTAATACTGCGACAAAACCAATAACCATAATAATATTCTACTACTAAATTAAGTTTTTTTTTTCTTCTTCAACCTAATTACTCACATAATGCGAACATATTTCACAAAAAAAATAGCGTAGCTGTCTCGTTTTCATAATTTATTAATAGGACTGTTTTTGTAGTAAGTCAAATATCTATATAAGTTACAAAGAAATAAAACGTACAAATACCGGGGAAACCACAACAAACCAGCAATAGCGTCAAAAAAGTTTGTACAACAAAGAGCTAGAATTCAAACCTTTTACAGAAATGTACACGCTAGACCTACGGCTCACATTAAAATTCTATTAGAAAGCAGAGACGCATTGGGTTTCACGGCAGTCCAGTCGTGTGTGTGTGTGTGTGTGTGTGTGTGTGTGTGTGTGTGTGTGTGTGTGTGTGTGTGTGTGTGCGCGCGCGCGCGCGTCCCTGCTCAGGGTCAGGTGTACCCCAACTATCAGTCTACCGCAACGATCTTCTTTTGTCTCTTTATATAATTTACATAAATAAATCCCAGGACGTTCACATCCACAGTTTATGGGAAAAGTTTCTTCCGCAAGAGTTTCCTTGTAGAATAAAAAGCTGCACCTCGAGTTTTTTCTTTTCTTCTTCTTTTTGTTTTCTCTTCTTTTTGTTCAAATGCGTGCATGTGTGCTGCGACGTGCCTCTCTTTTCACCGCGGAGGGAATTTGAACCACAGCCGCTGCGTCTCGTCACCACGTCCTGCCGTACAACAGGGCCGAGCACTGTAAGGCCGAGCCGTACTCCGCTCCGGGGGAGTTCAGGTGGGAGAGGCCGGCCACCTGGCTCTGCAGAGACGGCGGGCTGGAGGAGTGCGGCGCCAAGTCCGGGGAGTGACCCGTGCTGCCCACCTGCTGGCTCTGGTGCTGCCCGAGCCCGGACGCGTTGTTGGACATGATCATGACGTTGCCTCCCTGTTGGTGGTGCGTTTGCGCTGAGGACGTGGGCGTGTGGCCGCTGCCTTGACACGGCTTGCCGTCTTTTACCAACACCGGCACGGCCACCCTCCGCGGGGACTGCTGTTGCTGCTGCTGCTGCTGCTGCTGCTGCTGCTGGCAGGAGCCGCTCTCCTGCTGCATCTGCTGCTGGGACACTTTGTCTTTGGCCTGCCTCTTCATCTTGTAGCGGTGGTTTTGGAACCAGATCTTCACCTGGGTCGGCGTGAGGTGGATCATGCTCGCCAGGTGCTCCCTCTCCGGCGCCGACAGGTACTTCTGCTGCTTGAAGCGGCGCTCCAGCTCGTAGACCTGCGCCTGGGAGAAAAGCACCCGCCGTTTTCTCCTCGGGGTGCTGGACAGGGAGCCCATGCCTTTGCCCACGTCTGCCAGGGAGCTGAGGCTGCCCATGCTGCCCATGTTCATGCCCGACGAGGAGCCCATGAAGCGAGAGACTGAGAAAAGAGAAGATTTTTTTTTTGAACTTGAATTAAACACAGTTTAATTTGAACGAGTCAAAGAAAAAAAAATATTAACGTTAACTTGTAATGGCGTTCTAATTGTTTGGATTTAATTCGTAAGTCAATACGTTTCACACAAATTCCTGCGACCAAATCTGTAAACTATGTGTTCGTTATTAAATTTATCCGATGATTTTTTATTTTTTATTTTTAATTTATCTATTTATTTATTTATTTTAGCAAATGAATAAAAGCGTTCAGGTTCATTTTAGATAAAACAGAAACAGATTGAAATACCAGCTTTCACCCTCTATTAGCCACCAGGACGCTGAACAATAGTGCGGCCATCCACGATCCATTTTAATGTTGCACTTTAGTCGTATAGATAAATAAACATCTATTTATAATAATAGTTTCTAAGGTTTCCTTGTCTTATCTGCTCTGATGACATTAGTTTCCTTCCGCCAAACTGCAGCGCGACAACAATTCGTTCGTGTATTTTTAAAGCCCGAGTGGAAATCTTTATGTCCTCCAGATGCTCCAGCCCAAGTGGGGGGAAAATATCACAGATGAATGCAATGAACTTGGGAAGAAAGCAAAAACAATCTTAACTGTCCGGCTGGCGATTTAGATATTTAGACTATATCTGATTTGCTGCACAGAATAAAACAGAGTGGAAAAAAAAATGACGCTTGAAACACACAGAGAGAGCCTCGCTGAGGTCGGGGATGCGGATACTCACTGGTGGAGAAGCGCGGGTCCGGGTTGGCTCCGTACCAGCCGGTGGCCGTGGCGCTGCCTCTCATCCCGTCCTGGTACGCCGGCAGCTCGCCCATGTTGCCCAGGTTGCCGTTGCAGTAGCCCCCCATGGCAGTGTGTGACAGCTGGGAGACACCCGCCGCAGTCATGTGGTAAGCCGCTGACACAGTCCCGTTGTGGCCCATGTGGTGCTGCTGCATCGCCGCCTGAGAGACCTGCGGCTGCCGGTAAGAAGCGAGAGGTGCCCCCAAGTTGTTATTCTCCATACTTACTTTCTTATAGCTCTCCTCAAGGGGACTCAAGATATCGGAAACAGAAAAAGGAGTCGTATGCTTAGGGCTCATCGACATTGTTCTGTGGCTTGGAGAGGGAGAAATTAGAAGGCAAGGCAATCTCTCCTTCTCTTCTCTCTCCCCCTTCTCTTCTCTCCTCTTTTTTTTTTTTTTTTTTTTTGGCCAAAGCCCCTCTGGTTCCTGTTGTCTCAACGTCGATCCTGGTAGATGAACACGTAGGAGAGCGCCTCAAGTCGCGCCTTTAATTGGATTGAGTGGGTGAGCTCGGTGCTGGCTTTGGTTTGTTTTAGCCGGGTGCCAGGTTTAAGGCTACCATCAGAGGCGGGGCATCGGCAACAATACAAAAAAAAAAAAAAAAAAAAAAAACCCAGCTCTAGCCTCCGAGCGTAATTTCACTTAGAAGACATGTGCTCCCCTCCCACTAACAATAACATAAGCGCCGCCGCACATGATCATAAACGCTCGTCCCGGCGCTACCGCTGCTGCCGCGGGGCGGTGTCCTGTCCGGGCGCGCGGCTTCTGCATGGCGGAGTTAGCGACTCGCCGCTGTTTGCTTCCTGACCACAATGCACTTTATTAACTGTAGTGATGTTTACGAGGGCCTCTTGAAGGAAGGAGGCCTATATGGACTTGAGAGTTGGAGAACCACTCCTCGGTTGAACTACTGACTTTTAATGGCCATGAGAGGCCTCCAGTGATTGCAGGATTGTTTGTGTTATGCCTTATCGTACTCAGACATGCAAAAGTGCACTTGCGGGGAGGGGAGGGGGAGAAAAAAAAAATCCGCCTGATACTGATAAGTAAATAAATACACATCCGCGCGTTAAGTGGCTGCGTAAATGATTAACCCCCCCCTAGATTCTTTTTTCCTCCCCACGTTTCATGTCATTGGACGAAAGCAGCGTGTTACCTAAATTCAGATGAACACCCTCGTAAAAAGAGAGGGGAGAAAAATCTAGTCTGGCGGAAGGAGAGGCTCTTATGTGAAGTTAACGGTGTTCAAGTAGCTACTTTCCCTGCAGCACAAGTCCAGGTAGCCCTCAGTAGCAACTTGCCTTAATGCTCAAGGAGCGATTGCAGTTTAACCCAATCACCTTGAATTTTTGTTGTTTTTTGTTTTATTTGTACAGAGTCATCGAAAAGGAGCTGGGCTTTTTTCCGGATATTATTATTATTATTATTATTATTATTATTATTATTGTTGTTGTTGTTTTTGTTGTTGTAAGTTGTGTGTTTGTTACATTTACAGGATTTAATTTGTGCGGTGGAATATTGCATCAGTTAAAAATGGCACCCCATGAAAAAGACATCTTCATTATTTCATGTGTCATTTTCAATCGTGTTACTCAAAGGAAGTTTGGAGGACATCAATCAGTAATAAAAAACAAAAAACAAAAAAAGGAAGTTAGCATTTTAGCTTAAAGGTTCATACCCTTGTGTATTTTTATTTTCCACTACTAAATGTAGACAGACAATTCAAAGGATTTTAGAAACTACGGTTTTCACTAAATTCAAAGTTAGAAAAAAAAATCACACATGGTACAAAAAATAAATAAATAAAACTACTTATTCTTCTTAGTGTGTGTTTGGGTTCATGACATCACAAGAATTGGGTTACCAGTTGGTAACAGCAAACAATGTGATGAACGAATAACTTGTCAGTTTCCAACATTCTGTAAGTTACATTTGAAGCAGGATTTTGACTAAAAATATGCAAATAAAGAAAAAAATGGCAAGAAAACCAAATACTTGTATACTCAAAAGAACTATGCCTTCTGTGATGTCAGCAAGAAGCTGGAGAAAGGGTGTTTTTAAAGGAGACGCTTCATTGACTTAATAATGATTTTTAACAAAAGAAATTGAATATGGATTATCACATGTCGCTCTGTTAATGAGAAACTACATCCAAAGTAAATAATAATCTCACTGAAAAGTCTGGCTAATTGCTTTAAACTTATTTAAGGGCTAATAATCTTTATTTTGGTGACAAGTCCTGCCAGAACATTTTGTTTAGAATTTAACTGGAGATGTTTGGAAAACCGAAGAGGATTCATTAGCTGATATTGTAAATAATTTTTTGCAGTGTCCAGCACAAAATAGCTATGTTTATATACTGTAGATTTTATATAAAAGAGCATCTACTCAGTAAAGGTTAATTAAGACTTGCTATGGAGCGAGAAGTAAAGTGAAAGAAACTTCAACATGCTCTGCTTCCTACACTATAAAATAGCATTTTGGACTGTAGTAAATAGGCATTAGAAGTCAAGAAATGTCCTATAACTTTTGTTGGAGCAAAAAGCTAACGTTTGTTTCCAGTTTTTGCTTATTTAGGAGTAATGCTAATGCTAATGTCAAACCTGCTAATAGATAACTCCTTCTTACACTACAAAAATTACTTTTGGAAGGAAGCTAAACACCATTGTACAAGTTGCTGTCAGTAAGTTTTATTTGTTTGAACAATAATTTAAGTTTGTATCAGTGCTAGCGTAGTGACGAAGCTATAAATTAGCTAGCAAGGTGAGCTAGTTCAGCGCGAGGCAGTCCTTAATAAATCTAACCTGTGCTTGTCAGGGAAAAGCTTTTAATCTTACCCTTTAGAATATATATTTTTAAAAATGTGTTATTTTTTTAGTAGATATTTTTATTGTAGTTGATATTTGTTTGATTTTAAATCGGGACGACCACCCAGATATACAATTGAACATTTTAAAGATATTTATTTGGCTTATTTTTACATTTTGATTGAAATTCGCCACATATGTTTACATTTTTACTGATAAACTTGCACTATTTTCTAATCAATTTTATAAGCATAGAACTGTAAATTCTACTTGTTTGCGCACTTTCATCACGCATTGTTTTTGCCTTATTAACTTAGCATTTTATTATGCATCATGTCCTGCTCCTGAATCCTACATTTTTATTGTTGCTCTATACAGTATGACGGTGTATAGCTCAAGTAAAATACAATTATTTAGGTTTTGTTTTTTTTTAAAGACATGTAATAAAGCAAACAAACGGGAAATAAAAGAAAAGAAAAAAATTGGAATATTTTGATTTTGTGAAACCTTTTATCCAGAGGTCAATCCCAGCAGCAGCATCATAACATTTCCCAGCTTCCGCCTGAGTCTGCAGCTCCATCCACCTCAGACAGGAGCACAGCGTCTTCTGCTGGCAGCCTCTCTCAGCAGACACCGGTTAACTCCTAAGTAATGACCAGTCTTTGCATCTTTTTTTTTTTCTCTCGTTGTTGTTGAAAATTTCATCTCACAAAGAGAAGCGAACAACAGTCAGAATCAGTGAGTGTGCTGCCAGTAGTGACATGTCGATCCACTTTTAGTTTGCTGTGCATTCCGCTGCCTTCCAACTGCTTGTTCCTGTCGCTCCAACATAAACAACCAAATCACATGCGCATCTAATGAAGCAACACTATCGTGTAGTTACATAGTTCATGGCTACACATATTGTTTTGCATCGCAACAACTAACTACCAGGTCATAATAACAGCGAGCAAATGAAATTACAGCATCTTCATACATCCACGCTAAAGCTTGCATGTGCATTCCTTAATTAAACAATTCTGCAAGACATTCTTAATAATCTAAATCAGTACCTCCCGCCCCCCCCCCCTGCTATCCCTGCTCTACCATGCGCTCATTACGGCCAATTAGCGGCAATTAGTCCAAATGTTCCCGCTAATTTCTGGAAATAATGAGAACACTAAGAAAGTGGCGGATGTGAGCCTACGGAGCCTTTGTTATTGAGGCCACACGCTGTAGTTGCTCAGCTGATACATGATATAACCCCCCCTCCCCCGCGCCCCCCGAGGAGAGAGAAACTAAACGTCAGGAGTTGAAATGAACAAGAGGTGGTCCTTTATTATTATTATTTTTATGATTTAAGATCAATACCATTCATTCATTTTCTTTACACCCTCGTCCCTTAATGGGGTCGGGAGGGTTGCTGGTGCCTATCTCCAGCTAACGTTCCGGGCGAGAGGCGGGGTCACCCTGGACAGGTCGCCTGTGCCAGTCTGTCGCAGGGCAACACGACACACTGGACACACAACCATGCACACACACACTCATACCTAGGGGCAATTTGAGGCCAATTAACCTGACAGTCATGTTTTTGGACTGTGGGAGGAAACCGGAGTAAAAACCCACACATGCACAGGGAGAACATGCAAACTCCATGAAGAAAGACCGGGGCTGGGAATCGAACCCAGAACCAAGGCAAGGCAACAACTCTACCAATTGCGCCACTGTGCAGCCTTAAGATCAATATATTCTTTTTAATAGGGTCAATATTCATACGTTGAACACTTTAAAATGCAGATATTCTGTTTCTACTGCAAATATTGAACAGACGGTAGGTGGATAGTTTTTAGCTATGACATTTAATCAAAATTAGATCCGTTATCTCTATCGAAATCTTGTCTTTATGTTCAATAGACAATACTTATTCCACTTTATACAATCACAAAGGGCGGTTTTAAGAAAAAATATAAAGTTTTTATATTGAACTAAACCTCTGGTGGATTTGAGTGGCCTAAAAATCCTTTTCAAAAACCGGATGTTAGTATTTTCACCATCCTGCCTCAGAGCCTTTGAGCAAATGCTCATGCGTCACGCAGTCACGATTATGTCATTATTTGGAGGGCCTGATTCTGCAGCAGGGACACTGTTTTAGAGCAAGTTGGGTTTTTTTTTTTGGATGAAACGCGCCACCTTGTGGATCAGTAAGTCTCTTCACCATGTGGAGCCGCAGCAGATTTTCAGTGTTTCACTGCGAGTGTTATTCCGCCATCTAGTGGAGAATTTGGTGACTGAGCAAACAGTCAATGAAATCACGTCTGAAAAGTTCTGGACCACCAGTATCATGAAAGTTGCGACTCTCACTAAATGAACAACTTCATCCATAATCCAGCCCACATGTACACATGAGTCTCATCACCTCCTCATCACAAACGACACATTTCTGAACCAGAGTTTTCAGTTACACCAGAATGAAAACCAAACCCTGTAATCACTAAGCTTTACGTAGCGATTACTGTGAGTCGCAGCCTGTTTTTGTCAAATGATGATGCTTTAAAATGAGGAATTGAGCTTGTGTACATGTTTTTAATGTATCTGACATGTAGGTAAACATGAGCTGACCCAAGACATAAGCCATGTTTGCAGCTAAGGATGGTCCCTAACCGCCCGAGGAGCAGTTGTACCAGTTGAATTTTTATTTATTTATTTATTTATTTTATATCTCAAAAATTTCAATGTAATATAGATTAAATTGAACTTGGGAACAAAAGTTCAGAAACCGCCTTCACTATGAGTGAAGTCAATTTTCAGACAAATTAAATCGATCAGGACAATTTATAACTATATGCTGGACATTGTGAACATTGACATTCTGCGTAAAACAAAACGACAAAAAACTCATAAAACATGAGACTTAGAAGATGAGTAAGCAGATCAATTAGTAACAGCACAACATGAATCTCTTTTAGTATTACTTCTGTTCTCATAAAAAAAAAGCTCCAACCTAATTGTACTTTACTTCTCAGACAAACACAGTTTGTAGGCATAACTTCAGTGTTTACTAAGCTATAGTTTGTTTTTTTCCTTAACACAACAGATTTATTCTACCTGCACGTCATTCAATGTTAGGGTGTAAATTAAAAGTCAAATCTCTGCAAATGAAGTCATCGGTTTGTATGCATGTTTAAAACGCAGCACACATAATCATGAGCGTACGAATGCTTAACATCAGACTCTTGTGTTTGTGATGAATGATGATCATTTCTGCTACCTTAATATTCATATTGCACAACATTAAGAAATATTTTCATACCTAATTAACTGCTGTACTGCATTCAAACAGTATTTTTGTCACTATGTAAATTCCCATTGCAGTATAATATATAAAAACATTTAGTTAAAAAACAGGTTCTTCAGTGGCATTTCCTACATCGCCTTGTTTTACACACTGGAATCAGTCCAACAACTTTTACTCTTCCCACTGAGTCACAGTCTGCCGACATCTTATGGAATATGAAACACGTAAAAACAGGATGTGGGGAAAGTCCACAATTTGAACATTTTGAGCATTTTGACATGTTCCACATATTTGTTTTTGTTTGAGGGGGATGAACATTAACTCACACAAATGCTGTTTAAATTCAATACATGTACGAAAGAGTAGAATAAGAAAGCGGGTGCTGTTGGGAAGCAGTGTTTTTGTGCACAATGTCAAGTAATAATAGTCTTCATGTTGTTCCAATATAACACAGAGCAGTTGATTTTACTTAAAATCCACAATTTTATATGAGAAGGGCAGATGGAATAAGATCTTTATCAAATGACATGGAATATATATTTATCTTGTGACTGATAAATTGCAGAGATAGGACAGAAAGAAAGTGTCTGCAGCTCATCTTCAGGCATTGATGCGGTTTAAGCCAGTAAAGAAGAAAGGTCTGTTCATGGATACAGAGTAAGCTGTCTTCACTTTGAAGATGACTGGTGGACCTGTAATGGTTTGTTTTTTGTGACAAATGCAGGTGTTTTCCCTTTTAAAATTCAAAACATTACGCTTGAATATGCAGACCAGTTTGTTTTTACAAAAAACCCTTTAGTTAGTCTGAAATTGTGACACCAAATAATGACAGGGGGATGACGATGCCACTTTGATGACGATTCTGTATTTTTAATCATTATTATTATTACTATTATTATTTATTTGAAGAAATAGAACAAACTCAGGAAGTGGAGAACCTGAGGAGAGTGATCACTGGCACCTGGTTGGAGGCATAAACATACAAACTGATGGAAATGGGAAATGATGCGGTAAGAATACAGTAGGGAAATTACTGGAAGCAGCAAACAGACAAGACACAATATCAATGTCAATGTCAATTATTTTTGTAAAGCACTTTGAAAACAGCTACTAAGTGCACCAAAGTGCTGTATAGTATTCTTAAAACCACACTAGCTAATAATAACTATAACAATAAAACACTCAACTGACCAACATAGACTATAAACCACCATAACAAACTCAGAAGCCAATTTCTCTTTGCCACTGTTCAAAGAGGGAAAGACGAGAGAATGTGCCATTCGTTGAAGTCCGATGTGTGTTTGGGATTGTCATAAGTCATGGTACACTCGCCTGCATCTATAGCAGAAAATAACGTGAAACAATTCACAGCAAACATTTATTTACCGTTTTAAACAACTTTCGGGTGCGTCTGTGACTGTGGAGGGAGCTGCATACGGAGACGTTTGAATTTGAAGGTCAATTTCTCTGTCGTGTTATTTCCAACTGGAAACTGAAATCTAAACACATTTTAAAAGTAACATTGGTAACACTTTATTTGAAGGGGGTGTGCATAAGACATAAAGTTGCATTAAAAGTCCATTAAAAGTGCCAAGTTTGCATGATTTTGTAAATTATGATAATTTAATGCAAAGTTGGCATTTTCAATGGACTTTTAATGCAACTTTTAGAGCAACTTTGCATTAAAAGTGTCATTATTTACCGAATGACACTTCATGACAACAGTCATAAACATTCATAAAGACTCCTTCATGTTCATGCCAGGTGTTTTGTCATGTTTATGACAGTGTCATGTCAGTCTTATGCACACCACTTCCAATAAAGTGTTACAGTAACATTTTAAAGGTTAGCCTAGCATTTTTGAAACTGAATCTGTACATTAAGACATAAACATTAAAATGACTAAAATGTGGGTATTCAGGCAACACCAGCGGCCAAATCGGCAAAAGGAAGCA
Organism: Poecilia reticulata; assembly: GCF_904066995.2. Classification (NCBI taxonomy): domain Eukaryota; kingdom Metazoa; phylum Chordata; class Actinopteri; order Cyprinodontiformes; family Poeciliidae; genus Poecilia; species Poecilia reticulata. Next base: position 8,338,525 of record NC_088851.1, read on the forward strand.
GAAAATATAATTAAGAGATTTAGCAGAATTAAGCTCCTAAACAAACATTAAAAAAAAAAAAAGATTCAGCTGTATTCAACCTGAAAATCTGATCTATTTTTTTTTCTCTAACCCTGTCGGTTAGTAATCAAAGTTTTATAAACAAATTACCACCGAGCGTTCTCAGTTTGCATGGATCTCCTAACTTTCCTCCCACGGCAGGCCAGCGAGTGAAACCAGAGGATGGGCAGACCAATACGAGCCCGTCCCATTCAGACAATTCTTCTGACTAACTTAAAAAAACCAATGGCAACCTCTAAAAGCCTGTCTTTGTCACCCTTAAACCCCAGAGATGCTCTAAAACACCATTGTGCGGTCAAAGCTCATAAATTTGTCGCAGGGACTGATTAAACATCACGAGAATCGAAACACTAAAGATTTTGTCTCGGTCCCCTTTGGTGGAGGTACAATGGTCCATTCAGGGGGAGACACCCGCACAAAGGGAGCGTTTAAGGGGAGATGCTGCGAGCTGAGGGGTTCGGCCAGTCCCCTCCATATGTGAGGCAAGGTGGCCCCAGCGATGGGGACAAAGGGCCAGGTGACAGGGACGATGAGCTGCGGGGTCACAGGACGAGCAAACAACATTATAAGGGGCGTGGAAGTGAACGCCCCACCTCCCCCCCCCCAGGCACTGACATGGTTTTACACACAGAGGCCCTTTAAAAAATTATTTTGTATTTTAGGCCGACGATCGGAGTGGCCACGCTTCCTCGAGGATGTTTCATCTCAGCTCGGCTTGTTTCACAATTTGCCTAAAATCTGAGTGGTCCGAAGGCATCAGCGTTTTTCTGACCTCCTGCAGCAGTTCTCCAGATGAGAGTTGAAATATTCGAAATCCAAGCTTTTGCAGAACGAATGCGACCCGACGCTGTAGGGCATCCGGACCCGTCAGGCTGTTTGTGAAACACATCGGGACAGAACGTGTACAACATAAAATAAAAATAATAGTGATTACATCAAAACAAACACATTTACAAAAAAGAAAAAGAAAAGAAAAAGTGACATAGATATGTGAAGTAAATAGTATGAGATACTCCATCATGTTTGAAAGCCACATTTGCTCCGAACATACCGACATTTCCAGAATAAATGCACTTTATTAGTACGCTTTCATCAGATTAACAAAACTTAATTGAGAGAGCAGAAGCAGCTCCTGCTCACAGACGTGGTGCTGTGATAAAAGAGGCCAGGGATTCTCATGCTTTACCAGATCCAGCTCTTTTAGATGAGATGTTTGCTCAGCTTTTGGCTGCATAATTAGTCTTTTTTTTTCCATCATAAAAGCTTCTTAGATGACTCTTAATTTATCATCCTGTTTGGATAATATATACATCTACATATATACAAGTACAAATTGATTATTTTTGAGACGTGCCTTCTCTTCCCTTTAGGATATGAATCAATTCTGGAGAATGAAAAATGCTAAAAAGAGGCAAACTTCCTTCATATTTATGTAAAACTTCAATAAGTTCTACATGAATAGAACTTATTTGTTTATGGTTAAATAAATGTATCCATAATATATTCTATATGTTATAACTGCACATATTTGTGTGTATATTATAACATATAAACATCTATTTACCCTATATGTACCCAGCCAGAAAATATTAAATGTTTCAAAATGACACAAAATTCACCAAACCAATTTGCAGCTAGAGTGAAATAAACACATTACTGTAAAAAGTAATAATCCAAAATAAATGATTTTATTTATAAGTGTTTTACATAAACAGCATAAACTTTACAGAAAGTCTTCTGGAAGACAAAAAACAAAAACAACAAAAAAAAACATTTGCTTTTTTAAAAATTGAGACTAAAGGTTGGTTTTCTTACAATACACATCCCTATCTACTGGAATGAAAACAAAAGTTATTGATACAAATAATTAAAAGATTTCAAAAACACAGGAGAGCAAAAGACATGCAAATGAATTATCACTTTAAAAATAATGTCCTACACGCTGCAGCAACAATCAGCGGTACAAAAATAAACATGAAAAAAAAAAGAAATTGTGCAAAACATTCTTCGCTCTAAAGTGTGAATCTAAATGTTTGAGTAGTTCAGAAATGTGTAAAAACATTTAGAGAACATTTGATGCCATTCTAAATGAGTTCGTGCATTCACAGGAGGGTCTTCATTTGAGAGGAGCAAAGGGGACCGAGTCGCTCCAAAAGTCCCTCCAGGCGAATCTGGAGGCCGCCGCGGCTGGAAAGTGCTGCTGGTACCGGGAAGGAAGCGATCCGGGGGAGGGATGCTGGAGAGGAGGGAAGGCTAACGGGAACGGGAACGCCTGAGGATGAGGAGGCGCGGGAGAGGTCAGGCAGCTGGCTTTGTCCGCCTCAATGAAGCAGGTGTGGAAGGGTTTCCCGTCCCGGACCAGAATCGGAACGACCACCCTGCGCAGCAGCGGAGGTTGCGGAATGTCCGCGTCCGGCGGCAGCGCGCCTTCCGCCCGGCCTCTCTTCATCTTGTAGCGGTGGTTCTGGAACCAGATCTTCACCTGGGTCGGAGAGAGGCTGAGGAGCCGGGCCAGCTGCTCCCTCTCCGGACCGGACAGGTAGCGCTGCTGGCGGAAGCGCCTCTCCAGCTCCAGGGTCTGGGTTTTGGAGAACAGGACGCGGCGCTTCTTGCTCTTCTTTATCCTCTCAACCGGCTCCAAGTCCAGGGACGAGTCATCCGGCTTGGTTGAGTCGGGGGACGGTTCGAAACTGCCCTCATCAGAAGCTGGAGGCAAAACAAGAAGACATAATATTTGCTTTTTTTAAATTTATTTATTGGCGCAATCCTTTATATTTTTGCTCTTTTAAGAAATACATTTTGCCAGTAAAAACCGACAACTCACACATGCAGGGGCTCCGATCGCACTCCACCCAGGAGGTGTAGGGCGAGCTGGAGGAGCAGGAGGAGTAAACCGAGGAGGAGCGCGGCGCAGCCTCCGCATCCTGCTCAGGCAGGTCCAGGATGCTCCTGACGGAAAAGCGGAACCTGCTCGGCGCACCAGTCATCGCGTTCACTCAGTGACAATCCGAGGTTTGTTATCTTCTTTCTCTCTCTCAATCTTGTTTTTTTCTTTGCATTAAAAGGAACCGAGTCCTCAAAGTAAACCTCTCCCACTTTGCTGCGAAGTGTCAAAACATCGATCCGCGCGCCGAGCTCAGTGTTTACCCAAACCGCACTCTCCATGCGCCCCTCGCTTATAAAGCCTCCCTCCTCCTCCGTTCGCTACCTGAATGGTTGGAGTGCTGTCACCAATGACGGCTGGGTGTGGACTTTGGGGGGGAGAGAGAAAAGAAAATCTCAACAAAGAGCCAAGGAAACACTCGTCATCATTACAGATTCGTCCCGTATCGTCCAACTGAGGAACAGATAATGGTGATTGTTGGAGCTGAATCACGTCTTGGGTGGCAACTGACAACAGAGCCTGTCCCATCATCAGCCCCTCCACCCTTCTCCACTCCTCGGTGTTGCCCCCCCCCCCATCCCTCGGCCCCCCTTCTCCCGCCTGCTCTTGTCCAAACAACGTGTCCAATATTTGCATACAAAGTGAGCAATTAGCGTGATGCCCGCGGAGTTGGTTTAACTAATGCGCCACTAATGTGCGGATCGTTTACAGGCGTGAGAAGTTTATAGAGCTTTATGGGCGGTGGAGGATTCCCAAACATTCCCAACAGGACGCGCTCTCTGTGCTGTTTTTTTTTTCTCCCAGGATAATATATGGCTTCTTCCGGTCATAAAATGAGATTATTAAACGCTTCTTTTCATAGTTGTTGTGCTGAAGAGGCCTACAAGTTGGAGGCCGTGAAATAGTTTGGAATAATTCGCAAAACCCGTTTGCTCTGCCTTCCTTCCGGTCGCAGGACGTGTTTTTAAGTATGTTACATATCGGCCACTTCTTGTCTTTATTCAGCCTAGAAAAAAAAACATGTGGAAAACTTTTTTCTTTTCTTTTCTCTTCTTTTCCTTACTTTGTAGTGCACGGAAAAAAAATGACCCCAAACTTTTCGAATTTATGCAACAGCTACCGAAGAAAAATGCTTAAAATCGAATCTGTTTTTGAGATAATTTTACACAAATGGCTTAAATACATCAATTTATTTTCTCAGCTTGTATTTTAATAAACAATGGGATGTAGCCATATACAAAATAAATACATTTTAAGCAGCATTATTTTTCATTTCCCCAGTCCGGAATACTCTTTTAAAATATTAATTTAAGACCGAAAATCCCAGATTGGTCAATATCAATGTCCATTCACAAACTACACAGCGGGAGTCAATACCACACTAGCTTTAGCTTTTGTTGGCTGCAGAATCAGGACTAGCATCTCATTCTGTCATAAAATACTCTTCTTTATCCTCCATGTTAATAAACAATAATAATAAAAAAAAGAATTAATTTCCAATTAACTAATGAGGGATTTAAAAAAAATTGAAGCTTGGTAGCATGCTAGCTTTAGCATCGCTAAGCTAGCAGAAGCAGGAAACAGATAAGTTTTAGCTCCAGATCAGAAACCTTCCCAAACACGAGTCAGTGTTTACTTTGATTGAGATGGGACATTACTGATTATATACAACACGTGATGTTCACTTCAGCCATGTTGGACTCTACAGAGAAAGTGAGAATAGCTAGCCAATACCTGGCTTAATCGATATTTTTAGTCGAATCCAAATCTAAATGTTAAACTATTTTATTTCATTTATTTTTTGCTAAACCGAAGCAATTCATTTTACAATCAAAATCACCAACATTATATTTAGAAAGTAACAGGCTTGATTAAAGTTTATCCATTTTTATTAGCCAAGACTTAATGACCTCCAAATTAAATTTTTTGTAGCGCATACAACTTTTAACTGGAAAGAAACTCATACTAAGGACGCCCTTCTGTGGTTCTTTTAGATCGGACAGTCTGTGGCTCCATTGAACTGGACTTTATTAAGTTTTATCTGACCTCAATAAAATTTTAAAAAAAGTTATAAACGAGGCTGGTTTATTTCCTCTAAACTCTGGTAAGATTTAAAACACGTTGACCCCCGTTTCTAGACGCACTTTATATCTTTCACTTTCTAGCAGCGCTTTCACGTCTTTTCCAACAAAACTTTGCCCGTGAAGAAGCCCAACATCGCGGCTCTTTAATCTGTTGAACGCAGGAGCCGACATAACGAGTTTATCAAATATTCGATGCCGTCTTTACTCATTAAGAAACGTCATATTTCGCGACGTATCACTTTCAGTTCCAGTCAGTCCATTTTCCTCTCCTTGCAGTGATTGATCACTCCGAGCGAGATTTAATTAGTAGGCAAAACAAATCATGAGCAATTAATCACTCTGCCAACGCATAACACACACAAAAAAATGCAGATTCCCTATTAATTATTTTTCCTCTGAATTCACTGAACAAGTTTTCTAAAAAAAAAAAAAAAAAGAATCATGATTTCAAGTGAACCTAACCATGTTTTTTTTTTTTTTGTAATCATCCAGTCTGATGTGGTGAGTGGTTTTTCGTTCCTCTTTCACTCATACCGAGCCTCGTCCTCTCCAGCGAGGTGCAGCCCTGAGGGCCGAAGAGGAGAGAGGTGGTGGTGGAGGACCTGCCTCCATGGGGCGTCCTGGGTGGTCGGGGCGAGGAATAAGGGGGGAGAGGGGGCAACACCAATACATGCCAACCAGAGGAGGGGAACAAAGGAGGAAAATGTAGCCCCGCGTCCGAGACCCGTTGGAAGCATTTGTTCCAGTCAAGATTTTGCATTTGTTCAGTCCGGCTATAATGGCTGATTGACGCCCCGACACAATGTGCTTTAACTTCACGGGATAAATCTGAGCTTGTTCTGTGTTGTCATGGTTTTCAATGGAGCTCAATGGGATCTGGGACACTATCTACTGCTCCGCGTCTCCTGCCGCCCATGTCTATGGGCCAGAGCAATATTACATGTGTGATTAAGGTCGTATTAAATTCCCTTTAGATTTCAAAGCTCAGAAAAGTCGGCATTTCTCTGTTTTTTTTTTGTTGTTGTTTTTTTTTGCAAACTGCTTGAATATAAATTTCATCTCTGCCTTTGCTGCTGCTGCTGCTGCTCTGCAAACATTACAATGTGAATCAAACACAAGCCAGACAAACACAAGTCATAAAAAAATTAAGGAAATGTTATTGGACTAATTCTATTGTGGATGCTTACACTATAAAAATGAATTTTGGACACTATTAAACATTAACTATTAAAAACTATTATTTGTTCAAAACGTTTCGGTGTTGGGACAGGAAGCATGGTGTGTATCCAGATTTAGCTAGTTAAGCAACAGTGATGATGCTAAAGTTAAGCTAGCTTGTTTGTGCTGCTAAACAAGCTAGAAAGCGGCGCATCTTGAACCCCGTGGTCTTGCAAATTAACGCAGATTTTAGCTGTGGGTGTCAGGGAGACTGTGTTCCACTTCATAGCAATAGATTTAGAAAGTTTATTACTTTCTCAGAAATATTTTATGCCAAATAATTACTATTTTTGTTCCATTTCAAAGTAGGACAAACCATATATAAAAAAAATTGTAATAGTTATAGCTAGACAAGAATTCCTTAAATTCTAATTACAAATAACTTGTTAAAATCTAACCAGATAAAATGCATAGAATTTGACACAGCATTGCTATTGTTTTCAGTGTACCTGATGACTGGGGAATACAGTAGCCACCTCGTGGTCTGCTGAAGTGGACTGCTTACAGAGGCCACTCGATTGGAGAGCGAAAACACGCAAAAAGCAAAGAAGAAGTCATGTCCAAAGAGCGGGAATTTCTCTTTCCACAATGACCCAGCAGCCCCCTTAATCTATTTAACACCCACAGGCTTCAGCCGGAGTGGGCACTCTGCTGCTTCCAAGAGCCCTCCACTGCCAAATATTTACTCTGTTGTTCAGCTCTCCATTCCCAATCCCTCCTCGGCCAAAAAGCCAGATTTCTCTCACATGGTCCCTGGAGTCTGCTGCTGGGAATGTTCAGGAAATGTTCAGTCCTTTTGAAATTGTACGAACAAACAAACAAACAAACAAAAAAGACAAACGTGGAAAGAAGACGCATAGATCATGTGAAAAAGTACATATACTGCTCCAATCAAAACTATTGTTTTACAGTTTGGCTCCCACCTAGGATGATGGATGTGCACAGCAGGTTTCATGTTGAGGTTTTCATTGAGCTCACTTAAACAGCCAGAGTCACATTTATAGCCAAAGTTATTAGCTGAAGGAGCACAACAAAAATAAAGTTTGTTTTAAATATTAGGCTAGTTTTAGATCTGATGGTAGCTACATTTTTACTGGAAACAAATCCTGTCTTTCTAAGCTCTGTGAAAATATTTGTTCAGTCAAGTGTTATTCTAATTAGCTTAGTCAAAGCGCTAATGCTAAAGTCAAACTTGCCGGGAAGATGAGCTTCTTCACCCTCAGAGTTGATGCTAAAGAGTAGCACGTCTTAGCTGCAGTTGCCATGGGAAAGGTTTATGTGTGACTGAGATTGAGTTTTAAAAGTTCAGGAACATTTCATGACCTAAATTACCAGACGACTTTATTTCTTGTGTTTGTTTTGTTTTTATTAACATTGAAAATAAACCAGATGCCTTTATGAAAGAAACACTGAAAGGTGCTTGTTAGTTGTGATTCTCCCACCCAGCAAAGATTATGATAAGGACGATCCTCTGCATCCTGAAAACGTGTTTGATGGAAGTAGTGGTAAAATTGGATCGTATCCTTATTATTCTAGAAGATTGTTCATGTATATTAAGGAAGATGATGCCATTTTTATTACATGGCCTTATTCTGTTGGGACTGACCTGTTGATTGAGCAAATGCAACAAGACCAATCAAGAAATGTCATCTGCCAGATCCAGAACTGATTTATTAGACCAATTGTTTTTTTACGCGTATAGTAATATAGAATATTGAAGGAAGCTACAGTAAAACGTTAGAAAATCTCCTTTGCATTTAAAGTGAATAAAACAAACTCATATCGTTTCTGATCAGATTTCAGAAACCTACCTCTGTGTATATTTTCTGTTTTGATCAACTCAGAGATAAACCAGAAATAATATCAATAGTTAAAGCCTCTGCATTTTCTATAATCTAGTTGTTTTTAGGCTTTAAATGTCCTTTCAAAAACCCAGCATCAGACCTCTCACTATAATAGCATTTATTTATTTACTTTTTTGACCGTAACTTTAATCCAGCTCATTTGAATCGAGGTTCCCTCTCGGTGCTTTCTAATATCAATCAAGTGTCCGACCTTCACACCGGCGGCTAATGAGTGCCGACGATGCACAGATTATTCAGCGGTGCTTTATCTGATTCCAGTCCGAGGGCGCATCCATCACCTAAAGAGCCACAATGCCTCCTCTGTTAGTCGTCAGCATACTGCGGCGCCTCAGCGCAGCATCTCGCTCCAGCAGCTGCACCTGCCACTGATGCCCTCTGCCCTCTCCGTCTCCTGTAAATCTACCATTAGCATTTTGGAAAAGGCGGGGTGGTGGTGAGGAGGAGGGTAGTTGTGGTGGGGGGTGATTGGATAATTACTTGGCTGCCACATCTCTCTCTCTCTCTCTCTCTCTCTCTCTCTGTGGTAAACTGGAGTCATGTGAGGCTGCTTGACCGTGCAGCAGCTGCATGTTGGTGCTCTCACCGAGGGCGAGTCAAAAAGTCAGGTTTGTTTAAGCGCTGCTACAGAAGAACACAAGAAGGCCTTTGTGAGTCTGTGGTGTTTTTTTTCCCCCTTCTTCTCCTCCTCTCCGTTTTTGGTAAAAAAAAAAAAAAAACAGAAGCGCAAATAAGTTGAACGATGTTGACTTTGATTAGTGTTTCCTTTTGGAAGAGGGGTGAATGTGTCTGCTGGATTTCTACTTCTATAGATGAAAAAAAAAAGTGCCTATTCTTCAAAAGTTTGGAAAAACAAAAACTGTGAACATCAGTGTTTAACTATTGCGCCCAAAAACTCAATTGATTAGCTGTAGTTTTGACATAAATATCAATCTGGTTTTGCAGCCTCCAGGAGGTTTTCTTCCAGGATTGCCCTGTACTTCCCTGTCCCTCCTCAACAAACTCTTTCCCCCACTGTGACTCTTCACCAAATATACGCCGTCCTCTCAATAACGCAGTATCAAAAAGGTTAGTTTTGCTATTCACTGAGCAGACCGGGACTTTTTAATTGCCTCTTTTAACAAAATCCTTTCCGTCTTTCTTCCATAAATATCTGATTTGTGAGGTACACGACTAATAGCTGTTCTATTGGCAGATTTTACCGCCTGCAGCTGGGAGATCAAGCGATTTTCTGTCAGGTTTACCTAAACGCCTAACGTAGTTATTCCTGAGTAACTATCGCGGTGTTCCTTGATCATCGTGATGCTATTTATCCTCTAATATTTCCTAACAGACTTTAGGGGATCTCTTCACAGAACAGCTGCATTTATACTGATGCTGAATTACACACAGCTGAACTCTATCTACTAAATTAGGCAACATCTGACTGGATTTTTTATTACAGTTCATTAGAGTAAAGTGGCGTGAATAGAAATACATGCCACGCTTTCCAATACTGCTACTTAGTTGTTGGTCAATCACACACACACAGAAAAAAAACAACTCAGTAAAATACATTGAGGTGTGTTGTTGTAAAAGTTCAGGGGGTGTGAATACTTTTGCAGGGCACTGTAAGCCGCCTGCAGTGAGACCACAGGAAGATGGAGAGAGAAATTTGGTTTATATCTAAGCGGTTATGTTACAAACACAACCTGGTGTGTAAAAAAATAAAATCACAAATCAAAAATGAAATCTAGCACCAAAACTCCTTTATTCCAAGCTATGTGTCGTACTTTGTCGCCCCCTACAGGACAAATATTTAGAGCTCCTCTCCTACAGCACCTTTATTTTAGAACCCTCTTGTTAGGGAGAAGTAAAATAACATCGTATAGTATTTATGTTTATTTCCAATTATTGGGTTGGTATTCAACCCAATAATTGATCAGACCTGATAATAAATATCTCCATAATGTTTGAACTTCCATTCCCCGTGGAGCCTGACATGTAAATAATGAGTTCCAATGAGAACATAGTGCTAAAAGTACATTTTGAATATAACCATTAAGCAGGTTTTAAACACACCTTATATTTAGTCTATATTTCTACATTAATGTGATGTAATATTCTGTCTGTTTTTTTGCGATTAATCTACACAATGTGTTTCAATTAGTGAATTGAGTTACTAAAATGAACAAACTGTTAATAACCTAATTTACTGAATTGACACACACACTTATCCAACAGGAAAGTCCTGCAGTCATGAATTCGCCCAATCTCTCCAGCAATGTCAGTTACTAACGCAGCTGATATAATTATATTTACTATAATCATTGCAGTTTGAAGCCCTGCGAGCTCTCTGTCCAACTTCTGACAACAACAAATACCCTAAAGGAATATGCATGTTGCCCAAAAACGTAAAATAACACAATATAATAAAAGATATTTCATTTTGAATGCAAAGCCTCGTGAAATGATTCACATCCCTTGAACTTAACACTGCAACCACAAATCTGACGCAGTGTGTGTGGTGTGGTGTGCATTTATCTTCAACCTGGTTTACACAGACACCCTACACTCATTAAAATACAACGCAACCAAACGCCCAATACGAAGTTATTGAATTTTAAGCAGAGTCTGGTTGTGTGCAATGTAATCTCCGTGTAGGGTTAGGAGTTATGTTGTGGAGATGTTGACAGTAGGGTTATGTTACTAAATAAACTACTACATTTTTTTTTTATATGGCACAACTGCAAAGCTATCAAGACACGGTCGTCCACTTAAGCTGACAGGCTGCAGGAGGACAGCATTGATCAGGGACCGGAGATCTGCACAGCTCAGATGGAGGAATCTGTTGACACGATAACTATTATTGTTGCCCTCCATAAATGTGGCCTTTATTTTTAGAGTGGAAATAATGATCATTGTTGAGGGAAACCCAAGAAGAGGTCAATCTGAAGTGCAACACAAGCCAGCTAGTCCTAGGGGACAAAACAAACAGGTCAGATGACAGAAATGTAACTTTTCAACCGAAATATAAATGTATCAATCTGAACACACCCGAGTAAGGATTGGGAAACTGGTCATTGTTGAAGGATGGATGGGAGCTAATGCAGGACAAACGGCTTTAAAAGGACTGCGGTGGAGAATTCCCTTCCAGCAGCACAATAATACTGAAGCAGAAATGTTCGGATCCAAGTATTTGTTACAACGGCCCAGTCAAAGTCCACCAGACTCTTCTCAAAGCCTTGAAAACTGACGGGTACGAAGGCTCCCTATCTAACCCGACTTTAAGCTAGGAACAGTGGGCAGAAAATGTCAGATTGCAAATGTGCAACGGTGCCACAGACACGCGTAGACGTGCAGCTGCAACTGCGTCAAATGTGGTTGAGCAAAGTGTTTTCTCCGGGAACTGAACACAGACCACAGAATGAGCAGGTTTCATAGGTTTCCTTAAATAGCTCCTTTATTGTCCACACGGTGGAGCCACTGTGCTTTAAAACCAGCCGATCTGGTTGGCTTTTATAGAGTGACGTTGGCTCTGAATCAGTGGCATCAGCGGCGCCCTGCAGCCAGAACGCAGAGGGAAAACTGAAAAAAAACTGTTAAGCTTAGTTAGTTTTTGTCGCAAAAAAAAAAAAAAAGAAAAAAGATGCTCGGTGTCTACAGGTTCGCTTCTGGACGCATCTTAATTTATTTATTTTTTATTAAATATGCCGTTTTATGTGGAATGTAGGCTGTAAATGACACACATTTTGTAATGATTGATTTAACAGAGGCTGGATATTATAGAAGAAGAAGAAATCTCCCAGAAGACACTTTGTCAAAGTTCACAGTATCGTACTCCACCCGGCTCGCTGCGGCCTCCGTTAGTGTTTGCGGATATTAAACACTCAGCCCACTGTTACTTATCCAATACGCCTGCGTGAAAAAATTTGACGTCGCTGCGCCCAAACCTGACTAATTACGAGCATATTTCTGCGCCTAAACGGGGGGATCACAATGGATGAGGAAATGTAATATATGTCTCGTTCAGGTATGAGTCAACGGTTCCCCGTGTCCTCAGTTCACGAGGGGCGGTGTGTTCTGTATCAACACCCCATTTGCACTTTTCTGCACAAACAAGCGCCGCGTGAAAGCGCAGTAAACGGGGAGCTCTCCATTTTTCCCCCTTCGGTGTCTTCGGCTTCAAATTAGAGCGGGATGAAATATTTATTACTAATGGATGCCAGGTGCAACGGGAACAGACGTCAAAGTGATGTATGCGCAAAAGTGCCGTAAATATTGTTTCTTCTCGGGCCCTCTCCGACGAAGCCCGGGCCCTGGCCTCTGAAACGGGACTACGTAGGTCGTTAACCCGCGTTCGTCCTCATTAAGGCCGCACTAAAGTTACCAAGCCGGCCGGGCCAGGAGAAGTGCTAACCTGTAACAAAAACCTTAAAAGTGTCACAGGCGCGTTTTTTTTTGTTGTTGTTGTTTTTTTAGGGGCAGAAGTCAGAGTCATCAGTGCGTGTTATTTTAAATGCGTATTTATCTAAAGTATATTAAAAAAAAGCAGCAGCGCAAAAAAAAATTAAGCATCGGCACGGGTCTGTTGGACTAATACCAAACGGCTAGGGGTGAAATCAATATTTTCTTCGTCAAAATAAATAAATAAATAAATAAATACAAAATCGGTGGGACTTCGAGGCACCAAACTGCCTCCATAGACAGAAACACTGCCGCACTGTTTGAGCTGTCAGTTTGGGGGACAGTTAGTAGACTATGAGATGACAGACCTCCAGCCCCTCTGAAGCAAGAAATCACTGCGCGTCCCCATAATAACCCATTAGTGGTGACTTGGATTTCCCACAGGATCATACTGGGAACATTAAACTGCCAACTGGGAGCCATTTTTTCTCTCTCTTTCAGCCGCTTTCTCCACGTAGAAACCAAGCGGCTCTGAGGACTCTGGATCCAACAAATGGCTTTATCTAGAACTGAAGATATGGTTCCCCCCCGCACCCCCCCCCCCCCCCGGGCTGTTCTAATATAGTAGAGGTGATTTATGCTGAATTAATTAAATCACGGGGGGAAATAGTATATGGTTTAAAAATCACAAAGGTTAAATATGTAAACAAACAAAAATCAGTTCAAATAAAATGTAAAAAAAAATATGTGTATGCTAGTACAAGCTAATTGACAACAGAGCATCACCACTGAAAAATACATAAAAAACTAAATAAACAAAAAACAAGTTTTTTAATGCAAAATAAGTGAATAATAATAATAAATAATAATAATAATAAAATATGACAGAACAGAATTTTGCTAGACTACAAGATTTTCTTTTACATTAAAAAAAACGATTTCAATAACCTCCGACAGATTTAGTTATTTATTTAGGTTATGTGTGTATTAGTGGTTTTAACTGAGTCGCTTTAAGAGTTAATATAGTGCAGACGGAAAATAACACTTTCAAAAGTATTAACACCAATAAACGACCTCGCGACCTTAACAAGGATAAGCGCGTGTGGACGATGGGTGAATATTATTATTATTTCTATCATAAAACAGAATTTATTATAGGGTGTAGCATATTTATTATTAGTCTGGGTTATTCGTTTATTTTGGAGTGTAATACTTATAACCGGTATTCACACGTCCATAGAGTCACTTATCAGGCATTTATAGATATTAGCGCCCTAGAGATAGTGTTGAAATCTGATTGGCTGAGAGGAATCAAATATTAGGTGATCAAGGCGCGTGAAGGGTTCCGGATTTATTGGATCAAAGACTTACTTAACTTAATGGATGATGACACCAGGAACGCACGGAATGAACCTTCTTGCATCATCTTCGCCGTTTTCCTGGTTCTGTTTCTTACAGATGCGGAGTATTCCGCTTTTTAAAATTTATTTATTTATTCTAATTTTGTTTTTCAATTGATTTTCGAATGAATTTGGTCGAATATATATATATATATATATATATATATATATATAAACAAATTAGAATTATTAGCAGTTTGGTTGGGACGCGTCGAGTTCTGCATCTTTCCACAAACAAATGTTTGGCACCCAAGACCAAAACTCGTTTCATAAGAAACCGTTAGAAATTTGCTTTGGTCCATAAACCAGTTCATCAAATTTCTGTCTTCATTTACCGCTGACATGATGGATGAGCTCCAAGTCAGCCCCTTCAAACGGCGCAGGATGGATGGGGTTTCTGGGGGCTGTTTCGATAAGCAGCGATCGAAATGAAACGCAGCAGGAGGGTTTGGGAGTTGTTTAGAGCAGTTTTACGGTTTGGTTGATAACAAAAACAGCCCCAAAGCAGGGAACGAGGAAATGTCGACGCATCCTCCGACGTCCTCGTGTCCCCACTTGCTCGGAAAAAAAAAAAAAAAAAGAAAAAAAAAGAAGAAGCAATAAATCATAATAAAAATGTGATAAGAGACTTTCTAACAGAAGGAATGAAATGCACGATGTGGGAGAGTTTCAGCCGAGAGCACGGCGGTTTAACAGTAGCTATGGGAGCAGCGTGCAGGTAAACAAAGCTGATAAACGCTTCTGTAAGTTTTCTCTGCTCTGTTGATGATCACCGTGGCGAGATCAGAGCAGGTAGCGTGTCTTCTGAGCAGGTATTTTATTGCGACAGGTTCGCGCAAGAAAGTGGCATCCTTGCGAAGAGGAATTTAAGATGCGTTCAGTTGCCATCGTCGCATGTTTAAGGACAATTAAGACCAACAGGCGTGAATGAAATGCTCCAACATGTGAATAGAGTCGAATAATAGACACAGTGACTAGATCGTGTCATAACAAAGGAGAATACAGAAATGCATCCAGCTGGGAGAAAGTGGTGTAATTTACAGTGAACAGGAGGAGGAGAGTGGAAAAACGAAAACTCATAAATAAGATCATTTTTCATTCAGCTTTAGTGAATGAAATAATTCTCATTTATCGGAAAGAAGAGGTGCAGGTACAGATCACATTATCCGCTGAGGAGAGATGGAATATGAGTGATATATATATATATATATATATATATATATATATATATATATGAGAAACGTATCAATCATATATGTGACAAAAAGACGGAAAATTTAAACTTAATATAATTTAATTCAGGACAAAATAAAATAATTTAACCCATGAGACATACGTGCATGAAATTATAGAAAATTATATATAAACTATTTTATAGACAATTAATATATAATTTTCCGTCTTTTTGTCACACACACACACACATATATATATATATATAGGGTGTACAGAAAATGAATGAATGAATGAATATATATAAACTATTTATGGTTTGTTTTGACCGGTTACAAAAGTAAAAATAAGGATAACAATAGTCAAGCTTATAAGGATAAAAAATTAAGTAGTATTAGGCCCTGTTATTAATCATTTATCAGGTGAGCGTTGACCTCTGTTACCCGCGCAGTGTCATGAATCTGCAGCTCAGACATTTATCTTGCGGGTGAGAAGGAGGGGGGGGGGGGGGGTCAGAGAAAAAAAAAAAAGTAAGGTGCGTTTCCGTCCGCTGTGAAAGCGCTGAAAATGGAATAGCCTGCAAAGACCTCTGATCCCTCAGCGCTGACCTCCTGTAGCCAACACGGGGCTAATAATGCATAGAAACGAGTCGAGCGCGTTTTCGCTAACCGTAAACATCGTCCCCCGACCTGACGCGCTGGCGCTGACGAGGGTGGGCAGGTGGGGTGCAAAGCGTGCCGCGGTGGTGAGCTCAGTGGGGGAAAGTCTAACTTGGTTTTTCTTACGGTAAACAATATTCGCGCGTTACCTAGCCGGGTGTATTTATTCACACTTCTGGGGGAATTAGGCCCTCATCACTGAGACGGGAGAAGGTAAACAAAACACACACACACACACACACACACACACACACACACACACACACACACACACACACACACACACACACACACACACACACACACACACACACACACACACACACACACACACACACACACACCGCTTTTCCCGTCCTGCAGCTAAACCTCAGAGCCATACGTGCTGGAACAAATACCGAAGAATCATCTGTGTACCTTTTGGCCCCTCGCAGCCGCCTCACTTGTTTAATGTCTGCAGACATTTTTCTCTTTTTTCCAACAATATTCCTAATTGCACGGAGCGCCGTTTGATGTTTACATGCACATTGATCCCTTTAGAGTGGGAGATGAAGGTCAGACCTTTGTTAGAAAAGAACGTATGATACAAGATAACCCAAAGCATGTGTCACAATGGGGAGAAAGTGGAGGTGCAAAGTCATGGCGTGTTTGTTTCTCGCGTAGGGAGGCAACAAATCTCTCCTACTGGCTGCCAGTGGGCTTTCCATTGAGCCAATGTGTGTTAACGAAACCGCTAGAAACAGTTACTACCTGATGCATTTGCGTGCAAACGTCGAATCTCAATAACCGCTTTAAAGCTAAAAAAAAAAAAAGGGGGTCTGCAAGCCCACAAGCCTTCAAGCACAATTGAATTATTTGGGAACACTTGATCCGTCCTGTGCGCGCAGCTACGATCCAAGCGATTCTCTGGGTTTATATTAGACCTTCAAGCCAAATTTTACGCACGAACTGCGCGATTTGGCGTCTTAAATATGGTTAAATTGTCAGAATCTAACTCTGAATTAAAATTCGGTTGATTTGTTTCTCTCTCTCTCTCTCTCTCTCTCTCTCTCAAAAAAAAAGTTTTTATGCGCAACTGTGAAAACATGGAAACGTGCAACAGGATTGGGATGTATTACAATAATCCACCGCGTTCAAAATGATGAGCGTGTTTCACATTTCAGACCGGATACCACCAACGTCATCCATATTTATATATGTATTGAACTCACTATTACTAATTCCAATGAGAAATTAAATGTGCAACCGATGTATAATATTACATGCAACCATTTCTGTTTTTTTTTTTGTGCAGATGGGATATCCCTGATTATCCCCCAACAGGAGCCATATTTATTTATTTATTTATTTATTTATTATTTTTTTCTGGCCATCACTCTTCAGTGGGTGAAGGATCTGATCTAGAATCTTGATTCTGCGTAAAACCCACCCCATCTGTCTCAATAACAAACACATACATGTTGGCTGTGCCCATCTTTTAGAGGTGGTGGTGGTGGGGGGGCGCAGGGGAGCAGGAACGGGGAGGCGGCGAGAGATGAAACTGTCATGTCAAACGTCTCCCCCCCTCTCACCAATGGCAGACAGCGCAGCGCGATCCCGAACGCGGATTGGAGAGGCGGGCCAATCAGCGGGCGCAGACGCTCCGGGAAGCCCGGCCTCCCTGATTTCAACAGATTGAAATGTAAGCCTGTCTCCGGCGCCTTCGGGAAACAGAAAGAGAATTTTGTCCCCTCTTCTTCATTTTGTCGCACAAGAAGTGGGTTGTATTTATTTATTTTATTTTATTTTTTTTTGCACTCGAGTGCGGGACACGCTGGACGCGCAGCAGGATCCACGGAGGCGGCACAGAGCGGACACCGTGTACTTCCTTTGCGGCTTCAACACGATGGGTGAGTTCAACTGTCCTTTTCTCTCCCGTCTTAACCGGGAGGATGCAGCGATCGGTTTGTAATGGGAAGGTGAGAAAATGCAGCGAGATTTTTTTTTCTTTTTCTTTTTTTGTTGTTTTAGGCGGAAGACCGTTAGTTACGCACGGGATTTTCGGGGGGCGTCCGCGTGGCGTTTGGACCGTGTTAATACCAACAAACATCTCTGATAACTCGTACTGATTAGCTTCCAAATCAAAGCGAAAATTTTTCTGAGAAGAAAGCATAAAATGTTCCTTTGTGGGCTTTTTAAAAACAGCCATAAAAAGTTTATAAGCAGAGTAAAAAGCTTCCATCTGCTTCATTAGTTCACCCAGAAATCAGATTGTGTCAAATCGCTTCCATCATGTCAGATGTGTGAGACCTGTGTGTGTGTGTGTTTCTGTGTGAGAGAGAGAGGGTGTGTGTATGCGTGTGTATGTGTGTGTTTTGGCCATTAGCGTCATGTCTCACAGCCCTCTCTCCTCTGCCTGTTTTCGACACTAGAACCTGCCTTCGGTGAGGTGAACCAGCTCGGCGGTGTCTTCGTGAACGGCCGGCCTCTCCCGAACGCCATCCGCCTCCGCATCGTGGAGCTGGCCCAGCTCGGGATCCGACCGTGCGACATCAGCCGCCAGCTGCGCGTCTCCCACGGCTGCGTGAGCAAGATCCTGGCCCGCTACAACGAGACCGGCTCCATCCTGCCGGGGGCCATCGGGGGCAGCAAGCCGCGGGTCACCACGCCCACCGTCGTCAAGCACATACGGACTTACAAGCAACGGGACCCGGGGATTTTCGCCTGGGAGATCCGGGACAGGCTGCTAGCGGACGGCGTGTGCGACAAGTTCAACCTGCCCTCCGTGAGCTCCATCAGCCGGATCCTGCGGAACAAGATCGGGAATCTGGCGCAGCAGAGTCAGTACGAGTCCGGCAAGCAGGCGCCTCACCCGCCGCCTCAGCCATCGTTACCTTACAACCACTTGTACTCCTACCCGGCGTCTAAAGTGCCCAATCCCCCCGGCATGCCCACCCTTCCCGGACACATGGCCATGCACAGGATATGGCCCTCCTCGCATTCTGTCACAGATATTCTGGGGATTCGATCTATCACAGAGCAACAAAGTAAGCAAGGCTGCGCACAGGCCCGTTACTGTTACTCACTACAGCACATTTGAACCAGCTTTAGGGGGTAGTGTGTGTGTGTGTGTGCGTGTCTGAGTGTGTGAGTGTGTATAGTTTCCAAAGTAGTAATTGATAAATAATAATAATAATAATAATAATAATAAATAATGATAATATACCGTCAGTTTGCTGATCTAGAGTTGGCATGAGGTTCTAGGTGACAGAATTTGTTCGGTGTTCTTTGGCGCAGAGCCGCGTTTCCCAGCACAGCCAGGGCCTCGTGTTTGTAGTCCAGTCTGTGTGACACATGCAGGTAAAGGCCCAGATGACTTTGCCTACCCCCCCACCCCCCTCACCACCACCACCACCCCTACACCCCTCCACTCCACAACCCCCTTCAACACGACCGCAGATGTTTTGGAAACAGTGAAACAGGATCCGGCATAAATCAGTGTTAATGGTGGGCTCGGGCTCAGCAGCTTGTTTACCAGGGGCAGGAGGGGAAGTGCTGTCAGGGTTCCGGGCTCCTCTCCACTTCCACCGCCGTCATATTAACAGCGTATATCTGTAACTTAAGCGGCCCAAACGAGACAAACGCGAGGCAGATATCTGCGAGAACTCACAGGGGGAGGATTGTGTTTTTGAAAGGCCTCCTTTCTAAACAATTTATGCATTTCCAAAATCACTTGCAGATGTCTTGTGGCTGCGGGTTTTTAAGGTTTTCGCGCTGATCTCGCCATTTACGCAACTTAAAAAAAAAAAAAAGTGGATCGAGACCTTGTGAAAGGTGGGGGTCAAAAGAGACGCGTAGGTTGATTTGTTTTTTTATTTCCACGGGCACGGATTGTAAAGTGCGCGCCGGCGTATGACCTGTAAGCACCAAATGCAAAACTGCTCATATTGATTTATAGGGAGGCAGACTTTTTATTTTAGCTTCTAAAGCGTGAATTTTGTTTAAATGTTTTATGGGGTTGCTGCCTCTCACAGCGGTAAACACTGGGAGGATTGTCCTTTACGCACGAAAGGGAGGAAGTAAATTTCAGTCACCCCACAAAGATTGGGTGGACTGACTCACCGTAGAGTCCAGCTATACAGCCTGCATCATCATCTGAGCTTTATAAATATATATATTTAAAAAAAAAAATCCCCAAACACTCGAGGCTGAACGCATGAACTTTGAACGTAGAAAAAAAGGAGAAAAAAACAAACAGAAAAAGGAGCTTCCATTTTATTTGTTTTTCTTAAAACGCTCTCAAATAATCTAGATGGATTCATGAAGGAGCAGAATTTTAAATCTGTGAGTATTAATTTGCAAAACACACAAAATTAGTTTCAGATTGAATCTTATTTTATTTGTGCGCAAATAAAAGCGTGTAGATTTATGGTAGCATTGCTGCGTAGAAATGGCAAATGGTCACGCTTCAGTGCAAAAAAGGAAAAGAAAAAAAGTCACAGGGTTATCGTCTACTGCAACTTGGCTAACCTTCGGCTTTAGAGTGCGAGAGTGTAGCAGCGACCTGGGCCGCTCTTTTTTCTCCCCTTTCTCCCCAGAGTTCCCTTCGAAAAGCCCTTCCTGACTTCCCTGTTCTTCTGTGTCTCTTTTACTTCTTCCCCCAGTTAGTGACAGTCCATCCTTTTCCAGCGCCAAACTAGAAGAATGGAGCGCTATAAACAGGAGTAATTTCCCACCAGCCAGTTCGTCTCTAGTCAATGGCGTGGATAAGGCGCATTTAGAACCCCACGAAGCAAAATCCACACAGGTAAAAATGTGGACATTAATTTTTTTGTATTATTATTATTATTTTTAAAAAGCAGTCACTTTTTGTAACTCAGATTTTTTTTTACCCCCATCTATTTATAGCAGACTTGATTTAATTTTTCAAAAATAATTATATGGCTTGAAGTCCCCTTCCTCTCCCCCCTTTCAAAAACCACCAACATGCATTGCAGGTTTGCACATTAATGGTGCGCTTCAGTATTATTATTACCATTTTCATTTTACAAGCACCATTTTCCGTTGGTCCTGCTGCTTGGTCATTTATTTTGGGGATTATTTATTTAGCAACTGACAACTCAAAGAGGTTTCATAAAATAATATTATGGGCTTAAATTAAATTGTGACGCATTTCCACTCATAAAAAAAAAACTCCTGAAAAATCATTAGTCAGATTTTTTTGGTTTTCTGGTAAATTATTCGAGCACAGAGTAATTGATTTAATGTGAGCGACTTAAAGCAGCCGTGAATGTTTAAGCTATTAACCCCTTAACTGTCACCTCCCCAAAAACACTTACATGCAAGTCAATAGGTGCACGAGGACGCCGACGTCCTCGTGACAATTATGAGGTGGACAACATTTTTTTTAAAGAAATAATAAAAATATATATTAGATTTGCAACAGTGGCGCCCATAGGGTTTAACACATGTTTCCAGAAACATTCTTTATATTTTAATTTCATGTTTTTGTTTAAAGTGATTTAAACAAAAAAATATATAAATATATTCACTTTGGGTTGAATAAATTCCGCTGTCACAGTAATTTCAAGAGAACAGAGAAATCAATACTCCATTTCAACTTCACACGCAACAGCGCGTTTATAATTTAACTCTGACTTATGAAAGGCGAAAAATAGGCCTCAAGATATTATAGTAAAGACTTATTTTGGACACAAGGCAAAAGCAAATCACATATTTTTTTTAAAGTAAGCTGTTTATTTTTTTTTTACATCTTTAGCATAAATTTCAATAAAAATAATTTTAAAAATGTAGAATTTAATTTGCCTTTATAAGCTTTGGACGAAAACGCGGATCATAATTTTGCGTAAATTGCGAAAAGGTTGGTTTTGGTGACGGCGCATTGGCGTGTGCGCACGAATGTTTTTCCTCTTTACTTGACAAGTAAGAGTAAAAAAATAAAAAAATAAAAAATAAAAGTCTCGAGAGATGTCCACGAGGCGTGATTGATCGTCTCACTTCATCAGTTGGGGGAAATTTCAGGCTCAATGTGCAATAAATCTATCTGGGGATGTCGCTCTGAGCGCGCTCCCAAAACATAATTTGGTAGACAGATATCACACACACACACACACACACACACACAAAAAAGTTAAGTAGGAAATTAAATTCAAGCATTAAGAAGAATACGTTTAAACAGATGGGAAAAAGAAAGCAGAAATTCTTCCAGCTAGTGGAGAGTCATGCAAACGTGTATGACTCTCATACATGTTTTCAAAATCACAAACATCCCCATAACATGCAGGCCTGATTTTTTTTTCTTTTTTCCATTTCCCTGGCTTTGGCAGCCAAGAGTAAACCCGTTTAAAGGACTATTCCACCGTTTATTTTTAGCTCGAGCATTAGCAGGCTAGATCAACCTAAAAACGCAGAGGAGGCCAGCAGGTCGTGCGTCTGCAGGGCCAGACGCTGCGGTTGCTAACAGGTAGCCTGGAGGCTCCGCTCCGATAACAGGGAGGGACAGAGGTATCCATGGAAACATGGGCAGCATCACCGAGCTGTGTTGGAGTTGAAGTCACGCCGGGAAGTGCGATCGGAGTGGATGCTGCTCAGCTGCCTTGAAAGGGAAGCAGGCCTCATGCTTTCCGCCATGCCCCCCCCCCTCCCAAAAAAAAAAAAAAAAAAAAAACGTTGAGAAACGCTGAAGCCACAACACTGATTTAAATTATAAACAGTGGGATTAATGGAAGGCGTTTAAATCTTAATGAGCATAAGGATAAACAGAAATCTGGCATTACAGCCACGAAATAAAAGCTCGAGCCAATACATTAAGTACATTTAAAAATGATTTCATTTTATTCAAGTTCATTTTGATCTGCTTTTAATCTCATGTGTCTTTGCAGCCAATTATGTCAACGTAATTAATAAAAAAGTAAAAAAGGCAATTCAATTATTACTACATCACGTGAGCCAAAAATACAGCAGTTGATCTACTTTAAAAATATGCAGAAAAGGAAGGAGGGAAAAAGAAAAAAAAAAAGTAGACAGCCAACAAAATGATGCAATCAGGATGGACCGTGTTCTGTGTGTGTGTGTGTGTGTGTGCAGCTGCTGTGTTGTACTTTACCTTTGAGAAAATTGCATAAGACGTACACTTGGCACCGTTCCGCAGACGGGATTTTGTGGCCTGCTATGAGCTAAGAAAGCGACAAAAAAAAAAAAAAAAATCTTGCTCCATCTTCAAGGCTTATAATGATAAAAAAAATATGTCGTAAAGTAGTCAGTAGGCCTGTGTGACGTTCTCATGTCGTGACAAAGTTGAGAAAAACCCCCCACCAAAGTCACACAAAAGGCATTTTTAAAAAGCATAGCGTAATTTCAATTGCTTTTATTTAAAACAGAAAAGCAGCTGTTCTTACTGCTGTGAACGTAGCATGTTGATTACTAAAGTTTTCATGATTTAAGGTAAAAAAATTAAAAATATCTATTGCAATTTTGGCACACAGAGTAAAAATATAGAATAAACATACTTTAAATTTAACTTTCCACCATACTGCTAATTAAAGAGCGATAAATATGAAATGTGGCCAACAGCTGGTTAATTAGTCTGGTTATCTGCTCAGGTAGCCACTCTGAAGTCTGCTGCTTCACAGGCACCACGCTCTTAGCTTACTAATATATGTATATATTTTTTTAAATCTTGAAAATGTAATTTATTAATTGTGGATTAGGGCTCTCATTTAATTTTCATGCCACTACCGTTTTCCATTGTTCTTTTCTTTTTTTAAGCAGTCTACTCTCCTGTAAATATGGCAAAAGAATGCTAGCATTCTTTCAGCCGACTGACCGGCAGTATTCAGCAACAGATTTGGGATTGGGGGCGCAGGAGGGGCACTATGTCACTTTTTGATATCTGTACACGTGGAGAAATTTAAGGTCACTTCAGCATTCTGTCTGGCATTAAAAAGGATTTCGAAAAGTATGATGGAAAATTTGAGCAGTTTTCAAAACGACCTTTTCGGGACCTCCACGTTCCTCCGACACCTTTAGCGTAACGGATAAAAGATATATTTTGAATAATGCATACATATTATTATTATTATTATTTTTTAAATCATTTCAGACAGGCATGTAAGTGCAGGGGGAAAAAAATCCCAGTTGTAAAAACTAATAACATATTTGTGCTTGCACTAGCTAGACCACCCATGAGAAGAAATTCTGTCTCCATGATCAAAATGTGAAATCCTCCAGTTGAATCCTGTTCCTGTGCCAGAGCAGCAGAGCCCGTTCCTGCGCCGTAGCCCTCCCTTTCCTCATTTTCTATCATATTTCCTCTTCTCCTGCCTCCTTCTCCCCCTCCACAAATCTATCATGACATCTGTTTTGTGGCGTCCCCCAACAAGCCTGTACTCCATCGGCTGGTGTGGTATGTGGACGCTGACAGAGAAACGTCCATTTTCAGCGCAAAGAAAAAAAACAACAACAGTGCAGCCACCCATGTATGGTTGTTATGTTCCTTTAATGTGTGGCAGGAGCGTGAGCGCGCATAATTGATCATTCATACTTTCATCAAAATCTGGACAGTGGGATTTTTATGTGGTGGCTGTGAAGTTAGGGATTTAGGTCTGCTGTTTATAATTCAACCGATATTACTTTCACTTATTGCTGCAGCTTGCTTCTAAAGCCACAGTGTATGTGTGTGTGTGTGTGGGATATATATATATATATATATATATATATATATATATATATATATATATAGCTTTCTCAAACTCTCAAATCTTAAAGTCACCAAAATTCATAAAAGTGTTGCCACCAAATGACATCCGTTTCATTTATTCTAAGAAAGCGACTCACAAACGGGACTCAGTTGAGGACAACAACCACAAAAAACCCCAACTGGATTAAATTTGACCTTTTTGATCCACGCTGCAGATTTAATCTGGACTTTTCCCTTCTCGTTTCCAGACGCCGAGTGGATTGCCCACAGCGAACAGCTATGTCACAGCGCCCAGCATCCCTCCCTACCACCCTCCCACCCAAGTGTCACCCTACATGGGGTACAGCGCCACCACGTCGGCCTATGTGACCGGACCCACATGGCAGCCGGCCAGTGGCAGTGCTCTATCTCCCCACAGCTGTGACCTCGCCGGCCCTCTGGCCTTCAAGAACATAGCGGCGAGCCGCGACGCCATCCACCCGGTCGCCGCGTCGGTGCTTTGAGCGTTCCCTCCGAGGACTAGAGAGACGGACAGAGTCTGGGGGGGGTGAACAGTGGCGGCGGCGGGGGTGGTGGTGTGAGGGTGAGTGGACGGGACATCACAACGGACTTCGAGTCTTGTCGTTTCGCTCTTGCAGTCGCCCTTCTATGAAGGACTGAGAACCGCCACCGAGTGCGGGACGCTCTCCCTCGACCTTCGCCCCCCATTCCCCCGTGCCGCACTCCAAACTCAACACGGCGAGACCGAAGGCCGAAAGGAGTGAAACGGTCGACACAACAAACTCGTTGTCTAAAAGGACTCGCAGAGCAGGTGTTCTGAAGGGACAAGTGCGTGACCACCACTCTCCACCCATCAACACTATTCCTCTCAGACTCTTTACTGCACACTCTCTGGGCAAAAACGGGGTAATGTACGACTTCAGAAATATACAATCAACCTAAAGAAAAACACTTTGCATGAGTGTTTCAGGGTGCTTGTAAATTACCATTGCTTTTTTTTTTTTTTTTTTTAAAGTTTGTATGCTTTATTTTTGTTGGTTGTTGTAATTGTTTATGATTTTATAAATGGAGCATTGCTTTTTCCCCACTTCACTAAAAGTGTAGCCAAAGAAAGAGCTCCACACAGAAGTCTTATTTATTTAGGTTAAGGTACGTTGAATGAAGTGCAATTAGCGTTGCAGAATGCGTGGGAGTCTCCATGCACATTAGGACAGAATTGGAATTATGTTGCAGAGCATTAACAATTGACAAATGTTGCACAGTGAAATTGAATGTATCTTATTAAATTGTTTGGCTGTTTACCGATTTTTTTTTTTCTCCCCGGGGCATTCCTGCTTCTTTTGGGGGGTTGGGGGTATTAACACGGAAGACGTACGGTACGGTACACACCCCATCGCGGGGAAAAAGGGAAAAGAAAAATGTTTTTCAGCGTCTCATTTTATTCCATCTCAGCTAAATTCGGGGTATTCTGGCACTCTGGTCTGATTTACATGATTAGGAAGCTGCTTTTCATAAACAAAAACCAAACGAAAACAGTGAGCCGGCCATCAAAGTCTGCGTTTTTGATTTCCATGCGTCATGCCTCATTGGGCAGTCCATCAGGTAGAATTTGAGTGCGGAGAGTTCATCGCAACATACGGCAACGTCGGCCTGTAGAGCAGCACAGGCAGGAGTGTCTTCTGACCTCATCGCATCTATTTATGCTCTCTATCTCGGTTGAAAGTAATAATAAATCTGCACTGTACCTGATGTGCAGAAAGTGTACAAAATTGTGGTTACATCAGGGCAATGCTATATATTTTCATTTATTTATTTTTTATTACTCCTACAACTATTGGAAGTACAGCTAAAATACCAAAATAATTCAGATGTAAAGCTATTTTCATTCAGCCAAAACGTTTGTGACTGATAGCTTGCGTCTTTTCACTTTTTCTATCAGATTCAAGTTTGGACAATAGCTGCGCGACTCGCAAACGTCCATATAACTTCCAGTCAATGTTAATCAAATTAGAAAAAAAATATATATTCCAAGCTTAAATCTGCCAGGGGTATGAATAATATTGGGCCAAACTATATATTTTACATTAACAGTAAATTACACTTCTTTTAGTGGCAGTTCGCAAAAAACTGACCCTAAAAAATCTTCATAGTCGTTTGTAAATTACAATGTCATGTTGTCCATTTAAACCTCCATTTGTATTCTTGACAGAATAAGTTTCAGCTTATTTTGTGATTTAGAAGGTTTGTACAGGGTTTTGCGTTGCGTGGAAGGAACGGCGAACTGAAACGCCGCCGCACGGGGCCAATCGACGGGGCACGAGGCAGATGAGGGGTCAGGCCGGGGCCCGTTTCTGCGGGACCGGCTCGCCGTGTTTGTCAAGAAAAGTTCATATATGACAAGTTTGCAGAAAGACAAAGAAACAAAACAAAAAAAGAAACGCTTTCTACAGATTTCGAAAGGGGGGAAAAGTGTGGAGTAATAAATTATTCGTCTGCGCGTCTAGCAAGCCCCGTCTAGCCCTGCAGTGGAAACCGGGGATTTAAACAAACTGCGCTGCGGTGTGGAGGCGCAGATTGATCTCTTGATAAAGCGGCTCACCTGCTCCCTTTTTGTTCCTCCCATGTTGCTGCTGAGGGAACTCGAGAAGGTGTTTCGCTTTTTCTTTTTCTCTTTTTTTTGTCTATCCATCCCGTGTCGCAGCGTAAACAGTGCCTCCGCGTTACAGTGTCAACAGTCCGCCCCATGCAGGAGCTGATTTGACTTGGAAAGCACCTCTCCCCGCATCCAGTGGTCACGGACCGTTGCTCACGGTCGCAGTGTTTGACCGTACATGAACCACATCGCGTTGGGGGTAGGGGGTTGGTGGGGGCGACGTGCAGACTGCAGAGGCTGGCCATCGCCACCATCCTTTAACCGAAGACCAACTATCGCCAACAGCTAATGATTCTTTTGCTAGTAGAAGAGGGTTGGATGCCGTTTTAAAGTCAACTTTTTCTTCCAAGAACAAAAAAATAATAAATAAAAAAAAAGAAGAAAGAAATGGCCTTCTTTGACTTAAAACATTAGAATTCAAGCTCATCTGAAGGCTGCGTGACGAATATATATATATATATTAAAAAAAAAAAGCTGCTCTAAAAGCCCTCGCTGCTCGGCTTTATGGTCCACAAGATGCAGTTTTGAAAATAGGGGCCGACACGTGTTTATAATTAATTATGTTGAGTCTGACTTCAGTGTCATATGGTTATCTTTACTTCTTCACATGCAATCAGAAACAAGACAGCCTTCGGTTTTTGCAGGGTAACATAGAGCAGAGAATGTTGACACTGGCTGAACACGGTGCTCTGTGCGTGCTTCTGCTCAGTGAGCACTTTTCAAAGAAGCTGACGACAGCCAGAGTGTTTTCCTAATGTCCTAAAACAACAACGTCGAGCAGACAGGTGAGCAAAACCTCTCAAACTTGGGATTTTTGAGAAGGGGGGGAGAGAAAAGAAATCAGCAGAGACGAACCCAGCATGTCTTTGTGCATGCACGCACCCTCACTGTGGTAGATTTTAATGCACATTAATCACCGACTGTGTTTGCATTGGAAAACACAGGCAGAGCCGAGCGCAGATTGCAGGTTCGTCAAAGTGGAACTGCCGAGGTGAAACGCTTCATACGGAGGCCGCATATTTTGCTGATTTATGGTGATCAAGATGTGCGGGGAATTCAGCTGAAGGTGGCTTTGTTGCCTAGCTACCGGCAATTTTGGGCGTGCATGTTGCAAGCTGTCAGGCCCGAAACAAACATTCACGCTGAGCACTTCATTACGAAAAACGGACAGGTTGGGAGCTTACGATTTCATCAGTCTGCGAGCCACGGTTGTTCATCCATCACCACAGGTCCCCGGGCAAAACAAAAGAAAAAAAAAAAAAAGGCAGCAGCCGTTTGAGTTTGGCGCAGAGGAAAACTCCCACATTAAGGGGGGCGGCTGTCAAATGCCAACGTGGCTCGGTCAGTCGGAGCTACCAGATAAGGTCACGATAAGAGTCTTCGAGGGCAGCAGCCGACGCCCTGCGGCTCTCGGACAGGTGTGTTTGTGAGATTGCATATT
The DNA here is from genome assembly GCF_904066995.2 of Poecilia reticulata. Taxonomy (NCBI): domain Eukaryota; kingdom Metazoa; phylum Chordata; class Actinopteri; order Cyprinodontiformes; family Poeciliidae; genus Poecilia; species Poecilia reticulata. The sequence goes on from NC_088851.1 coordinate 8,367,043, forward strand.
TGTGGAACAGAGATGCGGGCCGAGGGAGGGAACGTGAACAAAGGACCCAAGGCCTCATTAGGATTTTTCTAAAGCGTGTTGTTTAAGCTTGCACTGGAAGCTACGCTCAAGACACGGAAGAGACTGACACTCAGCTGGCGGGCGCAACTTGTTCGGCTGACAGTTAGTCAAACAACAAAAGGCTAGGATGGCGGGGAGACGAGAAGCGAGTGATGGCGTGGTAAACGGGGGGGAAAGCCGATACGCTTATATCAGCGCCGAGGTGAAACACGAGCAGGGAAAACGGATGTGCGACAGCACAAGTCGGCCATTAGGGCACGGAGAAGAATGCATCCCGACCGCAGCTTGCACCAGCGCATAAGGAGCACAATGTTTCAGCCTTTCAAACAAAACTCCATATTTTATGCGTAGTTAAAAAAAAAAAAAAAAAGGTAAATTTCATATCATGGAAAGGTTGAAAATAGTAATTTCAAAAACTAACTTTAATGCATTCTGTTGGGATTTCATGTTATTGTCATCAGCGCAAAGTAGCGCATGACTGAAGTGAAAGGAAAAGATTTTCTAATTTAAAAAAATAAAGAAAAATCTGAGAGCAGCGGTCAGCCGAGTTTGCATTTAACCCCCATTTAATTAGACAGCCTTAAAGAAAATAAGAGTCAAATAGTAGGCCTGTGTGTAATTTAACTTCAACATGAAGCCTGCTCCGCGAAGGCCTCAGGATCAACGTAGTTTAAATCCAGGTTAGGATAAAAAAAAAAAAAAGAAATGCAGGTTTTTTCTGGTGTGGTTTTTTTGTTTCTTTCTGGGTTTCTTCTTGTAATATTTGATTTGAATCTCTACAGAGAAATGACACTAAAAGTGCCAGCGATGCGCTTTTAAAATCTGTTTGTTGGAAATTACGTGATATTTTTAAAAAAATATCCATCATTTTCCATCTCGCAGAAAAGATATTTTTTTGCTACATTTTTTGTTAATCTTTTAGATCGGAAAAGAAATTTGATAAAATGTCGGTTCTTAAAAAATACATTTTCGAGAGTAGATATATTCATAAAAAAATTACAAGTTGTCTTTTTTCCCTCCCAAATAGTTTTGCGACATTTGCAGCTCTAAGCAAGTTTTGTTCGAATGGCCTGAGAGAGGAAACGACACTTTGGGCTGTGAAGGTTGCAGAGACCTGATAGGAGAGAATGCTAAGAGAAACACGGTAACTATGGAGGAGCTGCACAAGTCCACAGCTCAGGTGGGAAATCAGCTGAGCGCCGCTCCAGGCTGAAGTTTATGGAAAGATAAAAAGAAGAAAGGCTTTTTTGGAAGAGGGACACAAGAGTGACCTCTTTTTGGATTGACAAAATGCATGAAGCTCTAGGTGGAAAGAGTTATGTCAAAGCTAACGCTGCGCGTCACCATAGCAACCCCATAGCAACAGTGAAAAACAGCAGTGGCAGCAGCATGCTCGGTGCTTCCTGTTGTACCGAGAGGGAAACTGATTGGAGACGATAAGAATATGGATGACACTAAAGAAGAAGTGTCATCACTTCTTCTAACCCTAAAAAGAAGAAGAACCAAAGAGGAGGAGAACCTTCCCGTCTTTGCTGTGTGCGTTTGTGTCAATCCAAATCTGAGCCACATGTTGGTTTACAAAGTTGGTTACATTTTAATTCATTCACTTAGAGAAGTTTAAATGAAGTTTTTAGTGCTTTGGATAATTAAAAAAAAATTGAAAGCCTTAAAAATGTTAGTTTTAAAATGTATTAAGAATTAAAATATTGGAATCATCTATGAACGGCTTCATCTCGACAAAAGAGGGGATAACAGGAGAGCTGTTGTAAAGTGAAGGTAACTATTTATTTAGTTCATTTTTGTAAAAAAAAAGAAAAAAAAACAAAAAAAAAGCAAACTGACCCATTTTAAACAAGTTGGGGACAAACAGAGCGGCAAAGAAAAAGCTAATATTTCGTCTAATAACTTTAGAGCTCCATTTACAAAGGTCACTTTATAAAGTCGGCACAGTTTTGTCTATGCTAGGAGCGTTTGGTAAAAAAAAAAAAAAATCTAAATACTATTTGGTGCAATTGGTTCACACAGCTTTCATTCCTGAGTGATCAAGATGCATCGTCCAAATATGGGAACACTATTTTGGTATTTTTATAAATCTTAGAAAAAACAAACAAACACAAAAACCCCCAAAACAAATCCAAAGGCTTCGTGGTGAGTCACCAATTCAGTCAATGAGGAATAAATTTGGAACAGAAATTACAGGCTTTCATTTCTCTTCTGTGGTTTTCTCGTTACCAGTGTTTCTGCAACCACAACGACACATATTCGTAGACCAGCAGCATCACCGCTCCACCTGCAGCAAAACACGACGGAGAAGCGCAGTCTCATTTACACGGGACACGAGAGCTTTTATTGTCATATTTAAATGAGGATTAAGGAGATTTGCAGCCTCCATTAGATCCAGAAAACATACGACTTCGTCTTTAAATACATGTATACTGATGGCTGAAAGCAAACATGCAGCGCCTCGCAAAAACATGCACAACCCTTAAACTTCTTCACATTTTATTGTGTTACAAAAAAACCCTGAAATTTTTTCTGATTTTATGTAGCAGACAAGTACAAAGTTGTGCACTTTTATGAAATGGTTTGTTGGAGAATACTGCCGATCAATCAGCATCATGAGGACAAAGGGACTCAGCAGATGAGCCCGGGGGTAAAGCGAGTTACAGTAAGTCGAGCTCTCAAAATCAGGTTCTACAAAGTGTTGACTCAGGAAACTGGAAACAAATCATCTCCACACTTTTTGGATTTTTATTTGTAGAAACTTTCTACTTCCCAACTGTGCTTTCCCCCCCCAATATGGATAAAAATCTGGATAAAAATCCAGAGCTGACACACAAAAGTTTGTGGTCGCAATATCTTGAAATGTGAAAAAGTTCATTGGGTTTGAAACAAAAGGCAAGGTATTGTGATACAAGTACCAGAAATTATTTTATAAAAAGCCTTGCTTAGTTATGCAATTTATAATTCCTAATTATGTACCAAGAAAAGATGAACATGCTGGTCATGGCTTCACATCTTTGGAAATGTACAATGAAATCACAGAATAATAAGTGTTTCAAATGTTAAACATTACTGATTTAGGTTTACGTACCAACATTTTAATATACATTATAAAACTAAAACATTGAGCATAAAGTTTCAAACTTTTTTTATTTTTACCTGGTCCAAGTCTCATGACCTTGGGAACCAAGCCTTTGTATAGAGCCAAGAAGCTGCAGAAAAACAAATGGAAAAATGAGTTAGAAATACAGACACACACAAGCAAAGTAATCAAACAACCAAACACACAAAAAAAGGAAAATCAGCCTCAGTTTAAATAAGTCTCCTTTGGAACTGACAGGAAACGTTTCCTTGGGTTAATTTGCTGATTTCAATCATCAGTGCAGCAGAAATATTCAGCAAATAAACGATAAAGCGTTTATTCTGGCTCAACTCTCGATAAAAGCAGGATCGCCTTTGCTGACTGCGACTTCAAGGTGACGAACAAGTAAAAATCGATCGCTCCTTTGGTGATAACCTGAGACGGAACGTTCTGCAACGCACACATCCCCGCTCCTGCTGATGTCGATTGATCTCGCCTCGCTTTCCGTCTGTCTGCTACCTGGCACGTCTGTCACCCCATCAGGGACTAACAGGCTAGCGCGGGCGAATACCTGTCCCTTAATGCGTTCAAGGTGATCAGCGGCTGCCTGCCTCTGCCTCGTGCTCCCTGTCCCGCTCCCTGCCCCCGCCAATGATGGCGTTAATAAGGCTCGACCCACTTCCTCCCTGGCCCTCTGTCTGATTAGATTGACCCGTGGAGAGCCGCGCGGCTCGTTAGGGCCTGCTTAACGATGTCTCCCATAGGGACCACTAATTAGCTGAGACTGTGTTGTGTTAAGGGAAGGGGACTGGATGTGGCGGCGGGGGCACGGTTTGTGCACGCCCGCGACAAGGCTTCAGTGCCGCTCGGGCCGCTACCCCCACCCCAACTACAAACTAACAACATCCACTAACGACAAACATCTCTTTGGGGTCTTGTCTCAGGGAGCGGCATGGGGGCAAAACAGAAAGCCCCGGGCAACTGCCAACATAACATACATCTTTCCTTGAAACCTCCGTTTGGAGCTGTCAAGTCTCTGGGGCTTGAGAGTACGTCCACAGTTACCCTAGAAGTGATAAACGTCTGCAGTCACTGATCAAATTTATGATTGGCATCATGCTGAGTGCAGCATAGAATTTGACGTTCGTGTTTTACGGCTTTGCATTAAGGGGGTTTTCGCACCTGATGGTCCGGTAGACTCAGTTTGATTACAATTTCAGCTGGCTTGGTTAGTTTTCAAACCGCACTGTGCAAAACGAACCGAGCTCTTTGTAAAACCTGTGTAGCCCCCTTGCCAGTGGTGGCGACGCACCAAGAACCCCTGAAGGCAACAACATGAAAACCTCAAAAGACGATGAGCGCAATTTCATTCTTCACGAAACGTGAACAAAAATGCAGCGGCGTCAGATGTTAGCGGTTGTAGCAATTGTCTTTATTCTTTAGGAAAACGACTACGAGCCATTTCTCCTGCCGGCGCTAGACTCACATGTTTGTTTTTGTTGTTTTTACCCAAAGTGGCATGTGCTTTAATCCACTTCCTCTGTTGAAGTGAACCACGCCAAGGTTCGCTACAACAGAACCAAGACCGAGGTTTTTAGGATGACCGAAGTTTGCTTGTAGACCAAAATGTGTGACTGTACCATAAAGGGACATTTCAGAACTTCTGAAATATGTCAAAAGATTGTAAGCAGTTAATTTCCTACCTGAAGTGCATAACTCTCTTACTGACTTCATTTTGCATCCCTGGTGACATTGCTGCAAGATTTAAATTGGCTGCAACTACTGGTAAGGCACCAAAAGTTGAAGTAATTCATAGCAAGATTCATTTCTCACTGAAAATGTTCACAGTTTAGCTAAATTTCTTCCTTTTCACGCGTTTCAATAAAGCAAAACAATCCTGCAGACATATCCCTGCAAAGTTCTGGTACTTGTGCTGTTTGATGTTACTTGTTGCTTCAAGCGCAGCGCGCTAAACATGCACCTAAACTGAAACAGGATTCTTGCTACAATTATCAGTCAGGTATCTAACATTTACTAATGGATAAAGATTCAAGAAAAAAGTGACAGAAGAATCCAAATTTGAAGTGAGAACTGTAATGCTTGTACTTTTCAAATATCAATAAAAACCCCTGGGGGGGATTCAAGTTGTTTGGCTGTGAGTTATCAGTTGATAAAAACGCTTTGAAGATGTCAGATATTACGTTTTCGCCAAGTCTACTTTGAGATGCATGAAGTTTTGCCCAATTTCCTTCAACAAAACGCAACCCATCTTATTTCTAATACAAATCAAGAACTTTGTGGGCATTTTGTAGCAGCTCAGACAATACTGGTGCAGTTAGCTAACTATGCTAGCTGCATAAACAGATGTCGTTTCTTTAGGTCATTCTTCAACCTTTGAAAGATCAATGTGTATTTATAATCAGGTTATCTACAGATGTTTCACACACACAATTCATTCAAAAACCACATGGATTAGGAATAAGGTTGCATCCAGATTAGGAGATTCTGGAGGATGAAGCTAAAGACTCAGCGAACAAGAGCAGAGCTACCATGAATGATCTTGAAACTTGTTAGAAATATTCATGTAATTTATGTAATGCTATTTTCTTTAAACCTTCATTTCATTTGCATTTGTATTGGGAAGTAATTTGCCCTGAAGCTGATAATTATTTAGGCAGGAAATAGTGGTTGGAGTACCATCAATTACTTTTTCTGTGTGAAACGCACCAAGTTTCACACAGGTATAAAAATAATAATAATAATAAAAAAATCCTTCACCTAAAGTAGTAAAATACACAGCTTTCCTTTGATATCAGACAGTTATTTTGTCAAGACCACAGAGGAAAAGTGGTTACATTTTGCAGTTGTTACATCTCAAACATTCGAGTTTGAAGGTGGAGTTAAAGATGAGGCTATGATATGATTGTTTCCAATCACCTATGAAGTAGTTATATATATATATATATACAAATAACGATAAATTTTAAAACACTGCGTCTTCCCCTGAACGAATACCTTTATTTTGTGACTTTGGGTTTCTGAGACCTTTCTAAAGACCGACTCAGATAATGTTGGTTTAAAGGTTCATAAATCCTGTTTGCATTCACTGCTCTAACACTGGAAACCAGACTTTTTTTTTTTTTTTTTTTAACACATAAAGAGTCTGGGGGTTTGGTCTCAGCCCCTTTTGAACAAGCAGGGCCAATTTATTCTAAACTCTGACGCCAAGAGAGTTAAGATATAAACTGCTATTTAACCTTTTAACCCTTTAACAGAAGCTCAAACGGGACTATTCCTTCAAGGCACATGTGTCCAGTCCTGGAGGGCCTGCAACTTTTAGATGCGTCATTCACAGAACTCTGTAGATCCTGATTGTGTGTGAGGACATAACTGAGTTCTTTGACTCAAACCTGTTGGAACTGGGACACAATAAAAAGTTGCAGGACGGACGTTTGGAGCCCCGTTATTTTTCGGCATTGCTTTTACCCCTCTTCGCGGTACACCAGCGCCATGGTCTGGAAGCAGGTGCGGTACTTGATGGCTCCCGGTTCCGGCTGGGGCCCTTGAATGCGGCTCTTTGCTACGTCGAAGGGAATATTCACACATGACGAGATGGTCCCAGACGTGAGGCCAATCGCAAACTTCCTCAGGAACTCTAACGTGGGGTCCTGTTTGGAAGATGAGGTTGAAGCTTATTGGCTTGACAAGCATAATCTTCATTGTAAACGTTTTGAGAACAAAAAAAAAAGAAACACACACACACACACACACACAAAGAAGTGACACCAAGTTAACACACACAGTAATTTGACACTGCATTTTTATGCGAGAGCGAAAGTGAAACGGAGACGACGGGATCGGAGCGCATGATTTCAAACCTGGCATGAAAGCCCAGATCATTTTATGGTGGTGGAAGGAGGGGCTCCGAGGGGCAAATTTGCGCTTCCTGACTGTGGTGCAGCGCTGTGATTGGCTGAGCAGAACCACATGTTCTTTGAGGAGCCAAGACGGAGGATTTATAAACAGGGTTCACGCAGGCAGACTAGGGAGGCATATGGGGACAATTTGGGTAATTGGCCTGTGACTCGGCACAGGGGTATTACTGTACCAAAGAAGCCCAGACTCGGAGAGCTCTGACAGCTAATTGGCCAGGATATTTTTACAAATGACAGCAGCTTCTCCGGTCCAGGGCTTTCTCAAGCGGCTGGACACCCCGAGAGCTGTGGTAAATCAACATCTAATCCCACTTCTTCTGTTTTTTTTAAGTGGGATGCGGGTTAAGGGGGTGGTGGGGGGAGGAATATAGCCACGGCCTAAGTACACCCATCAAGCCACTTCCTAACAGCCTTAAGCAAACATCTCCTCACACATCCCCTGGTGAATGATGGCAGTGTGCTATCTGCCTCCTATGTGCTATTCAAATGTCCGCACAACAGAAGCCCGGCTCGGTAATCTAAATTTGACTATTGACATGATTGACTTGAAAGCTCATTGCTCATGTTGCTGACAAGCTTTGAGCAATGAAACTTTAGCTCAGTCTCCAAAACACACACAAGACACATTTACAGTGCTCTGTGAAGTTCACATTTTGTGAAAACTGTAATGTATTTTATTAAAACGGATTTTTGACTGGCCAGTAGAAATTAGCGCATGATTACAAGGTCGAATAAAACTAAATGCAGGGTTTTAAATAAAAATAAAATCAGAACTGTGCAGCGTGAATACGTATCAAACTCCATTACCTCTAAATAAAGATAAGTGAAACCAATTGCACTGAGAAATCAGTTGTTTGATAAAAGAATCCAACTTTGAGTCACTTAATCTCATATGGATTATTGGCATAAATAAAGTCCAAGTTGAAAGGAGAAAGAGCAAACATGTGGAAGCTGGCAAGAAGAGACAAACAATTACGTTTTTTACCTTCTTGCAAAATTCTGTTTTGCATAAAAATCATTAGAAAAATAATTTATGCAAACCACCCTCAATGCATCATGGTGTTGGCAGCATCATGCGCTATGAATGCTGATCCTCTGTTGAGACAGGTAAGCCGTCTCTGTCCATCAAATGAGGAGACGGATGGAGGACAACCAGGACGCGCAAAAGAAGGTTCACAACACGACGCTAAACGTACAGCCAGAGCTACAACTGAACGGTTTAGCTTGAAGCATATTCCACGTTGTGTTCACAGATGAAGCGACAGAGCACACGAGTAACTTTACAAAGAGAAAAGGGGATACATTTCAGTCTCTAGATGTACAAAGTTGGTATCAACATAGTCCTAAAGACCTGGAACTGCACTTTCCTTTATTTTAAGAGTATACTCTATAGGTCTATAAAACACACTTAAGTTGTAACAAACGATCTGACAAAATCACAAGAAGTTTTAAACAGCATAAACTTTAAGCAGTGACTTTTACAAGTCATTGTATATTTTAAAAGCGTGTGTCGTTAGCCTCTCGCAAACAAAATTCCTGCACCGCACACATACATGGATGAAGCCTACAAGCAACGGCCATAACCCAAGAAGAAAGTTATTTAAGTCGTCTAGCCACATAATCATTATTCACAGAAGATGACCACTTCAATGTACATTATGCAGCTTTGGAAAAAAAATGTGAAAAATACAACAGAGTCGGGCCTCCCACTGTAACCTCCTCTCGAAAATAGTACGGTTGTCTGCTTCCAATTAGTTCATTGGACTTCTAATCTAATGCTCTGGATTGTACATGTGGAAGTGGCGTATGGTAACGTTTCCATTAAACAAAATTAACTTTTGTTTGGGCCATCAGGCGCTGCCGGATGTGTAATCCGAAACTTTGAGGATGTTATGAGGAGCAAACAGACGAGGTATTAGTGGGGCTGATCTTGGAAGCTTCCCTCTGATTTCTGCTTCCTCCGTGCCGTGCAAGCTAATCATACTGTTAAACACTTGTTATTCTCCTGCAGCAATGTGGCGAGGACATGTGAGGATCACAGAGGCTGAGGTTAGCCAAAAGTAGGCAGAGTCAGGAAAGGTTAGGCAGAGCTGAGGCACAGCAGCAGGAATGTGCCGCAGACAAAATTCCACACAGTGCAGATTTTTGCCTCGCATATTACCGGGTTGGCCGGGATCGCGTCCTTGACATTGAAGTAGAAGCCAAAGTAGATCATGTTGAAAACTCCGTGGCGTCCCAGTGTTGACGTTAACCCTTTATTCAGACCTCTCAATCCAAAGCCGTCTGAGTTGATGATACGTCGTGCTTGGGCGAAAGCGGAGGGTTGCTGTCGAGAGACAGAGTTGAAAAGGATCTTGGTCACAAGAAAAAACGTGAACATTTAAGCAACGTTTTAAAAGTTAGAATAGCATTTTCTTTCACTCAACCTCTTTGAAGGAGTCCCTGTTGGCCTGGAGACTGACTTTCACCACTTCGAATGGGTTGACGATGAAGGCCTCGGTCAAGCCTGAGCCGAGGCCGGCTACAGACAGCGCCTGGAGGGGAGATGGACAAGATTTAACCACGAGAGTGAAAGGATAACATCTGGGCAGAGATGGAGCAGAGAAACCGTTAAAGACGAGTCCCAAAAGCTCAGCCGTGAAGCAGTGTTTCTAGAATTTTTTTTTTTCCTTTTTGTTTTTTTCCAAAATGCAAATGTGTCTCTGTCATGGTTAGACAAACTGTTCCCGAAGACACGCAAGACACCTGAGGGTGTTAGCTGACAATATGCTAGATGTTATCTACAAGGGGAAACGAAGGCGAGTGGAAAGAGGAAGCAAGACTGTTGCAGTTTCACGTAATTTGTCCTGAAGAAGACGACTACTGCAGGTCTCATTACTTCATATACCTGCCTCGCAATTAAAAATGGAACTTGCACCACCAGATGTATTACACCGAGCTTTGTATTTCGGCGTGTTTTTGTGTCTGTGTGTGCAAATGTGCATGAATGCATGCTCGGCGAGAGGCGTAATGGGAACATGTCGAGAACGTGTCTGAAGCTCATTACTCTTCCTGCGTCTTTGTCCCGCTGTCAGAACCGCAGGACCCATCCTCTCAGACATGCCTCGCGATGTTTACACAGCCAAGCGGCCATGTTTTAATTCCTTATTTGTATTATTACTGTGTGTGTCCTCATTAATCAGAGTGAAGGCATTCAGCTGTGCCACGCTGAATAGGGTTGGGAGAAAGAGAGACGACGCGCTAATCTGTAATTAAATTGCGTTAATGATCTGATGTGAATTAGTGCGCCTGATGCACACGGGCCTCTGGGGAATTTGAGGTTTGCAGCTCTTGCAGGAAGAAGATGGTAAGGGAGGAGGTGGAGCAGAAGTGGAACAAGAGCTTGATGGATGAAGTAGGTAAACATTTCTCCACCATTGGCTGTAAAGCCAGGAGAGGATGTTCTCTGTGTGGAGGTGGTTTTGATACGGACTTGCAGGTAAACCATCCATCATGACTGACAATTGACCCCCTGCCCCCCCCCACTAAATTTTTGGGCATGTGACAACCACATCCCGGGAACTCAAATCTGTCCGTTTCCAAATCTGGGACTAAATACGCCTGCAAGATGATTGCTTAAAGATTGTAAAACTATTTGTGGAGTCACTGGACGTGGTGTAATCTGCTTCTAAACGAGCAGCCGTGCAGGTCAGCTTACGACAGATTTTAGTCAAATCGCAAGCGTATCAGGTACAGGTAGGTGGAAACAGCACAAAAACAGATTCCACAGTGCACGCCAAATTTGAATGTTTCAAAATAGATATTTAAAATTACACAAGTTTTGGATCTGGAAATGCCAACAAGGAAAACAATCCATCACTGATGCTTCCATGAGGAGGATGATAAATGGACCTTTTGCGTGACAGGCCTTTTCTGCATCATCCTAAGTATTTATACTGGAGTCTGTTTCCCTAAAATGTTTTTATAAGTCATTTTCATGTCAAGTCAATGACACAGTTGGGTTTAAATGTCAGTCCATGGTCTTTCTGCGTGGAGTTTGGATGTTCTCCCTGTGCATGCGTGGGTTCTCTCCAGGTACCCCCCAGCTTCCTCCCACAGTCCCAAAACATGACCATTGGGTTAATCAGTCCCTCAAAGTCATCCTTAGCTGTGAGTGTGTGCATGGCTGGTTGTTCTGCGAGTCTGTCTACTGGCCTTAGATGGATTGGCGACCTTTCCAGGGTCACATAATGATCGCTGGAGATATGCACCAGCCCCCTGGGTGCAGTCAATGGATGGATGAATTATTTAATGAGAATTACATAACACTACCTCTAACTTCCATTATTAATTTACACATGCCTGGGAATGTGTTGTTTCTGGGTTGTGTTTCGTTTTCAGTTTTACTCATAAGGAGGAGAGCTGTAGATTTTAAATTATTTCAGAGTAGCATTGAGATCAGAAATCTTTATAAGAGGCATCCTGCCGCACACAGACTTTACAAAATATTCACAGCGAAACATAAAAAGTTAACACTGTAGTAAATAAGTTAGTTAAGAGATTAAAACAAAACACTTAGTTAAATTTTTTTTTTTACAGATTTTGATTCCTTCTCAAAATCAGTAAAAAGAGGCATTGTAATGTATTTAATTGAGATTATATACGACAGACCAACACAAATTATTATTTTTTTAAAGTGGGTGGACGACAGCACTCTTCAGATAAACTGACCAGAAATAAAATAAAAGAAGTGTTTGCTATGTTAAGTACATTTAGGACCAAGACACTGAAAAACAGTCTTGAACAGGCGAGCTGGTAAAATGTCCAGAAAGCTTTCATGACGCCAACAGGGTTAGCTGAGCCAGGTAAGGAAACAATCTGAAATAAAAGGCCCAGCTGGAGAGGGAACTGTGCAGACAGATAAATATTGTACTCATCTTTCTAACTTTGTCTATGGAAAAAATAAATAAAGTCTACTTTTAGAAAAAGAAAAAGTTGACTATTATTAAAAGAAGCTGCAAAAGAAATACCTGTAAATGGGTTTTTGTCCACAGGCGTCAGAGTTTTCCACAAGTACGCCTTAAGCAGCGGATGTTATCATTTACCTATGGTGTGGTGGTGTTTGAGACGGGTTATGGTCTGTTCTTAACAGGGCAGATACCCTCTAAAATAAGAGGCAATGCTAAAAAATGATCCATCTGAGACTCTACGTCACTGGAAGGAGCAAAGAAAAGATTAAAATCAGCGGGGAAAAAAGGTCTGCTGTCGAGGAATTTAAACTGCTCTCAGAAGACATGCAATCAATTTTGAAACCTAAAGTAAAAACAAAATCATTTGTGTTCTTCGGAGTGAGGAAGTCCTGATAAATACTGAATACATTTAAGTCTATAATATTGATAAAGTTCTAAGCAAAAAGGTCAGTGTCATCATCCCAACTTTTACAGCTTGAGAGCAGGTGATAAAAAGTCACTAAAATCCATTAGTACGTTCCATTTGGACATTTTAAGCCTCTGCACAATGACAAGTAACACATCAACAGAAGTAAGAAACCTTGACGAGTACTTGGTGCAGTAATATCGCAGAGTTTCAGGTGGAACATATCAAAGTTGGTGAAATGATTATAAAATCCTCATTAGCACGAAAGCCAAACCAACGAGTGATGAGAGATTTATGGTGTCGCTTGCCAACGACCCCACGCTTCCAGAGAGCTTCACCTGGACACCGGCTCTCTGTCCTCTCTTCCGCCCATCGAAGCGTCGCAAAGAATGCCTCCATAGGAACCACTCATCAGTGGAAGTCATGCATACAACATCCCCAATACAAGATGAAAAGACAAAATCTGCAGAAAACCAACGGCAAAGCCAAACAAAGGCGCCATCAAAACAGACACCAAGCATCCACTCACTGGGAAACTGCAAACCTTCCCGTCAGCTCTGACCCAGCCTCACTGTCCCCGCTCAGGAAAACACATCTGCCACTGTCACCACCATGTTTCAAGGGGGGTTTGGAATATTCAGGGTGATGTGCAGTGTTAGTTTTCTGTCAAACATTGTATTTTGCACGTGGGTTAAAGAGTTGGTCTCATCTAAACAGATTGCATTCTTCCACGTTTGCTGCGTCCTTCTGCAAGCAGAACTTCTTACGTCTTTGAGTAATGGCTTTGTTCCAATCTGGGAAAGAAGCGGCATGGAGCACACCACAAATGTTAAGCAGGTCAACAAATTCTTTCCACTGAGCTGTGGGTATTTGCAGCTCCTCCAGAGTCATGCCATTCTGTTTTCCTTTCCAGATGATGGGACAGAAAGTGCTTTCTGAAATGGAATATTGTTCTAAACCAAAGCCTGTTTTAAACCTTGCCACAAATTTACCTCTGATTTGTCTGCTGGGTTCCTTAGTCTTCACGATGCTGTTTGTTCACTAATGTTCTCAAACCTCCAGGATCTACATAAAACAGCTTTATTCGTAGTTAGATTCAATTACACACAGAGGGACTTGGTGTACTAATTATGTGACTTCTGAAGACAAAATGACGCACTTTTTTATTTTATTTAGAGATCCTAAGCAAAAAAAGGGGGCTAAACGCAAATGCGTCACATTTTTGTAAAAACCGAAAAAACCCCAAGAACTTTTCCTTCTACTTAAAAATTTTGTACTGCTTTGTGTTGGTCGATCACATAACATACAAAGAGGTTTGTGGCAGTCCTGTGTTGTAAGTTCTTATTCATCTTCACAGAATGCCAACCAATAAATTTAACCAAAAATTGCCAGCGGAATAAACATGGCATCTGACAAATTTCTGAAAATCGTTGGGATTTTTTTTTCTTTTTATTCGGCAAAGATAAAACCTGAGCTAAGACTGAACCTCACAGGTTTTCATCTTACGAAATAATAAGTTGAACGGCTTATGCGATATTTATACAAGCTATTATACATTTTTATTATACACCAGTGATAGGCCTGACATTTTGGAGTGTGTGTCATTCATCAAGAATGCTTTCACATGTGCTTAACATTGAACAAAAGTGGTGTTCCGGTCTTTTATCATTTAATCCCTAGTTACAATATTTATTTTGTCCATTGCCATCCGATATGTCTTTATGCCTGAAAAGAAAAGCAATGTTATATTTGTCACACTGATATCGAAAAACTGTAAACTTGTTAAAGTAAACTATCAAGCGTCTGTACAATGTCGATATATAATTTAAAAAAAATCTACAATGAGTGACAGTAATTTCCCTTCTAAATGTGCTTATGTGTAGCTCATTGTTGAAGTCGCTCATTGTTGAAGTAGCAACTGAAGGTTTGTAAGAACATTTGCACTCGCATGACATAATTTGCCTGGTAAAATTTTTTTTTGGCCGTTCATGTTTGCTTTAACTGACTTTGGCAGCTAAGCAGACGTCAGATGAACTATTCTTCCTGGTTCTGTGCAGGTTTGTGTGTTTAAGCGACAGTGTACTCAGGTGCTTCTGTTTGGCACACTCACCATGCCAGGAGACAAAGGCGTCAGACTCAGCGCCTTCTTGTACTGCTCGAAGGTGAAAAACTGTGGAGGCAAGATCAGGATTAACGACGTGTCGGGAAAGTCACAAAACATGCAACGCCATCCGTGAGCGACAACTTTTCTGTCCTGGTTAATATGTAGGAACACCAAGGTTGTGGGTTTAGGATGAATACTTGAAAAACAACTCCTCCAAATGTTGGATGTTTCAGCATATACCGTCAGGAACTTGTTGATGTACCAGAAATTTGAAACGGATATCTAGCGGAGGCTACGTTTAAACTGAAAAAGAGACTCCATTAGGTCTTTTAGCAAGGTAACGATCTAGAACAACACAGAAATGGTTGGTCAGACACAACATCAAGGATGCAGGATGTAGAGAAATAGTGCAAAGCAAAATATTCAAAGTTCCTTGTATGCTCTAAATCTGAGAATATGTCATATTTTACTGGAAAATGTAGGTTGTAAAAATTATGCAGTTCAAAGGTAACTGGAGTTGTTCCACTGTTATTCAACTATCATTTCTTAAAATATAACCCACTGAACAAATATAGTCAAGTTAAATGATTCATTTAAAAAAATTTTTTTTTTAAGTTTTAGAGTGAGATTATGCTCCTGAAATACAAGTTTAATTTAGGCACAATAAATCTGTTATTGTGGTGAAGTTCATTGAAACTGTCATAAGTAACAGAAAGATGTCATTACTGTGAGCTGGTGGAAAGTATCTAAATCCCCTGAGTGGTGGTAAAAACAACTCATGCTGGTTGAGTCTGCTGTCTGCCTCGACCTGCTAGATCAGCTGCAGCTCACCAGTGCGCTTTAGCTCTGTGGAAGAATCTTTTGGATTTTGCATCAGTTCTGCAGCAGCATAGAAAGCGGTAGGTTGCAGTGTGTTCCCGGTCTTGCTGTTAAAGAATGATCCTGGCGGAGTCGCCAAAAGCAGCTTCGCCAAATTAGCCGTTGATGTGAATTGATACGACGATTGTGATTATCCTGTTAGCTTCCACCGCTGCAAGGATTTGTGAAACTTTCCACGAAGCTTGTGGCAACATAACATTTTTTATCTATTTTTAATAGCTTTACAAAGAAACCCAAACTAACCCTTCAGGGTTTCTGAAACATTTTCAAGTGCACAACCCATTAAATGGCGCTACTTTAAGATTCGAGATTCTAAAACTGTACTCCTAAACGTCCGGCTTAATCTCTTACGTCGGCAAAGGGCACTTCCGCCAATTTGTAGAGGAAATAAGAGCTGAGGTGGCTGGAGAGTGCTAATCTGCGCCAATATTTTGGTGCAGCAATGTCTCACCATCAGCAGTGTTGCTTGCCATGTGAGCGATTACCCCATCTTCTCAGTGTGAGTGCTTATTTATAAAGTTCACTTTGTCTCTGGCGTCTCATTACAGAGCAGCATAGTGCCAAGTAGCACTCTCCCTCCGCACCCCTCGCTCCCAGCCTAACCTCCAATGGGTAATTCTGCTCACCTATAACTATCAAAAGATGACGTTCATGCCATGGCTTACAGCAAATACTTGTAAGTCAATATTGGGTTTGCAGAGAGGGCAAACAGGAGTGTCTAAAGAGGCAGACATGGTTGAGGGCGTTATGTGTTTAATCAGCACGTGTGTTCTATGCAACAGCAGTTTGAGTGTTTTCATATGGTAGTACAGCGGCAGCTCACAATGAAACTAGATCCTGGGCCTTGCGTGACATCCTGAGAAGCTTTTCAGCTTTCCATAGATAAACACACACATCTTTTATCCTACCTTCACTGCTCTCTTCGGGGTCTCTGCCAGGATAGGAGGCAGAATTCCCTTGTAGAAGCCAAAGATTCTGCAGGGAGAGAAAATAAATTGTTGCGTCTCTCGTTTTCCTGTCAGCTGCTTGGTTGTGTTTAGAGCTAAAAAAAAATAAAAAATCAACCCCAAAAGACGTCTACTTTACGACAGTGAGTATCAAGTCAACATTCAGGGTCGACTTTCTCACCAACAAGCGTGGTTTTAGGTGGACGGATTAAAATCTAGATCAAACATATTTCCTTATAGCATGAAAATCCCTATACATATAGCACAGATTTAAACGGAAGCCAGTAAATGTCAATGGGAAGCTTAGCGGTGGAGCAATGAGAACTTGGTCACAAAAGCAAAATGTTTGCAGAATTTAAAGTTGTTTTTGAAAGCTTGAGCACCTTCCTCTCACAGTCCGATTTTCAGGTTAGGTCAAGTCATATTTCTAAGTTTGTGTGTAAAGTGTAGGCATTACAAATACCCAAACATCCCTTTAGATAATTACTACAGAATAAGGCTGATGATTGGAAGCAAAATGAGGAGAACAGCACCTCTACAATACTGGCAAACTGACAAGGGAAAGACAAGAGGATGCAGGTAAAGAAAAATGAGAAATAACATTCTGCCATTACATCAACATTTTAATTACTTTATCAGTCTACAGAAAAAAATAAAAAATGGAGGAATTCTGGGTTGTTGAAAATAGAGTGGATTTTTTTCTATATAAACCTTAATATTTGACTTTAAAAACTGAATAATGCTTGAAGATTTAGCTTTTCTGTAGACTGCTGAGGTAATATTTATTCAATCACTGTTCTGGAGAGCTGGTCCACATGTTACAAACACGTTCTGGTACCTCGTTCCAGGTATTCCTGTCTGAAAGGCTTTGCTGAAGAAGCATCAGATTTAACGTCACTCCACGAGTTTCCCATTAGATTAAATCCCAGGGATTGGGCTGCTCACACCAAAATAATGTTAATCTTGTTTGTCTCTGATGTTCGCTGGCACTTTGTGGGTGGTTGTCTTGTTGAACCACATTTTTTAAAAAGGCATTTCGTCTTCGGTATAACATGAACTCAAGTCTTGTGATGTATTCAGGCCTGGTAACATGTAAAAAGGCCCGGCATCATAGCACAAGAAGCAGCCCCACACGGCGACTGTGCTCTGTGACTTGATTCCTGTCACACTTAATTGTTTAAGATCAAACAATTTCTAACATCAAAGACAACAACAAAATGTGTTTTCGTAATGAGTATTTATTTAACGAGGAGAAAATGCATCTGAACCCAAGAAACGCTTCTGCCACCCAACAACGGCCGTTAAATGTTTGCTATTACTGGTACTGAGTCTTTCACATCACTGTGGAGGAATTTTGACACGCTCTTCTTTGTAGACTTGATTGTTAAAATAGGCAACAACAACATCAGCATTCTTGGTAACAAGCTTATGACATACTGGCATAGATTAACTAATCGTCATTATCATGCTGTGCATGCAGCAGCATTACTCAACTTGAGGTTTTTGGAAAGTTGGCAAAGTTTTTTTTTTTTTTTGCCTTTTGGCTCTGCTTATTTGATGGTCATGATGCAAATGACTGTGCAGCTCGGGCTCGGCAGCAGCACCTCCCCTCGGTGATCAGATCCACCAGTGTAACCGGCGGGCGTCAGTATGCGTACACTCGTGGCGTATTGAAACAACGGCTGACACGTACCCACCATCACTACATCTCAAAATGGTGTTTTTTTGGTAAAATAAATGAATAAATAAAAAATACAAGACAAATATTACTGTTTAGCATCACGCATGCTTTTATCTTGAAGAGGTGTTGAGAAACAGGAAGTTAAATTAGAAGGGAGGCTGAGGAGATATGTCAAAATATAAAAGAATGAAATGTAGTAAATGTTAGGATGATTGGTGAAAATTGGAAGATCACACAAAATTTGCAAAAAATGACTGAATTTGCATTAATCGTTGAGACTGCAACACTAACTTTTTGGAGGGACTGTTAAACGATCTTTGAGATTTTTTCTGATTGATGTGATTGGTGATGTTGGACTCCTTGTTATTTTCGTCATGAATGTACAGGCTTTCAATACAACAAAGCAACATTACTGTGTCAACATATAGAGTTATCTAATTAAAATAAAAGTAAGGGTTGAGAAGTGACCCTAAGCAATATTCACTGGCTTACTGGCGACATTTCAATACTTTCCTTCTCACCTTCATTTTCTTCTTTCATTATTGTCCAAGTTGACCATTTAGAGGAGTGTTTTGTTTTGCGTTTGTTAAACCTCTATACAACGTGGTATTATTCATTCAGACACCAGGAAAGTTTCTAAAATCAACAGAAAATGTTGCCAAGAAACAATTTTAGATTGTGTATTTAGGAACTTTGCTGCCCGTAGTCCAACTTGCGAGGCACAATTTGTTCATCAGTTTAATACCAAACATAGCTTAACACAACACAGCATTTAGTTGCAACAAGGAACCAGTTGAAGGATGGCACTTCACTCAGCTGCTCAATCTCTCTGCACTTTATTCACCGCACTAATTATATACAAAACACTTATAAAGCCGTGCATATGGAAGTAGTTTGTACCTCTTTTTTGCTAAAGGCAGGGGTTTTCCCTTTTCAAAATGTAAATATGACATTTTAGCAGCCACCTCCATATCAGATACAGAAGTAACAAAGAGATGCAGCTAAATATTTCCTCCTACTGAGCTTCTGGCTCTCATGAGAAAAAGATAATCCTCAGGACCAGAAAAACGACTAACTACCAGGAAGGAATCGCATTCAGGATGGGATTTCTAAAAGACAGTGAAACAATTCATCATTTTCTACTGCAGATAAAAGGTCGATCCAAAGTTTGATTTAATCAGGTTGGAAAATGATCAAAAGTACAGAACAAAAATAGAAACTCATGCTTCCTTGAACATAACTGCATCCCATTATTTTCAGGTAATGAACACAAAAGTATTAGCTTTTATCTCTTCATGTCTCCTGTCACCCTCAATGTGAAAGCAGAGCTGCTCAATCCCCTACAACAATGAGGACAGGTCTTATTCAAAGAGTTCATTTGAATTCACCAACCTTTGCATATGAAGCATCATTTGTTGGAACAATCTGAAATTATTTTGTTTTTAACTGAATAAGAAATGCCTACAACACTTGGCTCCTTTTCACTTTTTCTTTCCATAGAATTTACCAAGAACTTCTAAAATAATCAATATTTAATGCAATCTTCACATTGTAAACAGCCTATATTTAAGAATCTGATGCATCTGCATCATTTAAATATGGAAAACCTTTTGTGCCAGTAAATCTTACAGTTATGCATAAATGACTCGTGCTTCTGGCAGGTTAAGACTCAAAATTATTTTTGTTCAACCAACAAAATTTGCTTGATAGGAAATGTGAAAGGCATCTATCAAGACAATTAAACTTACTAAAAACAATCATCACCTTTCATTTTTATTATACAAACATGAATCATATACTGCTCTCAATCAATACAAAAATATTCATTTTCACAAAATTAATCAGACCCTTTTCATAATTGATATCCATTTCTGTGCCTTGAACATTTCTCTGGATGTGAGCAGTGACAGCGAAGCTTCCTGATGCTGATGAGGCTTTTCACTTTTACGGTCGGATCTGTTTTACCATTCAGAAAGCAATTTATAGGCAGGCAAAACTTGTAGAATTTGGAAAGCGCATTACCCAGTTCTCAAGAGTTGTCCGTGACATTCCTGAACAGTGAGTCTTTGGTGGCAGTACCTGCTCATATAAATAACTTCAGTCTCCGGACTGCCTTTCCTCAGGTCCTCAGCTGTATTCGCTTCAACTCCAAAGAAACTTCAATAAGTGGTACTTGAGAAAAAGGAATAATCACCCACACTGAATGCCATGCTTGACTCTCCATTCAGAGGTTCCAACTGCAACATCAAAATGAATACAAGGCATAAGAGGCTTTATAAATAATATTTTTACAAAATCATGACATGGATTATTCCATCCTACTTTTCTAACTTTCCTCGCTGTACATCAGCCCCGAGCCGCCAAGGACATTAAATTTCTTTTCGACTCTAGCTAACAAGAGACAAACAGCGAGTAAATTATGCCGGCTTGGCGCCATGACAACTGAGACACATTTCCAAACCACAAACCTAAATAAACAAGTTCTTCAGGTGTACGATGAGGAAACGATTTGAGAGTACTTTCAGAATATGATATACTGGACATTTCAAAAGTGTTTAACTGTATAATTTGAGTAATATTTCCAACTCGCCTTTGCCAGCTCTGATTTAAAGCACGTTCTGAGCCAGAAAATGAAGATGTATGCCTACGTACAACGAAGGCTGTATTTTGAAACGAATCAGTTTTAAGTTGAGCCATTTGCAGAGTGCTGGTCAGACTGAAGTTCGGAAGCTATTCTAATTATTTTTTTTATTTCAAACTGAATGTACTCTTTTGGAATGGAATGGAATGGAAAGTGATAGGTTGGAGCATGTTGTATATTGCGGGAGATAATGCAACGGTTTGTTTTGCTAAGGGAGCACAAAGGGTGTTTCGTATACATTTAGAAGTGCACACACATGCGTTTCCCACAGCCTCAGACTTAGTGAAAACATGGGCAAGAATAGTTCATATGTTGGAACCTGTGTAAGGTTTACAGTGACAGTGTTGTGCCAAAAACGATAGAGGTACTTAGCCAATTTAGGTATATTTTGTACGCAAACATACCATTTAAAATTCCTCTAGCGTCTTTGAGTGTAACTTTTTGTGTTTCTTGAACTCCACCATGTCGAAACGCAGCAAAGACTAATCAGAAGAACTTTTTTTTTTTTTTAGGTTGCTGGCATTTGTGTTGATAAACTGTCACCAGCAACAGACAGTGTGTGCCCTGTGTGTGCCCTGCTTTTATGCCTAAATGTTGTTTTAAGGGGATGGACTTAAAGTCAAACAGGTCAAACAGGTCCAAGCCCTTAAACAACCTTTGTGCATTTTAAAAGACAGTCAATCTAAAACTTCTTGTTTTTTCAGCAGGTTCAAAATATACAGAATGTTTAGATGTGCTTTTTATGGTAACTTAAAAAACATGAACTAAGTTGAACTTGTGGGAAATAATCAGTGCATAAACAGCAAACAAGTCTGTCGCTATGGAAACACGCTGTCAAAAGCTTTGTACATTCTAACACTTCCTTGTACATTCACAAATGGAGCATTTTTCCATGGCCATACAGATATTCCATTCAGGGAAAATCGGAAACACACATTTCAGCTGCAGCCCTTTAAGTGAGGTTTTTGAAAGATATGCATATTTTACCCCTATTTTAAAAAAAAGACCTAAATATCACATCCCATCTATGTTTGTGATAAAAATACTTCCTGGATTTAATAAAAAAGTCCTTCAATATCTTGTTTATGTTACTGGTCAAAGACCACAATTCATCCCTTACTGAAGTAAGGGATGAATTGTGCAGCTTCTCTCAGTGGATTCCCTGTTAATTTGGTCATATACAAATGAGTTAAACCTCCAAATATCCTGCTTGTATATTAATAATAATACAGTCATATTCAATAAATTAAAACATATTTCCCAGTTAGTCTCTTGTCGGATTAAAACTCATGAAAACAATTTTTTGGAAACAGTTTTTTTCTTTTTTTATTGGTGTGATCAGTAATGTTCGAATTTTAAATGTCATGTTTTCATTTGGTGTAAATGGAAAAGATCATGATTAGCACAAAGAAGGGTTTCATATATCCACTGGTGTAATTAATCTATTTAATACGTATAAAAAGGCTTTTCAATAATGTTCAAATTTATTGAATGAGTCAGTACATGTGAATCATGTAAATAAATTACTAGACCTATGACAGCCTATATGTTTCAAATGTGCTTAAAATGTAACAAAAGCACATTTCAGTGAAGAGTAAAGTAGGACATTTAATCCACTGTAGCGTTCCAGAGGACATGCCATCTGAGCATGTGGAATGACCTCTTCCACACTGTGGAAGAGCGAAATTATTAGTTTAATCTTGAACATGCATCGACCTTTTGGAGCAGAATGATTGTGATTGAAAAGCACCTTCATCTGAGGAACAGGCCCACGATGAAGAAGCGAGAAACTGCACAGCTCTGGTAAGCGTTCTGTCGGAGCGATTTGCAGTTATGTGCCGATCGGTGTGAAACTCAGGGACTCCATTGTGTTAGTTTGACATTTTCCTTTCCCCCCCCAATAAAGTTCATGCGTGGATATTGTTTTACATCTTTTGTATTAACTAAATCCAAAGGATGCACATCTAAAAATAAAAAAATAAATAAATCTGAGCGGTTTTCATTATGTTCGGGCCAGCAACATCATCGGAGAGTTGACCACAGCTGTGATCAGGGCCCACCCATATTCACGCCCACAATGGTGAGGAGCAAACCGTAATGGAGCTACTACAACTGGGATAAAACCCAAACCATATATTAACTGGTTAGACTGAAACTTGACAGGCGAGAAGCAGCTTTAGTCTGACGTGCTCCTGACGGCTGAACATCATGGTGAGATCGAAAGAGATATCCGAGAGCTTTTAGCTAATGAGATATAGGAAGGGACTCAAAGGGGTCTCAGAAAATAAAATCAGCCATTCCACTGTATGAAAAAAAGCATACAGGTAGAGAAAAGAAATGAAAGAAATGCCAAGAGATCTGACAGTTCAAGCAAATACCTAGGAGATCATATGTCATCATCTGACCACCAGGTTGATCCCACTGTTGATATATAAGAGTATACTTTGACCATGAGACAGAGACAAGTCCTTTAACAGGAGAAGTGTAAGCAGGAACAGTTACTCTCTTAGATTAAGGTAAAAGTTTGCCTGAGATAAAATGAACAAAGACCAGAAACTCTGGCATACTGTAACACATTTCTTCAAGCAACTTCAGAGTCTTTTGCCCAACATTTTCAGAATTCTGCAGGTATTTTTACATTCCCATCTGAACTGCTGCTGTGCTGTAGGAATATTAACATTATTGGAAACAAATAGGTGTGTAGTGTTGGCATCATAAAAATGTAGCACGGGATTTCTGTCAATGGTGAGTATAATTTTCTCTTCTGGCCCTGATACCGAGTGGCGGACAAATACGTTACTGGTAGAGAACATTTAGTAATTGAGTACTATAAAAGAATATTCTTATGACTAAGAATCGGATCTCTCTCTCTCTCTCCGATTCCTACCGTTCGCTCCAAAACTGTGATGACACGATTCCGACGCCAGAGAAAGCTGTCGTAGTCCAACGCTATAGCAAAATTCAACAATCCTTATTTGTCCCCCAAACCCTCACAAACCACCGCACAATTCAACACCAGGCTGCTAGCACTTCACAACAACTCAAAGGCGAAAGGAAGAGCGCTGCCCTCCACAAATAATGATCCGGGCGGAACACGGTGCGCTACGAAGCAGATAAATTTCCCTCAAGGAATTTTAATAATCGAGGTACTCGAATCATTCGAGGAATTGTTTCAGGCCTACAATAAATATACAGGACTTCCCTGTAAACCGAGATCAAAGAACATCTAAACAGATGATCAACGGAGAGGACAACGTGGCGTGACCGACTACATCCTGTGAAAGGCTGCGTCGGCTCTGTTGTGGCAACACACTCTGCAAGTCACCAGAGATGATCTTGGCTGATTCAGAACGAGTGTAAATATTTTTGCTGCTGGCGCATATTTCTACTCAATATAACCCGAAGCAGACGGGCCATTACATTTCCAAAGAAGACACGCCACCTTCCATTAACTGCAGTGAACCACAACTAATTATCAAAACACTTGTCATCAAGCGGAGCCAGCCAGGATATTTTTAGTAGAGAATGCGACACATTGTTCATAAGGTTGAACGCGACAACAGTAGGATTTAGGTGGGGTACAAAAAAAACTACGTACAAGAATTTAGAGAATCATAACAAGGGACTAATAATATGAATCATTTAGGAAAAAAAAATTTTTATGCACCGTTTGTTCAACAAGACTATACTCAGAGGTCACGTTTACCTGAAGGTGTTAAATATAGGGATGGTGCTTTCAAGAGATTGTACAGCTTTAGTTTTCTGCCACGCATGTCCCTTTTTAGCAGATATGTAAACCCTCATTTTGCTTAATGGCAAAAACTTTTTATTTTGGTGTCATCTGACTAGAGCACTAGTCATCTGACTAAGCTTTCTTCTCACCCCTCCTCCGTGAAGGACACATTTGTGCAGAACAGAAAGTAATAACTTACATCAACGTACTCATATCTATTATTTTTAATAAAACATCCCACGCCAGTGACGTCTAATGGAGCCAGCCATTTGTTGACGTATCTTGCGTCAACATCGCAAGATACGGTTCCTCATGATTCTTTTTGAATTTGGCGCGATACGAATAAACTGAATTTAATTAAACGTGTTCAGGGGACATCAAGTCTTCAGGTAAAACATTCTGCAGATGAAGTCCAGAAATCTGTTTTGTCTAAGCTTACTTCAGGGCAACTCATTCCTTATGTGCTAAAGACACCAATTCACCTGCAACAAATGAGCGGCACTCCCTGTTCTATAGACTAGAACAACTGTGGTAATGAGAAAAGACCAATTTGGACCAGGAATTTAATTTTCTTACAAGGTGTCACCAAGTACAAAAAAAACTTGTTCAGCCTAGCACAAACTGTCAGAATGTGCTTAGTCAGTAAACAAGATATAAAGTATTGAATTAGCATGAGATATTTTAAACTAAATTCAGACTGCAGCAGTAGATCTCAACAAACTTCTGTGTGTTCTTCAAAGTTGTACATCTTGTTAGCATTTATTAGGACAAACTTAATCTTAAAACAGGAAAAAAACTTCCTTTTTCCTTATTCAGTGAATGGGGATCTGTGTGTATGCTAATCCAACCGGCTTATGGCTACTTGCTCAGCCGGCCAATCCACAAAAAGTGCCAAATGGTTGGCTGAACTCCGGCCACGACCTCATTTAATCAGTTCCTCATGCAGTGTAGCACATGCAAATCAACCAAACTCCCATTCAGTAAGGAGTCAAGATTGGACTGTCAAATAGTCCACATGGGATAGTACATGTTCAGCATTGACTTTCTCAGCCTGCAGATGCCGTCCTGCAAATTAAGGGAAAATGCACCAATAGCTAATTTTCCGTATGTCACTGAACAATATTGCACAAGTAAAGGCTCCTTCCTGCATCTAAAACTGATCTGCAAGTACTTATTTGAATCACCTCCTACTGCAGAAACATCTGCAAGTATCTTGGCAGATGTCTCCATCAGCTCTGCACAAGTAGAGGTAGAGAATTTTGCTCACTTGCAAAATAGTCCAAGGTTCGTCAGATCGGTCACAAAGCACATAAAAGTGCTTCGATCATCATCATTTAATTGTAGCTGTCTGACTCGGTCCCAGTCTTCAGTCTTTTGTGGTCTCTAAAATGTTTCTTCCAATGTAATCCTGTATTTAGCCGTAACCATTTCTGGTTTAACTTTGACCAGATTCCGTTCTTGCTCAAGAAAAGCATCACTATAACATTATGCCAGAACCACCAACATGTTGATGTGTTGCGTACGTTCCTCTGGCCAGACTACAGAAAGGGTTTCCAATGGCTTACTTCCAGCAATGTAGATTGAGTGCGCGACCAACTTTGAAGAACAATGGTATTGTTCTAATTGATCAGTGGATTTCTGCACCTTCTCACCTCACATTCTGATGAAATAATGTAAAAGTTTTTGGTGGCAAAATGTTAAAGGCATTTTTTGCAGATCACTGTAAATTGAGCAGACATTACATACATATGGTGGATTCATGTCCATTTCTTTTACCGTATCAGATTTTAGAGGGTAAACCAATCTGGAACTTTTTTTTTTCTTTTGCAGATTTGGGGATATAAATTCAAGTCATATCCAGAGTTTACTGAAAACCTGCAGTTTTGAAACTCCAAAAAGCGCAATTAGTTGCAGTCCATAACATTTGGATTTTCTTACGTTGGTTAAATCTCTATCCAGAGGCATTTTAACATAAAATGCCTTTGAGAACAATGGCTCCATACGTTTATCATTAAATAGGAGGTTTTCATGCAGCGTTCGTATGCAACACCTGAAATTGTTTTGTAAGTAAAAATTAATCATTTTATCCCAACAAGTTTCTTGCATAGGAAACAAAAATGAATCACTCGCATTGTCCGTGTTAACAAGTTATTTTAGTCAGACGGAAGGCCCTTCCCTCGGCTCTCTATGTTCATGCAAATGGTGGCCACAGATTTCCCGGGTGTGGTCAGACTGGGGAGCCACTGGGTGATGAAGAAGGAGTGAAATTTGTTACAGAACAAATATGGACTCCAGCGAGTGGCCGTCATTTGAATCCTCATTTGATTGTCAATGTAAAGTACGCACCAAGTCCCTTTTTGTCTTCCCTAAACAAATGGCCTCATGACACAGAGTGGGACATCGGGGGAGAGCCAAATGAACGTGAGTTTGTGTTTGTTTGTTCTGGTGTGTATAATTTGGCTTTCATTTTCATAAACCTTTCCTTTTTTAACAGCCTCCATCCATCTGGAGAGGAGCGTGCCGGTGACAGAACTGCACTTGATGAGACCAATCAAGAAAAGCAATGAATAGTAAAGGTGTACTGTGCAAATCAATTATTTTAGAGTTTTAATTTATTTTATTATTTTTTTTAATATACGCTTTGCACCGTAGCTTTGAGAAGATTCCCAGGCAATATGAACCACCCTGGGGAATATTTTATCATGTAAACAGTGTCACCTGCAAATATTTTCCAATACCCAAGGTCTACCTTTCACCTTGACCTTGAGGGACAATGCAGCAGATGTGGGCCAGGAGGATACGCTGAACTACTAAAAATATTTCAACTCACTGTACATCCTAATGACTACACCAAATAGAACAGATTTGGCAAAAGTCCTCTTTTCAATGTGAGCATTCACCTTCCGACATGTTCTGGGTTACATTTCAAGCAGCTGATTAGATACGAATTGTAAATCATAACCTGCAATGCTTTATTTTACTGCGTGGTTTTTAAATGGAAACAATTCTCCAAACCAGAAGACGGGCCGGCTTATTTTATTCAAGGCTAACATAAATTCCCCCACCAAAATAACATTGGGAGAACAATTAACATGTTCTCTTGGTCCCATAAAAAAGTACACAAAAGGTGAAGGAAAAAACAATGTGTACACAATGTTTCTCATCTAATTTGGAGGACACGCTTATTAAATACCACCCGTATTTACTGCCGTTACGGGTGGTCCCAGCTGGTGTCAACCTTAGATCCCCTCTTAACCCTGATGTAATAGGTCCAAATGGGCAGAGGCCAGTTACCGGTATCAAGGGAAATAAAGGTTTTAAAAAGATATTGTTTTCAATCTGCTAATTTTTTTTCCATCAAACTGTTCCAACAGCTTAACGTCCTTTTAATGAGATACCAAAGATTTGGCTGTATGAAGCAGAGTACCGCTACGCTCCCCCCTCCCTCACCTGTTTCTGCTCGGTGTCAGCCACTCCTACACGTTTCACTTCCTTACAAGTAAAAGACAAAGTCATCACCATTTTATGAGTACAGTTAGCAAATTAGCAAGTAGCGTGTCTGTTAAGCAGCTACCTGAGCAAACATTCCGACTGAATCACCATTTAATGCCCGCTTGTTAAGACTTCCACTGCTGGTTTACACAGACCAGAACAGGAAGACACACAAATGTTAGGAGCGGTGGGGTGTGGTCCCACATTATCTGTTTTTAAACATCCTGTGCGTCTATAAAAAGAAAGTAAAAATTGACGACCTGCTGTTTTAGCAGGCTCTTTAATCACTAATTTCCAAACTTTTTTTTTTTTTTGCATAAAGCAGAAATATTCACAGGTCCTTTTTTTCCTCCCATGAGTTCAAATCAAGTCTCCCGTCTCTATTGAGTGAAAATATTTATAATATTCATGCTGTCTAGCCAGTGCCATTGTTTCTTAGGCCTAATTTCACTTTGACAATAAAAGAATTTATGACCATAATTATGTAACTCAAGCGAAATCCTGTCTGTGCAGATAAAATAGTAACACAACTGCTGCTCCTTGTAATTCGACAGGAAATCAACAGCAATAAACAGTTTTTAATAAGCGATTTAAATCATTTGAAGATTGATTGTGTGCAATATTTGCCTCAGCAGTGAAATAAATATGGATTTATGCTAAAACAAAAATAGAACAAAATGAACATCTCTAAATAGCCTAAGGTGCTTTTTATTTATTTATTTATTTTTTTTAAAGATTGTATTAATACCTGTGTTTAAATTACCCACTCCTAAACTTTACATATTACTGGCTTTGGAGGGTTTTAAAACCCATTGTCAAGTCTAAACAGCACATATGTCCCACGGTACGGTGGATGTTTAACTGTGGAATAATAAAATGTAAAAGGCAAGATGAGGGCATTTCCTTCTGAAATGACTCAAAGGTCATTTAATAAAGCGCTTAGTTGAAGAAACATTTGTTTGGACCGCTATCGGATGCGACACCAAACACAAACCGACTGTCATAAACCAGTAAACCATGATGAGGGACTATTAAATCATGCACATCTTTTCACAGAAAAATCTAAATGCATTTGCATCAAAGTTGTTACATGTAGCTTACAGCAGATCTCAGTTTGCACTCACTACTGAATACATTAAATAAACACCGTTAACGAGATTTAATTCCCAAACAAAAAGTCGAAGTCGGCTTGCGAGTCTTCAGAGTGTGAATCTAGGTCAACTCTTACAGTGGTCTCAGACTCCAGTCCTCAAGGGCCGGTCTCCTGCAACTTTTAGATGTCTCTGCTTCAGCACACCTGGCTCCAATATAAGCTCATTAGTCGAGCTCTGCAGAGTCTGACTGCATACTGGTGAGGCAGTTTCAAAGTTTTATCCAAGTGTATAGGACAAGGGACACATCTAAAAGTTGCTGGACTTTGGCCCTGAAGGACAGCAGTTTTAGACCACCACTTTCATCAAAGCCTAAGTCTTGAATCATTAGCGTGCAAGTCCAACTCTCACTTCCAAGCCCAGTCTAGGTCCAGACCACGAGTCAGGTCTTGAGTTGGAGAGCGAGTCTAGGTCTGTGGTAGACACTCTGATGATGTTAGCAATGACACTCAGTGGTGGATGACCTTGAGGTTGTGGTTTTGATGGACTTAAACGAACACAGATATTTCAGTACTTTCTTGTAGAAATTCCCTGCAGCGGCTGAAATGTTGCTCGGCGTTTTCAGTGACTTAATTACAGGTGCAACCTGTTCGACGCGCCCTGTGCTACACCTGAAGTGAGTGTGAAAAACGGAGACAATCTGCTAATGGAGTTAATTCTGGCCAGCGCAGACTGGTGCAGAACCAGTTAAAGTTGGAGAAGTGGTTTTTGTCAAGTCTTGAGTCCCAACCCAACAGTCTCAGTCATGTCTTGAGTCATTAGACTGCAAGTCTAAGTCAAGTCTAGATTCCTTATGGGCTCAAAACCTGGACAGCAGCAGCAAAGGAAAACGGTTCCAGATATTCAGGATACAAAAAGCAACCAGCAACAAAAGTTTCTTGTGTTGCTTCAGAGGTCTGCGTGTTGAAATTTTACATACATGTTGAAGGAGTACAAGCATTTGTTGCCTCACTGCTTACATTCCATAGGAAATAAATGGAGATGGAGCGATGTCACCCCCTGTGTTTCAAGCTCTTTCAGTCAAGCCTCGTGTCCCAGACCACAAGTCTGAGTCAAGACCATAAATAAAATGATAAGTAAATAATGTCATGAGTACTTAAAATAGAGCAACCATCAACATATAGCTCGGCTGCCTATCTTTCAATCATTCTACCTGTTGCTTAACAGCAGCAGCAATTAAAATGACGGATTTTTCTGATTTCTGTTTAAAATAAATCCAGAGAGCAGGCTGAACCTTTTTCTTTTAAATCTCTGGGTTAAAATGTGGCATTTTTACTCAAGGTCGTCATACCATGGGAATCTCACACCAGCACATGCCACCTTTTAATCACGATTCTACTGTATTTCCATCATCCTCACATCATGCTTGGGCACTTCTAACAATGTCGTGACCCTGCTGAAAATATTCACAACTGCTCCCATAAATTACATTTTTATCTCACTCCAGACGCAAACAATTAACAGCAGTAATTACAAGCAAATGTAAGAGGATTTAATGCATAAGGTGATAAAAAAGGTGACTTTTTTTCATCTTTTCCCACATATTATTTTTTTCTTTGGACTTTAAGAACGAATGCTCGAATGTGTTTTTTTTCCTTTGAAGAAGCAAATCCTATATGCCTGCATTTTATGTGTCGTCTTTCAAGTCTTTGTTCATTTTAATGGCATAGCTTAAGCTAAAAGCTCAGATTTCCTTCTTCCTCACCTCAGACAGAGTGAGGTCTGGTGTTAGCTGAGTGCTGCCATAAGCTGGCTGGAAATGTTTATTTTTAATAATAATTCTACAACAGTGGGGCCTATAATACTCTTGTATAATTATAACTAAGTGGTTTGGCCTGGAGGTGATCCACAACGTGCTACCGGGAAGTTATTACAGACTGAGCAAAAATATACCATAAAGATATTCGGCCAGCAAAGAAAGTGGATCTACTGTCGTCGGGGGCTCTTCCAAACATGGCAGCGTTTTGCTGGATAAACTCAAAGTCAGCGTAGTTTTCCAGCTTATCTGAGGGGCATGATGTAATACAGCAGTCGTCTCACTGTTACAGTTCTCTGGAAATTCACTCGGACCGACTTCCCCAGTAGCCGATTCAGAAAACATGTGCTAGCAAAGATGTTAAATATTATAACGATAATGTGCGTTGAGTGATGGCAGGGTGGGGGGTTGACTGCAGCGGCGAAGCTGTTGTTGATGAACCCCAGCCAAGTGAAGATTGCCAACTGTCACTAACCGCCCTTTCACCGCGTGCCTGCTCACACCTCGCAGCAGATCAACTTTATATCCGCAGTAAAGCTGTCGACTCGCCGTAAACAGAGCAAGTGGCAAACACTTTCTCTTACACCTGCACTGTCTCACAGGGCTGTCACGAGGAAAGCAGAGCCGGATGGAGCACAGCAGGATCTCTGTCGTTAGTTAGTCTACTCTCGTCTGGCACAAACTGTAGTGAACGTGAAGATACTCAGGACCGTGTTTGACAGAGACAAACGCACAGTTGATGAGATTGAAGAACAGAAGAACGATCAAGTTTTTAATCTCTGAAACATCGCTACTTTGTAATTAAAAGGCATGCATGTGGTTTTGGATATAATCCCCTAATTACAGACCCAGCATACCTCTTAATCTGTCTCCCATTTTCTCGCAATGCACAATTTTTCACATACAAAAATCTAAAATATTTGCCCCCTTTATTCTGATACCTCTATATAAAATTCCAACAGCTGCTTTCAGCTCGATAGCGTAGTTGTGTGTGATTTAATCTCAAAGATACAAAGATATGACCAATCAGCTAAGGTGAGAGGCCAGTCAAGCAGAGGCGCGACATGAAATCCACGGCACAAGTAAGAGAATTTGGCAACAAGTCAGCTTTTAATCATGCACTTTACATATGTGGCTTTTTTGGAATAATGGCAAGAAGAACGCCGTTGTTAAAAGTAAACCAGAAGAGTTTCAATTTACATTGAGGTGCAGACGGAGATGCTGAGGCCAAATTTGTCCAAAACTGAATTTTTCTGGTCAACACATAAACTGTTATCTGTTAAAGAAAACAAACAGCACATCACCCTGAAAACACCATCTTTATTATAAAGTGTGTTGGTTGCAGTTTAGTCATTTGGTGATGATTTTTTTTCTTTTGCACGGACTTGAGAGGTGGTGTGAAAGAAAACCTGCTATTAGTTAAAAAAAAACAAAAAAACATTTGAGACTGTGGCAGGGGGTTTCATCTTCTACCAGGATAACTAAACACACTGCCAGAGCTACAATGGAAAGGTTAAGTTCAGGGGAGCGCAAGTTCAGTCCTTAAGAGCTGCTATCCTGCAGGTTTTAGATGCATCCCTCCTCCACCACACCTGAATCAAATGGCTGATTTCCCTCACTGGTATGTCACTCAGCTCTGCAGCAGCCTGGTAATGAACCATTCATTTGATCCGGATGTGTTGGAGAAGAGATGCATTTAAAAGTTTTAGGATAGTTTCAGGATGGAACTTTGGGATAAATCATATGCATGTGTTATAAAGGTCAAAATCAAGATCAAAGTCCAACTGTGAATTGGTGGCAATTCATGCAAATGTATGTTCATAAACACTTTGCATCCAGTCTGATTGAGGCAGAACTATTTTTGCTAGTTTCTAGATGTGCTGTTCGCAAGGTCACCTCCGGCAGCTGTGATTGATGGTCTGGACTGTCTTTTTCAAGGTGCTGTATAAGCATTTAATAATAGAAATTTCAATACAAAAAAAATTGCTTTACTTCTGTGGATCTGCAATTGTCAAAACTGGTTGGGAATTACGTACCCTTCCTTGCGGAAAATCGTGCGGAAGCAGTCTCGTAGACTCTTGTAGCTGGTGGGGTCGCTCGATCCTCCCTGGATTTGAAACCTGCAAGGACAAAAAGATTTTTACTCAAGTTTTAGCCATCACTGGGGCTTTTACTGTAGCTACGTCTTTTTTTTTTTCCTAGAAGCACTTTCACACATGCGTCAAACACACTGAACAAATTTGATGTTATCATTAATGAGCTCATTTCCCACTTTATTTTCCTCCCCTCTCCTTCATTTGCTTTACCCCATCCACCCCCAGTTCCCACCCGCTCCTGCAAAGATGAGAGGCTCGCAACCCTAGGTCGTGTTAGTACGGGGGAACGCTCAAACATTTATTTAACCCAACTGATCCAATTAGTAACCCTACACCCCAACACTGAGTTTTCGCAGCAAGCTTACCAACTGCTAACATGCCAGTAAGCCAGTTATAACAACTCTTTAGTTACATGTAAACTTTTACTGTGATGGGGAAGGTTGGTGGCGTTTTTGTTGCATGGCAAATAAGCAGGTAACTACCTAATAAAAGTATGATCTGTGTAACCATTTTAAATATGAGAGAATATTAATTAAGCTCAGAAATCATGCTCTCTGCATAGTTGCTAAAAGAGATTTGTACCATTTCATCAGATAGTACAAATGTCACCAAATAAATTGGTTCAATAAAGTGGTCTGATGAAAAGCAAGAAATTTAAAATGGTTTTGAACAGCAGAACATATGGCAAAGCAAGAATTGGGAATGATTTACCAATAAAAAAAAAAGAAAAAAAAAGACGTCAGCAAGTCTGCGAGGACAGAAAGACATGTTGGATGCAACGGGACAAGAGAAAGATTCCCTTCTCATATGGTGTCAACTGCCTGGTCACAAGGTCAGCAGTAAGTCCTCCATGTGGGTGCCTGATGGGGCCATAAAGAGCTCCGGGTTTCAGCCGAGGGGGGAGTTTAGCGGGGTGAGCGGCCTTTTATATCGCTAACAGATTGACATCTTGGAGGGGTGTCCCTAATATCCTATTTGATGG
This sequence comes from Poecilia reticulata, assembly GCF_904066995.2. NCBI lineage: Eukaryota > Metazoa > Chordata > Actinopteri > Cyprinodontiformes > Poeciliidae > Poecilia > Poecilia reticulata. The sequence goes on from NC_088851.1 coordinate 8,400,940, forward strand.
AATCCCCATAGCTTGTAACCGGTTTCTGAAAACCAGTAAAAACGGCGTAATAAATAGATGTCTGACACCGTATTAAAAGTGAAGAAAAGAAGAGGGACTCAAGGTATGAGGGGATGGGGGAATAAGCGGGATGAGAGAGGGTAAAGCGCCAGATGATTTAAGACCACTGGGGCTTGTAAACAAAGTCAAATCTGACTTAATTAAAGTCAAACTATCGCAGGTCGAGTCTGGAAGACACCCTATCCCCAGTCCCCTGGTTTCCTTGTTCATCACACTTCGACCCGAACCAACCCTAAAAAAGTGAGGTTGGCAGCACCTTGGTCCGGTTCCAGCCCCCTGACTCCACTCGTGACCTTCGGGTCAACTCATTTCCTAATGGCCCTCTTCTACCCTCCTGTAAAAGCCGGGGACCAAACAGGGGGCCCGAGGAGTGGGAGATAATAGGGTGAAGTCGAAGTACTTTTGGCAACAGAGGAACTGTCAAGCCCCCAGCTGGGGAGCTTCTAATGTTACTTTTCTTTGCAACAATGTGACTATTTGGTCAATCCGAGCTGAATTTCGTGTTATTCTTTGATTTGCAAAGGCAAAAAGATTATGATTTCGCTTCAAATGAGTCAGTAATGTGATGTAACAAGATATGTTTCTGTACAGAACAGCAAACCTCAGTATGGCTTTGGCGTTATAAACCATAAACTCTGAATAAGAAAAACCTTGGGGCCTTTTCCTGACGCACAGCGTGCAGCATCCTTTTCAACCGTCGTTGAAGATAAATACGCAGTGTACTCCAAAGTGATGAGATGTGCAAGTCTATCAAAATGATCTCCCAGGACCTCTTCACCCACATTCCGCCTTCCCTGTATTTCAGCTTTACGGGCCCAGAGGTGCCCAGGTGAGGGTGAAGGCGAGGGCAGGTTGGCGGTTCCATGAACAAGACAAGCACTCTGACCTTTAGTGCCCGTAAAAGTACAAAAGGTATGCATTCACAAGAAGTCAAAAAGGTAAATTAGGGCAAAAAGGCACGCCAGAACCCCAGTCTATGTATTTTTTTATGAACAGCAACAAAGTGTTTGAGGAACTTCAGTGGTCTGCTCCCAGACTCTGGGAAGAAACTGAAAAGATGAGGTGGAGCTCGATAATGATTCATGAATTTGAACTGGCTAATGGGGCAGCCAAGAGATTTATGCACACGAAAAAGCAGAGGCTGGATGTTCTCATCTTTAGAAGTTCATACCGCTTTTTACCAGATCATTTAGCATTATTAAACTAAGTGCAACAAGATACTGTAGCATGAGATACAATGTTTCTCATCATATTGAAATCTGCCTCACAAAGCACCATCTACTTGCCATCATTATGATTTTTTTACGGCAAAATAAAGTTAATACTCCAATGTGAATCCGAGTGCCTTACATTTGGCACCCCGTGTCATTGCTAAATTCACAAATTCACAAACTAAAACATTAAAATCTCAGTTTAATTAATTAGTTAATAAATTTCTAGTCTGAGGTTTTAATTGTTGACAAACATGTCCCGACAAACAGCATTAAATGCGTTTAAATATATAACACAATCTTAAACTGTGTAAATAATCTCTGTTCAGTGCAGAATAATCCAGTTCAGTTCTGTCGTATTTAAATGTTTAATTAGAGCTGATCAATTCAGGCTTCAGAGTAAAAACACCTAATTTAAGCACAGATTATAAATGTGGAATCACGTTATTTTATCTGAATTTTACTACCAATTTTTCTTTAAATACACCATAAAATGGACATTTCAAAAAAAGCAAAACAAAATCCAGTTGAGTCCTAGTGACAACCTTTTTGTCCCTGCTTGTGCCACCGTCTGACAGCATTGACCCATATCGTATAAATAAAAAAAAACGCCTCTTCTTGAATTGCTACCATTTTGCATTAAAGTTGGTGAATAATGCCTAAATATTCTTTTTATCATAGGAACGTAGCAAACTACCGTAGTCACAATGAATAAATAACATTTTAACCTTTTATTATATTTAAAAGAACTGGGATTTCTAAAGTTAATAAAGGGTTTACTTGGTTAAGTGGAATAAAATAAACACATTTGTCATTTTTGTATTTTTAAAATAAGTCTAAAATGATGATCTACTGATATTTTGAAGAGCCACCAAAGCTTCATGAGACTAGATCAAGTTGGATTTCATCTACATTGTTTTCTTCGCCTCTCTGAATCTGGCATTGCCCGGGTTTTTGGAGAACTCGTTGTGACTATGGAAAGGGAAGGATAATTTACTCTAGTTGTTCAAAAGACAACAACATCCTCATGGCTTTTTGGACTCTTTCTCACACCGATAAAATTGATTTCTCCCATTTCCTATATGACCATGTTGGGACTAGTTTGTTCCTCCAGATGTTTGCTTATATACTATGACCCCAGCGACTTGCGACCAGGCTGTGTTATTGGAGACGAGCAGGAAAGGACCAGCATAAAACAGTACAGGGAGGCATAGATGGTTTAGACATTAAAAGTTGTTGACTGACAGACAACTCTACAATATGTTGGAGCTGATTTCTGCAAATGTTCAAAGTAGGTGCCAGGTAAGTGGATGAGCGAGTGATTTTAGCCACATGTACAACTTGTTAGCATAAAAGGACATCCAGAACAATAAGTTCACAGATTTCACCTCAACTTAATTCCATCGGATACAATTTGGTCACTATGACCAAATACGTTCATTTTACTTAAAATGAAAGAAACGCACTAAAAGTGACATTAAATGCTTGCCTTATCCAAACTCACCAACTTTCTATTAGGGAAAAAGAGCAATTAATGAGATAACTTTTGATGTAATTAGGACAAGTGGGGTAGCAGCGATAAGATTAGGTTAATTGCTGTTGCATATGGTAAAGAATGACACAGTCGCTGCCACTTTGATGTGAGGAAATGCTGCACGACTCTGGAGGCTCATGTGACACCAGGCTGCCACTGTGCAGAACAAAAAGAAGGCAACTAGCATGTTTCAATTAAACAGGAATTAGTAAGGCTTTTAAAAGCAGGTTTGTTGATGTGAAGGATAATGTCACTTTAAAAACTATATTTTTGGTTGTTTAATAACTTTTCAGATGCCATCTTTGAAGAATAGTTTTTCTATAGCTTAGTTTGTTATTTGGTATAGATTTTATTTTGCTATGGTTAGTAAAAAAAACAAACAACAAAACTGTTAAATTAGGGTAATGCATTTCTTCTGTATCTCCTCTATATTACATGGTGCCCCAAGGAACCACTGTAGGCCCACTGCTTTTTAATGTTTAAATGTTGCCAAGAAAGAATAATAAAGTTTCTTTTTTTTTTCTTTTTTTAACCAGACCTAGAAAGTATGAACACCTAACTCCAGTCTAGTCATCTAGTCCTTGACTCTATTTCTTCTTCTAACACCAGTGAGACCAGTTTGCTTAACATGAAAGGTTTAATTGGTTTAATTATTCAATTATTAATTGAATAATTTGTTATTCAGTTAAATAATTGAATAATAAAGTCAATTATTTAAAGTCAATAAATAATTGACTATTTTTGGACTTTAATCCAAAAATAAAGTCAATAATAAAATATGTGGAACAGCAGCTAGCATGTAAGTACTGCACAGACTTTAAGTCACTGCCTACAATTATTTTTCCTTGGTTTTTCAAGGGAAAAAACAAGTGTTTCAATTCTTTTAATTTGCTCTGCCATTTTTTGCTGTTCTTGTGAGGACTTGCTGTGATATACTTTCATATTTCCATTGCTTTCAACACGTCCCCCCCTCCATGTGTGACCATGGGGAATTTCTCCTGGCAAGTGTGTTTAGGTTGTGTTTAACCAAAGCGTCCTGTGTTGCACTCTGCTTCCTGCATTATTTTCTCTTGAAGTGGACTAAGACCTACATGATCACATGGGCCAGAGCTTGGTTCTTCGAGCCGATCCAACAGGGCTGGCGTGAACGTCTTTTAAAAAACGAGTGTATATGGCTTACTCTGTAATTACCACCATCAATCTTCCCATCGTCTAACACTCTTCCATCAGAGATGTATTTTCACTACATGATTCTGATGCGCTCATGCTGATGTGCAAAGTCTAGTATTCTTCCATACTTGGAATTTTACCATGAAGACCAGAAAGTTACATTTCAGTGTTGTTCTTCCTAACATCTTCTGTGTTTGTAGCAGACTGCAAACTGAACTTTGTGCTGGTTTTCCTTCAATAATGGCTTACAATTGTTTCATAGAGGCTCGACTTAAAATAATTGTTTCTCCCAACTCAGCAGTTGTTCATCTTGGCCGTTTTTCTGACTTAAGCTTTTTATTTTATCTGCATGGTCATGTCTTGATATGTTTTTGCAGTTGTGCTATGACTGTTTATGTTTAAACCAAATAAGGACTCAAAACCTGACCTCCTTCTTCATGATTCTCACTAATGTTCCCTAACGCGGCTCTTCACAGAACAACTAGATTTATGCTTAGATTAAATTACGTACATTTACACTCTGCCTACAAAGTGGAAGACTTCTTAAGGAAATTTGTTGTACCCAATTCTATTTAGTGGTATCTGACTAAAGAAAACCAGAATTGGAATAAAAATAGTATTTCAGTTTGCAATTATGTGTTACAATGTATTGGTTTATCACATTAAACAAACAAACAAACAAAAAAATAGTGTTTGTGGTTTTAACATAAAATAATTTCAAGAGGTGTGATTTCTTTAGTAAGGAACTGCACATACATATATTTTTTTCCCTGACTGTTTTATATCGCTACCAAGTTATACGAATCTTAGGCTTCTTTTATTTGCATGAATATACTATAAAACAAAACAAAACAAATAAAAACCTTCAGTCTCTGTTCTCACTTTGGCAAAAGAATTACAGATCCAGATGGAGATGCAGTCCTTTGTAAGCTGCAACCACGCAAAGGTTTTTAAACAAGCTTAAAAGGCACACAATGGGCCTTGAACATGGCAAAATTGGCGAGTTTTTGTTGGAAGATGTGCTTCAGGCAGGGTACATTGGCATTGTTATTCTTTTCAGTTACTTGCACGATAAGGCTGGATTTCTTTCATGTGTGTAGACTGTTGTCACTCTATTACTTTATGCACAGATTTTTTACAAAAGCACCCACAAAGGGAGAAGTGACCTAAGCCCGGCTAATGACGCTATACTTAAAACGAGGCTTGTTTAATTAACAGATGGGCCCTCTGAGCAAAAGGTTGCGCCACTGGAAATTACTCGACAACTGTGGTGCAATTCCAGCTTGGCAGTGAGCAGTCCAAGCATTGGTTTAGCAGGCAGTGACATGTCCCTGCCTTCTGCGAACGTTTCTAGATGCGATGGCACTGGAGCACGTTTTACGTTCAGGCAGCAGGGGGCCAACACTGTGGTTCTGTCTGCACCAGTGTTTGGAGAAATCCAAAACTTGCACTCTGTAATTAGTATACTGGAATGTGTAGGCCCTCCATGATAATGATAACAGGTAATCGCTCTAACATGCACATCTGCTCTTTATGTAAATCTCTGTAACAGAGTTTTCTATCTCTATAGGAAACCATTTGTGGGTGTTAGTTGAATGCCCAACATCTGTGAGTAACTACAGCAACATCTGTCACCACATTAAAAGTTATGTGTTTGAGACTTAAAGTTTATTTTTTTGGCATTTGCCTTTATGAGATAACAATAAAACGTGAGGAAAAATGGATGATGTAGTTACATGGTGTCCTTGACAAGTCCCTTTAATGAGAACAAAATTTAGCATGTATGTTTTTTGTTTTCAAATTCACCCAAAGTGTATCTCGCTGAACTTATTTTAGTAACATTCGATCTCCAGTTTTCTGTTTGATTTTTACGGACTGGAATATCGGCTTGGTGCTTAAAGAGTCAGGCCTCACTAAAAGGCCTCAAGGCTTTCTGCGTTGCTTATTCGTCATTTTGCAGTACCTCTTCTCAAAGCTCCTCCAAAAAAAAATAAAAAATGGTACTCCAAAATTACATCAGAGTGTTTGCTCTTGAAATGCAGTAATATGCCATACCTTGGCCTCACTGCCAAGGACTGTTTGGGAAAATACCCAACAGGCTACCAGCTTTTAATAAGACACCTTGAAGTGAGAACAAGTTTTAGTGGTTCAGGTGATGTTAAAGCTGTGGCAAGTCATGGAACAGCTTAGTCACAAGGAAATACTGACAGTCTGGTAACAAATGTGCATTTATATGTTGCCCTGCAAAAATATTCACACCCCTTGAGGTATTTTCACATTCTGTCACATCAGAGCTAGAAACTGCAGGGAAATTTTATTGGGTTGGACCGACACAAATTAGCGTAAAATCTCTTCCAAAAACCGGTTGAAAATTGTGGCATGCAGTTGGATTCCCCTCCTCAGTACAGTAAATACATTGATAAATAATTTGTTGCATTGACAGCTCCGTTTTTTTTTTTTTTTTTTGTAAAACAGATCAAGCTCAGGCAGTCTGGATGAAGAGCATCTGAATATCACTTTTAAGCTCTTACCAGTTTTCACTGGTCTTGGATCTGGAATTTGACTAGACCACTCTAACACAGGATTATTATTTAAACAAAAATCACTCTTTTGTAGCCCAGGCTGTATTTCCAGGCTTGTTCTGCTGAGAGCTGAACCTCTGACCCTGTAGATACCAGGTATGGACCAGGTTTTCTTCCAGTACTGGCTCGTATTTAGCTTTCTATTAACTCAAACCCTGCCGCTGCTAAAGTAAACTGTCCGTACAGCATGGTGTTGTCAGTACGTACCGTGTCAATTTTCCGCTAACCATAGCCATTTTACATGTAGGCCAAAAAGTTCGGTTTTAGTCTCATCCGTGTCCTGCACAGCTTGTGCTAAACAAATTGGACTTTTTGGGGTTTCTTTCAAGGATGGCTTTCTTCTTGCCATTGTTTCATAAAGATTGGATTTCTGGAGTGCACAACCAGAGCTCAGGATCTTGGCAGCTCCTCCAGAGTCACCAAGAATCTTTTGCTCATTTCTCAGGTTAACGCTCTCATCGTCGGTTCTATCGCTGTCAGTGAACATCCATGTCTTGGCAGCTTTGCAGTTGTTCTCTACTCTCTCTTCTCCTTTTTTATTTTCTATTCTGATAGATTCCCTCTCTGAGATCTCCAAAGATTATGTTTCGGTCCTGACCTAACTCAGCTTTAAGACCAAGTCATCTTAAAAACCCCAGATTGGTTGGTGCATGTCTAAATACCACAGAATGATGCTTTAGCTTACATTTTTATATTCACTGAATATGGTTTTCCACATTAAAAGAAGAGGCTGAGGAGGTTTTATGTTTAATTCTACATAAGTCACTAAGTTGCTTTGTCAGGAAGGCTAGCTACATTTTTTCAGAAACCTACTTGGACAGATGATTTAGATGACCTACTTTTCTGCAAATAAAAGGCTTGGGAAAGTGGAAAGAATACTACTAGAAAGTAAATGTATCATATTTAATCCTATTGAATGTGCTGCGCTGCACTACACAAACTATTTCCTCTCTCTCCGTCTCTCTCTCATGTCCTGAATTCTGGACTTGCCGATTCTCGTATGTGGACTGAGTTCATCGGTTGATCCTGGGTGCACGTGGCATGCGTTTGTCTTAACGCTGCGAGTAAAGTCTTGCCCTGGAGTCTCACATTGCCGTGGGGGTGGAAGGGGGGGATTAGGAGCCAGTTTGACTACCGCTGACCTGCCTGCTCCTTTACAAGGAAAGATCAGCTATCAGAGCTGTTGCTGCTTTGTGCCCTGCTGTTTGACGGTGGTGTAAGGGATTCCTCTTTAAGTGCATAGGGGTTCACCAAGCAGTTGGGGGTAAAAAGGGCAAAGGAAGGCTGAGGTGAAGACTTTCAGATATCATCAGGGTTGCACAGATAGAGGCTGGTTGTCATCAGTAGAAGCCCTCATCAAAAATCACGTTCAAGCCTCTCAAGAGACTCACATCCTCCTGCGTAGTGTTGTCCCAAAACGCTGCAACAAGCAAAGACCAGGTTTTTCTAATCAGACTTGAAACAGGCTACTGGCAGGCTTAGTGGTTAGCAATGACAGCCATGTCATACAACACAATTTACAGAATTGCACAATTCAGTACAGACTCCTTTAAATGTACACACTTTTTTTTACTTTCAAACAAAACATTACATAATTGTCCCCCCCCCAAAAAATCTACAAATTCACAAGGAAACCACAGCAAACCAAACAATGGATTCTACATGTTATTTATGAGGTAGTTATGTAATATGGTTCCTGTTCACAAAAAAAGGCAGAGAAGCTTATTCAACAACAGGTTAACAGAGGTAGTTGTTGAAAATCTCAAACCACAGAAAGGCATAGTTCATATGGGGGAGGAGCTGAAGCCGTAGGAAATCAGGAAAAGAGGAATTAAAAAAAAAAGAAAATGGGGGCAGTGAGAACAAAAGGGAGAGGGGCGGAAGGAGTGGCTTGTTCGAGACTTACTACAACAGATACACTTTTGGGATCTCTCCAACGCAAATTAGATTACGCTGCAAAACATTCACACAGACTCCAAAAACACGAGAAAGGCGTGGCCCTTCTGCTGCAGAAGGAAGCAAAGGGAGATTGGCGAGTAGCTGCTTCTAGATTGGTACACACCGTTTGCGCATGCAAGTTATGCTGAGGGCGGAGCCCCGTGTAACAGGATCTCGACATGAAGGGAAATCCAGGCTCGAAGCAACTCTCTAATGAGAAGTGGACCCTGATCAGAGTCAGATGGGGTGCCTGGAGCACACAGCCCCCTACAGAAAAAGCCGCCCGACACCCTTTGTTACCTCCAAGTGAGCTGAGACCAGCCCATGAACCATGTAACTAGGTGGTTTCCAGGTTAATGAAAAGCTGTAACTCTGGTCTCACCGTCTCCGACGAAGGCCTTTCCAGCACCGCGCAATCACCCCCCCACCATCTATACCCCCACCTTCACATATGAACACGGTATCAGGGTGAGGGGTAATTAACCGTTTACATCGTGTGAACTATGCTATACTTGCATGTCGGCATGATGATCGTCTAGTTTCAATGTCAGATTTCGGTTTCAGATTTGGACTCTGTACACGACACTATTACGAAACATTGTTGTAAATTCAATCTGGAAAAAATATGCAATGCAACTACCCTCGTGGTAACCATGGTTTCTTGAGCTTTGTGATGCCATTTGTTCACTCGTGTTTTCTAACGAACCACGGAGGCCTTCAGAGCAGCTGGATTTATACTGAGATTAAATTATGCGGTGGATTTTAATCTACCGTTTCAGAGTAAATACATCCTACACTCCAGATCTTTCTTTAGGAAAACTCAAAAACTATTTGCCATTTTCCTTTCCATTTATATCCCTTCCTGCATTGGACTTTTGAATAAAATCCCACTTAAAATTTTTGGCCCGTTAATATGACTGTGACAAGGAAAAGTGTGAAAAAGTTTGAGAGAAAACTAAAATGCTCTCTTGATATTTTTATTCAACAGCAAACGTTACAAATTACTTTTTTAAGCACATTTTTGGGTGTAAATAAAATGCCATACTTATGTCTGCAGACTTGAACAAAAGTCATTAGCCGACTTTGTCTGACCAGCAGGCTCAAAACAAACATGGCGGCTATGTCGTCTTCGTCACCGTCAAATGAATCTGGTTATTCAAGCTTTGCATGATGAGCGATTGAAGAGTTGAAACTGGAGGGGCGACTGGTGAGCTAACAGAAAACGCAAAGTCAAAGTTTTCTTAAGCTGCTGATTACTCCATGAACTCAGAGGGGGGCTGTTTTTCTGTCTGCTACGTTCTGGCGAAAATAAATGTTTGAAGAAATACTGCAAAGATACTGCTAATAACTAAATTAATTAATGTTTAAACCAAACAGATAATAACCAATACCTACAACAGTTATCAAATGTGTAACTGACATGGAAATGTTACTATTTTTATTATTAGACTTTAAGGAGAAGAAACAGATGTAACATCTATTGTTGTCTATTTTCAATTAAATATTTGAATTCTAAATATATAGGATTTCTTTTAATCTGGAAGTACATAAATAAATGACAACATTTGTTGTATTTAGTTTGGTAGTGTTACTTCTCACCTTATTCTTAAAATTCATAACCTAAAGTACAAATCAATATTAACTTTTTATTTTGTAAAATTAAAAACTCGTATTAACCTTTGTTACAAAATAATTAAATAAAACCAAACTAAATAAAATGAAATATATTTTCAGTTTTTGAGATGGATTAGTTGTTTAGCTTATTTGAAAATGTAATCAACTGATTGTTAAACTTTAGCAAGAGCCATGAGCTAAAGTCGTACAGTTAAAAAAGCACCAACAGATTTTTCAGTACAAGAATTGTTAGATAAAATATGGGTTATTCACAGAGTCACTCAGCAAGGACTTTATTCTATTGTTTTAGTCAGAAATGCATGTCCGTCTCTCTCAACAAGGAAGGAGGTTGTAAATCCAACCGATAGAATGTGGAGTCGCTCAGATGCAAGAAACATGCACTTGTTAGGAAAAGTGAATAACTGGTCGGAGTGCAGATTAGTAAAAAGGCAACACGACGTGAAAAAATTTTTCGTTTTGTGTGTCAGATCTCAGCTGAGTTAGTAACGATTCTTTAACTATAAAGTATTTTTCCTGTCAGTGTGTTTCTCATCATGAATGTGATTTAAAAATAGCTCCAAATTTGGTAGGGGTTTTTCCCAAAGTGGCCAATTTGTCTTTGCAGTTTCTAATATAAAACAGCAGGACTGAGAAATTCATTGCTAACTTCTGCTAATTCGCACTCTCCTCGTCCTTTCAAATGTAGGAAAGAGATAAACCCTCGCAGGAAGGCAAACAGGTACACATTTAGTCGAGATTACCTTCCTGAAAATCAAAAGGCGAAGGGGAAAAAACCCTTTGATTTTTTTTGGTTGTGGAAAAAAAAAAAAAAGTAAATTCACTCCAGTTGCTGTTCAATTTGGACTGTTGGACATTAAAGCAGTTCCTAATAAGAGCCATGCCTGAGAGAGAAACACACACACACACGAGCCAGGGAGAGAAACCCAGCCGAGGTGTGTCTGACTCTCGGCTCCAAGGTTCCTGCTAATAGATTTCAGCTCCCCAAGTGTCCCAATTAGCCGGTGTGTATGCTTGCTTTATGAATTCATCTGTAGATATTAGAGTGCGAACATGAACATGTTTTCGCACAACTTCCTTCTGCCTGCTTTCCTTTAGCATAGAAAACGTCGGGCAGATTAGGCAAAAATATTTCTTTCCGTGTTATTTGGAACCGTAGACAGATTATTGTGTCTTCTGTATGCATCTATGGAAACAATTAAATTTAAAAACTCAAAAGAAAAAAAAAAAAAAAAGTCAGTCCAGACCAAAAGGAATCAATTTACGCAGGCCAACTGCGAACAACAAAAGTCTCATCAGCATAAACACATGGTGACACAAACAGAACACAAACGGATAAACATGTCCGCTTTAAAGCAACTTTTATCACTTCTGAGGGAAGAGCCCTGCAAAGAAAACAGCGAGCGCACTTTTAACCCTGACCTCATGTGAGGACGGACAGCCAGAGCTCAAGACTTACCTGTAATAAAGCCCGCAGTTTCCACACGTGACCATAAATCACGGCGTGTGCCTTCAAAGTATCAAATATCGACCAATACGGCACCGCTCACCCTTGGCTTTCATCCCCACTTCTTGCTCTCCGCGTTCTAGCGGTGGCACGGCCTTCAAAGTGAAAGCGTCTCAGTTTTTTAAAAGGCACGCCGGGCAATTTATTTACCAAGAAAGTGCTGCCGTAAATGACAGAAAAAGTGGTACAATTTACAGACGAGGAGCGAGTGGGAGGAAGGGGGGGTGAAGGCAGAGGTCTTGGCTGGTCCTGTGAAAGACTATAAAGCTTTAGTAGTAGCCCACGATCTGTTTATGACTGACTGAGACACTGTGGTGTTAGGCTCCAGAAAACTCTACAGCTCAACGCTGCTGCTGTTCTTAGGATGGTAACGGAAAAGCGGCCGACGAAAACATAGGCTGCTTTCATTGGGGAACTGATTGATTTGGCAAGAAGTTGCAGAAAAGAAGAAACTATATATTGTGCTTTTTGGTTGCATAATAAGACAAATATAAGACATAAATTTAGAGCGGCATATTTGCACATTTTGTGAGGTTTGAACAGTGAAACGGTGCATTTAATTTGCAACTAAATGTGTGAGAAAGTTACAACATTGGCACCTACTTTTGTGGGGAAAGAGCCCAGATCCAAGGGGGCCTACTAATCTTAAGATTTAACACCCCGTATACTGTTGGCCGCAAAAAAAATAAAAAAATCCCATCACCAAAATTTATGAAGCAGATTCCAGCTAAATTAGTTCCGTTCATCCCGAGGAAACAAACAGGTAGATTATGATTTTTATCATTTACGCTCACCTTGTCTTCACAACATCGAGTGGATGCATCAAGCAGATCTCCACCAGACCTAAAAAAAAGAAAAACAGACATTTTTCAGTTTTAAAACTGTAGTTGCTGAATTGAAGTGCTTCAGGGGGTTAAAGCTTTGACATAATTTAATCACAGCATATGTTATGGTCATCAGTGTCTTGCAATCTGTACCTGAAAGATGGGACTTCCAGTTCCGAGATGTTAAGGAATAATTTTTACAAATTCATCAGTGGCCCAATTATTGGCATCATGCTGTTAAACTTTGGGCTGTCTCCTTTTGCCCAAAAGAAAGGTGGGGGATATTATGCAAAATCAACTTTGTTTTTTAACCTTAACGTAAGGTCAACTTTGTTTTTTAACCTTAACCTTACCCAAAGCACTGCCTTTGAGTTTCAGTCCCGAGTGGAGCTCCCACTCCACAGGACACCACCCCTAACCCACACAACTCCACCAGACTAGTGGCAGCAACAATTAACAAGCATCTGGTGGAACTGCATGCCTGCTGAGCTCCTAAGAGAAGGGGTAAAGATACAGCTAGGAAGCAAAATCCAATTTCTTTTAAGCTGTTTAGGCACCATTGTTACTTGATTGTGCTGCAAAATTGCACTATGTGCCTGGAAAATACATAATCCGCCCCCCGTTACCCCATTAAATGACTCAGCTAGGTCGAGTCGCAGTTGCATGACAGAAGTACGTAACTCTGTATGACTCTTCCTGACTGATCTACAAAGCTTCGCAAATATATGACAAAGCACCACGATGTATACTGCTGTGGGAGGGGAGCTCGCCACAGAGTGTCTGGGGAAGAGTGTGTGCAAAAATGAACGCTCAAGCACTTGATGTGCTGATTGTTCAGCTTCGACCTGGCTATACTGGCCCTTTCGGTCTTCTCTTGTGACATTTCACAGAAATGAGAGAGGGATGTTTGAGTAGTCTAACACATTTTTGTTGAAATGCCAAGGTATTTCAAAGAGTTTGTGATGACATGCCCTCTAACTCACAGCCAGGTCACAGCATCATAAAACCCTCTCCAATACAAAACAACAGACTTGGATAGATTTGTTTTATAATCAAATCTACCTGGGGTGTTTAGTCAAAAGAGACCAAGATTGATCTCAAAAACAAAGCACAAAATTCTAACTAAGGTCTAACTAGAACTGAGCAAAGCACTGGGATGTTCACACAGCCATCTCTCAGGTTTACAGAGAAGGTTGTGAAGAAAAATGCCTTCTGTAGTCAGAGGAGGCTGGTTGAAGAGGATAAGGTTGCAGTAGCTCAAGTAACCACCAAGGTTTGTGGAGTACCATCCCTGAATGTACACAACATCACATTTTGATGCAGATGGGCTACAGCCATCTACCAGAAAACCACATCAGGCACCACTCCTGATTGCTATAATGAGGAGTCTTGGGCCATAGTTCACACATGAATCTGATTCAACATTCAGATGGTTGCCCCAAACACAGATTCACCTTGCCAAGTATTAACCAGCATTTCATCACTATTGCTGACCATTTTCCATCCTTTGTGATCGTAGCGTTCTCATCTTTCAATGGCTACTTTCAGCAAGACAATGAATCAAGTCACAAAGCTGTTATGAAATCAAATTGGTTTCTTGAAAGTGGCAATGGGTTCACTGTGCACCAATGGCCTTCGCCTCAAGTCACCAGATCTCAATTCAATGCATTGGATTGTGGTGGAACAGGCGGTTCAAGTCCTGGATGTCCAGCTGGAAAATCTACAGCAACCGGAAAGAACAAAATCTCAAAAGATATTTTTTTCAAAGTTGGTTAGTTTCTCTGTTAGTCTGTAATTTATATGCAAGTATATATGCATTGCATATATACTTGTATGCAATGCAAATTATAAAATAGTCAG